>NC_139219.1:116431830-117031830 GCF_055691185.1 Crinia signifera | reverse complement strand
GTCCGCACCTGCGGTCAGTTGTCAGTGTCCCTCTCGGCACTCTGACAGAGACTCTTGGACATTCCTTGTTATGGTGGACATTCCTTGTTATAGTGGACATTCCTTGTTATTGTTGCCCAAGTATCCACTGGGTTCTTTGTCCTGCAGTTTCCCTAAATGGTCTTACCTCTTTCAGTGTTGGTACTACAATAAAGCGTTATATTAAGCCTGCTGTTCTCCAGTCTCCTTCAAGCCGTGAACCCCTGACCTCCAGGTCTCAGATAGATCCACAAGGTACCCCTAGCGTGACAAAAATGAAGTGTTCACTGTAGGAATTTTTTAGGGCAGGGTGCTGACCACCGGGCAGGACACATTTTTCAATTGGGATGGACCATTTTATATTAAAAAAAGGGGATTTTTGTAAGAACTTACCATTCAAACCCCTTTCTCCGAGTCCAGTCCGGTGACACAGCTCCACGATGGGGATGTAGTAGGGTCCGCCAGGAGCAAGGCACCTATGCTTCAATTCTTTGGGAGCAGGCTCCTCCCTCTGCATCCCATAATGCTTCAGTTCAACTTCAAGAGCACACTAGGATACATAACTCAGAACAATGCCTGAACACTTTGTATGCAACATAACAGAACCATAACATGACAACACATAAACGGTACACCTAACTGAGCGTAAGAGAGGGATCGCTGTGTCACTAGGACTGCACTCAGAGAAAGGGGTTTGAACGGTTAGTTCTTACAAAAATCCCCTTTTCTCTTTCGTCCAGTCCGGTGACACAGCTCCACGATGGGACGTTCACGAGCCGGTCCTTTGGGAGGGCACGCTCAGACCAAAAGTTCTCATCACTGCCCGTCCGAATGAAGCGTCCTCCGACGCAAACTAATGAAATCTGTAAAAATTTGGTAAAGGTGTGAACAGAGGACCAGGTGGCAGTCCTACACAACTGCTCCGCCGTAGCCCCATGGCGCACCGCCCAGGAGGAAGCAACCAACCTGGTGGTATGTGCATTTATCCATGACAGAACATCCTACTGTAAATATCCATTTACAGTAGGCAAAGGCAATAGTAGACCTTAACCAACGAGCGATGGTCTGCTTGGAAGCAGGCCACCCAACCTTATGCACATCATATAGCACCAAGAGCAAATCTGATTTGCAAATGTCCTTTACCCTCTCAATGTAGATTCGCAAGGCACGAACTAGATCCAATTTATTTAGTTTGTCCCTATTTGTAACTCCTTCCGGAGGGGAAAACACTATAAGTACAATGTCCTGGTTTAAATGAAAAGATGACACTACCTTAGGTAGGAATTTTGGTACTGTTCGAAGCACAGCCCTGTCATCATGAAATATCAAAAACGGTGACTTGTAAGACAAGGCACCCAACTCTGACACCCGTCTGGCCGAGGCAATTGCCAACAAAAACGTGAGTTTCCACGACACATACTTTAGATCTGCAGATCTTAACGGCTCAAAAGGAGGATTCTGTAACATGGACAGAACCAAAGATAAATCCCAAGGCGCCACCGGCTGCCTATAGGGGGGTTTAAGTCTAGTAACCTCCTGCAAAAAGGTCTGAACCTCAGGTAACAAGGCTACTCTCTTTTGAAAAAAAATATTGATAAAGCAGATAGCTGCACTTTTAAAGATTGCAGACTAAGTCCCGTAGAAAAACCATCCTGCAGAAAATTCAAAAGCCTTGACAATTTGAATCTAGATGTGTGAAGCTTCTGTCTCTCACACCATCTAATATATATCTTCCAGACCCAATGGTAATTGGCCTCCGACACCGGCTTACGGGCCCCCTCAGCATGGTCTGGATAACCTCATCCGAAAAAAACCTTTTTCTTCAATAAGGAGGTTTCAGAAGCCACGCCGTCAAATTGAGACGACCTGGGTCCTTGTGAAGAAATGGTCCTTGACCTAACAAGTCCTGTTGAGGAGGAAGCTTCCAGGAATCCGTCGACAACCTCAGTACATCGGAGTACCATGACCTCCTGGGCCAATCTGGTGCAATTAGAATTGCCCGTACTCCCTGACTTTATTTTCTTCAATACACTCGGCAACATGAGAAATGGAGGGAATATGTAGACCATCTGGAAATTCAACGGGACTGTCATGGCATCTACTGCCCAAGCTGCAGGATCCCTCACTCGCAAGCAGAATCTCGGTACCTGACAGTTCTTTCTCGTCGCCATTAGGTCTATGTCTGGTAGACCCCATCGATCCACAATCTCCTGAAACAACTCTTGATGAAGGGTCCATTCCCCCTCCAGAAGTGACTCCCTGCTGAGGAAGTCTGCTTCCACATTCCTGACGCCTGGAATAAATATCGCCGACAAAGCTGGAACGTTGGTCTCTGCCCAACTGAAAATCTTGGAAACTTCAGTCAATGCCATCCTGCTGCGTTTCCCACCTTGATGGTTCAGATAAGCCACTGTGGTGGCATTGTCCGACTGTATCCTCAGAGGAGATCTTTTTAGGAAATCCTCCGCCTGTATCAATGCGTTCAAAACTGCACGAAGTTCCAGAATGTTGATTGGCAGTTTGGATTCTTCCTTTGTCCAAAGGCCCTGAAGCCTTAGGATGAAGAACTACCACCCCCAGCCCATCAGACTGGCGTCGGTCGTGATGACCAGCCAATCCCAGGACCTGAGAGATCTCCCCAGCTGCAAATTCTCCACATCTGTCCAGAAGAGCAGGGACTCTCTGGACTCCAGTGACAGGGTTAAAACTTCATGTTTCATTGTTTTGGCATTCCCCGAACAACAAGATAGGATGTTCCATTGGAAACTCCTCGAATGGAATCTTGTGAACTGGAGAGTTTCGAAAGTTGCCACCATCTTTCCCAGCAACCTTACTCCTTGCCACAACGATAGACCCGGTGCTTGTAGGATCTCTAACACCATCTGCCGAATCTCCACAGCCTTGGATTCTGGGAGAAAAACCCTGTGAAGGTGTGTCTCTATGATCACCCCCAGAAACTTCAAAGTCTGCATTGGTGTCAAATGGGACTTGGGCAAATTCAATATCCAGCCTTGACTTCTCAAAAACTGTGTCGCTAATTCCAGGTGAACCTGCAGCTTCTCTACCGAATCCGCTTTGAAAAGCAGATCGCCCAGGTACGGAATAATAATTATTCCTTGCAGTCTGAGAGCTGCAGTCATGGTGGACATCACTTTGGAGAACACTCATCGGGGTCATGGCAAGACCAAACAGGAGCGCTTGGAATTGCCAATGTTTTTCCCCAATTGCAAACCTGAGTAAGGACTGGAAGTCTTTGTGGATCGGAACATGGAGGTAAGCATCCTGAATGTCCACTGATGCCAAAAACTCCCCTGGCTCTATGCTCAACAGCACTGACCTCAGGGATTCCATGCGGAAGTGATCCACCCAAAGATGAACATTCAAATATTTTACATTTAGAATAGGTCTGAACGACCCCGTCTGGTTTGGGAACTAATAAAAGGATTGAAGAAAATCCTTTCCTTCTCTCCTCCCGAGGGACCGGTATAACTACCCCTTTTTCCTCGAGAGACAAGGTAGCTCCCAGAAGAGAATATCTGAGAGACGTGGTCCTTGGTAAAGGAGTGGGGAGAAATCTGCGAGGGGGAGGACCCCTGAGATTTATCGAATATCCTTCTGAAACAATGGAAAATACCCAAGAACAGGGAGTCCTCACCCCGTCATGCAGAGGGCTTGTCGTCCCCTTTAGCTGCATGCTTCTTTGTAAAGACGCCAAACTTTGATTTGGTCGTTCTACCTCTGCCGGCCTGGAATCTTCCACACCCTGACTGTCCTCTGTTAGCCGCTCCCCCGCGAAAGGAAGGTTTAAAGACTCCAAATTTAGAACCAGAGGATTTTGAAGTGGTGGGGAGAAAAGTACTCTTACCCACAGTAGCCTGCTTGATGATATCATCCAATTCTGACCCAAACAATAGCTCACCTTTGAATGGAATAGTTCTCAGTGACTTTTTAGATTCACTATCCGCCTCCCAGGCCTTTAACCAGAGAGCCCTTCTGGCAGTGACAGAAGTGACGGATACCTTGGACGCCATTTTGGCGCCCTCCTCGCTAGATTCACATATATATTCCGCAGCACATCTCAATTTTTCTGCCACAGAAAAAGCCTCTGCATCATGTTGGAGATGACTACTTAAACTCTCTGCCCACTTGATCATGGCTTTAGCCGCCCAGGCCGAAGCAATAGTGGGACGCATAGTGAAACCAACCCCTTCAAAAATTGCCTACAGGCAACCTTCAACTTTTTTATCTTCCTGATCTTTAAAAGCCGCACCACCCTGCACTGGCAGCGCTGTGGCCTTAGACAATCTGGCAACAGAAGAATCCACCAGAGGAACTTTCTCCCATACCTTAACATGATCCTCAGGCATGGAGTACATGTTTGCATATTTTCTAGTCATTAACGGTCTCTTTTCTGGGGACTTGCCAGCTTCCCCTAATAAAGCAACCATGCCTTTATCCGACGGGAAGGACATCATTGTTCCAAAAGAGAAGACATCTTATGCACACCCTGTGCAGTATCCTGCCTAGCCTGCAGCAAGATAGGGTCTCCCTGTGCAGGGGTAAGAGAACCTCCAGAAGCTTGAGATGAGGGGATA
This sequence comes from Crinia signifera, assembly GCF_055691185.1. Taxonomy (NCBI): domain Eukaryota; kingdom Metazoa; phylum Chordata; class Amphibia; order Anura; family Myobatrachidae; genus Crinia; species Crinia signifera. Next base: position 117,027,217 of record NC_139219.1, on the reverse strand, counting down.
GGTCCAGGAGAGCCTACCAAAGAGCCCTTTTGCCTATGTAAAGCCTCTGTTAAAGCCACAGCCCACGCAGGCTTGGCCCCCACAGGGCACAGCTTCACAGGAAGGGCACAATTCCTCCTGGTCCAACTGTTCACATGATAAATTAACAATACATATTTTAACAAAACATTTTAATTGCTCCCTCCCCAGCAACAGAACTGCACTCGTCAGCCATGTTAATATTAAGAGAAAAAAACACTGCAAAACGTTCAGGCAAAGTCACAGAGTAATGCACCAGTGTACTTATCTGTGTGTTCTGTTGCCAGCGATCAGCGGGGGAAGCGCTTATCAGGAGATACTTCTGAGAAGGAACTCTGTCTTTCAGCTCTGCAGCAAGCACAGAAATGGCGCCAGAGTGAAGTCTGGAAGAGACCAAGTCTCCCTCCCTGCGGAGGCAGCTGGCATCTTTTGGCGCCAATTCTCCCTCTCAGGCGCTCCCAAATGTGTCTCTCCCCCTCCAGTAACTCCCCCTCCAGGGACCACTTGGAGGTGTCCACAGATGCTGGACGTCCTGTAAGAAGCCTCAACAACCCTAGGGGATTTCAGCTTCCAAGCTCTTAAAGATGGCGGCCGCCATCGCTGAGAGACCTGTCCCCCAAGATCCCCTTCTAAGCAAGGCGCTGGATGGGGTCCCCCGAAGCCCAGGAGAAACCTCTGTTTAAGCAGAGGCAAGCTCTGTGCAGAGCGTGCATTCCTCTGCAGAATGCATCTCTCTGCACACAGAAAACTGACATGACGCACTTCTGTCAGTTTTCTGTTGCGCTCTCAGCGTGCATTAACTTCAGCAAGAAGGTACACGCCAGTAAAAAAACCTGCTACTAAGTCTAATGTTATAAAATAATAAATACCTAGTCTAACTAATAAAAATTCCAAAGAAAAAAGTGTGGCATGGAGCTGTGTCACGAACTGGACGAAAGAGAAATAAACAAAAAATATAAAAATTTGCACTCTGCACTATGTTCTCGCCCATTAAACATGGTCTTACTCTGCTATGCCCATTACATATTCTGTTGTATGACTTGTCCAATTATGGCACACTCTAATGCCTCTTACACATTATACTACAAACCATAATGCCCAATACACATGATGGCACATACCAAAAGTTCTCAGCAGCATGTCAGCGCGGTGGAGGGCAGCGTAAGGGCCCACAGTGCCACACACAAAAATGGCAGGGTGTATTTTGAGGTTTTAAAAACAGGCAGGGTGCAGCACCCTGCAAAATTACACTAAGCGTGTAATTATTGAGGTTTCAAGTAGTCCTCAGCTCACCTGATCTAGAAATTGTTGTTTAAGGTTAAAGAATCATATATATAAATAATGTATAATCCCATATAGTACTGATAATATAATAATGATTATCCTGGAATAAAGAAAGATGAAGATTGAGGACTCAACTAATTTAGTATTAATGTGCTCAAATATACATTTGGTGTCTCTCTAATTTTTGTTATAACCTCAAGGACCTGTCCCTGGGGAGTATTATAATTAGGTATAGAAACCTCATTTTGATTTTTGTATGTGACTATATATCAAAAGAAGAATGCATAACTGATTTCTACATTGAGGCCATTGGGGAATATAGTGTCCACTAAAAAAAGATTAATGTGGTCTCCTGTTTAAGAAATTCCTTGTCTTTGCTTCCTCTCCTGATTCCTATCTTTACCTACAGTATGCCAAAGGTCTGTAGATCGCCTGAATTCCCCCAATGGTATTTCAGGAAATGTTTGGCAATGGGCATAAGAGGCTTCATGTATTGTTTATCTTTATAGGCATTTTTGATACTGGACTGATGCCCCAGTATCATCTGTTTAAGAGCTCTCTTAGTTTTGCCTTTATAAAAGATTTGTTGCACGTGCATTTGAGATTATACACTACTCCTGGTGTATTACAGGTAATGTAATCCCTGATTTGCCAGACTGTCAAATTTATCAGTAAATTAGGTGGTATTTGTCATAACCATGTATGCTTTATAGCTTCCACATTTGTAGGAGCCTTTTTTTATCAATGAAGCTGTACGGTTTTCAAGATGGCTGTGGACCAATATATCTCTTAAATTAATGCTACGTCTCCAACTGATTTGAATCGTATCGTTAATATCTTATTTATATCTAGGTCTGTTATCAAAACATCCATATACTTGTTTAGAATTTTAAAAATGTCCTTCCATTCCTGATAGTAGTCCCAATGAATCACACGGTTTCTTTGGAATCATCATTGTTTTTCTTTTTAGAGATAAGTAGTGGTCCTCGGTTATATTTCTTAGCTTCCTTTGAGGCTTTCTTGATGTTACGTTTGCTATATCCTCTAGCTGCCAGTCTTTGTTCCAATTGATCAGCTCATATTTTGTATGTCTCTATATAAGAGCAGTTCCTTTTAGTCCTCAGGAATTCTCCCTTTGTTTAGTCCCTCCAGGACAGGTGGATAATGGGAGCTGTGTCCATCATTTTCAATAGGGAGTTTGAGATCTAAGAATGTTAGTCTTCTGCCTTATAGCAAAAGGTTGTTTAGGATATTCAAGAACTTAATGAAGAGGTCATTGCCCCCTCCCAGATGATGAGCAGGTCATTAATGTATTTGAGCAATATCAAAATATGCTCAGTATATATATAATTTCTCTCACAGAACACAATCTCACATTCCCACCATCCCAGGAACAGGTTTACATATGTGGTAGCACACGCTCTCCTCATCACAGTCCCCTGTACCTGGTGGTAGAAACCTTTGTTGCGCACAAAAAAGTTTTTTGTAATAACAAAATGTAGATGCAATACACTCAAAAGAGATGGTTTTCTTAATAATTATGGTAACCCCTCTAGATAAGGACGAGAATTCCGAATGGAAGGATCTGCTAATCCAGGGGCGTCTAAGGGATAGCAATTTATCGAAGATTGATCCAGGAGGCAGATTTGTCTTTATTGATGGGTACTTTAACTCCACCAGACTCTGTATCCTTGCTGTGTATATTCCCCCTCCCTTCTCATATCGGATATTGAAAAGAGCTATGGACTTTGTTATCTCTTCTCCGGATAGTTGTATTATCTGTTTGGGAGACTTTAATGAGGTAATGGAACCCTGTATGGACAGGTGGAACACCAGGGGAGGGTAGGGTAGGAATAAGAGTGGGTTAGCGGACTTTATGGGTGAGATCGGGTGGTGTGATTCCTGGGAGGGAAAAGCATCCAAATGTTCAGCAATTTTCGTGCTTTTCCTCGTCTTATAAGACCTTCTCCAGGATAGACATGGTTTTTGTATCCAAAAACCTGATAAATAATATATCTCAAATTGAACACAAATCACGTGGAATCTCAGACCCATCCCCAATTTTGGTCCAATTCGATTTAGACCCCCAGGAAGGATATAGGGCCTTATTCTAGTTCACTCTTTCTGACAAAATCCTTCTTAGATGGACAAAACCATGTGCACTGCAGGGGGGCAGATGTAACATGACCAGAGAGAATTAGATTTGGGTGAGTTATTTTGTTTCTGTGCAGGGTAAATACTGGCTGCATTATTTTTACACTGCAATATAGATCTCACTTTGAAGTAAAACCCCACCCAAATCTAACTCTCTCTGCACAAGTAACATCTGCCCCACCTGCAGTGCACATGGTTTTGTCCATCTAAGAAGGATTTTGTCAGAAAGAGTGAACTGGAATAACCCCCATAGATACTGGCGACTTCATCCCTCCTAGCTAGGTCAGATTGATAATATTGGGGAAATAGTTGATCAGATTGAAGGTTTTTTGGGGTATAATTTGGAATCGAGCAGGCCACTACTTGTATGGGACTCCTTTAAGGCTTATTTTAGAGGAGTCATGATGAAGAAAATTGCGGGTATCAAAGGGAAGTGTCGGGAAAAAGCCTTAGTATTAGAACACAGAGTGATGAAGCTAGAATCTAGGTTCAGTCAGGAGAAAACCGATTCCTCTAGGGTGCAATGGCTGGTGGCCCAGCAAGATTGGGTTGCGCACCTATATTTTATGACAAATAATAGAATGTTAAGAAGATCCCATTATAATTATCTAAATTGCGATAGATCGGGCAAATACATGGCCTATATGTCAAACGTTGATAGTGCTTGCAACTCTATAACTAAAATCAGGTCGAGCTCAGGGGAACTGTTGACGAAGCCCTCTGAAATAACATCGGTTTTTGTAAAACACTTTGCTGAGGTATATCGGTCAAGAACAGATATGGGGGTGTGAGGAGATGGAGGAATACCTGGGGGGAATCGAGTTACCTGGGCTGTCACAAGAGAGTAGGGAGCTTCTGGAGTCTCCTCTTACGGTGGAGAAGGTTCAATCAGCGATTAAGGCTCTTTCATTGGGTAAGGCCACAGGGATCGATGGATTGCCTGGGAAAGTATATAAGCAATTTGGAGAAACTTTGGCTCCCAGGCTGCTGTACTTCTTCCAGCAAATGGATCTTGAAGGGAAACTCTCGGATTCAATGACTGAGGCGGTTATCTCTGTGGTTCTTAAAAATGACAAAGATCCCTTATTGGTTGATTCCTACCGGCCGATATCTTTGATCACTGCGGACGCCAAGATCCTTGCTAAAATTCTGGCAACCAGGTTAGAAGGGATAATTGGCGAATTGGTTCACCCGGATCAATCTGGATTTATGAAGGGAAAATCCACAGCTGTTAACCTACGTAGAGTTTTTACATATATGCAAATGGCGGAAGTCTCCAGTAACAACTATGCAATTGCGTCTTTCGATTTGGTCCGCCTTTAATAAAATGGGTTTTTCTCCTTTATCAAAATCCAAGCGCTAGAATCTCCATCAATGGATATGTTACTGATCCCTTTCCATTGTTCCGTGGAACGAGGCGGGGATGCCCCCTCTCACCTGTCCTATTCGCTCTTGCAATCGAGCCAATGGCATGTAAATAGAGAATGATATTGCTGAATGGGAGAATGGGAGGGGGACAGATTAGTAATCTACTGTAGTTGCTCTATACACAGATGATCTTTTGGTAGGATTATCAGATTATGTAAGTGATCTACCTAGGGTGATTGAAAGTATTCAAGAATTTGGGCTTCTCTCACGTTTGACCATTAATTGTAAAAAGTCACATCTTCTTACTTCTTTGGGAGAAAGTAGTGGCTCTAGCGACATAGATCTTCCCCTTCCTAACGTGGCTAGTTTTAAATATCTGGGTGTTCACCTGTCTAAAGACCCTAGTAAATTTGTAATAGAAAATATTGATCCATTGATTGAAGAGCTAAAGGTGAAATGTAAATGTTGGCTGAAGCTTCCACTAACAATAATAGGTAGAGTTAATTTGGTGAGAATGTCAATTCTGACCAAATGTCTCTATATTTTTCAACAAGCCCCTGCTTATATCTCTGATGATGTATTTCGTAAGATCAATAATATAGTATCTTCATTAATTTGGAGAAATAAAACCTCTAGGATTAGTATATCTACCTTAAATAGAGAACGTGAAAAAGGTGGGGCGGCTCTCTCCAACTTCAAATTGTATTACTACGCTGCCCAACTGGTCCATATCTTACATCGTGGGTTATGGAGGAGGAAATATCTGATGAGGTGGTGAAATTTATTGATAAAGCAGTTCCTGGGTATACCCCAGTTCAGGCGATATTGGCAAGGAATGGGAGTAGGAGTTTCCCACCTCTTTTGAAGCAAGCCAGGAAAATTTGGAAACGGTTGAGCAAAGAAATTAAGTTTGCTGGGGTGGATCCTGATACATTTTTGTTCTCCTTGGATCCCCCTTAAACAACTTGGGTTACAGCAAGGTGGTAAGCTCTGGAGAATTTGGTATTACCTCAATTGGCCAGCTGTATGAAAATAATTATTTGAAATCTTTCTCCCAATTACAAGACGAATTTGCAATCCCTCAGAAAGTCCCCGATTAAAAGCTTTTTATGCAAGATGACTCGGGGGAAAATGGTATCTAAAAGCTATAAATTTCTATTGGGGATAACCCAACGGGATGATTTAGAAGGTCTCCTAGGTAAATGGCGCATTGACATTTCTGAACTAAATGTTGAAAATTGGGAGATGGCCGTAAAGGCTCAGAGTATATCTACTAGTTCTCTCAGGATTCAACAGGTGCAATTGAACATTTTACATCAAATATATATGACTCCCGAGAGGATGAGTAAATTTTCACAAAAACGGTCTGTCTCAGAAACTTGGCAGCCTGCCAGAAGCTCTGTTTAACTGTGCGCGTGCTGCTCTAGCTCTGTTTAACTGTGCGTGTGCCACTCTAGCTGTAAGCTACGTATTGTAAGCTACGTTATCAGCGTAGCGCCGGGCAGCAGCGCGCTGCCCAGGCGCTGACAGGTCACTGTGGTACTTGTAGTTCCACAGTGAAATAGGCAGTCCTGCACACCGCTGACAATGGGGGCATGTGAAGTGGACACCCCGGCACACCGCTGTCGTGTCGGGGCTTCTAAACTACACAGCCCGGCACACCACTATCAAAAGGGAGTGTCCCCCATGTAGACGCTAAAATTTAGGTGCAAAACTGTCTGAATCCACAATGCCTGCAAGCCGCTAAGAAGGGGGAGTCTGGATTTACACGCTATAGCGTCTGAATCTAGGCTCCCTGCAAGCCGCTTAGGTGGTGGGGCATCTAAATTTAGACACTAAAGCGTCTGAATTTACTTGGGTCTAGGGGTACATCTAAATTTAGACGCTAAAACATCTAAATTTAGTTGGGTCTAGGAGTACACTATTAAAACCTGTCCACAATGACACTAGTCGACGCAACAGCTGTCGACCTTGTAAATTCCACTATCCACGCCAACCCGAAGCGTGGCGAGCCCCGCGAGGGGCGGCGGTACGCGTCTTACGACTTTTTCATACCCCCACTATCCACGTCGGCGTGGAGTTGATTTTATATAGTGTGGCAAGCGCAGCGAGCCACCGAGCCCGAAGCGTGGCGAGTGCAGCAAGCCCCGCGGATACTTTCACAGGTATCCGCGTCCCCTCGCGGGCTTCACAGGTATCTGCATCCGCTCGCCACGCTTCGGGCTCGGTGGCTTGCTGCACTCGCCACACTTTATAAAATCAACTCCACGCCGACGTGGATAGTGGGGGTATGAAAAAGTCGCCCTGCCCTGCCCGGCACAATTTCTAAAGTGAACACTAGATAGTGGTGCTGTTTCAGGAACACATTCAAACTCATACACCTGAAACAGTAATGACGACATTTTTGGTAACTGTTAACTGGTTTTTAGTTAAATTTTAACTGTGAGAACTGAGGTATAAATGATTCATGAACAGTAGCTAATCAGTTTATGAACAGTCAAATTTAGGGAAAAGTCATGATTCATGAGAGGAACAGGAAGGTGCTGCTGCGTCATCTGCTGCAGAGGAATCAGCTGCAGATGTGGATGTGTCGGCTCGGCGCTGTCATCATCCTTCTCGAGCAGGGGGAGCAGGGTCAGAGCATGTAGGATGCGCTTGAATGGGTCCTGGGCGCCTAAACTCTGCCTCCACATGAACTCCTGGAGGTACGAGTTCAGGTGATGGCGCGCGGTCCCCCTTTGGCGCTTATTGCGCCACTTACAGCTGCCCCACAAGCGCTCAATGTTTTGGGTGTGCACCCCAGTGTCAGGATCCACAAAGTCATATCTGTGGTTTACTTTCCCGTGCTGGTACCCGGCCTGCTCCAGCTGCTGCGTGTTATACGCCCTCCAGCAGTCAGTGAACACAGTGATGCCCGGTTCCACATGGGCCTCAATGGCAGCCATCAGGGTGGTCGCATCCCGCCGCTCCACCGCAGTGATAAAGCACTGCCCGGTCTCCCTCGAGATGCCCCCGAACACCCACTGCTGGGGCAGGAGCCGTCCCACATTGCTCTTCCTCTTCACGTAGAGGCTTTCATCCATCTCAACGATGGTACCTGGGCCTCCGATCCACTGCTGAGGCTGCGCTAGCAGGTCCACCGTGCAGGCCTCCCTCATCAGGTTGTTGTATTGGACCGTTGTTTTCTGCGAGATAATGAGCTGGCGGTCACAAAACATTATGCTGGTCAGCTCTTCCGCCCAGCAATAGATGAACCGTATCAGGGTCACGAAGCTGAGGTGAGACCCCCTGAACCACTGCGCGGACCTCAGCTCACCTTCTTCCAACAGCTGCGAATGTGGCTCCTTCACGCTGAGCCTCATGTGGTGGCCATTGGGGCAGGTCTGGGTCTGCAGCAGGAACTGGTGGGCCTGCAGAAATGCCACCGCCGCCTCCTCTGTCTGCGGCAGACTAAAGAGAGTTAGAGGCTCCATCGCCATAGTCAGGTTTGTCACTGCCATTATACACCTCTGTCTCTCACACAGTGCTACTACTGACTGACTATGCTAACTGCATAGCGCTCTGACTGACTATGTTACGCTGTCCGCGCGGTACTAAGCACAGACTGTGAGTGCGAGGTGGCGGGAGTGTGAATTCAGACGCTAAAAGCGTCTAAAAGCATCTAAAATGTTAGCATCTACATTGGGGACACCCCCTTTGATAGCGGTGTGCAGTTTAGAAGCCCCGTTTGTGTCCTGTTTATAAGCTACATTTCATTACATTATAGCTAGAGTGGCACGTGCAGCGCTACGTTACATTACATTATAGCTAGAGTGGCACGCAAGCTTCTGGCAAGCTGCCAAGTTTCTGAGACAGACTGTGCGCGCGGTGGCTCAGTGAAACTACAAAAGCACCAAACTTAGGAATAGCTGCCCAAAACGAAAGGAACAGGGGGGAATTTTTTGGCATCTCCTTTGGGAGTGTACATTTTTGCAAAAATTCTGGAAGGGAGTTGGTGAGATTATTAAATCTATGGATCTCCCTGACCAGAATATATCCCCGTTGGGTTGTATCATGGGAGTATGGCCTAAAGATATTATGACATCAGAACAGAGATTATTTGTAACCAATATATGTGCCATTGCTAAAGTGATAATTGCTCGGCTATGGATGGCACAAAGGGGGCCAACTATACAAGAGTGGGTAAATCTAGTTAACTGTACCATTAAGCATGAAAGATTTTTGTTTATGTCTAGAAAACAGTAGTAAATTCCACGATATTTGGGGGGTATGGTATTGTTCAAAATATTATGCACATTGATTATCATTAACTTCACGATATATGAAGAATATAGTATTATTGAAATTACTATTTTTTGAGTTTAATGCACATTAATATTAAAAAAAAAATAATAATAATTTATTAAGTAAGGTTAATAGTAAATAATTATAAAAGATTGCACTTTAATGTGGCTGAGACACATTGCACTTTATTGAGTTTAACATTAGGTATATTCGCACTTTGCGCTAGAGATGGTATTGTTATGAATGATGATACTGTTTGGGAGAAGAGAGATAACTGGGGGAGGTTATCGGAGTTGGTACAGCTATATCTGATGCCAAATAATGTATTATATTCAATGTTTACGACGTAATGACTGCATTGTGTTGTGTTGTATGTCTATGTTGTACTTGTCTGATTCCTTTTTCTATGTTTTTTGTTGGTTTTCTATTATAAAACTTGATAAGATGATAATAAAAAAAAAAGAACAAAATGTAGAAGTCTGGCAGTCATTCAGAGAGTTCTTACGCTTCATGCTGAGAAAGAATCCGATCGCTTTGATCCCATATTCATGGATTATGCTGGTATAAAGACTTTCGACATGGCATGTGATAATCCAACATCTGTCGTTGAGGATAACAGCCTGGATTTTGTTTGAAACATCGGTACTTGTTTCCTAGAACGGCCACAACGATTTAGATCGTTGTGGTCGTAAGATAAAAAATCGGATCGATCGCATCGCATGCGATTTGGTCGCATACGATGCGACCGATCCGATCGACCGATTTTTCACCCGATTTTTTTTTTTTTTCACCTGATTATTTTCAATTGCCCCCACAAATGTTACTAAGTGGGCTAGACCCCACGATAGACGTCAACCCGAAGCGTGGCGAGCGCAGCGAGCCCGCGAGGGGCGGCGGTGCGCGTCCTCCGACCTTTTCATTCCCCTACTATCCACTAGGGCGTGGAGTGAGAATAGAATAGTGTGGCGAGCGCAGCGAGCCACCGAGCCCGAAGCGTGGCGAGCGCAGCGAGCCCCGCGAGGGGACGCGTCTAACTTCACAGGTATACGCGTCCCCTCGCGGGGCTCGCTGCGCTCGCCACGCTTCGGGCTCGGTGGCTCGCTGCGCTCGCCACACTATTCTATTCTCACTCCACGCCCTAGTGGATAGTAGGGGAATGAAAAGGTCGGAGGACGCGCACCGCCGCCCCTCGCGGGCTCGCTGCGCTCGCCACGCTTCGGGTTGACGTCTATCGTGGGGTCATGGCGGGCACATAAAAAATGTGAAATGGGTCATATTGGCCCATTTCACCTTTTTTAACATTTTTCCCTATGTGAGATGGACTTAATCAAGTCCATCTCATCTTGTGCCATTATAATGGCACAAGACCGACAAGATCCTCCCGATTTCAATGTTAAAAGATTTTTTAACATTGAAGTCTATGGAAAAATCGGGTCAATCGGTCGGTCGCATCGCGGCCGATTTTAATTGGTCGCGACCGACCGATTGACCCGATTTCTGTCAATCAAAGTGAAAAAAGTGTCAAAAATCGGCCACATCGTGAGGATCGTGTCCCTTAATTAAGAGCCACGATCACTCACGATTGTGGCCGTTCTAGGAAACAAGTACCGAAACATCCATAGTATCACGGACATATGATGGCAGTGTGAGGACAAACTTCCTCAAAAAGTGGTCTACAAATTTACTGGCATTCTCCGGTTTTCCAGGTGGGTTTAGGCCCCCATACACTGTGCGATTTGGGCACAATGTCACCCGATTCGTATGAATTGGGCCGTGAAATTGGCCCAAATCGCATATGTTGACATCCCCTTCAACCCGATGCGTGGTCCTGTGCGCATCGGATCGGAGTCGGGAGGTCAGACCGGCTGCAAATCTTATGTGCTGCCGGAGCTGTGCGGGGGACCTACCAGGAGGGAGCAGGGGGGACAGCGCAGGGAGCCGGGCAGGAGGAAGCCATTGCCGTCAGCAGGGGGGGGGGGGGGGGCGCGCGCAGGGAACCAGTGAGCCGGGAAGGAGAAGACGCTCAGCCAATCAGTGCTCCTCTGATGCTGCTCCCGGCAGCGTCTTCTCTTGCCCAGCTCCATGCGCCACCTCCCATGCCCAGCTCTCTGATTAAGGGCATAACCCCGCTGCCATCCCCTGCTCCCATTGTCCCTGCAGCTCCCCGGGAGTTGCATGTGATAAATCACATGTGATTTATCACATGCAAAACTTGGCACATCAAGTGCCTAATCGCATGTGATCCCTCCTGGGGACAAGTCGGACTAATGTATGGGGGCCTTTTCTCTTATCCTTGTGTACCTTAGGTAGGAGAAACAGCGTTGGTACTTTAGGCTCCACTGTCTTCAAAAAGTCTAGTTGAGACTTAGTGATGATTCCATCATCTCTTGCGTCTTTGATAATGTGGTTATAGATTTTCAGATAGTTGTCCAAAGGGTTGAAAGTAAGTTTTCTATAGCAGTATTAGGTGTCATTCAAATTCATTAATTTTTTTTTTTTTTTTTTTTTTACAGTTTCTTATATAGTGCAGTATATTCTGTTGCGCTTTACAATTGGAAACAACAGTGATTAAACAAACTGGGTAGATACAAACTGGCATGGAGGAAGTAGGGCCCTGCTCGCAACCTTACAATCTATAGGGATAATAGGAGGGATACATAAGGATAGAATTCCATAGCATGGCCGTCCCATCAGATTACTAGACAGTCCTGATGGGATGCAATTAGATATAAATGCTACCGGAGGTTGTGAGGGGGTCCTGAACATGATAAGCTAGCCCAAAGAGGTGAGTTTTCAGGGAACACTTGAGATTTTGGAGGCTAGAGGAGAGTCTTAGTGTGCGTGGAAGGGCATTTCATAAGGTGGGTGCTGCCCGACAAAAATCCTGCAAGTGTAATGCTGTCCACACATCAGACCAACTTTCCTTCAACCATCCAACTAGTTGGTTGGTTGGACTGAAAATCTGGTACTGTTTGGGGGTAAATGCCAATAAGCAATTTGCTCACAAACTCAGGGTAATGGACAAAAACATTCAGTGAAATTATTTAAATCAAATAGGTTAATCTACAGTACATTGTCTGAGTGACAGTTCACAGTTGTCTCTTCCAATTTGGGAAACAAATGGCAGTGTGTCCCTTGCTGTCGTGATGTCCCTCTCTTGGACCAAGAGAGGGACATCACGACAGCAAGGGGACACACTGCCACCCGCTCCAGCTACTGCCGCAAGCCACGAACAGAAGCCAGGGAATCGGGTGACATCACCCCAAGCCGCCCGCAGCACACGGAAGACGCTGAAAAGCAGAGCGCTGCCGTCTTCTCCTGTAAAACAGGTTAGCAAGCTAGGGCAAGCTAGAGTCATTACAAACTGGACTGTTGCTCCCTCCAACATTACAAAAGAGTAAACAATTTATGCACGTTTTTACTTTATTTTATTTTTACTTATTTTGATTTATTATTTTTTCTTATTTTTGTTATTATCATTTTTATTTTATTTGTACCTTTATTCTCCATTCCTGCTCACTATTTCTTGATTATCACTATCCCTCCAACCCTCATCCCCCATCCTCCCTCCTGACAAGCGCCTAATAATCCCTTTTGCTTCCAGCAAAAAACACCCCGCACTGAAGTCTGGATAGAATTGAGACTTTTTCTTTAAGATATTTTCCTTATGTTCACAGTCCCGTATGTTAACTTTGTCTAAAGGATCAATGTTACCTTCTTCTGAAAGACTTTCCAACATGGATATGGCCCTAAGGTCCTCATTTGAAAAATGATCTGTAATTACAGATCGCATTGGTGTCATGTGAATTGAAGTTATCTCCCTTTCCATATTCTCCAGAATTCCATCCGAATTGTTTTTACTAAAGGAAATCTTTAGGATGAGCTTCCTACCAAAGTGATTAATATCTCGTTCATAACCAAAACGATTGAAAGACTGAATACTTTGCTAAGGACTTTAACTTGTGATGGGGTGAGGATATGATCAGCTTAGATTAATAGATTTTATTGAATCTTGTTTGTTTATTTAGAGTAACGTCTGTGATCCCTGTCCTCCTCTCTCCAATCCCTGGTAACTTTTTCTTCTTACCCCTCCTGATCTTCCTATACAGTCCCTTAATTCTCTTGGTGTAAAACATAAAAAATCTGGTGATGTAGTAGGGATGGAGGGCCGACCATGTGATAATTCCCTCACTGAGGAGCCCATGTCAGATGTAGTGAAATTTGTATTGGTGACCTTCTGTTGTCTCTTCTTCATGTGGCTCCATCTATTTATATTATTCGATGTCAAGTACTGCAGATCTCTCTGTAGTTTTGCTTTTTTACTTCCTATAACTCTTTTTCAATGTTTAAAGATCTTCTGGCACTTGTCCAGACCTTTAAAAATACCTATATGAGTCACATTCAGTTAAAAAAATTGCTAATTATTTATTGAAAACATCACAGCAGACAGACATACTTATTGTGGTAATAAACCACAATTATAAATATATAACAAATAAATGACAAACAACAGCCTGATAAAAATATTTACAACAATTTCACTTCAGCATAACACAATAAAACTACAAAACAAAATACCTTATTTGATTGAATTGATGACCGACTAAGGACATCTCCTTCCAGCCCAAATGTTGTCTCTTGAACTCTGAAAAACATCAAAAGTTCAATCAGTTATGGAGAAAAAGGGATTTTTTCAAGAACTTACCGTTCGAATCCCTTTCTCTAATTCTATCCTGGTGACGCAGCTGACCTTGGGATGTAGTAGGGTCCGGTAGGAGCCAGGCACCTATGCTAAATCTTTGAAGACGGCAGGCTCCTCCCCCACTGCATCCCATCATGCTTCAATTTAACTTCCAGAGCACACTAGGATACAATAACAGGGCACAATGCCTGAACAAAGTATATGCACAATCAAATAACATAACCATATTAACATGTCAATACATGAGAACAGTATTACTTACTGAGCGTAAGGGAGGGATCCCTGCGTCACCAGCAAAGAATCAGAGAAAGGGATTCCAAAGGTAAATTCTTAAAAAAAATCGCTTTTTCTTCTTAATCTATCCTGGTGACACAGCTGACCTTGGGACGTTCAAGAGCCTGTCCTTTGGGAGGGTATGCTCAGGTCTGCAGTTCTTATCACTGCTCGCCCGAATGATGCATCCTCCGACACGAACGCATGGAACCTATATAATTTGGTACAGGTGTGAACAGATGACCAAGTGGCGGCTCTGCATACTTGTTCAGCTGTAGCTTCATGAAACACTGCCCAAGGGGTAGCCACTGACCTGGTGGTATGAGCATTGATCCTTGAAGGCACTGGTCTGGCCACTTTAGTATAGGCAAAAGCAATAACCGACCTCAACCACCTAGCAATGGTCTGCTTAGAAGCAGGCCAGGCCATTTTGTGTACATCATACAGCACCAAAAGGGAATCCGTTTTTCGGATACCCTTCACTCTGTTCACATAAATGTGCAAAGCGTGCACCACATCCAAATTCTTCCCCTTTCCTGGTTTCTTACAGAGTACTAAACACCGGAAGAACAATTTCCTGATTTAAGTGAAACGGAGAAATAACTTTTGGCAAAATTTTTGGAACTGTTCGAAGCACAGCTCGGTCATCATGAAAAACTAAAAATGGAGACTTACAGGATAAAGCTCCTAATTCCGATACACGCCTGGTTTAGGAGATTGCCAACAAAAAGGTTAATTTCCAAGTAAGAAATTTAAGGTCAGTCGACCTCAAAGGTTCAAATGGAGGCTTCTATAAGACCGACAACACCAAGGGCAAATCCCATGGTGCCACCGGCTGCTTATAAGGAGGTTTCAATCTACTAACCCCTTGTAAGAAAGTTTGTACCTCCGGAATAAAAGCCACTTTCCTTTGAAAGTAAATGGAGAATGCCGGAACTTGGACCTTTAAGGACTGAAGACTCAGTCCGGACGAAAAACCATCTTGTAAGAATTCCAGCAATCTAGAAACCTTAAATCGGTAAGTGTGAACTCTCTGGCATTCACACCATCTAATGTAGAGCTTTCAGACTCTGTGATAATTCTTTGAAGACACCGGTTTTCTGGCACTGATCATGGTTGATTGAAATGACCGCCTCTGAAAACCCCTTCTTCCTTAAGATTGCAGCCTCAAAAGCCAAGCCGTCAAA
This sequence comes from Crinia signifera, assembly GCF_055691185.1. Taxonomy (NCBI): domain Eukaryota; kingdom Metazoa; phylum Chordata; class Amphibia; order Anura; family Myobatrachidae; genus Crinia; species Crinia signifera. Next base: position 117,011,947 of record NC_139219.1, on the reverse strand, counting down.
CTCAGACGAGCAAGGTCGTGATGATAAAACGGACCTTGACGGACGAGGTCTGGCCGTAGAGGTAGGCACCACGACAGTCTCGACAACCTCTGAATATTGGAATACCAAGGTCTCCTTAGCCAATCCGGCGCTATCAATATCACGGCTATCCCCTGTGATCGCACCCTTTGTAACACATGGGGGAACACATAAGCCAGGTCGAACTGCCAAGGAATCGTCATGACATCCCCCGCCCAGGCCAGAGGATAGCTGGACCGTGCACAAAACCTGGGAACCAGGTAATTGTGTCTGGACGCCATCAAATCCACGTCCGGGAGTCCAACGAGCTACAATCTCCTAAAAAACTTGGGGATGCAATGCCCATTCTCCTTCCAGAACCTTCTCCCTGCTCAGAAAATCTGCCTCCACATTCCGGACTCCGGGAATGAAAACAGCAGAAATGGCCGGAACATTGAACTCTGCCCACTGAAAAATTCTGGAAACCTCCGTCATTGCCAACTGACTGTGCCCTTGGTGGTTCAAGTGTGCCACAGCAGTGGCATTGTCCGACTGGATGCGAATAGGAAAATCGCTCAGCCTCTCTTCTGCCTGTGACAGAGCCTGCCACACGGCCCGCAACTCCAGCACATTTGTCGGGAGAACTGATTTCTCTACTCAACAAAGGCCTTGTAACCTCAAGTCCAGTACTACTGCTCCCAAGCCCCTGAGACTGGCATCGGTGGTAACCACCAGCCAATCCCACAGCTGGAGAGAGTGACCCCACTGGAGCGAATCCACATCCATCCACCAAAGCAACGCCGATCTAGTTTCCATGGACAAGATTACCTTCTCCGACTTCATTGTCTTCGTGTCTTCCGACCAACACGCCAGAATGTTCCATTGAAAAGGACTAGAGTGGAACCTTGCATATTGCAACATCTCGAAAGTCGCCACCATCTTGCCCAATAACTTCAGGCAATGCTAAACTGATGGGCCTGGTGACCTTAGAATCGACCAAACCAGCTGACAGATGTCCTTGGCTTTTGTTTCCGGAAGGAATACCCGATGTAGGTGATTATCGAGGATAACCCCCAGAAACTGTAGTCTCTGAGTCGTTTCCAAATGAGACTTTTGGAAATTCAGGCTCCACCGGTGGTCCTGTAAAAACTGAATTGCCACTAATTGATTTTGATGCAATTTCTCAGCCGATCGTCCAAATATGGGATGACCACCATTCCCTGCATCTGGAGGGTAGCATCCATTACTACCATAATTTTTGTCAACACGCCTGGTGCCGTGGCCAGCCCAAAAGGAAGAGCCTGAAACAGTAGGTGTTAATTTCCGATCGCAAAACACAGCAAGGATTGATGTTCTCCATGAATGGGAACGTGTAAATACGCGTCCAGAATGTCCATAAACGACAGAAATTCCCCCTGGCTCCAGGCTCAGTAACACGGTCTTCAGAGACTCCATCCTGAAATGATCCACCCATAAATAAAGATTCAGTAACAAATTTAGATTAGTGCGGAAAGTCCCGTCCGGCTTTGGTACCAAGAAAAGAATGGAGTAAAAACCCTTCTTTCTTTCCTCCTTTTGTCCCGGTACCGGGACAAAAGGGCAGATCTTAAGCGAGTTTCTCTGGGCAACGGAGTAGGTAAAAACCTTCTTGGAGGCACTCCCTTCAGGCTTATCCTGTACCCTTGGAACACAACCTTGAGGACCCAAGGATACTGACTCAACAAGGTCCAAGTGTCCCGATACTGCAAGAGGTGACCCCCCACGCTGATCACAGATTTGCAGCCTGTTTCTTAGTAAAGGCTCCGAAGTGAGATTTTGGAGCTTTTCCCTTTCCTGCAGCAAACCGTCCTCTACTGGAATGGCCCCTTGATGAAGCTCCTCAACTCAAATACCTTTTGGGTAGCAGGATCTTTTTATCAAGCGTCTTCCAAGCCCCTCCTAACAAATCATGCAATCCCTCATCCAAGGGAAAAGTAACTGCGTCTCTGTGCGGTCTTTTAAAAATTCCCTGAACAGGAGCTTTTTCCCCATCAGATAAATTTAAAGCTTGCTTCACCGCTATAATAAAATCTTCAATTCCTGGTACATAAATGCTTAATTCCTCTTTCTGATCCCAGTACAATTCAGGGCCACACTATCCCTCCTCCTCAGAATCCGAGTTGAGATTAGGCAGAAATGACACCGAATGCCTAGAAGACTCGGTACTTCTTTACTTTCACGGCGCCAGCATGGCGCCGTGCTACTTCCGGCTTCTACGCTCGCCACAAACTATGTAAAATAAAGGAACTTAACGCCATGCCAACATGGATAGTTCATACCTCCACTATCCATGTTGGCATGGAGTTGATTTTAAATAGCGTGGCGAGCGTAGCGAGCTACCGAGCCCGCAGCGTGGGTGAGCGAAGCGAGCCCCGCAAGGGGACTCAGACGCACGGCGCCATGCTGGCGCCGTGAAAGTAAAGAAGTACCGAAGACTCTCAGGCTCTCTAGAAAACTGCTCCATGAGAGCATTACATTTCTTAATGCCCTGCGCAGTATCCTGCATGACTCGAAAAAAGGCAGTCTCCCCCTGTGATAAGGGTATGGAATCAGTGGACTGCTGAGAGTATGACAATAGCCTAGGAGACCTCACCAAGTCATCCCTCTGTCTGTTTAAGGCTTGCACTAACGCAGTGACAGATTTGCCTAAGGCAGCAGCCCACGCAGGCTCCAGCTGTTCCCCCCCTTTGAGCCTGTGCTCCCCTGGGTACAGCCTCACAAACGGGGCACATATCCCCTTGAGCCAATCTCACAAACTTTGCAGGGACTTAACAAGGTCATCACTCCTTCCCCCATAACAGAATGCCTTTCTGTCATGACAAAAATCACAGTGCAAAAATGTCAGGCAACAGTACTGAGTTAAAGTATGCCAGAATACTTAGCTGTCTGCCGGTGGACCCTTATGGTAGATACAGCCTTCAGCTTGTCCCTCTGTAGATACAGCCTTCAGCTCCGCAGTACAGTGCATCCAAAAGGCACCAAACAGAGGAAGAGATCATTATCCCTGCTCCAGCGGGGTCCGTGGCTCTTGGGCGCCATCTACCCCCTGGGAGCCGCTCCTGCAAATGCTGTCTCCCTTCCCTAGTGCCTCCCCTTTGGCCGGGGATCACATGGGATTTCCCGTGACCTGGCTCCTGTAACAGGCTGTGCCCTCCAGAGAAGGAGTCCAGCCTGTAAGCTCACAAAAATGGTGGCTGCCATATTGGGGGGTCCTTCCCCCTACGATCCCCCCCTGCGGGAAGCCGGAACCGGAGTCCCCCTGAGCCCAGGCAGCTTCTACCGCTGTAGAGCTGAAAGCGATGTGCAGAGAGACCAGTGTTTCTCTGCACACAGGACACGCTTCGGTCAGCTCCTGCTGCGCTGTCAGTGTGAGGATTCTCATAGAATCCTCACACTGTCGCCTGCACTAACTAAGTGTAAAATTAAAAAAATAAAACATAAACCCTATCTAGTCTAATCTTCTGGCTGCGGAGCAGCCTGTTCAGCATAGCACCCACTCCTGTGGGCACCTAAAACGAACTGAAGCATGATGGGATGCAGTGGGGGAGGAGCCTGCCATGTTCAAGATTTAGCAAAGGTGCCTGGCTCCTACGGGACCCTACTACATACCAAGGTCAACTGCGTCACCAGGATAGATGAAGAAACAAGAATGTAAAAACCAACAACCTGCAACAGATTTCAATTATCTTCAGCACTTAAGCTGGTACACACTAGACAACATGCCCCGAGAATATCAGCTGACTATTTCCCTTGAACTTCCTGGTGCCCCAGACAAATAATATTGTGCTATTTCACAAAAGACCAAGGAGTCACAACATTATGATACTAAAAGTTATGTCCCTTCAGTAAGAATGGTGTGTTCTCTAAATGGCTCAGCTGGTTCAGAGAAATGGAGGCTCCTTAATACGTAGCAGCACAATACAGTACACGTGGAACAGACAAATAAAGCAAAATTGGGGTATCAGATATGGCAACAATATATCAATATATTGATATATTGCTGCCATGGCTCCTGACATGCTGCCCCACCCACAGCCTCAGAAAGAGACAGCCTCAGGATCCAGCTATACCAGTGGTTCCCAATCTTTTTTCTCTCCCGTACCCCTTGATTAGACTTTTCATTGATGAGTAACCCCTCCTCTCAATTTAAAATATAGACAGTACTTATAAGTGGAGTGGAAGTGAGCGGTATGCACATCCTTATGCATGTCCTTATATTAAGGAGTGGCAGACAGGAATTGTGCCCTTCCATGTCTGGCCGCTGGGTATGTATGGTCTCCAGGGTTCCCTAACACCTGTAGGATTAATGCCGCTGCTTCTTCCACCCATGTCAGTGCAGGTCAGATGATCGCTGGTGTCTGAGGGCAACATGGGTAGCTCCCAGTGGATTGCTGGTCAGGCAAAAGCACAATGAGACGCTGATGATGCTGAAGACAGAACCATAAGTGACACAACATGGTTCTTCTCCATAACAATGGGCCGCCTTCTTCTGCCATCAAAATACTTTTTTTATCTTCCGCCATTACCAATATTATTTCCAAGTACCCCCAACTGGTCTGTAGAGAACCCTTAGGGGTACTAGTACCCCAGGTTGGGAACCACTGATCTACACTATGGTGTGCTGAAGAGGAGAAGTTGAGGCCTTCTACTGCTGCCCTGTGAGTAGCAATAATCAAGATGGCGCCGCTATGTCTATGTTGACATTGTTTGCGCCGACCTGCTGTCAATGTCAACCTTGAGCATGTCGACCTACCCACTGTAGACCATTAGTGTTGAGTCAATCTATCATTTATACCATAACCCTTATTAGAATGCCCTCCCTCGCACAACATTACATTCTTCTTCTAGACCCCACCCATTTCAGAAAACAACTTTATTAAGCTATTCTACCCAATTACCTCCTCTACAAAGGCCACATATAGATTTCACATAGTGTTATTGTTTAATGTCCAGACAAACCGCTAACTATCCCAGTAACAACATTGCTGTGGGACTTAAGGGGCATACACATGAGGCAATTAAAGACCCTTTTCTAAGCGATCAGACTAGATCATGTAGAAAATGAGCACAGAATACTGTGTGTGTATGCCCGGCAGCAATGCTGATGTGTGGTAACACGCATCAGTATCCACTGGCTTTACCCAGATCTTGGGGCTTTGCCTATTATAAAAATAGGCAAAGCCCCTGGGCGTGGCTTGGACGCTGCAGTGGAGCTCCCTCCTTACCCTACAGTTTTAGGGGAAAATCACCACTGTCCTGGGCCCTGGGGACTTGGAAAAAGCGCCCTACATTCCCACCTAACTCACCGGCAGCCAGCGGTACCAGCCTCGGAGCCGGGTGCTCACTCCTTGGGCGCCGCGGGTTGAGGCCTACCGCTGCGGCCGTGCCGGGACCTCGAGTTCCAGTCTGGGCTGCCTCATCGGCTCCGGACCCCCCGGGCCTATGAATCACCTGAGAGGCAAGAGGATACCGCTGTCCCGAACGCCACATCCGCCGCAATCTCCTGGGCGGTGGGAGCCGGAGGACGTCCATCTCTCTCAAGAGCCACCGTGCCTGAGGATTCCGCTGGCTGCCGTCACTGATGCTCCCCACGGGAGACCGTCCTGCCGCTGCAATACAAGGTGCAGGTACTTAGTCTCCGGGGGCTGGGTGGATAGATTGGCGGAGGGGCAGACCCCGGCATCCGTCCGCATATCTTGCCAGCATACCTGTGGAGGCAGCCATATTACATCTTCCCCCTGCACTCCCTCATTTCCACTGGGGAACACACATTACGCAGTGCCTCACTGCAATAACACTGTACTCCATCATAAGTGAACTGCAGCGGGAAATACCTACTGCCCAAACTGGGAGAGGTTGGTGTGTCACTCTCCCCTGTATCAGTTGCGGGCCCTTGCTCCCCTCTCCCTCCTCCACTGACAGGAGGAAAGAGGCCATACTACCCCACCCTCCCAGTATCTTTATTATGCTACAGGGCTGAGGTGGAGCCCACACCAGCATGAACACCATGTACAGCTGCTTCTTCTTCTGAATTCCCCCTTCCCACCTCGCAGATAATGCCCTTACACTGACCATATGGGCCTGGCTACTTGAAATTGCTGATACAAGGAAGCACTTTTGAAAAAATCCTCATTGACCCTTCACCCTTCTACTCCAGGGGCCTTCTGCATCTAATGCTTACCATTATGCCGTCACGGAGGAGTAAAGTTTCTAAAACTGTGTCACAGGTGGCCTTCTTCAAACAGTCACCCCGGTCCTCTACCACCCGAGGAGCCCCACCCTCCACCCTGACTGTGGCCCCTCCCCCGGAGCAGAATGAGCCTTCTACAGCCCCGTCCCCCTCGCTGGGGTCCCCGATCTGAACAGTGATTGCAGATGACGAGGCGCTAACAGTGGCCACATTGAAACTTCTGTTGACACAGGTTAAAGATGTTTTAACGGCAGACGTCCGCACCTAGCTCCATAGATGACCTTGGCGACCGCACAGAAGCCTTAGAATCTAAAATATGAGAAGTGGTTGGCTCCCATAATGACTTGGTTGATTCTCACGCTGCGCTGGAGGGGGAGGTAGCGATGATGTGCGATAAGCTGGCGGACCTGGAGGACAGGTCACGCAGGAACAGCCTCAAACTGCGTGGGGTCCTAGATAATATCTCCAATAGTAGCCTTCACGACTTCACCATGGACATTTTTTGAAAACTCTTTCCTTCTGCTTTCACCGCTGACCTACTATTAGACCAGATCCATAGGCTCCCAAAAGCCAGGAATGCACCTGATGGGGTCCCTAGAGATGTGCTTATGAGGGTCCATTTCTTTCATGTCAAGAAAGCATTATTGAAGGCTACCAGACCTACCTCTGAGACTGCCGCAGCCCTGGGAAATTATAAGCTGTTTGGAGATCTATCACAGGCTACACTTGCCAAACGACGCTCCCTTCAACAGATTACCACTGCTTTCAGAAAGGCAAATATCTTTTACCGTTGGGGTTTCCCGACCCATCTGCTGATTTTGCGCGAAGGATCTACCATCTCAATCTCTACTGTAGACGAGGGTATGAAACTTGGCAAAGTGGAACTTGTCGGGTTCCCATTCTGACACTACCTCTCCCCGTCGACTCCAGCAGGACTGCTCGATGGCGCAGTAGGGTCCTCCTTGTGTGAAAATTAATACTGCATTCGTATTCTGTTCAAAAATGCTCTTTCTGTTTTTATGTTTCACCGCACTATCTACTGTCCACGTTTCCTTTTACCATGTATACAATCTAGATCTATATGCATTATCAGTCTCTCTCTTATTCTGCTCTGCTGAGGCTCATTACATGGGATACCCTAGTCATTTCGTTTACACAACGTTTACATTGTTTTTAGAGTCCTATATTCCTCTGATACTTGACTCTATATATGGGTTGTTATATTTTAGCCTACACTGATTGGATATAAGATTGTTATAATTTTTCTTTATTTAAAATTTTTTTTCCCGAGTGAGTTTGCTGTGGGAACCCTCTGGGATATTCCGGCGCACCTTTTAGCCCTGCGAAGTTGCTAATTTCTAGTGAAGCACCATGTTGCTGTACCAATTTATACAAGAGCTGGCTGCGGTGCTCCGGGGTGTGCCCGGCGGGATCACTACACGCAGAATGGCTGTCTCTGCCTTTGGACACTGACTAAATTAGTTGTAGAGTTATCAAAACCTCTTAGTATTCCGAATCTTTGATTGCCTTGTTAATGGCTCTGTGTATCAGTAACTAATATGTTTTAGTCTGTTACAGTTTGATTAAGGCTCAATAAAATTACTGTTCCCTAAGCGGGATGGTCGGCCGCTACCCCCTCTAGTATTCTGGGTAAGGCGCTTCCATTATGGCACCTTACTACGACTCTTCTTAGAGTTGCTGTCTTTCTGCTTTTAGTTTCCTTATTTCCCCTTACTGTGTCTTGTTTGTTCCACCTGCCTTTTCCCCTTGCCTCGATGTGTGTATGTAGCTCCAATGTTATGCCCTATTTCAACATATTAGTATCACCCTTAGTCTTGGATCATGGTTAATATTCTCTCGCTGAATGTGAAGGGGTTGAATTCCCCCCAGAAACGTAAAGTCGCCTTAGCCTCTTTCCATAAACTTAAGGCACACATAGTGGCAGTCCAAGAAACACATTTTAAGAAGTCGGCCTCTCCCAATTTTTTTGATAACAGATACCCCCAGTGCTACACGGCCAATGGCCCCCTTAAAAAAGCAGGAGTGGCTATATTGATCTCTGCTAACTGCTCTTTTATAGTTACCTCCCAGCACTCTGACCCGGAGGGAAGATTTATTATTTTAATTGGCATACTAAATAGTGTTGAGGTCACCCTGGTTTCATGTTATGCTCCCAATACAAAACAGGTGACATTTTGTAGGAAACTTTGTGTGTTAGTGCAGAGATACGCTAAGGGAGCACTCCTGATCCTGGGGGATGTTAATATGGTTTTAGACCCCACGGTTGACAGCTCTCGACCTTGTTCTCATAGAGGCCCTCATATAACGGATTATTCACATAGCTTCAGACAGATTATTAGTGAATATGACCTATATGATGCATAGCGAGTTAAGCACCCAGGGGGTCCGGGATTACACATTTTATTCCCATCCACATCAGTCGTACTCCAGGATGGATTTGGCGTTAATCAACAAATAGACATTAGCTTCTCTACAAAAAAAATGTATTTTACCTATAACATGGTCAGATCACTATCCCTTACTGCCTACTTTGGAGCAGGGTTCCTATAGGGTGCCTCCGGGCCCATGGAAACTGGGCAAGTGAGCCTTATCTCACCTTGAATCCCGTCAATTTACTCATAATTCCCTTTCTTTATATATATCCACTAACCAACCTGGAGATACCAGTGTGTTTATGATTTATCACTGGTGCTCCCTTAAGGCAGTTGTACGTGGCTGTGCAATAGAGGCTGCGGCTAGGTTAAAAAAAGGTCCTGCCAGGGATTTATTATTGGCCGACAAGGAGCTAGCTAGATTGGAGTCTGCTCACAAGGCGAACCCCCTGGACAGAGCTCTGTTTAAGCTACTCATTAAAGCTAGGCACAAGGTTAACACATTCTCCCTTCAGGAAGTGCAAAGGAATATAGCTAGACTGAATCAGCGTTTCTACACCCTTGGAAATAAAGCGGGCTGTCTTTTGGCTAGAAAATTGAGGGGACATAGGGCTAGGGCAAGATTCAGTCTTTTATATAATTCCCATGGTGCTAGGGTAGTTGACCCTTTCCACATTGGAGACAACCGCAGATGTTGAGGCCTTCTTGAACAGTATTAACCTTCAAACAAAGTCTTGTTATCTAGTATTAACCTTCCGAAACTGGACTCTGAGACCTGTCTGTCCTTATGCTCCCCCTGGTCCATCTCGAAAGTCAAGGCTGCCATTGACGCCTTGCCACGTGATAAAGCTTCTGGCCCTGACTAATACCCTTCAAATTTTTATAAATGCTTTAAGTCAGAATTAGCCCCCTTATTGCTGAGCGTTTTTAATGAAGCCTAAGACTCCAAAGTTTCTCCGAAGGAAATGCTTGAAGCACGGATTGTGGCGATCCCTAAACCTGGTAAACCCTCTACATCGGTCCAGAATTTTTGTCCTATTGCCTTATTGAACACCGATCTTAAATTATACGCAAAGATGGTGGCGAACCGCCTGGCACCGTTACTCCCCTCCCTTGTTGCGTCAGACCAGGTGGGATTTCTTCTGGGCAGACAGGCCCCAGATAACACACGACGGGTATTCAATATTCTGGAATATTGTGATTTGAATCAAGTCCCCCTACTACTGCTTTCTCTTGACGCGGAGAAAGCGTTTGACAGACTCCACTGAAGTTACCTCAGGTCTGTCCTATCACATTTTGGTTTTGGTGGCAGATTCCTGGATGCTATATTTGCCCTGTATTCTTGTCCTTCCGCGAGGGTGTTTGTAAACAGTTGCCTCTCCTCTAGCTTTCTGTCCCCGTTCATCTTTGTATTGGCAATAGAACCCCTCGCTGAAAAATCAGACAGATTAAAGAGCCGGTTATCAGTGGGATTTCCCATAAAATATGTATGTTCGCAGACGACATACTCTATTGCCTATTAGACCCTGAGAGCTCCCTTCCCACACTACACACAGTCCTAGAGGAGTATGCTAATATTTCCTTTTATAAACTGAACACCTCTAAGACAGAAGCCCTCCCATTGGATGTTCCCCCAGCAGTAGTTGCGCGATTAAAAGATATATACCGTTATGCATGGCAAACTAGGTCGATTAAATATTTGGGGGTGCATGTTACCAGGGACATAAATATAATTTTACACCATTACTCAATGCTTTGAAAAATTTACCCAGGAATGGTCTATTCACGAGATCTCCTGGCTCAGCAGGATTGCGGCCTCCAAGATGATTCGGTACTCTTTACCTAGAAGGGCGCCCGTCGCGGGCATCGCGGGTACATTTATGTCTGGCCGCGACGCGACCGACGCGATGCCCGCGATTTCCCATTGAAACCAATGTTAAACTTGGAAATCGTGTCGGTCGCGTCGCGGCCGGCTATAAATGTACCCGCGATGCCCGCGACGCGATGCTCCCGATTTCCCATAGGAATCAATGTTAAAAGGCGCGATGGACCCGATTTTACTGTCAAATGGCTCAATCCACCCGATTTGGCCATAGAAATCAATGTTAAATGGGCCACAGAGGCCATTAACCCTTAAATGTCCCCCCCAATTTTTAACGCCACCCCACGATCCACGCCAACCCGAAGCGTGGCGAGCGCAGCGAGCCCGCGAGGGGCGGCGGTACGCGTCCTCCGACCTTTTCATGCCCTACTATCCACTAGGGCGTGGTGTGAGAATATAATAGTGTGGCGAGCGCAGCGAGCCACCGAGCCCGAAGCGTGGCGAGCGCAGCGAGCCCCGCGAGGGGACGCAGATACCTTCACAGTTATGCGCGTCCCCTCGCGGGCTTCACAGGTGTCCGTGGCGAGGCGGACACCTGTGAAGCCCGCCAGGGGACGCGTCTACCTGTGAAGGTATCCGCGTCCCCTCGCGGGGCTCGCTGCGCTCGCCACGCTTCAGGCTCGGTGGCTCGCTGCGCTCGCCACACTATTATATTCTCACACCACGCCCTAGTAGGGCATGAAAAGGTCGGAGGACGCGTACCGCCGCCCCTCGCGGGCTCGCTGCGCTCGCCACGCTTCGGGTTGGCGTGGATCGTGGGGTGGCGTTAAAAATTTGGGGGGACATTTAAGTGTTAATTTGGCCTATTTGGCCCCAAATCGGGTCCATTGAGCCATTTAACAGTGAAATCGCGGTCAATCAGCCGTTTTAACATTGTTCCCTATGGGAAAATCGCGGTCATCGCGGTCATCCCGATTTACCCGCGATGACCGCGATTTTTACCCCCGACGACCGCGATTTCAATCGCTGGCGCCCTTCTAGGTAAAGAGTACCGATGATTCTTTTACCTAAGCTTATGTACATATTCCGGGCTATTCCTAGACTCCCTCCCAAGTCCCTTATATGCAAATTCAACACTCTTTTCTAAATAAATTTGGAAGGGATCTAAGCCTTGAATATACAGAGGGGTTCTCTCGCTTCCTAAGGGATTGGGAGGGGTCGCCTACCCGAATATAGAGAAGTATCATATGGCATTCATACTAAGTCAGGCCAGAGATTGGTTTGAGCTTCGTTCACCTAAGCCTTGGGTAGTCATTTAACGCTCTTTTTCCTCGAACATTCAGTTTACAGATTTGTTCTGGATCTCTTCGCATGCATCCCTAACATGGTCTGGCCCAGGGGCTGCTATTAGAGCTACCTTATCTGTTTGGGGGTACAGCTATATTGGATGATGTTGGGGTTTCCCTGCCGGGCCCCGACCTATCGCTAAAAACTATTGCCAGACTAATCCCCAATTTACAGTTGGACTCCTGGATTGAGGTAGGCATAATTTCCCTAAGACAGATGTTCCCCGACAGCACCCTCCTGCAGTTCTCAACTCTGCAGGAGCATACCGCTCAGGGTTGCCTAAACAGGATTTTTACAAATTCCTCCAAGTACGTCACTGGGATATCAAAATGGTATGACTACCTAATCACAAAATCGAAAAAAGGGAAACTGCCGGTACAGTTAAAGTGGGAGGTAGATCTATCCACCACTTTTTCAGAGGAGGAGTGGGACTATATCCTATTCGGGTTTCATAAATGTTTTCTAAACTATGTCAGAGGGCATACTTCACCCCTCAGTGGCTTCATGGGATTTGGCCTTCCGTCTCCAATATTTTGGAGCATTGTACGAGATTGTTTGTATGCTTCGTCTCCAATCTTTGCTGGAGAAATTGTGGAGGTGTAGGTACAATATATTTTGGGAGTGCCTACTTATACGTCCGCTATGGTCTGAAGTATTCTCCTTCATTAGTGAAGAACGGAGACTTCAAGTCCCACCTGACATGGTTGTGGCGCGTTACTACACCATAATACATTACTATCTATGGAAGACCTATACCTGCTTAGACATATTCTGATTTCAACTAAGGCAGCCATAGGTCAGTGTTGGAAATCCCCAGTAATACCTTCAATCTCACATATTGCTAATAATGTCCATAAACACTTTTTGTTTGAGACGGCCAGTGTTAAATATTCATCCTTGGCTTCGTCGATCCATATCAAATGGCTCAAATGGAGCGAATACAGAGAAATACAGGGCTTATCATTGTTTTACAATGAATCCCCAGCCTTAATAACCCTTTCTTCACCTCCACATTCCTCGGCTGAATAAACCAATTATTTGAGTATGTACCATTTTTAGGGGTACTTACAATGTTTCTATTATACCGCATCACACATTGAGGCTCTCCCCTGTACCCCTATAATTTACCTTCCCCCGTCTGTCATAGAAACATAGAATCTGATGGCAGATAAGAACCACTTGGCCCATCTAGTCTGCCCCTTTTTTTAAACATGTTACTTCAAACCATATTTGATCCTTATTTTTTTGTAAGGATATCAATATGCTTATCCCAAGCATGTTTAAATTGTACTACTGTATTTGCGTCTAACACCTCTGATGGTAGGCTATTCCACTTATCTACTACTCTTTCTGTGAAGTAATTCTTCCTCACATTTCCCATGAATCTTCCTCCCTCTAGTTTCAGTGCATGTCCCCCCTTTCCCTTCTCTGCTCTAAAGTATACGTATTAAGATCTTTTAGTCTTTCCTGGTACGTTTTGTGATGTAGGCCATGCACCATTTTAGTTGCTCTTCTTTGTACAGTCTCTAATGTATTTATATCCTTCTGGAGATATGGCCTCCAGAACTGAACACAATACTCTAGGTGAGGTAATACCAATGACCTATACAGTGGCATTATTACTTCTTCCTTTCTACTGCTGATACCGCTTCATCTCTTCCCCCCTTCTCTTATATAATAAATACTGGTCTTGCTTATTTGCTTGAGATATAACCACATTTTTACAGAGTTTGTTTGACGGCTGAACGTTTGTCTTTTACTCTCTGTATGTTTCGATATATTATAAAAAAAGTATGTTTTCATATTTTCATATTTTGTTCATGCAAGACTTAATAAAAATGTATTATTGAAAAATAGGCAAAGCCCCAATCAGCATGAATGGTCAGCACACAGCATTGCATTGTGCTGAGAGGGTATCCCGCTACCTCTCCAGATGAACGCTCAGCACACAGCATCGCAGTGTGCTGAGTAGGTGTCCTACTATTTCTTGAGCGTTCGTGCCGATTGGGGCTTTGCCTATTTTTATAATATTGCTCAGGTAGAAAAGCTGGGTTGCCCCGTATGTTTATATCAACCTTTGTTAATGTTATACTATTGCATGTTGACACTTTACCAATGTCATCCTAGTGCATGTCAATCTTTTGGTGTCCACCTAGAAATTGTCTGTGAGCAATCAAGATGCCCTTATCATTTATCAAATTCCTATTAACTTATAGATTATAAGCTTGGAAATGTTTTGCCTGCCTATCTATACTTACAAATACTAACACCACTAATAATAATAATAATAATAAAAAGAATAATAATAATCGTCCCAACGACAACATATTCAGCAGCTAATCCAGTGTAGCCTCACATCATCACTTTGATCAATTTATCAAGCAGAAGCTTTTGTAACGGCTTTGGATGTTAAGCAAGAGAACAGAGTGAAACATTGGGGATGATTCAGACCCGCTTGGAGAGGGTCAAATTCACTCCCCCGTCCGATGTTAGGGGTTTGCGCATGCACAGACAAGAATATGCGCAAACTCCTAGAGTGAACTCCTTTGGCAAATTTTACACGTTCGCTAAGTCTAAGGAGAGCAGGGGGCGGACGCAGGGGACCACCCAGTATTTCATGGGTGCACCCATAGAAACCATGGATGTACCCCATATTGATGCTTTCTTAGGGTGGCCGGATGACTTCAAATGACATCAGTGCCTGCCCCAAATTCGTCCATCTATGGCCAGAATAAGTGTCAGCCTAGACCTGGGGTAGCCAACTCCAGTCCTCGAGAGCTACCAACAATTAATGTTTTACAGATCTCCTCACAGAATCACAAGTGAAGAAATTAGCTCATCTTTTAAAATGTGTTAGTCAGTAAAGTTAGTGCACCTTTGCAGCAGCTAGGTTGTCTGGAAAATATGAACTGTTGGTAGCTCTCGAGGACTGGAGTTGGCTACAACTGGTCTAGTCTGACTTATTAGCAAAGAGGAAAAAATAATTTGATGGTGAGCGACCATTGAATGATTTCTCTCCCGTGCGGCCACATGCGAGCAGATGTGTATGCAAACGCATTTGCTCACATGCAATTGAGCAGAGGCAGAGGGCGGGCTAAGTGGGGGTTCAGCGGGGTGGCATTTACCGGTTCGCAAGGATGCACATATAAGCAGGCTAGCGAACAGGTCTGAGGCCTAGAGTACAATTTTGAGAACCTCTCACACCACAGTGCTACTTTACTAAAGAGGAAACTGTTTTGACCAATGCTGAAAAAGTAAAACAAAATTATGAAATTTTCTAAAGAGTGGAGAAATGGACCAGTAGAAAAGTAGCCAATAGCATTTTAACCAAGTACATTTAAAAAAAAAAAATTACTGGCAGTAACTGATTGGACTGCTATAGGCAACTTTTCCACTCCATAGAAGGTTTAACACATTTGACAACCAAGTGATTTTTTTCTTACTAAAGGACCATATTCATTTCTGATCTATTTGCTAATTAAATTAACCCTTTGAGTGCCAAAATCTGTGAGACGTTGAAAATATCCACTAACAATCCCCCCCCCAAAAAAATATATTACCTACAGTATATAAAGATAAACATTATAGATCATTATGATGAATATAAATGTTTGCTTGCCAATCTCGCACCTATTTTGATAAATTTGCTTTGCAAAAGGTGAACTATGTTTTTTTTGGGATATTCTGAGGTGCATAGCTAAATACATTATTAATCTTTTACAAATAATTGTGGCAATTCTACTACTTTATAAACATTTGCATATCAGTCCATTTACCCTGGCTTGCTCCTCTGTCCTCTAACCATCTGTCCAGCATCTGAAGGTCTTTTGCCCATGGAATGGTCGTGATTAGGATCCACAAACTTAAATATATGTGATGATCCAAACTGCATCTTCACGCCACTGTGCAACATGGTGGTTTCAGAAATACGTTGATCATCTATGTATGTGTCAGCATCAACACTTCTCGGGGTAACTGTGACCACTCCATCCATATTTGTAAGGTCACAGTGATGTGGCTGTATGCCTGGTCCAAATAGCTGTAAAATTCATAATTATGATAGATGAAATCAAGAAATATGAAAAGAAAATATCACTAAAGAAAATAATTAAACGACAAAAAAAAAAATATATATATATATATATATATATATATATATATATATATATATATATATATATATATATATATAGAGAGAGAGAGAGAGAGAGAGAGAGAGTTGTTTAGCAGGATGGCACTCAATATGGTAATAACAACTCTTCGGTGCCAGGAACTTAATTAAGCAATAGAGAGCACTTACCCCCTTCCCTTGCAGGCGAGGATGGAACCGGCACACGAATTTTAAGGTGAAGAAAAAGTGTAGTTTATTGTACAAGCATAATTTTGCACAAACAGTCAGCTGTAACCTAACAGCCGTTTCAACCTCTGACGAAAACCACTAGGAAGTGGTTGAAACGGCTGTTAGGTTACAGCTGACTGTGCAAAATTATGCTTGTACAATAAACTACACTTTTTCTTCACCTTAAAATTCGTGTGCCGGTTCCATCCTCGCCTGCAAGGGAAGGGGGTAAGTGCTATATATATATATACACATACAGGATGATGAGGCCGGCACTCAGGACTAAGTGAAAGCCAGCAGGTAACCGGCTCCGGTGCCTTCTTGCAGAAGGGTTTGTGTCCTCCAGGGATATAGCACAGGAATAAGCGGCACTCGGAGACTGACGTAAGTGGTGTAAACCTAGAGGAATATTTATTCCACGTGCAGAAACCAAAACGTTTCGGAGCTCGCAGGCTCCGTCGTCAGTTGAAAGTACTTTCAACTGACGACGGAGCCTGCGAGCTCCGAAACGTTTTGGTTTCTGCACATGGAATAAATATTCCTCTAGGTTTACACCACTTACGTCAGTCTCCGAGTGCCGCTTATTCCTGTGCTATATATATATAGAGAGATAGAAACATCAAGGACATGATAGTTAAAACTAATGTAAACACTAAACAACAAGCCACCCTTTTTAATGTCCAAATGAAAAAACCGGGATGTTACCGTTGTCCATCCTGCATAACATGCAGTTTTATGGAAGCAGGGCATACATTCAAGCATCCCAATACGGGGAAGAAATTTAAGATTAATCATGTCCTTTCCTGCAAGAGTCAATTTATTATCTACATTATAATTTGTCCCTGCGGAAAATATTATGTAGGACAGACCATCAGGACCCTAAGGGAAAGAATGGCAGCGCATCGCTCAGCCATTAAAGCTGCTCTAGAAGGGAAAGATGTTGATCAGCCGGTGGCAAAACATTTTAAAGAGTTTCGCCACTCACTTACTCAGTTTAGGTGTAAAATAATAGATCATATCCCCCCATTTCCACGGGGTGGGGATCGACAAAAAAAGCTCACTCAGAGGGAGTCAGAGTGGATCTTCAGGCTAAATTCTCTGGCCCCCAATGGGTTAAATGAAAAAATATCCTGGGGAGCGTTTATGTAAAATTGAGAATAAGTGTGTCAAGTCCAAATAGTGAAAAACTCTAAAAACGTAATATACAGCAGTTTAACTACGATAATTGATTATGACATATTATCCGCTTAGCCGTATATCCTGTATTAATGCCTTTGTTTTATTATGCACACTGTCTTTTTAACTATTTGTATTATGCTAATGCTGCCTGTATGCCAGATCTTATATATTTTTTTGTTGCACAGCTTTTTCACATGTTTTTTATCCAATCGCTAGATTGGTCTTATCACATATCCCCTGGTGTGGACGCGCCGGCTGTCAGTGAGACCAGCCAGGGAAGCTTCAGCGTCCCGACCAGCCTATGGAGAGGTGGTCTGACGTTACTGGAGGCCCGAATCTGTGACACACCCCCGGAAGTGCAGCGCACCAGCTACGGGGAACGGAGCACACATGTCTTACAATCTCTGGCATATAAGGTACGCATGTAACTGTATTCTGCTTCTTCTTTTTGCACAATCACTATTGCACTTTAGATGTCCGTAAGGATGAAAAGGCTGACAAAGCCTTGAAACGTTGATGTAAATGTGACAACTATTTGATTTTTTGCACCACTAAAATCCTTGTTACAAGCCCGGAGAGTGCCGCTCTTTATTCCCAGGGTAACCTGGGGTAGTTGCGCTATATATATATATATACTGTTTCCCTTTATGGATATATATATATATATATATATATATATATATATATATATATATATATATATATATATATATATATATATATATATATATATATATATATATATATATATATATATCCATAAAGGGAAACAGTTTCCACAGAGCGCACTCACCAGACTTCAGAAAAACAGTTTAAAACTTCCAAATTTTAATTCATCCTTTTAAAATTCAACATGGTAGTCGACGTTTCGGGCCATTGCACGACCCTTTTTCAAGACTTTGATCCAGCCTGATCTCCTGTTGTCAGCGATGACACTATCCCCCTGCGCCAAGCATTAAATGCTACAAAGCACGCCCATCACAGTAAATTCCCAGCCTATCCAGGCAAGCAGTATTCAAGAAATCAGCTGTTGAATTAATCACATACCTGTCAGGTGCCTAAGATCCCGCCGCTCGCTCGTGGGGCGGCGTGCGTTCCACACATGGTACTGTATCACCGCAGCTTCCGTGCGGTATGCGTTCCACAAGAAGGAAGTAGTCATACAGACATACTTCTGGGCGCCCGGTCAGGTGATGCTTTACCGGATGTGACGCTGCTTGCGTTTCATCCACAGGCAGGGCAAGTAATCTTGTTACTTCCTGCGTTCCACAAAGGCGGAAGCAGGTTACTGAGGGATATGTATTGCATTTCAAAAGCGGGCATGATTATTATAAACAAAAAGAGCCTTTCAACAGCAATCTGGTTACTTCTTGCATTCCACCAAGGCGGAAGCAAGTTACTGAGGAAATATATTACATTCCAAAGCGGGCATAATTATTGCAGGCAAAAAGAACTTTTCAGCAGGGGAACCGGGTCATCGCTGTCTATTACATCAAATTACACATGTCATATCGATAAAATTAAATTAAAATACACATATTCGTGGAGAAACCAGACTAATCAGTCAGTCATCCCCAGAGTATGTGCATATCACTGTCCAGGCCCATATTTACCCATGTGTCACCTACCAAATAATACTTACACCAACTTAAGAAAAAAGAGAAACACAAACAGAATCAAAAATCATAATAATGTTAAACCAGTTAAAATGTATGTAAGATTCGACTTACCACATCATCCAACTATATTCTTGATGTGCTACTGGTTTCTTACTAAAATCTTGTGGGTTTTTTTCCCCCCAACCTCCATTCTATTTCTTTCTGTATCCCCCCCCCCCCCCCTCAATGACTCCTTCAACCTTCTAACCGTCCTGCCTCCTCTCCATTCAGGTACAATCAGTCGGTGATGTATAGATGGCCTATGTTTGAAGAGTCCAACCAGTGCTCTAGGAACCTGAACCACTCTTTTCTACACCATTCCTTTAGCCAGGCATTAACCGGGGAGGGTGGGGGGGGGGGGGCCCTGCATAGGCCGTTTCCCCCTTGCTCCGTTTTGGAGCGAGGGGGAAACTGCATATGCGGCCGCTAAAACAGCGAGACGCACGGCTAAATGCAGCAGGCTCCCTGCAATCGCCGAGAGCCTCGCTGATAAGAGGAATCCTTGCCGTCCTCTGACAGTGAGGATTCCCCCGGAATGTTGAATAGGGTGAATGGCCGGTGCA
The DNA here is from genome assembly GCF_055691185.1 of Crinia signifera. Taxonomy (NCBI): domain Eukaryota; kingdom Metazoa; phylum Chordata; class Amphibia; order Anura; family Myobatrachidae; genus Crinia; species Crinia signifera. The sequence continues at coordinate 116,992,420 of NC_139219.1, read as the reverse complement.
GGGGTTAAACGGCATGGATCGCTTGTTTTCTTCGATCCCCCCGCTGCTTTACCCCTTCGCCGGCTGCATTGAATACACCCCCTATTTACTGCATCATCCATCTAATCACATTTAGACCCAAATCAATACTCACCTGTATTGAATTATCATCCGTTTTTTCCGATCCGACCTCTGTGATGCTCACCTGAAGACGATATAGCTTTGGCTTATCCCTGGAGTCAGAACCATCTCAATTTAAAAAAAAGATAGAAGACAAAAAGATAAGCAATATACTGTAACCATAAACACAAAAACATTGTCATGACATGCTAGCCAATATTAAAGTAAAGTAATTTCAAATATTTGTATACATGAATATATATATTTTTTGTTTTATTTAAAGGAAAACAATTGGCCCATCATATGAGATACAAAAAATGTGTACATAAAAAAATTAAATACAGTATTAAAAAATAAAATTTAAATTTTGACGCTTATAAAATGCTTTGCTCAAAACTTTTAAAGCCAAAAATTATACAATTATTTCCTTAGTTTTGACACCAGGGTGTATTGGATTCTCTGATTATACGGTATAATCAGAGAATTCAATACACCCTGGTGTCAAAACTAAGAAAATAATTGTATAATTTTTGGGATCAATGATCCTTAAAGATAAATAAAGGGGACAGAGATAAAGTGCCAACGCACCAGCTCCTGTCATTTTTCAAATCCAGCCTGTAATATGGCAGTTTGGAGTCGACTGGCTGGTACTTTCTCTCTCCATGTATAGGTACATAGACCCTAAAAGTATCAACAAATCAGCTCATAACTGCCATGTTACAGGCTGTTATGAGCTGATGGTGTTAACCACCAGGGGTGGTTTGTCAAGAGCGGCCACTTAGAGGGGGGATGGTCAGTCCCACACTAAAACCAAAACAAATACAAACAGATAAGTTGAGCTATGAAAGTTAAAATAATCAATTTATTACACAATGTGTTGAATAATCATAAAGTAATCATAAGAATAAAAGCAACATTGTAAAATAAAATGGACTCAAAACATATTAGTTTAAATGGGCTGCAATCAATGTCCCGTCTCTATTATGCCGCCATAATTAGATGAAACTGCTGCAATGCCATCCGACTGGATTATAAACCTCTAGCAGCAATATGGTAATTATTCACCCATTGTAGGCAGGGTATGGATCATTGGGTCAACATACATTTAGGTCGCCAGGGTCATTAGGTCAACATGGGTAAGGTCGACAATTTCTTTTTTTTTTTTTAACTGGAATGTCAACACAGTCAACATAAACACTATAATGCTCGCCATGCTCTCCTCTCGGTACACTTTTATTATTCTACCACGCCCTAGTGGATGGTAGGACATAAAACACTGCCCGTCAGCACATATCGTGTCGACATGGACACCGGAAGTAGAGCCATGCTTCGGGCACACTATTTTATTCTAACACCATGCCCTAGTGGATGGTAGGTCATGAAATACCACCTGTCGGCACATGTTGGCTAAAAAAAAAAAAAAAAAACACATGTCGCCATAATGACCCTGTCGACCTTACTCCTGTCCACCTAATGACCCTGTCCATCTAATGACCCTGTCCTAACCCATGCCGACCTTAAATCATGTCGACCTAATGGTGTCGCCCTAATGCTTGCTGACCATCATGCTGGTGACCCAATGACCGTATCCCTGTGGGCATACACTATACAAGCCTCAATACACTCATCTGGTTTTCATCTAATTAAGATTTTAACAAAGAACAGTTTATGAGGCACGCTCCACAGGTGGTTCTGGGGGGGGGGGGGGGAGAGGGGGTGTCCAAGTGTATCCCTCTCATCAAGGAAACGTGAAAGACGACCAGAGGCTTCTTTTGGTCAACACCATCCACTGCATCAGAGTCTATCTCATTCTGGGTCTTGGTGCATATGAGGTGAGTGGCCAGAGCTCCAAACACTGCATTTTACACCTTGGTGTATACAGTCCTGCACCACAAAAGAATAATGCCCCTTTCAGCCTGCACATATTATCTGGTATTTTAATGGATTTTTTTTTACTATTTCAAAATGGTAAAAAGGTAAGACTGAGGCTTGGATGCAGTGGATGGTGTTGACCAATAGAAGACTCTGACTCGCTCATTTCATATGCAGGGGGCAGGGACCCACTCATTAAATATTCACTGCACGGAGTGGGTCATGCTCATTCCATATGCAGGGGCAGGCACCCGCTCATTAAATATTCACTGCACTGGGTCCCGCTCATTAGATATGCAAAAAGTGGGACCTCAGTGCGCAACATGTGATGTGAAAGGGGTTTAACCTGCTTTGACCCTGTTTTAAGAAATGTTTTAAATACCGGGACTAAGCAGGTTTTGCGGTGTGAAAGCAGCATTAGTGTTTGTCCCTGAGAAATACAGCACATTATAGAACAGTTACAGCAATATGCAATCTGATGATGTTGGGTTATATAACTTCAGGAAAGAAAATTTTAAACTGCTTGGATAAATAGAAAAGTGTTGCTACATTCATTACAATGTGACTGAGTATTTCAACATACAGTTAAGATTTTTTTTTTCTTTTTTAAATTGTATTATGATAAAAAGAACATGTATAATATATCAAGTGTTAAGGTGCATACACACTGGGTGTGTTAGGCCAGCGTGTATGCAGAGAAATGAGGAGGAAAATCGCTGGGCTGAAAAACGCTCAGTGCAAACACACTGAGCGATTTACCCCAATCCAAATGATTTTCCTGGGGGTGGACAGCTTCCCATAGCAGAAAGCTATGGAAGCCATCCACCCAGTTGGTCATCTGCTGGTAATACCAGCAGATGACTGGCTGTAGCCAGCAATGATGCAGGAGCGTGCATCAGCGCTAACCGCCGGGCCATACACAATGGGCGGCTTTAGAGCTGATAGCTCAAAATTGCCCAGTGTGTATGGGCTTTTAAACAGAGCACTCCTTTTTTATTAAACTACACACAAAATATTAAGGATAGAATAGATCAAAGCATATGTAGATTCAGTCATAAAACCAAAATTTCTGTTTGGTGCCAAGGAAAAATTAAATAATAATAATAATGGGGGTAGATGATTCCGGAAGAGTGTTTTTCCACATATGAAGTCCCTGAACTGTCACTCAAAGTTAGTTACAAAACATAGTATTACCTTCATAGGAATGAAAGCTGTAGTAAGAAAAGTGGTTCTTTCTGCCTGAGGACAGAACACATGCAAAGACAGGACCCAGGAAAAGACGTCATCAGCAGAACAGAGACCATGCAGTGCATGCCAAAGAGAAGCAAAAGAAAAGACAGGAGAGGGTGAACGTGCGGATTTCTAACATCCAAATAGCCTTAAGTACCTTTTTTGGGGTAATTGAATTAAGTAAAAAATATATATATATATATATATATATATATATATATATATATATATATATATATATATATATATATATATATATATATATATATATATATATATATATATATATATAAATATATAAAATGGTAACTTTTTTTTTTTATATAAATATCACTGCAAAAACAAATGAAAAAAGACAATTTTTTTCCAGTAAAACTAAAAAGAAAAATTTACAATGTGTTGCACAGAACAGTTTAGAGCAAATTTTAATGATAGTTCCCATTTAACGCTTAGCTGAAAGAAAGCAATACTTTATAGTGATACCCACGTGTGTGAAATAGACCAAAATAAGCGTGCAAGCAAGGTGCATAAAGTAGTTAGTGAAATAAATTCACAGAAACCAATAAACCTATTAACTGCAGTACACATAAGTGCAATCTGTACCACTGGAAATCTATTAGACACAGTATACTCAAAATCAACTCTTTTAAATTTGCTGGCAAATTCAGGAACACAATGTCATTCTAAACTCTGAAAAGTTGGGGGTGGGATTTTTCACCAATACAAAAACTGTATGTCAGATAGCAAAAAAAAACAACTCACAATGGATTTTATGTACACCTTTTCAGCAAAAAAAGAAAGATATATAAAACTAGATTCTGAATTTATAAAAATGTCAAGGTAGCTCATAGGTGGCAAAAAAAAAAAAGGTTAACTGCAGACACGCAACCAGTTGATGGAGCAGCAGTCAGCAATAGGAATCAGGCTGTTGCATGATTACTTCAGTCAATAAGAATCAGCCTCCATCCCCACTGTGCTGCTGCGGAGAGCTGGGTTGAGCAGTGGCTTGGAGCAGGGCCGGCTGAGGGAGGGGAGGGGGGGGGGGGGATAGGGCGCGCAATGAGACTATCATAGCAACCAAGATGGCGGGAATAGCAATAACGGCGGGTGTCCACTGCACTAAGGCTGTGCTGGATCTACTGTGGGCGGGGTTGTTGGAGGAATGGATGAAGTTTGCTGATGAAATGTAATATAGTTTCTTTTTTTTTAATTTATTGTGTTTTATTTACCATGTCGGAGCAATGTTTTTTTACTCCTGTGTGGAGCAATGTGTTATTTCAAGTCTCCGCTCTGTGTAGCTAGGTCACAAAATTTTCTTGTACCACACCCCTTTGTTAGGGTGCACGCCTGCAACCGGTGCAAATATTTGCCCAGGCAGATCAAAAAAGGTGATAACTCCCCAGCCAATAAACTCCTATCTGTCAAATTACTGGCACAGTTTTAGTAAAAGGGATTTTTGTAAGAACTTACCGTTCGAATCCCTTTCTCTGATATGGTCATGGTGACACAGCTTCACACTGGGATGTAGGAGGGTCCGCAGGAGCCAGGCATCTATACCAAAGTTTTCAGAGAGATAGGCTCCTCCCACTGCATCCCAGAATCCTCAGTTTACCTTTCAAAGCCGCTGGAATACATCAACTCAGTACAAACGCCTGAACATATTATATGCACAAACTTCAATTTTACCATCATAACATGAAACATCATGAAAACGGCAATACTTACTGAGCGTAAGGGAGGGATCGCTGTGTCACCAGGACCATATCAAAGAAAGGGATTTGAATGGTAAGTTCTTACAAAAATCCCTTTTTCTCTTTCAATGGTCCTGGTGACACAGCATCACATTGGGACGTTCAAGAGCCGGTCCTTTGGGAGGGTATGCTCAGGTCTGCAGCTCTCATCACTGCTCGCCCGAATGATGCGTCCTCCGACACAAACTCATGGAACCTGTAGAATTTGGCAAAAGTGTGAACAGATGACCAAGTGGCAGCCCTGCATACTTGCTCAGCCGTAGCCCCATGGCGAACCGCCCAAGAGGTGGCAACAGACCTGGTGGTATGTGCGTTTATACTGGCCGGTACAGGCCTACCAACTTTAGTATTTACAAAAGCAATAACTGATCTCAACCACCTGGCAATGGTCTGTTTTGAAGCGGGCCAGCCTATCTTGTGTACATCATACAAGACCAGTAAAGTATCTGTCTTCCGAAAAACTTTAACTCTGTCCACATAAATGTGCAAGGCGCGAACCACATCCAAATTCCTCAATCTGTCCATTTTTTTGGAACCCTCTGGGGGTTGAAACACAGGAAGAACAATATCCTGATTTAAATGGAAAGCAGAAACGACTTTGGGTACTGTTCTCAGAACAGCCCTATCATCATGAAAGATTAAGGGAGGCTTACAAGACCATGCTCCCAACTCCGAAACCCTCTGCAGAGAAAACAGCCAACAAAAACACTAACTTCCAAGTGAGAAACTTGAGGTCAGCAGACCTTAAAAGGTTCAAAAGGAGGCTTTTGAAGAATATCAAACACCAGAGACAAATCCCATGGTGCCACCAGTTGTTTGTATGGTGGTTTTAATCTAGTAACTCCCTGAAGGAAGGTTTGCACCTCCGGAAGTACAGCCACTCTTTTCTGAAAGAAAATTGAAAGAGCAGAAATCTGGACTTTAAGAGACTGGAGACTCAGCCCTGAAGAAAAGCCATCCTGAAGGAATTCAAGCAACTTAGACAGCCCTAACCTGGACGTATGAGACTTCTGACGTTCACACCATCGAATATATGTCTTCCAGACCCCGAAGACACAGACTTTCTAGCCTTGATGATTGTATTCACAACCGCTTCAGAAAAACCGTTGTTCTTTAAAATGGCGGTTTCAATAGCCAAGCCTTTCAGCAGAGCCGAGCTAAATCCTGATGGAAAAAAACGAACCCTGACTTAGTAGGTCTGGCCTTAGAGGTAGACGCCACAACTCTACTGATAGTCTCTGAACACTCGAATACCAAGACCTCCTTGGCCAATCTGGAGCTATCAGTATTAGTCTTCAGAACCCCGGCAATCATCGGGAACGGTGGAAAAATGTATGCCAGATTCCACGTCCAGTGTACTGTCATTGCATCCACTGCTAACGACAGAGGATCCCTTGTCCTGGAAAAGAATCTGGGAACCTGAACGCCATTAAATCCACCTCCAGGAGCCCCCATCGAGATACAATCTGCTGAAAGATCTGCTAATTCAACGTCCATTCCCCTTCTAGCAGCTCTTCCCTGCTCAAGAAGTCGGCCTCCACATTCCTCACACCAGGTATGAATATTGCCGATAAGGCTTGAACATTTTGCACCGCCCATACAAGAATCCGCCACACCTCCCTCATAGCCAGCAAGCTGCGTGTGCCGCCCTGATGATTCAGATATGCCACAGCCGTGGCGTTGTCCGACTGAATCCTTATGGGGAGGCCCCTCAGTCTGTCTTTCGCCAGGGATAAGGCCTTCCATACAGCACGAAGCTCTAGGATATTTATCGGGAGAGCTGACTCAACTGCAGTCCACAGGCCCTGAAGCCTCAGGTCCAGAACTACTGTCCCCCAGCCCGAGGCTGGCATCGTTAGTAACTACCAGCCAGTCCGAAGACTGAGGAGACCGACCCCACTGAAGGGAATTCACATCCGTCCACCATTGTAGAGAGGACCTGGTTTCCAAAGTCAGCGTCACCCTTTCCGACTTAATGGTCTGCGTGTTCCCCGACCAAGATGTTAAGATGTTCAATTGAAAGGCCCAAGAATGGAATCTGGCGTACTGCAGAGTCTCGAAAGTCGCCACCATTTTGCCCAGCAACTTCAGACATTTCCAGACCGACGGGTCCGGTAATTCCAGAACCGACATTACCAGGAGGGAAATGTCCTTGGCTTTCACCTCTGGCAGGAATACTCAATTTAAGTGAGTATCCAGGATGACTCCCAGGAAATGAATCCTCTGGGCCGGGACCAGTTGTGACTTCTGCAAATTTAACAGCCACCTGTTAGCTTGCAAAAACTGAATAGCCTTTGCCAGATGCTTCTGTAAAGTCTCTGCTGTTTCCACTTTGAACAGCAGATTGTCCAGATAAGGTATCACAATGATACCCCTCAAACGGAGAACAGCCGCCATTACCGACATGATTTTCGTGAATACCCTTGGAGCCGTAGCCAGTCCAGGAATTGGAAATGTCGGTCCCCGATTGCAAACTGCAGAAGAGCCTGATGCTCCAGGTGAATTTGGACATGTAACTATGCATCCTGGATGTCCATGGATGCCAAAAATTCTCCCTGGTCTAGGCTGGGAAGCACAGACCGCAGACTCCATTTTGAAGTGATCCACCCACAGGTGGAGATTCAATTACTCCAGATTCAGGATGGGTCTGAAGGTTCCATCTGGTTTGGGCACTAAAAACAGAATGGAATAAAAGCCTTTTTTCCATTCCTCCCGTGGCACCGGGATCACCACCCCTTTTTCTAGAAGCGACTGAGCCGCCCCCAAAAGAGCAGTCCTGAGTCGGGACTCCTTTGGAAGTGGTGTGGGTAAGAATCTTCTCGGAGGAGGACCCCTGAAAGGGATCTTGTATCTCTGCGAGACAATGTCGAACACCCAAGGATCCTGATCCAACAAAGCCCAAGCTTCCCGAAACCTTAAAGGACGACCCCCTACTCTGAAGGCAGATGGGGGATTCCCCAGGCAGTAATGCCAAGGGCTTTTCATCACCTTTGGTGCTCGGTTTCTTATGGAACGAGCCAAAGCGAGACTTTGGGGCTTTTCCTTTACCGGACTGAAATTTACCCCTGAAAGACTGGCCTCGAAAGGACGCACCTCCTCTAGGAGAGGGCCGAAAATACGGGCAAAAGGACGAAAATTTAGAGGACTGTTTAGCTGAGAGGGCGGGGAGAAAGGTACTTTTCCCCCCGGTGGCCTGCTTTATAATTTCCTCCAGCTCGGAACCAAACAGCAGCTTACCCATAAAAGCCAAAGCCTCTAAAGCCTTTTTGGACTCATTATCCGCTTCCCAGGCTTTGAGCCACAGGACTCTTCTGGCATTAACCGAGACGGCGGACACTTTAGAAGCCATCTTGAGAGCTTCTTCCTCAGCCTCTAGGACATATTCAGCTGCTGCCTTTAATTTTTCAGCGAGCAGCAAGACACCCGGATCTGCGTGCACCATAGTACACAAACCATTAGCCCATACAATCATGGCTTTTGAAAACCAAGTAGACGCTATAAGGGGCCTGAGAGTAAACCCCACCCCCTCAAATATAGCCTTAAGGTTTCCTTCCTGCTTCTTGTCCACAAGGTCCTTAAAAGTCACACCCCCTTGGACCGGGAGCACTATAGTTTTTGAGAGTCTGGCTACTGAAGTATCCACTACAGGCCTTTACTCCCAGAGATCTGTATGCACCTCAGGCATAGGATAAAGACTTAAAAAACGTTTAGGCATCTGGAGCCTTTTTTTTTTCACTTCAATTTCTTTATTGCGTTTTTTCAGATATATATAAATCATTACAGTACAGGGGGAGAAAAAAAAAAAAGAACAAGACAGGGATACAGAAAAAAAAGGGAGGGAAGGGTACAATCCAGGGGTATTACGATATTGGATACACATCCTTTAATTTTTAATACTAATTTTCATTTCTTTATTCCATCTTATGTTATAAGGTGATTCCCCTTACGTCTGGCCTGTCTAGTCTAAGTTCCACCTTCCTATTCTTTGATATAGTTGTGCCACACGCTCCATTTCCTCTGTAGTGCTCTCGAGGGTACGATCCCCAGTGTGTTTTCTGTTTCCATTATGCATTGGGATTGGACCCTCGAGATCACTTTTTGGATATGTGGAGGGGTGGTTTGTTTCCAACATTGTGCGAGGGCTGCTTGTGCTGCTATAAATATCTGGCCTAATACATACCGATAGTTCCCCGCTACTTCTTTTGGGTACATGTGCATCAAGGCCATTTGGGGGGAGGGGGCTACTGCCTGACCCAATACTCTATTTATAAGCTCAAACACCTCTCTCCAGTATTGCTGTATCTTTGGACAAAGCCAAAACATATGGTAGATGTTTCCGACTTCCCCACACTCCCTCCAACAGAATTTGTGAGTTTGTGGGCCACAATAGGTGCAATTTGTCTGGGGTTAAATATAATCTATTTAGTAGTTTGACATGCATTTCTGTATGGTTCATGCATTTAGACATGTTAGTATATAATATTTTCCATTGTTTATTGGATATGTGGATATTCATATCTCTTTCCCATTTTTGTTGGGCTGTTGTTCTAGGGATTTGGGATGCTTCGATCAGGAGCCTATACCATTTTGAGATACTTCCCCTTGTTCCCAATTTATTCAGTTGGGTCGTGAGTGCAATTGGCGGATAGTCTAATCGATCCAATTCACCTTTCGCCTTACGTATCCAATTCTGTATTTGCATATATTGAAAAAATTCTGATTTGGGCATATCGGGTCATTAAGTCTTTAAATGGTATAAGTCTTCCTCCCTTGAATATATCTCCCATTTCCCTCAAGCCCACTGCTGTCCAGTTTAAAATATTCAAGTTTGGAATCATAGCTTTAAGGGTTTCTAGTAATATACTTAGTGTTGGAATAGTTAGTGCGGGAATCTTTGATTTCGTTTTGTCCCAGACTATTAGAGTATCTATAACTGTGGGTAGCATATGTGCCCTACTTGGTCTCATCGCTTGTGGGATCCATATGAGATTTTTTAGGGAAGGTCCCGCACCAGTGTCTTGTTCTATTTTTGCAAAGATGCACATGGAGGGTTCTTTGAACCATTCATGCATTTGGGTTAGGGCACACGCTTCCCTCTATCCGGCATCTGGAGCCTTTTATCGGGCATTTTCCAAGCCCCTTCTAAAAGATCCTGTAAACCTTCATCTGCCGGGAAGGTAACAGCCTCTCTACGTTGCCTCTTTAACACCTTTTTAAAAGGAGTTTTGTCTTCTTCTGACAAATTCAAGGCCTGCTTAACAGCAGCAGTCAAATCCTCCACCCCAGGGGTCGAGTTATCCTCATTATCATCACCCTGCTCCCAGGGAATATCTGAGGTGCACTCTCCTTCCTCCCCTGAATCAGCAGGCAGCAGAGGGACCGAATAAGACTGTCTAGGAGTCCCCTCGGAATCATTGTCAAATCTATCCAGCAGAGCATTAAACCTGGTGATACCTTTAGCAGTATCCTGCATTACTTGCATCAAACCAGGATCTGCTTGAGTCAGAGGCAAAGAGCCTCAGGACTGTTGAGAGGATGACATAGGTCTAGGGGAAGATACCACCACATCTCTCTGCTTGTCCAACAATTGCACTAAGGCATTTACGGACCTGCCCAGGGCATGAGCCCACACAGGCTCTGTCTGCTCTACCCTCTGGGGTACACTTCCCATGGGTCTCACAGCTGCGCAAGCAGGGCACAATCCCCCCTTGGCCATCTGTTCAGGGGAAATTTGTAGTGCACAAACACTACACGGGCTCAGTGCAAATTGGGCTTCCTCCCCCAAAGCTACAGACTGTTGCTCTGATATGATAAAGTAATTTCACACAGAGCAAACTGACAGGTGCTATATACTGAGTCAATGTATATCACAGCTCTTATCTGTCTGAAGCTCCGGAATTCTCCTCCAGATTAAGGGGGTAGCGATGCCCAGGAAATCCACCACTCAGCCAGAAAACAGCGCTGCAGCTCCGCAGTGAGGGAAGAGACCAACTATCTCTGCTAATGCAGGGTCTGTGGAGATTTGGCACCAAACTACCCCCAGTAGCCACTCCCACTGCTGGATCTCCAATTCCCAGTATCTCCCCTTCCCATGGGGACCAGTTGGAATCGCCCGCAGGCCCTCTGACAAGCTGCTGTCCTTTTCAGTAAGGAACTCAGCTTGTAAGCTCCGCATAAAATGGCCACCGCCATAACGTTCGCACATCCCCATGAACCTCACCTGCGTGAAGCCGATTCAGGGACGCTCCGGAGCCCAGGCAGCTTCTTAATAGAAGCTCACAGCGCCACACAGAGAGACCAGACCGTGTCTCCTCTGTGCGCAGGAAGCTCACAGGACGCGCTTTTGTCAGCTCCTGCAGTGCTGGCAGTGTGAGGATTCTGAGAGAATCCTCAACACTGCATCCTACCTAATAAGTGTAAAATTAAGAAAAGAAAAAAAACAACTATCACTGATCTTCAGCTGCGCAGCAGCCTCTTCAGTGTAGCACCCAATCCGGAGGGCACGTAAAACGAACTGAGGATTCTGGGATGCAGTGGGAGGAGCCTACCTCTCTGAAAACTTTGGTATAGGTGCCTGGCTCCTGCGGGTCCTCCTACATCCCAATGTGAAGCTGTGTCACCAGGACCATTGAAAGAGAAATTACAGTTAGTAGCTGATTGGCTGGTGCGTTATCACTTTCAACAGTACATCTGTCCTATAGCTCTTAGCTAGGCCTTATCCATTCATTCAAATTCTATTTAAACCCCTATTTGATGTATTATATTGAACATGTAAGACAAGACAAACATTCAATTTCCAATATTAGCATGTTATGCTTTCCTGGAATGGCACTTTGTGTCTTTCAATCCTGGGTATCCTGGGATTCAGCATTTTTCAATCCTGGGATTTTTTGGGGGTACTTGTGTATTATACAAACAAAAAGAGACGTGAAGTTGGTATACAATGAGGCGCAGAAGATACTTAGAAAAGCAAGGTATGGTCTTCCTTTTTGCTAGTAGTATTCTTTTTCAGTGGTCTTGGGGACGTATTTTTGCCCGATGTCAATATTGATCCCAAAAAAAGCAAAAACAAATAAAAAGTTTTTACAATGTGTACAGTGTCTAAATAAATAATTCCTTTGGAATAAAAGTGTATAAAGAGCAGAGTGGCGTGTGCGTACCAAACTCACGTTTGTATACGTCGGTATAAACTTATAAAGGTATCTTTCTTGGTGGTGTTCCGAAATATATTTGCTTGAAGCAGAAGATTTTTTCTTTTTCACGGTGTACTCGGAAAAAGGAAAAAAAGTGCAAATGTGTAGGTCTGTTTTGTGACAGCAGGATGTGCAAGATTGTGTGTGAGGGGCTCAATTAGCGTACCTCACTCACCCAAAAGTGAAGGATAAAACATGCATAAAGGTTTCTTTAACTGAAAAACGGGCGTACCCCAACTCACGATATTCAAGGTGTTATCCAGGCACATAAAGGTTTCTTTTTTTCTCCTCAAGAAGCTTGTACAGGTATTTCTCGATTTATCTCGGGGAAAAGGTTTGATAAACCAAATATCAGAAATTTATCATAACCACACAATCATAGCTTAGAGTAAGGAAATAGCAATTCGTAGTGGGCGTACCCAGACTCACACTTCGTGTGTTGGGCAGTTCACTTATAAAGGTTTCTTTCAATTCACCAGGGTGTGGGACTGTTAAACTTTATCGCCGTATGTCATCCACTTTAGGTGGTGACACCAAGCCTGTAGCGGTTTCTTTTTATCTCTCCAAAGTGACAAATGCCAATAGACGATGTTTTTTTATAAAAGTATGAAAAACAGCTTTTAATCCAGTATGTCCAAAGAGAACAGGAAGGCCCACCATGGGCTCAAAAAAAGTTTAAAAACAATCCAATATAACACCAAAGCGGTGTAAAAACACAATTTAAAAACAAAGCAGAACTAAGTCTGATACATACATCCGGGGGGGGTTTTGGTGGCTGTTCTCTCATCTCCAATTCATCAACGCGTTTCGGTCATGGACCTTTCTCAAGATGTGTTGGAGTGAAGTGAGAAGCCAATATTTAACTGGTGAACAGCCAATCACCAGTTTCCAGGAAATGAGGTCAGATGCTATGTTTATACAATTAAAAATATTATTTTTACATAGGGACCACAGTTATAGAAATCCTTGAAATGATTTAAACAATGTTACATGAAAATCCAACAGAAATTATACACACACAAGTATCCAAAATATGACAAAGTCCGAATGTTAGGATCCGTTGCCATGGTGACACATCCGGCTTCCGTTATACGTATTGTAAATAAGGTCTATAAAACACAATGGACCCATCAGAATAAAGTAAGAGGGCAGCACAATGTTAGCGCTTATAGCCCGATAGTTAGAGGATAGCGGGGTCCGGCAGAAATAGCATAATGATCCGGCGTTTCAACCAGGAAGTCCGGGGATCGGCGGTGACACGCACGCCACCGGAACTTCCTCTTGTTGATTGGCTGCTGGTGGAACGCAGCGCGTCATCCTGCTTCCGCCGCTGAAGAATAGTATTGGGAGGCGGTGATGACGCAGTAGACTGCGTGATGCGGAAGTCTTCCGTTCAAATAAGCCCGGAGCCTGAGTCATCACCGCCTCCCAATACTATTCTTCAGCGGCGGAAGCAGGACGACGCGCTGCGTTCCACCAGCAGCCAATCAACAAGAGGAAGTTCCGGTGGCGTGCGTGTCACCGCCGATCCCCGGACTTCCTGGTTGAAACGCCGGATCATTATGCTATTTCTGACGGACCCCGCTATCCTCTGACTATCGGGCTATAAGCGCTAACATTGCGCTGCCCTCTTACTTTATTCTGATGGGTCCATTGTGTTTTATAGACCTTATTTACAATACGTATAATAACGGAAGCCGGATGTGTCACCATGGCAACGGATCCTAACATTCGGACTTTGTCATATTTTGGATACTTGTGTGTATAATTTCTGTTGGATTTTCATGTAACATTGTTTAAATCATTTCAAGGATTTCTATAACTGTGGTCCCTATGTAAAAATTATATTTTTAATTGTATAAACATAGCATCTGACCTCATTTCCTGGAAACTGGTGATTGGCTGTTCACCAGTTAAATATTGGCTTCTCACTTCACTCCAACACATCTTGAGAAAGGTCCATGACCGAAACGCGTTGATGAATTGGAGAGGAGTAAACAGCCACCAAAATCCCCCCCGGATGTATGTATCAGACTTAGTTCTGCTTTGTTTTTAAATTGTGTTTTTACACCGCTTTGGTGTTATATTGGATTGTTTTTAAACTTTTTTTGAGCCCATGGTGGGCCTTCCTGTTCTCTTTGGACATACTGGATTAAAAGCTGTTTTTCATACTTTTATAAAAAAAACATCGTCTATTGGCATTTGTCACTTTGGAAAGATAAAAAGAAACCGCTACAGGCTTGGTGTCACCACCTTAAGTGGATGACATACGGCGATAAAGTTTAACAGTCCCACACCCTGGTGAATTGAAAGAAACCTTTATAAGTGAACTGCCCAACACGAAGTGTGAGTCTGGGTACGCCCACTACGAATTGATATTTCCTTACTCTAAGCTATGATTGTGTGGTTATGATAAATTTCTGATATTTGGTTTATCAAACCTTTTCCCCGAGATAAATCGAGAAATACCTGTACAAACTTCTTGAGGAGAAAAAAAGATACCTTTATGTGCCTTGATAACACCTTGAATATCGTGAGTTGGGGTACGCCCGTTTTTCAGTTAAAGAAACCTTTATGCATGTTTTATCCTTCACTTTTGGGTGAGTGAGGTACGCTAATTGAGCCTCTCACACACAATCTTGCACATCCTGCTGTCACAAAACAGACCTACACATTTGCACTTTTTTTCCTTTTTCCGAGTACACCGTGAAAAAGAAAAAATCTTCTGCTTCAAGCTAATATATTTCGGAACACCACCAAGAAAGATACCTTTAGAAGTTTATACCGACGTATACAAATGTGAGTTTGGTACGCACACGCCACTCTGCTCTTTATACACTTTTATTCCAAAGGAATTATTTATTTAGACACTGTACACATTGTAAAAACTTTTTATTTGTTTTTGCTTTTTTTGGGATCAATATTGACATCGGGCAAAAATACGACCCCAAGACCACTGAAAAAGAATACTACTAGCAAAAAGGAAGACCATACCTTGCTTTTCTAAGTATCTTCTGCGCCTCATTGTATACCAACTTCACGTCTCTTTTTGTTTGTATAGTAATTTAAGTGTGGGTGACACTTACGTGAGTTGTTACAACAGGGCAGCACAGCGCCATATAATATTTCTGTTACTTTCCATTGTCTAGGGTACTTGTGTATTAGCACGGCTCCCCCTTTCCCTAGGTATGCTAACGTAGTGAAATCATATTGCATCGCATGCCATTATTGTATGGCATGCGATGCGATGAGATACGATTTTCCTATGTAATTTATTCACTGCTCTCTGTCAGTGAATAAATAAAACTACTCGTACACAATCAAAAAATCGGGTCCGATCAAAAAATCAGATCCAATTTTTTCATCGGACCCGATTATGTTACATGTTGTATTACGCTTAGGGCTCCGTGGCTCGCCACACTATATAATATAAACTCCACGCTGACGTGGATAGTGGGGGTATGAAAAGGTCGGGCTGACGCGTTCCGCCGCCGCTCGGGATAACGTTGATATGGGGGGGGGGGAGCCCTAAATAAATGACATTACAATGTCATTTAATTGTATACCACATTAAATGCCATTATAACAGTTAAAATCGTATCCTATATCGGATCCGATTTTTTTCATCGGACCTGATTTTTTTCATCTGACAAGATTTTTTTAGTACATAAAATGCCATTATAATCGGATCCAATTTTTTGATCTACAAGTTTTTTGATTTATTCATTGACAGAGAGCAGTGAATAAATTAAATAGGAAAATAATATCTCACCGCATCACATGCCATACAATAATGCGATACGATTTCAATACGCAGAACAGCCCACTAAGCTATTAGTACCTTTTTTTTAAACACAGAGAAGATCATCTTTTATTGTAGTTTATAATGTAGTAAGCCGATGTAGCGGCTTAAGCTGGATATACACCTAAAGATTTGTTAGTCCAATCTGTCTGGTGGGAACAAAAACTGGAAATGTATGGAAGCATATGATAATCAACCATTCACTCCCAAATGTCGAAGATGTCTAAAAATCATTGTTCAGATAAATTTGTTACATCAAATGGCTTTACCAAGTCAGAATAGCCGTTGACTGTTTTCCAGTGTTTGGGAGCAAATGTTAGATTCTCATATGCTCCCATGCATTACCAGATCTTTGTTCCCACTATATAGATAAGGACATATATGTCTTTAGGTGTGTACCCAGCTTTTCAGGCCAGTGCGTTGTAATGAGGTTGTGGATTAGATACATGCAGTATTATTGGCTTCTAATCATTTCAGATGTTCTGGATAGTGTTCATAGAGTTAATAAAAAGTAGATCTAGAACTCAAATACAATGTTATTTAGGAGGAAACATTATAAAATGAATCTGTCTGCATCAGTGCTAAAATATCTTACCTGGACTTAATTCTACTAAGTAAGGTAGCTTATCGGGAGAAATGGAGTAGCTATAAGAATCCGGTCTCTCTTTGCTTTTTGATGGTTTGTCCTCAAGTTTCTTGTCCCTCTTTGAGAAATAGTCAGGGGGCCTCCTTTTCAACTGAAAAACAAGCTCTCCTGGGAAAATAAACAAATACACATTTACATGAGTACATATGAATTAACACATACATAAAAAAAAATGACTTTTATTAAGCACTAGAACACAGTGATGATGTCGGTCATCATTAAATTTATTTTTCTTTACATTTACAATATTTATGACCAACCAAACATCCCGAGCAGAGTACTGTAGCAGAGTACAGTAACATGAAAATAAACATGTCAAAAAGGCAAAGACAGTGGATGCCAGATTTTTTTATATAAAATGAGTGAAAGAAAAGAACTAGGGAAGAATAAGCAGGAGGTGGAGGGGCGGGTCTCATATACTATGTCATTTGAGTGAGGAAAGAAAAGGATGGAAAGAGCAACAGAGACAAAGGAAATTGTAGGAAAAAAAATCCTAAAATGAACCAAGAAAGCCTCTTAGGTAGCTGAGTATCTGTTCCATTTTGGATTTTACATGGGAAGTAGACAAGTTTTGTAGTTATGTGGACATGTCTGGCAAGCAAGTTCTGGTGGTTTTTTGAATCAAGCAATGCAAGGAGAAGTAGTAAACATGTGATATGAATGATATAGGATGGGTGGTTTAAATGACTAACATGAGCTCTCACGTATAATATTCTATATTTTATTCTAACATCATAATGACCAAAGCATGTAAAGCATTGCTTTCATTCACAGCTACTAGACTGTGCCTAATATCAGTCATATGAGCCAAAAGGGGTTCTGAACGGTATCACAATATTTTAACTTTAAAATAAAGATTTCACCACCACCTCTCACCTCTGTGAGGTGCAAATGGAGAAATGTGACTATATTCTGATGTGCAGATGTCTTTCTAAAGGGGACGTCAGCAGCTGACATTCATGACCAAATTATCGATGTGCATGGTAACAATATCATGTCACAAAACAGTGTTTGGTGCACTGCCTTTGATAACAGCATGAAAGATGTTTAAGAGAAGCAGTGATTCGGCAGTTCGACAGACCGTGAACTATACCCAGACCTTTTATTTCCTGATATCACCATACACAAAGCTGGCAAATAATTTTAGCTGCTGATGTGCCTTTAGATGAAAACATCTTTCCACAGTACACACCATGATGTTTGGCCAAATGTCCACAAGCCCACCATCTTACAACGCATGTTAGAACAGCATGACAAAAGATGCACAGTCTAATGGCCATGAGCCGAAGCAGTGTATTATCTGCTCTGCCAGGAAAATTAGATTTATGTCTTACCTGGTAAATCTCTTTCTTCGAGGACATCAGGGGCCACAGCGTTAGAGTGGGTAGTGGGAGTGGGAGAGAGCACAAGCACCCTAGAGGTTAAACTTGAACTGCCTCCAAGGCAGCCGGGCTCCTCCCCTCCTCTACCCTGCCTCCAGGCCAGGAAGCTCAGTTTTTTTTTTTTTTTAACAAGCCAAGGCAGGAGACAAGAGAGAAGGAAGAGAAGCACCGCACAGAAACACATTCTAAAACATGTTAGTACCCTCAACCGAGGGACAATATAACAAAATCGTAACTTAACTGTAACGGAAGTAAAGCAGGCGCGGCAGGGAGGGATCCCTGTGGCCCCTGATGTCCTTGAAGAAAGAGATTTACCAGGTAAGACATAAATCTCATTTTCTCCTTCGGGAGACATCAGGGGCCACAGCGTTACAGTGGGACATCCTAAAGCAGCCACCTATGGGTGGGGACGCACCTGTGCCGCAGCCAACACACTCTGGCCGAAGGCCGAGTCCTGGGAGGCAAACATGTCAAAAACGCAAGACAGTATTGGCGGACGACCAAGTCGCCGCCCTGAAAACTTGTTCAACTGTAGCACCGCAACTAACAGCCCAGGACACCCCCACAGACATAACGGAATGTGCCCGAATCCCCACCGGAACCGGGAGGGAGGCTTCCAAATATGCCTGCCAGAGCGAATCCAGCAGGCAGTAGTTTGCGTAGAGGCAGGCCACTCTCTCATCTGAAAGCCATAGGAGTACAAAGAGAGAGTCTAACCAGTGCAATGGCCCAGAACGTCGCACGTACTGTAGATACGCCACAGCCGGACAACGTCCAAGGAGAATCAAGCAGTAGAAACCTCGTACTGACTTAATGTCGGAATAATGTCCTGGTTGACAGGAAAGCTGGACATCAAATAAGGCAGGTGAGAGAGAGGACGGTACAAAGAACCACCCGGACAGAACGAAAGACCAAGAATAAAGGACTTACAGGACAGAGCTGACGGGTCAGAGACTCCCCTGGCCAAAGCTATCGCCAACAAGAAAATGATCTTCCAGGCGAGTCAACACCGGTTCACCTACCGCAAGGGCCCAAAAGGTGGGCCCTGAAGCCGACAGGACTAGCGAGATCCCATGGGGCAACCGGGTAACAAAGGGAGGCTGGATATGCAAAACACCCTGCAGGAATGTGCAGACATCCGTTGACAGGGCCACCCGTCGACAGAACCAGATGTACAAAGCCGAAATCTGAACCTTTAAAGATGATAAATGCAACCCAGCCTCCAGGCCCTTCTGCAAAAAGGACAGAACACTAAGCGAGGTAGTAAGTCCCGGAATTTGAAGCATAGAGCTTGACACCAGGAAAGATAAGCCCTCCATATGCGATGGTACACCCCCGTCTAGAAAGGTTTCCTTGCCTTGAGCATGGTGGGGATCACTCTTGAGTGAAAGCCCCTGGGTCTTTACCCGGAGGTCTCAACAGCCCCCCTGTCAATGCCAGGTGCCTCAAGGCCAAGAGTTAGACGTGGACCCTGAGAGAGCAGGCCTGTGCATAGGGGTAAGCGAATAGGAGGAGCTACTGACAGGGGCTGCAGATCCGAAACCCAGATCCATCTAAGCCACGGTGGAGCAACCAGGATCAACGTGTCCTCCTCCGGCATCTGCTTGCGAGTCATTCGCAAGAGGAGTAAGTATGGCGGAAATGCACCATCAACATGCCGTCCTCCGGCATAAGGTTGCGAGTCATTCGCAAGAGGAGAAAGAATGGCGGAAATGTGCCATCAACGTGCATTCCTCCAGCATTAGCTTGCGAGTCATTCGCAAGAGGAGTAATAATGGCGGAATTGCGCCATCAGTGTGGAAGGCCACGGGGCGGATAGGGCTTCCACCAGGCAAGCCCCCCCCCCCCCGGGTCATAAGACCCGGACTCGCCCAGTGGAGATATGTGGTTATAGCGAGAGGGCAACAAGGCCACCTCGGTTAGGCTCCACCATGGTACCAGCATTTGAAACACCTCCTTATGGAGGGTCAAGTCGCAAGCATCCAGGGTCTGATGGCCGAGGAAGACCGTTACCCAAGATAGGACTCCCAGGATAAAGATCGCAGAAAGAACAGGGATCCTCTTCAGCCCCTGAAAGATGCAGGATAGTTCTGTCATTGCTGGCTGACAGCGAGTGCCACCTTGGTGGTTAACATAAGCCACCCGTGTCGCAATGTCCGACTGAACCTGCAATGGGTGATCCCTAAGTCAGGGTTCCGCCAGGCGGAGAGCCCGGAAGACTGTCCTCAGTTCGAGGACGATGATGGAGAGCTGGGCCTACAGAGTGGTCCAGATACCCTGGAATGACCTTTGACAAGTGACCTCCCCCTAAACATGGAGACTAGCCTCCGTGGTAAGGAGTGTCCACTGGTGGATCCCGAAAGGCCATCCCCGAAGTGAAGTTCTGCCCCCGAAGCCACCCTGAAAGGGAGAGAGGCACTGTTGTGTGAACTTCTGGGGCCAGATATTGTGGTAGGGTCCCAACCCCCTGTAGAGGGCGGGAACGGAACTGAGCCTATTTTGCCAATATGAAGGCCAACACCACAAACCGTAGGGCCCCCTCATGCAGTCATGCACAGACATGAGATGGCTGATCCTGGACTGTAGGGCAGATGGCAATCCCCCAGAAGGGATATCCGCTGCCAAACAGTATCTATTGGCTCTGGCCCGAATAGGAAGGAACCCTCAAAAGGGTTTTTGAGTTTGGGCCTTCCAATAGCGCAGACCCCAGTAGGTGTGTGCAGCCCAGAGCCGTCACCCACATGGTAAAGTGTCCCCTGATACTTAATAGAAGGACACAGGTTTTCCTCAGACACCTGTCCGCTGCGAGAGGAGTTGCTCATGTAGCTAAGGCCGTAGCCACCCAAGCAGACGCCTAGGGCAGGAGTGCGTCCACCTTAGGGACAGTCTCCCGGGGGACTCTATCCTCCTGTGGAAGTGGGTAAAAGGAAGGGAAACCGCTTATGGAAAGTTAAACTTCCAGTTAGGTATCTCCCAACGGATGACTTGTCAAGTATACGGATTTTTGGAAGAAACCCAGAGTACACCTAAGTAAGTTCCCAAAGGTGTAGGCGGCTCAGCGGGGTCATTTAGGGCAAGGACCTCTATGACAGCTGAGATAAAGGCCGGCACCTCAAGACGAGGAGTTGGATTGACCTCATCACAGGCCCCCCATCGACAATACCGTCGTCGACGGCCCCCTCTACACAATCCTAATTCTAGGTGTCCTCATTTCCCTCTCTGCTGACGGAGGAGTATGGACAACGGGGGTATCCACAACCTGTGCGTACAGAATGCTTCCCCTGTGCGTGGGGCCACACCCGCCAAGGCTGGACAGGGAAGCACCCACTCAAGGGGGTTCCACCCTGAGGATGATGCTAGTCCAAGGCTGCAGGGGCGGTGTAGAGGAGAGCTTTGTCTACTAGCTGCACCGTCAACTGAGTAAAGAACTTGGGCCAAGCAGGCTCCTGAGAGGAGGCTGTAGCTGTGGGCTTCGCCCACGAATTGTAGCAGCTTGCATATAAGCCTTACTAATAATGGGGGCCTAGGCCAGCATCACAGGATGTACCAGACATCAGCGCCAGAGCCCCAGGGACTCCCCTGGAAGGTATTGCAGTAATATTGCACAGTGAACCGGCAGCTAAAGGTACCGTGAACACAACATACTTTTGACAAGCAGGAATAGTGCTAATACAGTACACAATATACAGCAAGCATACAAGGCAAACAATGCCATAAAATAGGCAGGACGCCTATATGGCATCGCCAACACATCATACTCCTGTGAAAGCTACGCACAGTACCCAGTAAGCTTGTACTAAGCACATATTGCAATGATATAGGCAGGCAGCCTATATGGTGCCGATAACACAGCATACCTGTATGTACTAGGCATGTACTACTTATACTAGGCATACTGTACATTGCAGTGACGTAGACATTTAGCCTATATGGTACTGTTAATACAGTACCTCTGACAAGTGCGTTAGAGCTATATGCAGCACACAGTAAGATTGTACTATGCATATATTGCAATGATATAGGCCTATATGGTACAGCCTTAGGATACAACAAAATTTCTTTGTAAATCCACTGGCGAGTTTTCACACAAAACAAATGTATAAATCACTTACACAAGGATTAATACACTCTATAATGGAGTTTCTTTGGATCTAAAAGAAAACTCAAACAGAAAAAAGACCATAGTGCAGCAATGTTTAAACGTGAGATAATGATGTTGTTTATTCAGTTCACTCACATTCCATAGGAATAAATGCGCATATCAACGGGTCTTTTTCCCTTTGTCAATCCAACATGATCCTCCAAACACACGTTCCCTAAGGACTCAATGAGAGATATATAGTGCAACAACGTCTTTTAAAGTTTAAAATGACATTTATTTATTACACTCACATGTGGTCGATAAAAACAGGCAAAATACCCCTCAGGGTGACAGGATCCATAAACTGTGCTGTGGAGTACCACGCAAAACCCTCTAAGCAGCCGAACAGCGGTCCTCAGCGGGGATACAGCTTCCTCCAATGGCCTCAGGATAGGGTCCGTTCGGTGGTGTTCATTCAGCTTGAGCGCGCTTTCGGGCAGGTATTGCCCTTCATCAGAAGCCTAATGGACACCATCGGATGGGGCCTTCTTATACCCCCTCCAATTACAAATTTACAGCAGCCGCTACAATCATGCCGCCGTTCACTTCCTGGTTTTCGGAAACCGGAAGTGACGTTCCGTCCTTCTTTGACAGTATTCCTCCGTCACTTCCGGCCTTTTGGGACGCATCGTTCTTTCCTCTGGAACGCAACTCCATTATTGAATCCGTTCTCAGTTTGTCTTAGCCATTTGGTGCATTTATTATTTCCGGCTCTTTGGAACGCATAATCTTCATCTGGAACGCACCTCCATTTTTTTAGCCGTTCTCAATCCATTCCAGCCAGATAAAGTGCAATGTTTGCAGGGATTTTTAATGTCCATATTTTCAAATATGAAATATAAAATACAGAGGAAAGATACATTAGTTACACCATTTTATAAATACACTTACAAAAATATAAATATATATATAAAAATACAAAAATATAAAAAAATACAAAAATACAAAGATACAAAAAATGCAGGAAAGAGGAGATAGAGGATTTTATCACAATAAGAGGGCACTCAGCTACAAAAACCACTTCAGTTCAAATTCACTATTCAGGCCATGTGGCACCAGGGTATGTAACTTATAGATCCATTCCATTTCAGCCCTAGCTAATCTGCCATCTAAATTGTTGTACCGCCAGTTCGGGCTAATGGACTGGATACCCCAAAAAGATTTTATACAACTGGGGTTTGAGCTGTGTACCTTCTTAAAGTGTGCGGAAACCGTGTGACTCAAGGCCTTTTTTGATATTATAAATGTGTTCTGATAACCGGGTTTTCAGACATCTGGTTGTCTTGCCTATTTAGACCAAACCACATTTACATTCTAAGGCATAGACTACAATTCTTGTATTACAGGTGAGAAAATCTTTAATTATATATTTCAGATTTTTTACCTCAAAATCTTTGATTTTACTCACACCCTTAGTGGTACGACACATTAAACAAAGTCCACAGCGATGGAAGCCTTGGCTTCTAACGCTACTTCTTTTAGGGATTTCTAGTGCACTCTTTACCACTGTGTCCTTAATAGTTTTGGACCGTCTGTATACAAAACCCGGTCGGTCAGGTAGATTTGGGCCCAAAATAAGGTCTTTTTGTAGTATCGGCCAATTTTTTCTAAAGATATTTTCAACTTCTTTATGTTGGCAATGATATTTAAAAATGAATGACCTATCATCAGTTTTTTTTGTTGGTCTATTCTTTGACAATAAAGTGGTCCTGTCTATTACATCTACTTTCTTTTGGGCTTCTTTTACTAGGTACCCAGAGTAACCCTTTTCCAGAAAACGGGAACTAATTTGTTGAACCTGTTCCTGGTAGATGGGCTGTTCAGTGCAGCTTCTTTTAACCCTCAAAAACTAGCTATAGGAAATGCTGTTCAACCAGTTTTCGTGGTGCTGACTTGATTTTTCTATTAAGCTGTTCGAGTCAGTAGGTTTCCTATATATTTTTGTATGCAATACATTCTCTTTAGTATACAAGCATAAATCCAAAAAACATATTTGATTTTTACTTTGAGAGAAGGTCAACCTTATATCATAATCGTTTTCATTTAAGGTTTTACAGAAGGAATCTAGATCTGTGGGACTACCGTCCCAAAGGAACAGTACATCGTCGATAAATCGACGCCAGAGCACCAGGCCTACCCCCAGCTCCTCCCCATGCCATACGGATTGCATCTCCCAATATGACATGAAGAGGTTTGCCTAGCTGGGGGCAAACCTGGTGCCCATAGCCGTTCCAACACGCTGAATATAGTACAGACCATTAAAATAAAAATAATTATTCTGCAAAATAAATTTAATACTATCAATAATTAAGTTTTTAAGATCTTCTGTATAGGAAGTTTGGTTCAGGAAAAATTGGACTGCTTCTACACCTTTCTCCTTTCGGATTATGGTGTAGAGAGTGGAGACATCAGCAGTAACCATGGTGTAATTTTCCTTCCATCGAACCTCATCTAGTAATTGTAATACCTCATTAGAATCTTTGATGTAAGCACGAGTTTTTTTCACCAAAGGTTGCAGGTAATGGTCAACTAATGCTGACAGGTTTGAAGAAATACTATTTGTCCCAGATATTATGGGTCTGTAGCATTAGATGAGGTAGAAAAGATTATAAAAAGAAAAGAAAAAAATTGTAATTTAACTAGGAAGGAATGTCAGGCTTTGGAGTCTCTGAAAAAACAAAAAGAGATTATAATAAAACCAGCCGATAAGGGTGGAGGGGTGGTCCTTATGGATGTGGAGAACTAGATTATGGAGATCGATAGACAATTGGGAGATGGGAAAACATACGAAAAACTAAAAAGTGACCCATTGACATAAATTGCGAAGTCACTACTAGCTTTAACCACCAAAGCTTTAGAGAAAAATGTTATCACAAAGTCAGAATTTGAATATCTCAATATAACAGATGCATCTACCCAACAATCTATGTTCTCCCAAAAATCCGTAAGGACCACCTCCATCCCCCTGGAAGACCCATAATATCTGGGACAAATAGTATTTCTTCAAACCTGTCAGCATTAGTTGACCATTACCTGCAACCTTTGGTGAAAAAAACTTGTGCTTACATCAAAGATTCTAATGAGGTATTACAATTACTAGATGAGGTTCGATGGAAGGAAAATGACACCATGGTTACTGCTGATGTCTTCACTCTCTACACCATAATCCGAGAGGAGAAAGGTGTAGAAGCAGTCCAATTTTTCCTGAACCAAACTTCCTATACAGAAGATCTTAAAAACTTCATTATTGATAGTATTAAATTTATTTTGCAGAATAATTATTTTTATTTTAATGGTCTGTACTATATTCAGCGTGTTGGAACGGTTATGGGCACCAGGTTTGCCCCCAGCTATGCAAACCTCTTCATGTCATATTGGGAGATGCAATCCGTATGGCATGGGGAGGAGCTGGGGGTAGGCCTGGTGCTCTGGCGTCGATTTATTGACGATGTACTGTTCCTTTGGGACGGTAGTCCCACAGATCTAGATTCCTTCTGTAAAACCTTAAATGACAACGATTATGATATAAGGTTGACCTTCTCTCAAAGTAAAAATCAAATATGTTTTTTGGATTAATGCTTATATACTAAAGAGAATGTATTGCATACAAAAATATATAGAAACCTACTGACTCGAACAGCTTAATAGAAAAATCAAGTCAGCACCACGAAAACTGGTTGAACGGCATTCCCTATAGCCAGTTTTTGAGGGTTAAAAGAAGCTGCACTGAACAGCCCATCTACCAGGAACAGGTTCAACAAATGAGTTCCCGTTTTCTGGAAAAGGGTTACTCTGGGTACCTAGTAAAAGAAGCTCAAAAGAAAGTAGATGTAATAGACAGGACCACTTTATTGTCAAAGAATAGACCAACAAAAAAAACAGATGATAAGCTACAGTGGTCATTCATTTGTAAATATCATTGCCACCATAAAGAAGTTGAAAATATCTTTAGAAAAAATTGGCCGATACTACAAAAAGACCCTATTTTGGGCCCAAATCTACCTGGCCGACCGGGTTTTGTATACAGATGGTCCAAAACTATTAAGGACACAGTGGTAAAGAGTGCACTAGAAATCCCTAAAAGAAGTACAGTAGCGTTAGAAGCCAAGGCTTCCATCGCTGTGGACTTTGTTTAATGTGTCGTACCACTAAGGGTGTGAGTAAAATCAAAGATTTTGAGGTAAAAAATCAGAAATATATAATTAAAGATTTTCTCACCTGTAATACAAGAAATGTAGTCTATGCCTTAGAATGTAAATGTGGTTTGGTCTACATAGGCAAGACAAACAGATGTCTGAAAACCTGGTTATCAGAACACATTTATAATATCAAAAAAGGCCTTGAGAGTCACACGGTTTCCGCACACTTTAAGAGGGTACACAGCTCAAACCCCAGTTGTATAAAATCTTTTTGGGGTATCCAGTCCATTAGCCCGAACTGGCGGTACAACAACTTAGATGGCAGATTAGCTAGGGCTGAAATGGAATGGATCTATAAATTACATACCCTGGTGCCACATGGCCTGAATAGCGAATTTGAACTGAAGTGGTTTTTGTAGCTGAGTGCCCTCTTATTGTGATAAAATCCTCTATCTCCTCTTTCCCGCATTTATTGTATCTTTGTATTTTTTGATATTTTTGTATATATATATATATATATATATATATATATATATATATATATTTATTTATATTTATATTTTTGTATTTTTGTAAGTGTATTTATAAAATGGTATAACTAATGTATCTTTCCTCTGTATTTTATATTTCTTATTTGAAAATATGGACATTAAAAATCCCTGCAAACATTGCACTTTATCTGGCTGGAATGGATTGACAACGGCTAAAAAAATGGAGGTGCGTTTCAGATGAAGATTATGCGTTCCAAAGAGCCGGAAATAATAAATGCACCTTATCCGGCTAAGACAAACTGAGAACGGATTCAATAATGGAGTTGCGTTCCAGAGGATAGAACGATGCGTCCCAAAAGGCCGGAAGTGACGGAGAAATACTGTCAAAGAAGGACGGAACGTCACTTCCGGTTTCCGAAAACCAGGAAGTGAACGGCGGCATGATTGTAGCGGCTGTTGTAAATTTGTAATTGGAGGGGGTATAAGAAGGCCCTGTCCGATGGTGTCCATTAGGCTTCTGATGAAGGGCAATACCTGCCCAAAAGCGCACTCAAGCTGAATGAACACCACCGAACGGACCCTATCCTGAGGCCATTGGAGGAAGCTGTATCCCCGCTAAGGACCGCTGGTCGGCTGCTTAGAGGGTTTTGCGTGATACTCCATGGCACAGTTTATGGATCCTGTCCCCCTGAGGGGTATTTTGCCTGTTTTTATCGACCACATGTGAGTAATAAATAAATGTAATTTTAAACTTTAAAAGACGTTGTTGCACTATATATCTCTCATCGAACGTGTGTTTGGAGGATCATGTTGGATCATACTTGGATCATACTTGACTACCCTCCCGCTTATAGCGGGAGGCTCCCGGATTTTACAGGAGCCTCCCGCTGCCCCGCAAGCTCCCTCTTACCTCCCATTTTTTTGGACCCCCATCCTAGAAAGACAGACTGCGCATGTGCCCATCTTGAAATGGTGGGGTCGGACCCTCGGGGAATACATCACAGCCGGCGTCGCGAGCTGAGAGGAAGTCGGGAGTAGGAGCGAGTGAGACCTCAGCTGACAGCCAGGCTCTGCACTGCTGTGGCTGGCCCCACCCACCACACTCAGAGCAGCAGCCAGGCTCTGTGTATCAGGGGCATGCCCTGCTCCTGCCTCTTCCTGCTCCGTCCTAAGCCTGCCTTCAGTGAGCCTAGCTGCCTGCTCCACTACACTGCCGGGTCCCTGCACCTGCACAGGAGGGAGAACACAGCCAGAACAGAACAGAAGTGTGTGTGTGTGTGTGTGTGTGTGTGTGTGTGTGCTGGCTGTAATATGGTGTGCTGTGTATGATTTAATATAATGGTGTGTGTGTGTGTGTGTGTGTGTGTTTGTAATGTAATAGCAGTGTGTGTGTGTGTGTACTGGTTGTAATATGGGGTGCTGTGTATAATTTAATATTATGTGTGTTATGTTATGTGGCAGTGTGTGTATGGGGGAGCAGTGCGTAATGCAGGGCTCGACAAACCCCGGGGCCAGGTCGCCATGGCGACCAGACCCTGCTGGTGACCAGATTTGCCAGGCAGCAGATCACACTGGGCAGAGTGGTGGTTTGTGTTAATGCAACAGCCGGGCAGAGTGGGGGACAATCCACCTGGCTACGGCTGTGTCAGATCAAGTCCGCAGTGTGGAGATGGCTTGCGACCAATCGGAGCTCGCACTTTGGGAGCCAAGCAGGAGCAACAGTGGTGGCTCCTGACTGGCTGTTGGACCACAAGCTCCAATTGGCCCTAAAGGCGCCTTGAATTTTGAAATAGCCAACTCTGCCCAGCTTTTGTCATTACCGCGCATTGTAACGGTGGGGAGGGAGAGAGAGGGAAGAGGAGGAGGGGTAATCCCTCAAAGCAAATAGCATGCAACCCCTGGCAAAGAGCATGCAACCCCTGGCAAAGAGCATGCAACCCCTGGCAAAGAGCATGCAACCCCTGGCATCAAGCAAGTGGTATAATATGTAATGGGTGGCATGTATAATAGGCATTGCAATGTAATTTTTTTGCTGTCCCTATTTTTTCTTTGTTTGGTTCCCACATTTTCATCCTGGCTCCTATATTTTTAAACATTTGCCAAGCCCTGGTGTAATGTAATAGCATGTATGTACTGGGTGTAATGTGGTGGAATGTGTGTAATGTAATATAGTGGTGTGTACTGACTGCAATATGAGGGGAGGGTTGTGGGGTAGATGTGTGTAATGCATACTTATATATATGTATAGGCAGCAAGAGAGGCAGAAGTTTTCTTTCACATGTTTAGTGCAGTGTTACAGGAAGCAACAACCGCAACTGAATCAGGCCCAAAGTGTTTCAGAGTTTTCTTCTGCCACTGCAGGAAATATCAGATTGTTACCTGATAATATGGTTTCCTCTACTCCACCATGGCAGCCAACACCTGTGGGTTATCTCCCTTCTGGGTAGTACTTGGAAAGGAAAAAAAGACATCCGGCCCCTATATAAGGCTCCTCCTCCTGGGCCTCCTTGTCTTCATTTCTCCAGCTTAAATATAAACTCATAGTTATTGCATAACAACAATTAACAACACAGGGTCGGGAATATATGCTGCCATGGTGGAGTAGAGGAAACCATATTATCAGGTAACAATCTGATATTTCCTCTACCTCCCCCATGGCAGCCAACACCTGTGGGAGGTACCCGAGCAGTACTATAAGGGTGGGTTCCCTCTGATAAACATAAGATAATAATACACATAATCATATATTATGCCAAAAAAAGAAAAATGTTTTTTTTTTTTTTTACAAACCCTTGTTAGTTTAAATTGCTGCACTTAGCACTTTCCGTCCAAATTTTGCGTCTGCCGAGGACATAACATCAATTCTGTAGTGCCTCGTAAAGGTGTGAGCCGAAGCCCAACCCGCTGCTTTGCACAAATCTGTAATGGACGCTTCTCTTTTTTCTGCCCAAGATGTGGCTAGTGCTCTCGTAGAGTGCGCCTTTAACCCTGATGGTAAAACTTGGTTATTCATCTTGTATGCCTCTTGAATACAGCACCTGATCCATCTGGCCAGTGTCAATTTTGAGACACCTAATCCTTTTCTACATCCTTCTGATAAAACAAATAGATTCTTGTTTTCCTGAAGTCCTTTGTTCTCTCTATATACACCCTTAGTGCTCTCACTAGGTCCAGTGTGTTCAATCTCTTCTCCTTCTCATTACTCGGATTCTCACAGAGAGATGGGAGTACTATTTCCTGGTTTATATGAAAATTTGAGACTACTTTTGGTAGAAACTGTGGGTTTGTCCGCAACACCACCTTACTTTCAAAAAAGTTTAGAAATGGCTCCTCCGCCCATAAGGCCTGTAATTCGGACACCCTCCTGGCTGACGTTATGGCCACCAGGAATGCCACCTTCCAGCTCAAGTACTTTAGAGGGACCTCCATTAGGGGTTCGAAAGGTTTGTCCATTAATGTTTTAAGGACCATATTCAGGTCCCAAGGCGCTAGAGGGTTTTTGAACTTTGGTCTTAACTTTCTGGTTGCTTGTATAAACCTTTTAACATACTTGTTCTCTGCTATGTTCTTATCGAGCATAGCTGCCAGTGCCGAAATCTGTACCTTTATTGTACTCAGAGATAGTCTCTTTTCCAGACCTCCTTGCAAGAATCCCAGAATTCCTGGTATTTCCCCTGGAGGCTGCTGATTTTCCACACACCAAGAACTTTACTTCTTCCATACCTTATAGTATGATTTTGATGTGGATTCTTTTCTTGCCTTTAGCAGTGTGTTAATCACGGTCCCCGAGAAACCTCTTCTTTTTAAGTTTCTGACCTCAACAGCCACGCCGTCAGGCTCCACGACTCTGGTTGTGGGGACTGAACTTTCCCTTGTATTAACCAGTCTAGCCTTTGTGGTAGTTTCCAGGGCTTGTCTATCGCCATCTGAAGCAATTTCGGAAACCAAGGTCTCCTTGGCCAATACGGTAATATTGCTATCACCGTTGTCTCTTCTTTCTGTATCTTCCTTAGCAATCTTGGTATCATAGGAAGGGGAGGAAAGACGTACGCCAATCCCTTTGGCCATCTGCAAGTCAGGGCATCTATTTGTGATGCTTGATGTTCTTTGAACCTTGAGAAGTACTTCATGACTTTCCTGTTTTCTCCTGTGGCCATGAGATCCACTTCTGGACGTCCCCATTTCCCTACTAGGGTTTCGAAGACCTCTTCGTTCAAACTCCATTCTCCTGGGACACATGTAGTTCTGCTGAGCCCATCTGCCAGGGTGTTGTCCTTCCCTGCCAGAAATACTGCTGACATACTCTGCACGTTGTTTTCGGCCCAGATTAACAACTTCTCTATTTCCTTCATCATATGTTGACTCCTTGTGCCTCCTTGCTTGTTTATGTAGGAGACTACTGTGCTGTTGTCCGAACGTATCACCACATCCTTGTTTTTTAGAATGTGGTCGAATTCCTTGCAAGCCAGATATACTGCTCGCATTTCCCTCAAGTTCGAGTGTGCTGTTTGAAACTTGATTGACCATAATCCTTGCGCCATATGTTGGTCGCATGTCGCTCCCCAACCTGTCTGGCTGGCATCTGTCGTTATCACTACTTGTTGTGCCACGGCAAAAGATTTTCCGCTGTCCAATCGGCTTACGTCCGACCACCATCTCAAGTCCTCTTTTGCTCTGCTTCCCAGCACAATCCTTTGTGTTAGGTTCTTGCTGTTTCCATCCCATTGAGATAGGAAACATCTCTGCATTTTCCTCATATGGAACCTGGACCATGGAACAGTCTCTAGTGCTGCCGACATCAGACCTAGTGCTTTCATACACATCTCTGATGAGACTATCGATTTCTTCATCATCGATTTCAGAAAGCTTATTAACTTCTTTTGCCTCTCCTTGGTTAATTTCACATTCATTAACCTTGTGTCTATTGTCACTCCAAAATAATCTCTTTGGTTTGACGGCACCAGCTTGCTTTTTTGCAAGTTTATCAGCCAACCGTGGTCTTTTAGGCACTCCAACACCCTCTGTGTATGGTCGACTGCCTGTTCCCTTGACCTTGCCACGATCAATATGTCGTCCAGATAGGGCCATAACATTATGCCTTGCCTTCTTAGCACTGCTATCACAATTACCAGGACTTTTGTGAATGTTCTTGGGGAGGTTGCCAGTCCAAACGGAAGTGCCGTGAACTGGTAGCTTATTCCGCTGACTGAGAAGCGTAGAAACTTTTGGTGCGCTATGTAAATTGGTACATGGAGGTAGGCATCTTTTAAATCGATGGCTGTCATGAACATATCTTGACCTAGATCTGGTAGGATTGTTTTCACCGCTTCCATTTTGAATGCCCTTACATGAATGAACCGGTTTAATCTTCTTAGATCTAGTATAGTTCTGAATCCTCCCATCGCTTTTCGCACTACAAAGAAACGGGAGTACCAGCCTTCTCCTACCTGTGATTTTTGTACTTTCACTACCACTTTCTGCTGTATCATGACTTGGAGGCTGGATAGTAAAGCTTCCCTTTCTGCTTTTTCTTTGGGCACCGGTGATTCTGTAAAGAATCTTCCTGGTTTGGTTTTGAACTCTATTTTGTAACCACCCACCTTCTGTTACCACCTCTCGAACCCATTTGTCCGATGTAGAGTTTTCCCAAATTCTCGCAAAGTGAAGTAACCTGGCCCCCACAGTCTGTGGGCTGGCGTCATTGGGTATTCTGTTTGGAAAAAAAACTGTTTTCTCTTCCCCTTTGGCCACGAAAATTAGATCTTGATGACCAATTTCCTCTTCTGTAGCCTCTACCCGGGCGATAGGCCCTAGCTTCCTTATAGTCTTGAGGCTGGTATTTAAACTGCTTATTAGTAGCACTTTTTCTTGCCGCTCTGTCCTGCGGTAACCATACCGATTTTCCTCCAGAGATTTTCGTTATTATCTCATCCAACTGAGCCCCGAATAAGTAGTCACCCTGAAAAGGTAGTGTTAGCAACTTGTTTTTGGACTGTACATCCGCAGCCCAGGGTTTGAGCCAAAGTGCTCGTCTCACCACTGCTGCTGTGGCATTTGCCCTTGCCGCCAATCTCAGAGAGTCCATAGAAGCTTCGCAAAGAAATTCTATTGCTAGTTGTATGTTTTGCACCCCCTTTAGTATTTCAGATCTCTTGATCCCATCCAGTAAGTCGACTTCCAACTGCTGACACCATCCCCTAAGAACTCTTGATGTTATAGCCATAGATGCTGCTGGCTTTAAGGCTGCTCCTGTGGTTAAGTGCTGTTTCCTTAAACCTAACTCTATTCTCCGTTCCAACGGATCTTTAAAAATGTTCGCATCTTCCAAGGGAAGCGTTGTTTTCTTTGAAATTCTTGCTATTGCTGCATCTACCTTGGGTAGTTCTTCCCATGTTGCGACTTGGTCACTCTGAAATGGGTACATTTTATTAATCTTTAAGGGCACTGAGACCTTTTTGTCTGGGAATTTCCATTCTTCTGCGACTGCCTCTTTAAGAGTTTGAGATAATGGAAAACATTTCCCTTTCTTCTTTTTATCTTTGAATATGAGATCTTGAGGCAGAATGCTCTCCTGTTTATCCTCTATCTCTAGAGACTTATGTATCAAGAGTATCAGATTTTCCACCATGTCTGGGTTAAAATCTGAATCCGATTTATCAGCTATCACCTCCTCTTCATCTGCCAGAGCCCCTGCCTCAAATTCCTCTGCTGAGCCTGCAGAGCCTTCACTTGACACTGTCCTGCTTCTTTTGCTTGTAGCCTTAACCAGGTCTTCCTTGGTTACAAATGTGTCGGTAAGGGCCACTCTGAGCATGTCTACTAAACCCGTCATCTGGGTTAGGGGTATCTGAGGTGATTTGCATTGCTCACACACACTGCCAATATTATTGTCAGGCAAATCCTTTGTGCACATTAGGCATTTAGCCAAGTGCATTTTTTTGTGTTTTGCTTTAAGGTCCCCTTTATCCTTGCTGGAATCTGACCTGTAGCAAAAGAACACATACCGAGTGTTTAGCCCAAAGCCACACTCCCCCCTAATGATACAGGTTTTCACCCGGCTTACAGTTGGCTTACCCCGATTTTTTAACGACTGGCCGTTTTTCTTCCTCCATAACAACTTCCAGTTGCCTGCTAACAACATACAGAAGTTAGCACCGCATTGATACTGCCACTGCGTGTATCCTGCACATGTGCGCCCGCCGTACTCACTTTTAGGCTGGCTGTACTGGGTATAGGTCTGTCCTTCCGGCAACAGCGCGCTTGCAGCAGCACACAGAGACTCCAGCGTCTTCCGTGTGCTGCCGCGTCATACTTATGCGCCGCGCCCCCTATGACGTCCGTCCGGTCTCACGTACTGATTAACCCGGACCAGGCGCGCACCACTGTAAGCCCTTGTGCCGCCTGAGGACGCCGCTGCTTGAGCCCACTCCACTAGGAAGCGGCATGCAGCACCCGAGGTCTGTCATACCTCTGAAGGCCGGCACCACCTTCTCTCCTCCCCGGTGCGCTCTAGGCGTCGGGGACGGTAGTTTCGTCGCTGGGGTAAGCCATCACCTTTCCTGCAGGATTTTTCCACCTGCTGCTCCATGCACTACCCTGCTGGAAAGGAAAAAAAGACAAGGAGGCCCAGGAGGAGGAGCCTTATATAGGGGCGGGATGTCTTTTTTTCCTTTCCAAGTACTACCCAGAAGGGAGATAACCCACAGGTGTTGGCTGCCATGGGGGAGGTAGAGGAAAACCCCATAGTGGTACCATAGGTGAAGTTAGACACGTCCTCTGGGCGGAGCATGACACACCCTCTCAGCGACACGTTGCGTTCTTTTAGCAGCTCAAATCTCCCTGAAACTAGTTTTCAAAAGTAGGCAAGTATGTGTTGGATTGACAAAGGGAAAAAGACCCATTGATATGCGCATTTATTCCTATGGAATGTGAGTGAACTGAATAAACAACATCATTATCTCACATTTAAACATTGCTGCACTATGGTCTTTTTTCTGTTTGAGTTTTCTTTTAGATCCAAAGAAACTCCATTATAGAGTGTATTAATCCTTGTGTAAGTGATTTATACATTTGTTTTGTGTGAAAACTCGCCAGTGGATTTACAAAGAAATTTTGTTGTATCCTATGTCTTTTTGAGCTTTTTGGTGAAGGCTTTTTTTTGTATTTCCTGGGCAGAGTGTCACTGTTTGCTCAGTAACAAATTCTTTCTATCCTATATGGTACAGCCAACAGTCTGACAGGCAGTGATATGCTGTGTACACACGGCTGCAATTATGCATTAAATCGCTGGCAAAATGGTCGCTCAGCGACCATATTGCCAGTAATTTAATGTGCAGCCAGCGATAAATGGCTGGGAGCGCGCTCCCGCGGCCAGCCCTTCATGGTCGCTGGTCGCAGGAGCTTGCTCCTCAGATTCTGCATAAAATTGCAGGTCGCTGGTGCACAAAGCACTGTGTACCAGCGACACTAGCCTCCTGCGCCGGCCGGGTACCCGCCCACCCGACACGGAGACAGCCCCTGCTTCTTGCTCCGGTCTTCCAGCGCGCCGCAGACAGCAGCAGCTCCGCCAATCAAGCCCACTACTACACAGCCGCACTATCCAGTAAGTGCATAGGCTGTAGTAGAGGGCATTGGTGTCGGGCAGCATGATTATGTTCATGCTGCCCATCGATGGTGATTTGCACCATCGGTGGGCAGCATGAGCATTACCATGCTGCCCCACACCAATAGTATGTGACCAGATTTAAAATGAAGGGGGCATTGGTATCGGGCAGCATGATTATGTTCATGCTGCCCATTGATGGTGATTTCCACCATCGGTGGGCAGCATGAGCATTACCATGCTGCCCCACACCAATAGTATGTGACCAGATTTAAAATGAAGGGGGCATTTGTGTCGGGCAGCATGATTATGTTCATGCTGCCCATCGATGGTGATTTGCACCATCGGTGGGCAGCATGAGCATTACCATGCTGCCCCACACCAATAGTATGTGACCAGATTTAAAATGAAGGGGGCATTGGTATCGGGCAGCATGATTATGTTCATGCTGCCCATTGATGGTGATTTCCACCATCGGTGGGCAGCATGAGCATTACCATGCTGCCCCACACCAATAGTATGTGACCAGATTTAAAATGAAGGGGGCATTTGTGTCGGGCAGCATGATTATGTTCATGCTGCCCATCGATGGTGATTTGCACCATCGGTGGGCAGCATGAGCATTACCATGCTTCCCCACACCAATAGTATGTGACCAGATTTAAAATGAAGGGGGCATTGGTGTCGGGCAGCATGATTATGTTCATGCTGCCCATCGATGGTGATTTCCACCATCGGTGGGCAGCATGAGCATTACCATGCTGCCCCACACCAATAGTATGTGACCAGATTTAAAATGAATAAATAAATAAATGAATAAAATGAATAAATTAAATTTTTTTGGGGTGGTGGGGGGGGGTTGGGGCAGTGGGGACCGGTGGCAGGGGCCGCACGGCCGTCTTGTGCCCCCACACCCCTGGCGGGAGCACAATACCTACAGATGACCCCTTCTACATCTGTAGGTACTTGTGGATTATCACGGCTCCCATCGCATGCCAAATGTAGTGGCATGAGATGGCATGCGATGGAATGCGATTTTAGCCGATTTTTTGAAAAAACGCATGCGATCGCATCGCATACAAACAAATCGCATGCGATGCGATTGCACTGCAGTCAAATGTGTAGGAAACATGTGAAATGCCCCCAAATGTCATTTTTCATAGTGTACCACCCCCACTATCGTCAACCCGAAGCGTGGCGAGCGCAGCGAGCCCTGCGAGGGGACGCGGACACCTGTGAAGGTATCCGCGTCCCCTCGCGGGGCTCGCCATGCTTCGCGCTCGCCACACTTCGGGTTGATAGTGGGGGTGGTACACTATGAAAAATGACATTTGGGAGCATTTCACATGTTTCCTACACATTTCAATGCATTTGGATGTATTTCAGTGCAAAATCGGGTGTGATCGCATGCGATGCGATTTTTTTAGCATACGATGGCCATCGTGGGAGCCGTGATACTCCACAAGTACACCATATACAGACTTCCCACAACCCATGTCAATCATAAATGAATTTAAATAGAGGGTAAAAAAAATCTAGTCAAAATTGCTAGCAATTTTCATGGAAAATTGCTGGTCCCTCTGAAAAACTGGACACTGAGCAATATATTGCTGAGAAATATATTGCGGAGATATATTGCAAGTACACCGAGCAATATATTGCTCAGCAATATATTGCAAGCAATATATTGCTAGCAATATATCTCCCCTGTGTGTACACAGCAATAGTGTTAAGGCTATATACAGTACACAGGAAGCTTGTATTAGTCATACATTGCTTGTACTAGGCATATGTTAATATACCCATACATCATACCTCCCAACTTTTGACCTGACGAAATAGGGACACTCGCGCGGCGAAAAGGGGGCGGGGCGTATGCAAATGAGGGCGCGGCTTATGCTAATTAGCCGCAACCTCATTTTCATACGAGAATAGACGCTGTGCGCATGCGCACAGCGTCTATTCTACTAGATTGGGGGGTCTCCCAACTGCCACCCCCCGCAGCGGGACAATGCCTGCCGCGGGTGGGACAGCGGGACAGTACCCGAAAATCGGGACTGTCCCTCTAAAATCGTGACAGTTGGGAGGTATGCATACATTGTTGCAACTTTGCACTGAGGCTGATCTCTGCAGCTGCAATAGCTGACTAGGGCATGAACTCTGTCGTGCTG
This sequence comes from Crinia signifera, assembly GCF_055691185.1. Lineage (NCBI taxonomy): Eukaryota > Metazoa > Chordata > Amphibia > Anura > Myobatrachidae > Crinia > Crinia signifera. The sequence goes on along the minus strand of NC_139219.1, from coordinate 116,954,901 downwards.
CTTTCAGACCGCAAAACTGGCTTTGACCCTGTATTTGGAAACGTTTCCAAAAACGGGTCTACCAGGTAAAACCCCTTTCACACCGCATCTCTTAAACGGTATATTACCGTTTAAGTGCGTTTTTTTTTACACTGGCAGACCCGTTTTTGGAAACTTTCCAAAAACAGGGTCAAAGCCAGTCTTCAGCGTGCCCCGCCCCCCCCCTCCCCCGGGGGTTAACACCCCCAAATTCCCCCCACCCCAGGGCTAACACCCCCCCCCCCCCCCCTGTTCAGCCGGTACCTCCGTTGCGTGATCTGGCACTGCAGTTGGTCGGGGAAGCACTTATGAAAAAAAGTGTCTTTCAGAAAATGGCTGCCCCATAGGAAAATCGGTTTTAAAAAACTGTCTTTCGTATGGGGGCAGCCATTTTCCGAAAGTCATTTTTCTTATAAGAAAAGTGACTTTCGGAAAATGGCTGCCCCCATACGAAAGACAGTTTTTCGTATGGGGGCAGCCATTTTCCGAAAGTCACTTTTCTTATAAGAAAAGTGACTTTCGGAAAATGGCTGCCCCCATACGAAAGACAGTTTTTTAAAACAGGTTTTCCTATGGGAAAGCCATTTTCTGAAAGACGCTTTTTTTTCATAAGTGCTTCCCCGACCATACTTCACTGCCGGGATCCACAACGAAGGTACCGGCTGCACGGCGGGTGTCGACACATGCGCCGCGTGGGGGGGTGTCGACACATGCGCGGAGGGGCGACACGCGCGTGGGGGGGGGGCGGCTCCAGTGCTGCGAATATTTAATGAGTGCTCATTAAATATTCGCTGCTCTGAATTTAGGACCCAGCTCATTGGCTGGGTCCTAAATACCGTTTCAGACCAGATTTTGATCCCAAAATACCGGGTCTGAAAACGGGTAGGACCCTGCATTTTAACCGGTTTGAAAAAACGGTATTTTCAAACCGGTTAATTGGATCTGCACCTTTCAGACCGCACAGATTACAGTTTTAAAACGGTAAAAAACCGGCAATATACCGTTTACAAAGTGCGGTCTGAAAGGGGCATCTGTAACCTGACTCCTAATTTTGAGGAGACTGAGGTACAGGGGAGACTGGCAGGGGCGAATTTATGTGCCCCTAGGCACAAGATTTTTGGCTGCCCCCCCCCATATGTATGTATGTATACATGTATGTATATCTGCACCCGCTATGTATGTATGTATGTATGTATGTATGTATGTAATATACATACACACACAGCATAATAGAAAAAAAATGTACTCAGTCACCAACAACATACGTTGGAAACACACAATAAATAGCTCTGGTACACCCCTAAAGCACACACTTTTTTAACATGCCAATTTATTAGCACTTACTGTTTAATTGAAGGTATGTAAACGCACACAGATAAAGTGCTCCAGACACATTCCATGCAGCATGAAGAGAGGAGGGAGGGCTCGTAACCTGAGTGCTCAGTGCAGGGAGAGAGAGTTTCAGGTTGTCAGCGTGTGAGCAGGGAAGGCATACTGCCTGCCCTGCATGCACTGCTCGGAAGGAGGGAGGGACGGGTCACAGTAACATAAGGCTGCAGTGCCGAATCTGATGCTGCCCAGAGTGGGACAGTTACAGCGGCACAGGCATAGCTGTGGGGATGCAGAGAGGCTAGAGAGCTCCTCCTTGCACTGCGGAGCGGCGGCTCTGTAAAAGTGTGTCACTGGATGACAGCAGGTGCCTGCCAGCTGCCGCCCAGAACAGGTGCCGCCCCTAGGCCCGTGCCTCACAGGCCTAGTGACAAATCTGGCCCTGGAGACTGGTCAGGTGCCCGGCAGTGAAATAGTGGAACACCAGACTGGCTAATAAGCTCTCTGTGTCCCTCTACACATGCTGTAATACAATGCAGGCAAGCATAGCAGAATGCAATGCAATAATGGCACAATGGCTCTGCAGCAACAAAGGCTGGCTGGAGCACTATACTGTACAGTGTCCCGAAGGAGGGGTACAGGGGGGACTTGCCCAAGTGACCTGGCAGTGAAGAAGTGGAACTACGGGTGGCTGTGAGCTCCCAAGTGTCCCTTCTCACATGTAGCAGGCAGGCAGGAAGGGATGTCAGTGGCGGGAACTCTCTGTGTGATAAACACAGTTCACTGCCTACTGTCCCCGGGAGGAGAGGCTGATGTGGGGGGGAGCCTTCTCCCCCTGCTAGCAAATGGCCACCAGGGATTGAGTCCTCATGCAGCGCCGGCAAAATGGAGGGGATCCGGTGCGCGCCGGGCGGCCCCGCATACCGTGCGCTGCTGCCCACAAACAAGTTACCCTGGTGGTACAGCGGGACGGGCGGCGAACCGGCCGACCGCTTGCTAGCCACAGCCGGCGGTCCCACTCGCTGGCTGGAACAGCCGCTATGTGTTGCATCATTGCGCTACTCGCATGCGCTCCCAGCGGGGAGCGCGTTACTCACTGTGCCCTGCACTTGTGGTCCCCGGCGTCCGGTGGCGGCTGTATGCTCCCCAGTGCCCGGGGGCCGCTGCAGGTCCCCACCCATGAGTGGCGATGCACCTCCGGACCCGGGTGATGGAGCCTACAGCACAGGGGTCTTTACAGACCCCCAGTGCTGCTGCTCTGTCACTGACAGCAGTCAGTGTAAAATAAAAATAAAAAATAAAATATAAAAATGAAGATAGGCTGCTAAAATAGCAGCCCCTCTAGTAGGTGCATCTGGCTCCTGCCAGCACCCGAAAAAACTGAGCTTCCTGGCCTGGAGGCGGGGTAGAGGAGGGGAGGAGCCCGGCTGCCTGGGAGGCAGTTCAAGTTTAACCTCTAGGGCATGGGTCTTCAAACTGTGGCCCTCCAGATGTTGTGAAACTACAAATCCCAGCATGCCTTGCCAGTTTTAACACTCCCTTATAGCAAAACTGTGGCAAGGCATGCTGGGATTTGTAGTTTCACAACATCTGGAGGGCCACAGTTTAAAGACCCATGCTCTAGGGTGCTGGTGCTCTCTCCCACTCCCCACTGTAACGCTGTGGCCCCTGATGTCTCCCGAAGGAGAAATTTGTATGAATTATAGAACATTACACATGTAAGAACTGGCTGTACAATAGAGAACAAAGAGTGGTTGTGAACAGTGCTGTATCAAATATGACACCAGTACTGAGTGGAGTGCCACAGGGTTCGGTATTAGGTCTCATCTAATTTAACATATATATTAACATATATATTTGCTGATGACACAAAATTGAGTAGAGTTATTAAATAAGCAGAGGATGTCATTGCACTTTAAAGTGATCTTAACAATCTAGATGAGTGGGCTAAAAGGTGGAAGATGAGGTTAAATGTGGATAAATGCAAGGTTATGCACCTCGGGAGGCATAACCAGTGTGCTAGTTATAACTTAAGTGGGGAGGCATTGGGTATTTCAGTACTTGAAAAGGATCTTGGAGTTTAAATAGATAACAAACTGGGGTGTAGTGCTCAATATCACATAGCAACAAAAAAGGGCAACAGAATTCTTGCATGTATTAAAAGGGGCATAGAAACTAGGGACTCAAAAGTAATTATGCCACTGTACAAGGCATTGGTTAGACCTCACCTTAAATATAGAGTACAGTTTTGGGCCCCACACTATAAAAAGGACATTATAGAATTAGAAAAAAAACAAAGAAGAGCAACAAAGCTAATCAGGGGAATGGAGAATTTAAACTACGAGGATAGATTGAGCACTTTGGGACTATTTACACTTGAGAAGAGACGTTTAAAGGGGGACATGCTCAACATGTACAAATATATTAAGGACCAATATAAGGAACTGTCAATCACACTTTTTACTGCAAGAAAATAATCTAGGACGCGAGGGCACGAGTTTAGATTAGAAGAAAGAAGATTTCGTTCCCTCAGAAGAAAAAAATTATTCACGGTCAGAGCAGTCAAACTGTGGAACTCTCTTCCTGGAGAGGTGGTGTCGGTGGACACAATAAATACGTTTAAAATAAGGTTGGACAAGCATCTATTGGATAAAAACCTCCAAGGGTACTAATAACAATCATATTCTGTCTTTAAAAATGACTCACACTCTGTCTTTTACAAGGGATAAGCTATTAAAACCCAGGTTTAACTCGATGGACGCAAGTCTTTATTCATCCTTATCTACTATGTAACTATGTAAGAAGTCTTGTTAGCATGCTTATAAAACCACCCTCGTAAGAACCATTAGAAAGGTCAAAAGAAACTGAACTCTCACCAGAAACCTTCTGAACACAGTGGTACGAAGTGGTAGAGTTTAGTATACATTTATATAAAGAGGGAATAAGTTGTCTGGAAGAAAGTCCATGAGAATCTATATGGAAAATGTAAGAAGTTTTTACTTTGTTTTGTATTGGTAAAAAAAATTAAAAAGGTTGGAAAATGAAGCGGTTAGAAAGGGGAGAAAATACAGTGATAGCAAGGTACTTAAGGATTCTAAATCTTGCTCCAACCCAGTTTAAGAATGCAGATGGTAAAAACCCAGGGGAATAATCTGAGAAATGCCAGAGCAGTATCAGAGGTAATTGGGGCCCAGAGCTATGGATGTATTCCATATGGTGAGAGACAAACCTATAACAGTATAGAAGCAGGTTGTGCAACATAGAAGTATTTTCTTTAAGGTTGGAAAGACACAGACCTCAATCAGAGCAAGGATGGTGGAGAAGAGATATGCTAATTCATGGTCTGTCTACCCAAGTAATTGAATCAACGGTGTTATGACAAAGTAGGTAGAGGGGACATTGGGCCTTATTCTGATCGGTGCGGATATTCCCGCATGCGGACGGACCGCCGATGTTGATCGTCTGCGCATGTGCAGAGGTCACTCTGCGCATGTGCAGGCGATTTCGCCGCACGGATTCTTTATACGCCGCACAGGGGGCGTAGAGGGGCGTGAGGGGCTACTTAGCCTCATTACCCTATGCATACGCCCCGCGTTTCATGGGCGTTCCCATGCAAACGCGGGGCTTATGCATGGTAATGAGGCCGTGACACGTGGGTACGGGGCGGGCATCTGACATCGCCGGATGTCAGCTGCCCGCCCCCATACATGATTTCACACGGACAAGTGTCCGTGTGGTCTTGTGTTGCGGGACCTGGTGGAGCGTGCGGCCCTGCATTCGATGTTCGGCGACCATCGAATGCAGGGGCTGCTCCCAAGACGGAGGAGGCGTATCCCCGTCCAATTTCATGCGGATCGCCACATATCCGCGTACGGACGGCAGGTGGCGATCCGTATGGAAGGCGGGGATTCGCCTGCACGGTTGCGGCCGCATATTCTGATCGGGCCGCACCGATCAGAATAAGGGCCATTAACAGGATGTGTCTGGAACAAATAGAGAATTCTAGGAAGAATGTTAATTTCGATGGTCCTAACACCACTAATGTGCATGATAGATAATTTACTGCAAGATGCCAGATCAGATTTGATACTACTGAAGATTGAAGAGTTGATTTAATGAATACGCTATTTCTAGTGGTACAAATACCCAGATATTTAAGTTTATCAGTTTGACATTGAAATTGGATTGAGATAAATAGACACTCAATGAAATACATTTGAGAGAGTTGTAAGCAAAATATCACTGAATTAAATATCAATTTTATGTTACTGTGAGCAGATACTAAACCTTTGATATATCAGCTGACAGGGCTTCCAGAATTAATGCAAATATTGGTACTTGTGTTATCACGGCGCCCACGATATTAAGTCGCACGACATACAATCACATCGCATAGCATGCCATACACCCGATGCACACCAATGCGATTTTAAATTGTATAAGTCCCCTATACGATTTTAAAATGTATAAGCACCCTAAAGGGAGCTTACAATGTTAAATGCACCCCCACGCCACCCCGAAGCATGGCGAGGGGCGGCGGTATGCGTCTGCCAACCTTTTCATACCCCCACTATCCACGTCGGCGTGGAGTAGATCTTATATAGTTTATCGAGCGCAGCGAGCCCGAAGCGTGGCGAGTGTAGTGAGCCCCGCGAGGCGACGCATATTACTTTACATGTACTCCGCGTCCGCTCGCCACGCTTTGGGCTCGGTGGCTCACTGCACTTGCCACACTATATAAAATCAACTCCACGCCGACGTGGATAGTGGGGGTATTAAAAGGTCTGAGGACGCGTTCCGCGGCCCGTCGCGGGCTCGCTGTGCTCGCCACGCTTCGGGTTGGCGTTGATAGTGGGGGTGCTTTTAACATACTAAGCACCAATCACCGTTAATTATGTTATAGGGGCCACTTTTAGCATTGAAAAACCCATTAGGGTGCTTATACAATTTTAAATCGCATACCATTGTATATGCGATAGAATGGCATACAATTCGATGGTATACAATTTAAAATTGTATAACATCGGTTGCCATCGCATCGCATACCATCGTATGCCTTATGGTCTGCGATGCGATGCGATGGACGCCGTGCTAATACACAAGTACCAAAATATTAAAGTGGAGAGAAGATTATGAAAGGCTTTTTCACAAGGGACCACCATAGATGCAAAAGATTACAGTAAAAGGCAGAAACAATGGTCATAAACTACCCACTCAAGCCAAAAGTCAGAAGGTCATTCATTATGGTTTCTAATGGGCTGAGAGACAATGCAAAGAATATTGGGTTATTCAGAATAGCGCCTCCAGTGGTTACCATCCACCAATAAACACCATAGTCTCATTAAACCAGTGTTTTTCAACCACTGTGCCGTGGCACACTAGTGTGCCTTGAGCTGTTCTCAAGTGTGCCCCCAGATTTAGAGATGCCCAAACCAGTTTACAGCCACCACCAGTTCAACTGTCATTTACTGGTCTCTTCTTTTCTTGTAAAGGGCCAATGTATTGTATTTTGTTACCAGTGTGTTTGTTTTTTATATGGGGGCCAATAGGTTTGTTTTTTTCCTGTGGGGGCCAATGCGTTTTGCCCTGTGGGGATCTCATGGTGTGCCTTGGCAATTTTAAAATCATATTTAGTGTGCCGCAAGGTAAAAAGGTTGAAAATCACTGCATTAAACTTTCCTCTTATCAAAATGGAGAGTCTTATTCTTCCTCTTATGATTTCTGGTACTCTTTACCTAGCACGGCGCCCATAGGGAACAATGTTAAAAGTGTCAATGGACACGATTTTAGTGTTCAATGCCTCAATGCCCGCGATTTTTCCATAGGAAACAATGTTAAATGGGCAACAGAGCCCAAATAGTCCCCCTGAAGTCTGAAATGGCCCCCACAATTGTTAACGCCACCCCACGATCAACGTGAACCCGAAGCGTGGCGAGCGCAGCGAGCCCGCGAGGGGTGGCGGTACGCGTCCTCCGACCTTTTCATACCCCCACTATCCACGTCGGCGTGGAGATGAGAATAGAATAGTGTGGCGAGCGCAGTGAGCCACCGAGCCCGAAGCGTGGCGAGCGCAGCGAGCCCCGCGAGGGGACGCGGATACCTTCACAGGTAAACGCGTCCCTTCGCGGGCTTCACAGGTATCCATGTCCGCTCGCCACGCTTCGGGCTCGGTGGCTCGCTGCGCTCGCCACACTATTCTATTCTCAACTCCACGCCGACGTGGATAGTGGGGTTATGAAAAGGTCAGAGGACGCGTACCGCCGCCGCTCGCCACGCTTCGGGTTCACGTTGATCGTGGGGTGGCGTTAACAATTGTGGGGGCCATTTCTGGCTTCAGGGGGACTATTAGGGCTCTGTGGGCCATTTAACATTGTTTCCTATGGAAAAATCGCGGGCATTGAGGCATTGAACACAAAAATCGCGTCCATTGACACTTTTAACATTGATCCCTATGGGAAATCGCGGGCATGCGATGGCCGCGATTTTTTACCCCCGATGACCGCGATTGACATCGTGGGCGCCGTTCTAGGTAAAGAGTACCGTTTTTCTTTTCTAAAAAATACTCCAAAAGACAGAACGATAGTGCAATACTGACGGAACAACGTATTCTTTTTAGTAGTTGAATTTTCCACTCACGTGTATACACATTTGCATGCAAGTCCTCTTTGAGTGGATAATATCTTCCTTTCTTCCCCTTATCAGTATTTCTTTAGTTTAAAAAAATAAATAAAAACATGTAAACCAGATAAGTGCGGTCAGCTCCTCTACAGGTCTTGACTAGGGGCTGCTGGACTTGTGTAATGATCAACTTCCGGTTCTTGGTTGATAGGGGTTGACAGGCACACTCCGGAGCTCTGCCATTCCTGCTGTTAATGCCATCTTTTAAAAGCTGCTGCCAGCCTCCAGTGTTATACGGTCGTATTGTTGACCCGACTTAGGTTGACAGTCATTAGGTCGACACTGTTGGGTAGACAGGCAACAAGGTCGACATGGTTCTTGGTCGACATGGGTGAAGGTCGACGTGGGACACTGTCGACATGGTTTTAGGTCGACAAATGCGTTAGTTCGACATGGGATAGATTGACAGGTCACAAGGTGGACATGGGTTTTTTCACTGTTTTTTGAGCTGACAAGTGCTGACATGGTTGAAGAATAAAATAGTGTGCCCAAAGCATTGCGAGCAAAGCGAGGGGCTGTGGTTGACTTTCAACTGTGTACATGTCGACATTCGGGTAAAAAAAAAAGTGAAAAAACCTGTGTCAACCTCACGACCTAACTCATGTCGAGCTAACGCATTTGTCGACTTAAACCCATGTCGACATTATCACATGTCGACCTTCAACAATGTCGACCTAGAACCCTGTCGACCTAATTTGGGTCGACCATATGATCCACACCCCCTCCAGCTCCCCAGCTGGGGCCGCACATGGGATGAGAAGCGGTGCTCTGCAGACAAGATGGCAGATAACCCACCTCAAAGAAACCTGCAACCAAGACACCTGATAAGATTTATCAAGTACTGTATGCCGGGCACCGGGCACTCCTGAAAGTTACAGGGAGGTGGTGAAGGCCGTAAAATCCACCATGGCACCTTTACTCACAAAGGCTGTGGCTGATATCACAGCACAGCTGAAGACACTGACTCACAGGGTTACAGTTACTGAAAATAAATTGGGATCGGTCATACATGAGGTCGATTATCTTAAACATAGTGTGAAGGAGTTCACCTCGGATAATGATCAAATATGGAACAAGCTGGACAATATTTAATTTTGTTCAAGACTTAATATCGGATGTTGTGGAATTACCAGAATCAACTAAGGGGCCAGCATTAGCACACTTTGTCAGATACACTTTGCCTGACCTCCCTTGGATAACCGTGGACTGCCAAGATCCCACCCCAAACAAATTGAAACCCTGGGTGAGATTTAATAGGACGAGAGATTCAAACAGGTTTTGCAGTGGAAAGGATTGCCGCTTTAAAAAAAACTGGAGATTTCTTACCAAATCTCTCAATTTCTGAATCTCTTATCCTATTAAATCTCACCCCCTGTGTCATGTTGTTCAGATGCTTGAACAATCTGCACAAGAGGGCGTTTTGGTCTGCTTCGAGACACATTACGGATCTTAAGTGGGAGGGAACTATATTATATAAATGCCAGGACTACACTGTGGAACTAATACCCCTTTCACAACAGAAATGCAGAGACAAGCAGGGACATTCCTTTCATACCAAACCCGGGTTAACCCTGCATTTATCATTGAAAATTGCCTTTTTTAGGCCCACATTACATTATTAAAAATTAGACACCAAACAGTTGTAGTGTTTTAACCTTGTTTACTTCAAGAAAACAAATGAGAAGGCATATATAAAAGTATAAAACTTTGCCTATTTCTAGGCACAATAGTGCAAGATAAATACAAAAAATATAAAGGCACATTACACAAATCAAACAACCCCCCCACCACCGCCCCCCACAATCATCAAACATCCCACTCCCACAAGCATTAAACATCCCCCCCACCCCCGCCCCCTAAAAAGGACCTTATGAATCAGGCCAACTTTTTTGTAAACTTTAAAAGTGCTCGGCAAACATCGGTCGGCCATTGTAAACATCAAACCTGTAAAGTGCACATAAAGTGCCCAACTATCAGCATATAAATAAAAAAATAACACCCTTAAAACCCAACCTCCCCCCGCCCCCCTACCTACAAAAGTGCCCTTAAAGCAGCAATACTATTTCAAAATGAAATGTGCCCTTAAAAGAGCAATACTATTTTAAAATGCCTATTGCAATTGCCTGTATACAGGGTATTCAGGAGAGGATGGTGGCGGGTTAGGAGGATCATAGTATGGACCTCTGGAATACGGCTAGTAGCTATGCTCAGGGGCAATAGGGCCTTTGGTAGCTGGGAGCGTGTTGTTACCCACAATGCGAGGCAGGATGTTTTCCAGGAACTGGAAATGACGGTCTTGGTAGCTGTGCAAGATGCGCTCTTGGTGACCCATTATCTGCGTTATGAAGGTCTGCTGCAGCTCTCTTTCCGCCTCGATGAAACGGAGTTTGCGGGCATCCTCCTGTCGCTGCATGTTGTCGTCCATGTCGCGCAGTTCTTCACAGAGCACCATGGTCATTTCCCATGCTGCGAGCTCTACTTTGGTGGCTTTGCGCTTCCGCGGTGGAACTGTACATACTGCAAGGGGAGTAAAAGAAGGAGAAAAAGGCATAAGAAAAAGCAGTGGTGTGATCGTATGTGTTTGTGGCCTACTCCCACCTACACTTGATACACTCTGACACCAAACTTTGCAGTGGACGGTTATGGTGGCGTATGGTGCAGCATTACTGTGTATTGGAATGCAAGTGCTTAGGACATTCAAGCAAGGATAAATACTTACTATTGGTGTGCATCACAGGGAGAGCTTTCTTGGGTGTCGCTTTGGGTGTGGCGGGCACATCACTCTCTTGGATGGTTTCTACACTGGTGCCGCTTATGCTGTCATCTGCATGGTTAACGGAGGAGTTAATGGAGGAGTTTAAATCTGTGTCATCTGGGACTAGTATCGGTGATGTTGGCCCAGATTGGGTACTGTCCATCGACTGATTATTGTCTTCATCAACCACCGATGAGAGAGTACCGAGCTGGAGGACGACAGGCTGACAGGGTCACTCAGCGCAGTGTGGCCAAAACATGCTTTGCACAGCTCATAAAAGACCCAATCTTGCCTTGCAACCCCGCTCTTATTCCGATTGTTGTCATGTATGCGATGGAATTGTTTCTTCAGCCCCTTCAACTTGTTCACCACTTGCTGCTGGCTGCGGACAAAGCCACGCGATGCCAGGGCCTTGGCAATGTTGTGGTATATCTGGGCATCCTTCACAGTGCCTGTAATCTGGCGCCGGATCTCCTCTTCCCCTCTGATGGCTAACAGCTCCCTCACCTCTTCATTCGTCCAAGACATGGCAGCCACACTTGCAGGGGTTAAAACCCACTTTGCCCGAGTTGCTTGCAGGGTTTAAAATGCACTTTGCCCACAGCACGTGCACGCTGTATCTCCCTGCACGCGGTTTGCTGCCTCTGGGCGTGTCTGGGAGCGTCCAGCACAACAGGAAGTTGCCCTGCTAGCAAATCAGCATTAGCTGACATCAGCAGAGGCAACACGGGAAGCAGGGACATGTCCCTGCACCTTTCACACCAGCCAGTAGTCCGGGAAGGACCCGGGAGTAACCCTGGTACCTAGCCGGGTTGGATTGCCGGCAAATTAGCCTAGGATTTTGTCCCGGGAACCTTTCACACCAGAGCTAGTCCCGGGTTGTTCCCAGACTCAACCCGGGAATTTAGGCTGGTGTGAAAGGGGTGTAACTAGGGCCTATACAGCCTTCTTACGTTTGTTTTAAACTAGATATTGAGGGCCGTAAATTAGGCTTGCTCTATCCAGCCCATCTTTGCATTTACGATGGGTATTCTCAAAGACTTTTTGTCACCGAAAGATGCTGAAACTTATCTATGAGATCTATTACGCACTCCTCCTGATGATATCAGTGACCCCAAATCCGCTGATGCCGAATTTACGGGAGTGATCAATATGGTCTTGTTCATGGTCTTATTTTGTAGTTTAGTTTTTTATTCGCTATTCCTCCCTCTGCATTGACCCATGGACTTTAGATGTTGGCTTATCCATGCCTAAGACTTCCCTCTCATTGACTGTATTGGTTTTCTTTGTTGCTATATCATACTCACTGGCATACATCTCTTGCACCTTTATTTTTGTTTTTATGCTGCCTTGTAATTTTATGCAACTTAGTTCTTTATTTTCTGTTAAGTGGCCCCCTGCTCCTTTTCTGCCATGTTGGATTACCATTGTCGCAACTCCCTCCACATACTACTTTACTGATCCTATGTTTGCAGGGTTTATATGTACTAAGCTTGAAAAGTGTTTAACAGCCAGCCAATCAGCTCATATCGGCGATGTTACAGGTTGTGTTTGAAAAATGACAGGTAGGGGCTAATTGGCTGGTGGTCTATCACTCTCCATTTTATCACTTTTCAAGAATTAGTACAGCTCGCCCTCTGTCTCTAAATCTTCGCTTTCTTCTTTAAAATCACCCCTTTCCCTGGACGCAGAGATGGCCTTTGACCTTATTGAATGGAATAATTTGTTCTTTCATTTACACAAATGTGGCTTTCCCTCCTAGTATATGTATCCAAAGGACTAAATCAAATCCAGTATTACAGGTACAGACTGGGAAGGGTTGGAGATAAACAAAAGCATATCATCAACAAACATTGATCATGTTAATGTAATGGGACCAACATGTATCCTCGTGATGAGAGTAGTGGATCTGAGAGCTAATGCAGGGCCAGTACAAAAAAAAATTGGAGCAGCCTTGCCTAGTGCCTTTTTAAATTTGAAAGGGAGTGGATAAATGCCCACTGAAATTTAAGTTTGGGAGTTTGTCATTAAATGCCTCTATAATCACAAACGTATATTTCATGCAATGGGCATTTATCCACTCCCTTTCAAATTTCAAATTTAAAACTATGCAAGGCTGCCCCTACTTTTTGTCCTGGCCCTGAAAACCCTTGCATTAGCTCTCAGATCCACTACTCTCATCACGAGGATACATGTTGGTCCCATTACATTAACATGATCAATGTTTGTTGATGATATGCTTTTGTTTATTTCCAACCCTTCCCAGTCTGTACCTGTAATACTGGATTTGATTGTCATTTGGATCCATAGCTGGCTATCACATTAGCATCTCTAAATAGGAATTGTTATGCTTTAACACTCACTGTGCAGATGCATCATCTTTTCTATCCTCTTCTCCTATTCACCTGGCCCAGACTTCTATCAAATAGGTAGGTATCCAGATACATTTATCTCTTCTATAATCACAAATAGCAGTATTCAATGCTACTCACCATGCCTCGATATATTAAACGCATTTACATGTCGCCGCCCCTCACTGCGAGAATAGACCAATATGGCATACTAGAAGGCCTACTTGCTTTCGCTTCCCACACTTCCTTGCCTTTGTAAAAAAAGTTATATCACAGCTATCTGCTGAGCAATAAATGTCATCTTCAAGGTCCTTCTCCATGCTGGCATTGATCATGAACATGTAAATAGTGTCAGTAAATGGTTCGATGTTGTAGGCAGTGTTAAAAGATTGCAGTATTAATGCTGAAAAATGCAAATTACCCTGAAAAAAAAAATCTATTCCAAAGCGTTGAGTTCACCCCAAAAAATTGACTAGAGCAAATCTACGAGGCATACGCAAAAAAAAAAACCAGCGAGCAGCATTGAATACGGTTACGTCAAGGTCTGTTATTTATTCCTTAGAGAACAACGGCGAAGCGAACCTGGACAAATGAATACAGCGAGGACCATTTGCTTTGGAATTTTGAAAAGAATGACATGTTGACAAAATCAAGCCATTCTCACTGTCAAAATCAGCCAGCGAGGAGCATTGAATTCAGCTCTAAACCTCACTCCCATTATTACTAAAATAGTCAACATGCGCTGTTCAGAGTATCATCTTTCCTAAAATATTTTAAAACTCCCAGTCCAACTGACCTGGGAGTTTTGGGAAGAGCGATAAACCAAAAATTGCTCTTTCCAAAACAATGGCTCCATACCGATTGGGTGGTATGGGTCTCCCAGATTTTGACATATACTCTTCCTCCATAATGTTTTGTTAAATAAACGACTGGCTACATAATAGCTAAACTTATACTGAGATAATGGTTCCTAACTCTCTATTATTATATTTTTATTTACAAGGTGCCACAAGTGTCTGGCAGCGCCATACAAAGGAACAGCACAGGGAGACAAAACTTGGCATAATATAGAAAAAAAGAGTACAGATAAAGAGCGCTAAAGTTCAATACAGCTTGCATATAAGTAGTTAGGACTCAATCAACATACTATGAGAGGCTTGAGGCCAATGATGAAGATGAGTATGCTGACGAAGATGGTCACTGAGTGTTTGAGTATAGGAGAGCTGTGAGTGAAATGTGAAGAGAAGAGGGCTTTGACAACAGGAGGGAAGAGGGCCCTGCTCGGAGGAGCTTACAATCTCGTAGGAAGGGGAGACAGACAGATTAAAAGAGGTGCAAGCAAGTGGGTGGTAGCTAGATAGCAGGATGTAAACAGGCAAGGGGTCGGAGAACCAGCTAGTTTATGCAGAGGAAGGGTACGCTTTGATGAATAGGTGAGTTTTCAGTGCCTGTTTAAAGCTATGCAAGGTCGGGGAGAGTCTAATTGAGCGAGGGAGTGTGTTCCACTAAAGGGGTGCAGCACAGGCAAAGTCCTGTACTCTAGCGTGGGAAGCAGAGATATGGCTGGAGGAGAGACGACAGTCGTCGGCCGACCGTAGAGGGTGGGAGGGTGTATGAATGGAGATGAGGTTAGAGATATATGGAGCAATGGAATTAGAGATGGCCCTGTATGTGAGTGTGAGGTGTTTGAAGAGGATTCTGTAGGGGAATGGGAGCATGTGCAGATTTGCTGAAGGGGAGTGGCAGAACTAGAGCGGCTGGAGAGGAAGATAAGCCTGGAGGCAGTGTTGAGGACAGATTGGAGAGGAGCCAGTTGGGATCGAGAGAGGCCGGTGAGGAGAGCATTGAAGTAGTCGAGCCGTGAGATGACCAGTGAGTGGATGATGAGCTTAGTTGCACTCTGTGAGAGAAAAAGGCCTGATGCGAGCAATGTTGCGTAACTGGAACCGGAAAGAATGGGCCAGGGCTTGGACATGGGGTGCAAAGGAGAGGGAGGAGTCGAGTGTGACACCCAGACAGCGGAGTTGGGGAACAGGGAGATGATGGTGTTGTTAACAGTGATAGAGATATTAGTAGGGGGCATAGCTCTGGGTGGGGGAAAGATAATAAGTTTGGTTTTGTCCATATTGAGCTTTAGAAATCGCTCAGACATCCAGGAGGAGATTTAAACACAGGGAAAGGGAAGTGGATGGGTACAGATGCAGTAGCTCTTAGCACTTTGAATATGACAGTAAGATATAGGCTAGAATTTTTTATCCACAATAAGATTGTTAGTCTGCCGATATGCAGTGTTAGGTGTGTGGAGGTGCTCCCCTGAGAGTAAGGATAGAACAATACAAACAGGAAAGAGAAAGTACTCTCTGGTTTTGGGGGCACGACTAGTGTAAATGTTTACTTTAAAACGTAATATATATATATATATATATATATATATATATATATATATATATATATATATATATATATATATATATATATATATATATATATATATATATATATATATATATATATATATATATATATATATTTTCTTTATTTATAATTTTCAAATATAAGAAAAAAGGCATTACAATATTTGGAAAACTTGTCTGAAGCAATTGCAATAGTCCAAAACAGTGAACATTGGCAATACATTGAAAAACTTTGTCTTGTGATTTCACTGTTACATGCTGAAATAAAAAGGGGTACTTGTTTCCTAGAACGGCCACAATCGGGAGTAATCGTGTACCTTAACTTAAGGTACACGATTACCCCCGATGGACCCGATTTCCTTTGCCGGCAATGGCAAAATCGGGTCCATCGCGTCGGTCGGGTGCATTAACATGGCACACGACGCGACCGACGCGATGGACCAGATTTTGCCATAGGGTTCAATGTTAAAATATTTTTAACATTGTAATCCGGGAAAAAATGGGAAATGGGCCAATATGGGCCATTTCTCATTGTATATGCCCCCCCCCCCCCTCCATTGTGAACGTCACCCCACGATTGACGCCAACCCAAAGCGTGGCGAGCGTAGCGAGCCCGCGAGGGGCTGCGGTACGCGTCCTCCGACCTTTTCATACCCCTACTATCCACGTCGGCGTGGAGTTGAGAATATAAAGTGTGGCGAGCACAGCGAGCCCGAAGCGTGGTGAGCGCAGCGAGCCCCGCAAGGGGCCACGTATACCTGTGTAGTTACACGCGTCCGCTCGCCACGCTTCGGGCTCGGTGCGCTCGCCACACTTTATATTCTCAACTCCACGCCGACGTGGATAGTAGGGGTATGAAAAGGTCGGAAGACGCGTACCACCGCCACTCGCCACGCTTCGGGTTGGCGTCAATCGTGGGGTGACGTTGAGGTTAAAATTGGGGTCTGGGGAGAATTTTACATTGAATCGTCCCAGGGACCCTATTCACATTTCAATCAATGTAAAAATCGGGGCCATCGCGGTCGCATCGCATGCGATGCGACCGACCCGATCAAAATCGGTGTGGCCGTTCTAAGAAACAAGTACCTAAATAGGGTCTGTGACATCTTTAACAGACTAAGCAATCAAATTATGAATTGTAACACATTACGTAACAAAGTAAGGGGATATAGTTGTGGGGGGGGGAGGTATAGGACTGATGTGGAGGAAAGTCGTGGCGGGGGGGGGGGGGGGGAGCAAAGGGGATAGGGACCAACGAAGAGATAAGAATATGAAGACACAATATATGGGCTGAAAGATTTTACTGGCTTAGATTTTTTCTCGCTCAGTATCCGGGTGTGCCTGGGGCCACCAGTGGGCATTTGGTATATGACTTTTATATGTGGGCGAGGATTGAAACTCGAGCCATGGTAGCCATGTGGCCACGTAGTCGGATTGCTTATCTAGTACTGAGTAATAGATATCTTCCATAGCTCTATAAAAGTCCACTCTCTGGAACCACTCCCATATGGTCGGGGGGGAAGTTAATCTCCAATGTACTGGTACCACCGCTCTTGCTGCATTGTTGAGATGTTTCAGAAGCGAGTGTCTGTATTTAGTAAAGGTTATGGTGGAATGGGATAACAACCAAAAGTCGGGCTTCTCTGGGGTTTGGAATCCCAGGATCTCCGTCGAGATCTGTATCGCACTTTCCCAGAATTTCACTATCTTCGGGCAATCCCATCATATGTGAATCAGAGTCCCTCTTTGAGAGTGGCATCTCCAGCACATGGGGGACACCGATGGTAAGAATCTGTGGATCTGGGGCGGACATCTATACCATCTGGTTAATAGCTTATATTGCGTTTCCACGACCTCTAGGCTAGTAGAGCAACGGGACATTTTCGCAGTGTTTCTCCCATTTTATGTGTATGCCCCTCGGGGATAGATCCGCGTCCCAGGCCACACAGAAGGCGGGGATATCAGTAGTATGTGCCTGAACTATGATTTTGTAGATGGCCGACACTGTATGGGTTGGTTCTGAGGTCTGTGAGCACAGTGCCTCAAATGGGTAGGGACCCTTCGCAAGGGAGGAGGTGGTTCTCTGTGAATGAAAAAAATGTCTTACTTGAAAGTAGAACCATGTGTCTGATTGTGGTATTGTCTTATCCTCTTTTAAGTCATTGAAGGATTTAACGTTACCTCCTGTTATCAGGTCTAGTATCCTGATCAGTCCTCCCCGATACCATCTGCGTGCTATGCTTCCTGAGGTCCCTGGACTGAAGTCTGGGTTGTTAATTATCGGGAGGAGTAGGGTGTCTGGCGAGGTGAGACCCAATCTATATCGCACAGATTTCCAGAGATTCAAGGTTGCTTCTACCGTCGGGTGTGTTGTACGAGCCATTTTGGGAAGCCAGGGAATCTCCTGTAAGTCCAGTCCTGAGAAATGTTTTTCTATTGCTACCCACTGTTTCGTATTGGAGTCAGGTCTTGACCAGTCTAGAATTCTATGTAGTGTGGAGGCCTGGTGGTATGCTAGTAACCAAGGGAGCTGTTGACCACCTTGTGCTTTCCTGCAAAATAAGTGTTTGTGTTTGAATCTGGGCTTCTTACCTCCCCATACAAATCGACTGATGACCCTTTGTATTTCTACAATGTATTTTAACGGGGTTTTAGCGGGATGGTCTGGAATAAGTAGAGGAACCTAGGTAAGACATTCATTTTTATAATGTTCATTCTACCTATCCATGAGAACTTCTGGGTTGCCCAATTTGCCAGTTCCGAGCGCACTTTTTGTATTAAAGGAGTAGAGTTAATTGTCGCGGTCGTCTGAAGAGATGTAGGGATAGAGACTCCTAAATACTTAATATATGAGGGGTGCCAGGTAAGCGGGAACTGAGGAGCCAGTGACTCCAGCACATCGGATGGAAGGGTGAAGTTTAGGGCTGTAGACTTAGAATAGTTAATTTTAAAATTGGACAGTTTCCCGAAACGTGAAAATTCTCTGATAATGTTCAGGAGAGATATCATGGGTTTTGTGATAATTGCCAATAGGTCATCAGCAAAGAGTGCCAGTCTATAATCTACTCCGCCAACATCTAAGCCACTGATGTCAGGGTTCGCTCTAATAGCCCTAGCCAGCACCTCCATGCATATCACAAAGTAGAGGTGACAGTGGGCACCCCTGTCTGGTCCCATTGGCAATTAGCACGGGGTTGGACAACATGCCGTTGACTCTTACTCGAGCCGTTGGTGACTGGTATAGTGCAAGGATTTTCCCCAGGAATTGATCTCCTATTCCTGCATGTCGGAGGGTCTCATCCATGAACGTCCAATCTACCCGGTCAAACGCCTTTTCGGCATCCATGGAGAGAAGCAGTCAGGATTTTAGCAGATTGGGTGTATGCAACCAGGTCAATGAATCTCATTGTGTTGTCCCTCGCTTCTCTACCACGCACGAATCCCACCTGGTCAGGGTGCACCAGGTGCGGAACCATCAGGGAAAGGCGGTTTGCTAGTAAGTTTGCGTATAACTTGACGTTGACGTTAAGGAGGGAAATAGGGCGGTAACTTGAGGGAAGGGCTGGATTCTTGCCTTCTTTTGGCAAGACCGTGATGTGGGCTTCAAGAGACTGGGCAGAGAAGGGGGAAGACGGGGAAGTCCCATTGCAGGCCTTTGTAAGAGGTGGGATCAGACGGTCTTGGAACGCTTTATAGTAAGTTGTGTTGAAACCGTCTGGGCCCAGACTTTTGCCAGAGGGCGAGGTTTTAAGTGCCAGTCATAGTTCAGTTTCCGTAAAAGGGTAATTTAAGGTTGTCGTTAGGTCAGGTGGTAGTTTGGGATAACTTATGTTGTTTAAGTATGTTCTAATTGCGGACTCATGCGCTTATTGGTCTCGTGACGGCTCCTGTGAAGATAGATTATAAAGGCCCGTGTAATACTTTTGGAAGATCTCTGCTATTTTGTTGTTTTTGGCATGAAGGGCTCTTTCATCTCAGTAATATACGTTAATGATCTGTGCCCGCAGTGCCCTTGCCAGCTGTTTACCTGGTTTATTACCCCATCTGAAGTATATATGGCGGCAGCATCGGAAAGCTCTGCGGGTGCCCTCATTTAACAGGCTATTTAGGGAAGTCCTAGCATCCTGCAGTTCTAAAAGGACGTCTGGGGTCAGTGAAGATTTATGAATTAGTTCTAATTTTTTAATTTTATCCAATAGGGCCTCTCTGCATTCTGTTTTTTTTTTTGAGGTAGGAGCCTATTTTAATACACCTACCTCGGATCACACATTTGTGGGCTTCCCACAGTGTGACGGGAGACGTTTCGTCGTTTGAATTCAGCAATATATATTCATCTATGGCTTCCTCTATCTGTTTCCTGCAATCGTCCTCACGAAGGAATTGTTTGTTGAAGCGCCATTGCCAGTGGCGTGTGGGGGGTGTAGTAATGACAACTCTAATGTTATGGGGGCGTGATCTGAGCCCACTATCTGTCCTATTTAGGTGTTGACCAAAAGGTCAAGCGATCTATGATTTAAGTAAAAGTAGATTATACGCGTGTATGAGTTGTGGGGGTGCGAGTAGAAGGTGTAATCATGATCTTTGGGGTGCATTAGCCTCCATGTATCTATGAGTTGAAAGTCATGTATAAGCATTTTGAACCGTCGTTGGCTGAGGAGGAAGTCGAAGCACTAATGGAATCTATGGCGGGTTCCGCTGCCCAGTTAAAATCACCCCCCACCACTAGCACCCCTTCTATGATGTTCTCCACCGACTCCAGTGCCATCTTCAGAGAGCGCAATTGGCCCTTGTTAGGAAGGTACAGATTTACAAATGTAAACACTTGATTGTGTATAGTAGTTTTTATGCACAGTACCCGGCCGTCTCCTAGAAGGGTCACTGTTGCAACCCCTTTTGATTTGGATTCAGAATAGTCATTAAAATAACCTAGGGGGTAATGTCGGGAGTGTAATTTCGGGGCTTTTCCCTTCTTGAAGTGCGTTTCTTGTAAGAATACCACATCTGCCTTCTCGGTGTGCATTGTGTGTAAAAGTCTAGATCTTTTCTCAGGGATATTGAGGCCCTTCACGTTCAGAGAGATTAACTTTAGGTTTGCCATTTGTTGGTGTTTAGGGGTTCAGCTGTATTCTGTGTGTGGCTACCTCTCCGTGGATGGGGGAGGGGAGGGAGGGAAGGCTGGGGTAACATATGGGGGGAACCATACAATAATGCGAACTTCGAGAAAGCCCCAACACATTCTGCTGAATGAGGTTGGGGAACCTGTGCTTTTTCAGACCAGGTGGAACCACTAAGGGCCCATGGTCTCAAAATGTACAGCAGAGCTTTGGGGAATGAAGGAAACCAAGGCGAACCACCGTAATATAAAGTAAATTGGTAACAAAGTAAACAGTTACGACTTATCTATAAGTATCGCTACTTTCAACTAGGCCAGCTAGTTCCAACATATTGGTAAGTCGGCTTGGCCAGCTTTAAAATTTAGGGGGGGTGTCCGCAGAGACTTTGGCCTAAAACATTTCAAAACCATCATGAGAACAGGAATAACAGTTAACAGCTAACTTTTAGGCTATTCAACCCTCTCAAGGGTCTAAGCCACGCCACTCCCAAGCCCTAGGGGGTCCTCGCGGCGCCCCCTGGGCCTCGCATATGTGCGACACTGTAAATATAACAGTCAGGATTTACATAGCAAGATAGAAGAAAACAAGAGGGAGAGGAAACAAAGTCTATATTCACGTGTCTGCAGATGCGGAACCAGAGTCCCTCGGCTGGCTGTGATGCCGCTCGTGATGCCGCTCAACCCATTTGTGTCAGCTGGGGAGCAGTCCACTTTCTTCTTTGTTCTCTTTGGGACCCTTTGCCATCGTTTTCTATGGGGCTTGGGTTGGGACGTAAGTGTCGCCGGGTCCAGCAAGTTGGGCAGGAGCGGGGCGGGGATTCCTAATGTTGCACAAAAGTCAGCCACCCACGCTGGGTTTCATAGGACTGCTGTTGTGCCCTTGGGAGTCACTTGTATACTGATAGGAAAGCCCCAGCAGAATCTGATGTCTTGTTTCTTTAGTGCCTCCAAGATGGGTCGAAGTAATCGCCTCCGCTGCAGTGTGGACCATGAGAGGTCCTAAAAGATTTGGATTTTCTGTCCGGTAAAGTCTATTTCTTGGGTGCATCTTGCAGCTTTAAGGATCTCTTCCTTGTCCTGGAAGTAGTGAAGCCGACAGATTATATCTCTAGGTTGTTCTGTAGGAGCACCTCTGGGGCGTAGGGCGTGGTGAGCTCTATCGAATATGACCTGGTATTCTGGGTCAGAGTTCGTAAGTTGATTAAATATTTTGGTCAGAGCATGTTCCAAATTGGGGGGTAGGACATCCTCTGGGATGCCCCTAACTCTCAAATTATTTCTTCTTACCCTGTTGATATCGTCAAGCTTGCGGCCCATCTCTATGAGAGATCTGGACTGGCGTGCAACCAGGTCGTGGAGGTCGGAAAGTCTCGAGTCCACCTCTTTATTTTGCTCTTCTAGTTGTTCCACTCTGTTCGCGATATGCGTGATGTCAGTTTTAAGAGCGGCGATATGGGCCTGCATTGAATCTTGGAGCCTTTTCTCCGTGGAGAGCAGATCTTGTTGCATTTCCTGTCTGGTCGGAATCGCATTTAATTTGGATAGAATGGTCGAGAGTTCCAAACTTTCTGTGGTTGGTGTGGACTTTGATTTGGAAGAGCCCGAGGCCTCCGTGCCCTCCATAGCGTTGCACGGGGTAGGAGAAGATGAGGTGAGAGTGTTTGGAACTGTGAGTTCCGAAGAGCGAGCAAAAGGCTTCTGCGTGGGATGACTTTGCAGGGGTTTGCACCGGTACTTTATTACGTTGGCGTTTAGACATGTGGATGGAAGCTACATGGGTCGGGTCTCACTTTCACCTTGTGCTAAGTCATATTATATCAGTGGTTCAGCGCATGGTCCCCTCAGTGTGGGTTGCTTAGATCATTTCAAGGTCGGGTGCGCGGGTCACCCACATGCAATATGTGCTCCAAATGGAGAGCTCGCTGGATGGTCAGAGGGCCCAATGGTGCCACATATATTCGGCTAATGTATGGGCTGGGTTGGGGTCGGTCAGCTCCCGGAGACAGGCACTGTATTATAGGCTAGAGGGATCTCAGCTGACAGTCAATGTGTTATCATGGCAATGCAGGTCCCTGTACCTGTGTGCGGTTTCAGATCAAGTGAGTTACTTGGCTTTTCAGTGTGCACCTCTCCGAGTTACCCCTTTAGGCAAAGGTAGGTGCCCCCTTCTGTAGGTCTGGTAGTGCTTGTGGAGGGGATTTTATTGTCGGGACAGGGCTGTGTATGGGGCCCAGGGACACATGCACTACCACCATTGCCTCATCTGCTGCCCGCTTTTATGTATGGGGGATTGCAATCACCCCCCAGAATGTGGGAGTCTCTAAGGGGATCCCACTCTGGGTACTCACTTTTAGTCTCCCTGGGGAGGCTGCCGGCAGCGCCGCAGCCGCAGTAAGGGACCGGAGGTTCCTGGTTTCACTGGCGTCAGTCAGTGACACTCTGTCCGGTGGGGTCTGCATCCGGTCGGGCGATCCGATGCCCGCCCAGTCCCCCTCTTCTAAGAGTCCGGCTCCAGCTTCCGGGTGCAGTGGTTGGACGCTACCACGGCCTAGCCGACGGCGCGAGTAGCACTGCTCCGGGCACACTGCGGCTCAAGTCATGGCCGGTATCCTCCCGGAGGGGGGCCTCCCCACCTGGTATCAGCCTTCGCCGTGAGCCCATGCAGTAGGATGAGTCCCCGCCACCGGCGCCTTCTTGGCCGAAATCGAGGTCCCGGCTCCGGACCCCTGACAGGCCGCAACCCACGAGAGCCCTTAAAAGAGCTCCCCGGCTCCGCAGATGCAGCCAGAGGCACCTGAAGGCACTGGGGGAGAGATAGGTAATGCACCCGAGGAGTGGGATTGGATTCTCTCGTGGGTTTTATCTTCTTTTGTGGGGTAGGTGAGGGAGCTCAAACCCGACACGTCTTCTCTCCTCTGTAGCTAAGCCACGCCCCCTAAAACTTAACTTTTAATGTTTTTACAGTAAAGAATAAAATATACTCAACACAAAGACTACAACAAGACAAAAACGAACAAACAAATAAATGGTGTGGGTGGTGTTTAAATTATATCACACACTCACAGGATAATGTGTAATATTATCTCCATATTCCACATTATTTTGGTCACCACTGGTTTGGGTAGTTTTGGGTGACGTATTCTTAGACTACTGACAATATGGATTTTCAAGTTGGGTAATAGTTTTGCGAAGATTCTTAACTTTTATGCTGGGTATTACTCTAACCCGGTGCAATGTGCAACAGGGCAGGTGGATACCTGTACGTGGGGTGACTGAAATCAGTCAGTGTTGGCAAAAGAGCACAGTAGGAGATAACAGAATATCTCCCCGTGATCCCTACCAATTGACGCTGAATACAATTCAATTTATCAGAGGATGTGGTATATTCCTTTAGCAGCCCATATAATAGATATTGAGCTGCGTGCAAAATTGCCAATCGAGGTAAAAACAGCGGCACAGCGAGAGATAGCGGAATATCTCACCTTGTGGTACCTGTCTGTTATCAATGAGTACAATGACCACGATACAATTGCCTGCTGCTGTACATAAATTAGTAATACTTTATCTGCACCAAACTGTTTTGTGTGAATAATGGTATATTCAAATCAGAGTTTTCTGGTTAACACCAGTATTTCAAAAGGCAAACAGTTGCCCGGTGATAGATTAGTTTGTGGAATAGAAAAATATTGAAACGTATTAAATCTCTCTATATCTCTGCCTTAGTTTCCCAAAGTGAGTTGGTGGGGAAACAACCCCCACCGGTTTAGGGACTGCTGCTTCTTGTAATGGAATAACTGTGGGTTTATACAAGTGAGCGAATCCTTTATTCCCTGTATGCCGGGGTAGAAAGAAAAGGTATAACTTTTATCCTTTTCCTGACAGGAAAAAATTCCTTGTTGGTATCCCAGTGAAGGGTATTTGGTACTTGTGTAGTTTCACGGCGCCGCCGCGCGCACACTCTGTTTGAAACTTGGCAGCCTGCCAGACTCTGGGCACGTGCCTCTCTAGCTGTTCTCAGAGCTACGTTACCTAGTGTAGCTCTAGCTGTTCTCAGCACAGCACTACGTTATCAGCGTAGCGTCTAATTCCGTCTAAACTCAGCACACCGCTATCAAAAGGGGGTGCCCGAAATGCAGACGCTACAATAGACACTTTTTTTTAAAGACACTTTATCGTCTAAATCCATATGCACTGTGCAAAACACTCTTAAACCTGTCCACAGTGGCACTAGTCGACGCAACAGCTGTCGACCTTGTAAATCCCACTATCCACGCTAGCCTGAAGTGTGACGAGCGCAGCGGTACGTGTCTTACAAGCTTTTTATACCCCCACTATCTACGTCGGCGTGGAGGTGAGAATAGAAAGTGTGGCAAGCGGATACCTGTGTGGCACAGGTATCCGCGTCCCCTCGCGGGCTTCACAGGTGTCCGCGTCCCCATGCGGGGCTCGCCACGCTTCGGGCTCGGTGGCTCACTGCGCTCGCCACACTTTCTATTCTCGACTCCACGCCGACGTGGATAGTGGGGGTATGAAAAGGTCGTAGGATGCGTACCGCCGCCCCTCGCGGGGCTCGCTGCGCTCGGCATGCTTCGGGTTGGCGTGGGATTTACAAGGTCGACAGCTGTTGCGTCGACTAGTGCCACTGTGGAAAGGTTTAAATAGTGTTCCCCTAGACCCAACTGAATTTAGATGCTTTAGCGTCTACGTCTAGAAACCCCCCGGCTTCTTAGCGTCTAGCAGGTAGTCGGGTTCAGACGCTAAAGCATCTAAGTTTTAGCGTCTGCATGGGGGACACGACCCCTTCGTAGCGGCTAGCAGGTAGTCGGGTTTCAGACGCTTTATTGTCTGAATCCGGACTCCCCTTTCTTAGTGGCTTGCAGGTAGTCCAGTTTTCAGACGCTTTTACGTCTAAATTTAGCGTCTGCATGGGGGACTCCCCCTTTGGTAGCGGTGTGCCGGGGGGTTCCCTGGGTGTCCACTTTTACATGCCCCCGTTGTCAGCGGTGCGCAGGGCTGCCTATTTCACTGTGGAAATACAAGTCCCACAGTGACCTGTCAGCGCCTGGGCAGCGCTATAAGAGAAGAGTTTTAGCAGTGACGGCGGCAGGTTTCTGCAAAAGAAAAAAAAGTGTTGTGCAGAGTTCCGCCGTTTAAGATGGGAGGCAGAGATAAATTAGAGAGTACCTGGTTGCTCGGTAGTGAGCTAGCAGGTGGTCCTGGGAGTGCGCCCAGTCCAGAGGACAGTGCTTCTCTGTACGGAGCTCCTAGGCGTCTATCACTGGCGGCAGTGCAGATCAGACCATGCCGGGCTTTGCGTGTGGGTGCACGCTGAAGCTGACGGTGTGCGGGAGGGTTCAAGAACTAGCTTCATCAGTGGCATGGTGTGATCTGCACTGCCGCCGGTGATAGACGCCTACGAGCTCCGGACAGAGAAGCACTGTCCTCTGGACTGGATGCACTCCCAGGCTCACTACCGAGCAACCAGGTACTCTCTATTTTATCTCTGCCTCCCATCTTAAACGGCGGAACTCTGCATAACACTTTTGCAGAAACCTGCCGCCATCACTGCTAAAACTCTTCTCTTATATTGGCCCCCGCTGTCAATCAGAGTGCCGCTCACCCCCCACCACTACCCCGCTGGGCATGTGAGGAGCAGCAGCGCGCTCTGTAATACAAGAGGCTTATATTTATATCTAATTCTGGAACTATTCTCTCTTACCTTATCACTATTTCAGGTACACACTAATCCCTAGTACTAAAAGGTTAAAATACCCTTCACTGGGATACCAATAAGGGATTTTTTCCTGTCAGGAAAAGGATAAAAGTTATACCTTTTCTTTCTACTCCGGCATACAGGGAATAAAGGATTCGCTCACTTGTATAAACCCACAGTTATTCCATTACAAGAAGCAGCAGTCCCTAAACCGGTGGGGGTTGTTTCCCTACCAACTCACTTTGGGAAACTAAGGCAGAGATATAGAGAGATTTAATACGTTTCAATATTTTTCTATTCCACAAACTAATCTATCACCGGGCAACTGTTTGCCTTTTGAAATACTGGTGTTAACCAGAAAACTCTGATTTGAATATACCATTATTCACACAAAACAGTTTGGTGCAGATAAAGTATCACTAATTTATGTACAGCAGCAGGCAATTGTATCGTGGTCATTGTACTCATTGATAACAGACAGGTACCACAGGGTGAGATATTCCGCTTTCTCCCGCTGTGCCGCTGTTTTTACCTCGATTGGCAATTTTGCACGCAGCTCAATATCTATTATATGGGCTGCTAAAGGAATATACCACATCCTCTGATAAATTGAATTGTATTCAGCGTAAATTGGTAGGGATCACGGAGAGATATTCTGTTATCTCCTACTGTGCTCTTTTGCCAACACTGACTGATTTCAGTCACCCCACGTACAGGTATCCACCTGTCCTGTGGCACATTGCACCGGGTTAGAGTAATACCCAGCATAAGAGTTAAGAATCTTCGCAAAACTATTACCCAACTTGAAAATCTAAGAATACGTCACCCAAAATTACCCAAACCAGTGGTGACCAAAATAATGTGGAATATGGAGATAATATTACACATTATCCTGTGAGTGTGTGATATAATTTAAACAACACCCACACGATTTGTTTGTTCGTATTTGTCTTGTTGTAGTCTTTGTGTTGTGAGTATATTTTATTCTTTACTGTAAAAACATTAAAAGTTATGTTTTAAAGTAAACATTTACACAAGACGTGCCCCCAAAACCAGAGAGTACTTTCTCTTTCATGTTTGTATTATCCAGGAGGAGATGGCAGAGAGGCAGTTGGAAACCTGAGAGAGAACAGCGGGGGACATATCAGGAGAGGAGAGGTAGATTTGGGTGTCATCAGCATAGAGGTGATATTGGAAGCCAAAGGAGTTAATGAGTGCACCCAGAGAAGAGGTGTATAGGGAGAACAGAAGGGGGCCAAGGACGGAACCCTGAGGGAACCCGACAGGAAGGATGGCCGGCTACAGCACTGAAGGGGTTAACTATCCGTGCTTTGCCATTATTCAGAACAACGGCACTTGACAGTTTTTAAACTGTATGAGCGGTACTGAGCTGTGACAGGACCCCTCCTGCAGTGCTGATGTGAGATGAAGCCTGCTGCTGGGCACCAGGCACAGATTATATGTATTTATGAAATATATGTTTGGCACTGAGCTAGGACTGCATCATATGTTGTGTATATTGTATTGAATATTGAGGAATGCATTCTGGACTTACAATGCACTTTGTACATTTCTGGGGGAAGGAATTTAGCAAATCTTGGTGATGAGGAAATGAAATGCTAAACTGCCCCTCTTGTCAGAAGGTCTGTGAGTGTCCAATACACAGCAGGGAGTAGGCTCTGTGTCTGAAGCCCTGTGTAAAAGGTGATAATAAGGAAACTTGTGTACTCTATGTGATGGGTCACTGAACCCAGGCCATCCTGTGTGTGAGGTGTTGGTAATGCAGACATTTGTGTTTCTTTATGTAAACATGTCCAGGAAATAAATATCTCCCCTGTTCCTGGAAGTTATATATTCTAAGGAAATTGGACTCATCCTATGTAGTATGTAATCTTGGTTCGTTATGCACTGGAAGTAAAATGTCAGATTGAGATGCAAATCGTAAATGTATGTGGGAGGATCTGACAATGCCAGTGTGTTTTCTGCCTTTAAGCAGGGCCTGTGAGCCCAACTATGTGTACAATCTGCCTGATCTGAATGCTGTAACATCACTTGTATGCTGTACCTCCTAGGGATCTAGGAGAGGGCTCTTTTCAGAGCTTCTACTTTGAGCAAATAAACCATCTTTTGCCCAAGACGTCTGCTTCATCTGCGACCAACAGAATTAATGCACTAGTTCCGTTCTTCGGCTGTTCTGGGCATAGCATCCAGCGTCTCCGAGTCTCCGCTCTGCCAGCTACCAAAGCAGAGGTCTGGTCCGTGACCAGTGGGGGACCAGTCGACACCAGCAGCGTGTCGACGCAGGTAGTACTCAGGGGCCAGCGGTTGGACCTGAGTCAGTATCCGTGGTTCCAGATGCCACGTAGGAGGAGTCTGGTGGTGGCTGTGATAACCAGTAGCAGGCGGTAACAGGGAATCCCCTATTGGCCAGGTCCCGTGAGACCAGGAACCGCTATCTGTGGACCCGAAGGGCGTAGCCAGAGCTAAGGGCAGGCATCCGGTCACAGGAGGTCAGAGGCAAGAAAGTGTGGAAGCAAAGTTATCAAGGAAAGGGGAGCAGGGGCCAGGTGGGTGGTAGATTACAGCCACAAGGAGGTAAATGGGGTAGAAGAGGCAGAAAGTGTGTACGTCAAAGGTGGAGAATGTGAGGGAGAGCTCAGATGGAATGACACGGAAGATGCAGTTGGGGGAGAGGAGGATGCCCACTCCTCCACCCTGGCCACCATCAGGTCTGACCGAGTGGGTGAAGGAGGGACCTCCATAAGAGAGGGCAGCAGGGGAGGTAGTGTCAGCAGTGGAGAGCCAGGTTTCAGTGATGGCGAGAAGGTTAAAAAAGTGGGAGATAAAGAGGTTGTGGATAGTCGGGAGCTTGTTGCAGATTAATCTAGCATTCCAGAGAGCACAGGAGAAAGGAAGGGAGGGGACAGGTAAGATATGAATTAGGTTGTGTGGGTTGTGGGTGCGTGTGAGAGGTTTGGAAGTTGATAGGGGGTGAGACCTGACCGTGAGGACTGGGTATGGGATCGGATCGAGGAGCCATATTTCGGTATATTCTCTATTCTACCCTTATTCACCTGCAGTCCTACTCCACATACCTCCTAAATTCCTCCTCCTCTCTGTGAAAAGATTTTGTTCAGCTAGAAGAAAAAATTTCTTTACGGTCAGAGTAGTCAAACTCTGGAACTCGCTTTCTGGAGAGGTGGTGTCGGCTGACTCAAATACATTCAAAATAAGGTTGGACAAACACTTAAAAACATGCATGGGTACAAATAAGAAACATAATCTGTCTTTAAAATATCAGAACATACTATAAAGCAATGGAAAATCTATTATAATAACTTTGGTTGAACTAGATGGACGCAAGTCTTTTTTCAGCCTTACCTACTATGTAACTATAAAAGCTCAGCTTTTGTTCTATGGTATCTATTTAATATGGTGCTCAGGCAATTGTCAACTCCATAGAAATCCCTTACACTCCTCTCATATCCCACTCTGGGGCAATCTTGCTTTCCCCCCTTCTATTTCTAACACCACATTTCAGCTTTGGAGAGAAAAGGGTCTCACCGTTTCTTCAAAAGTTTTAGATCCTAGAGGACACTTGTTAAATTTGGATTTTAGATCTTTAAATTATAAGATTTCAAACTGTGATTTCTACATGTACCTTCGGGTCCAACATTACCTTTCCTCTATTACTGGCAACCCTCTTTCTTATACCCCTTCCCTAGTGCACAACCCCTTTCAATTGATGTTGAATTTGTGTGTTAATAAAAATTTTCAGCTAAATATGATATACTCACTCCTTGTCAAGAGTACCTCTGAGTCGTTGGGGAACCATTAGAAACCTATGGACCGTTGATTTACCTTTCATTTCACCACCAGACCAAATTCATTCACATTTTGTGTCTGCTATGAAAGCCCTTCAATCCTCTTATCAGGACATCCATCTTAAAACGGTGCATAGAGCATATATTTCTCCATCCCAATATGATCACTTTGAGCCATCCTTTATGGCAAAATGTTTGGAATGCCATTTTGCCTATGTACCATTGTATGTGGGACTGCCAATACATACAACATTTTTGGTTTAAACTTATGAACTCTCTCAACCGGTTGCTAAAATTCACCCGCGTCCTTGACCCTGCAGCCTGTCTATAGGTTGACTTCACAATGTGGAGTCTAGGACCATTGCAATCCCCATTGGTTATTCTCACAGTTACGATTGTCAAAAGAGAATACTGTCTTCAATGTTGACTCATACTATACATCACCTTCACTTTCAGACATACATCAGAAACGCCTTCAGATTATGTACTTTGACAGGAACCCTGCATTATCCATTACAGACTCTGGTGCAAATGCCTTTTACAGAAAATAGGCTCCCCTCATTGTTGATCTTGATAAATCCACCCAAGACTCCATATTTGCTCAATTGGACTGATCTAGAAGGTTCCTTTATGACTGTTACACATTGCCTCCCATGTGACAGCACACATAACCTTTTTTCTCATTGTGTGTATTGATAAGATTGTTACTTTCTCTCTCTCGTATCCAATATGACCCTTTTACACTTTCTCTCCCTGGCTGCTTATCTGATATATGTCCCGTTCCCCTTGACCTTGACCTTTGTCGGGATTGGTTAAGCCAGTGGTTCCCAAACTTTGTTGACAAGGATGCCCTAGTCAAAAAGTTTATTATGGATAAATTAAAAAAATTAAGTAAATTGTGCCTGTTACCCTCAGGTTCAGTTATGCGATGGGGGAACATAGCTGTGGTTCTAACTGTCCATACATTTTATGATAGTCATAAAATGGTGGTGGTGGCTGTCAATCACTTTGAGCATAAATAATAGGTGTTGGTTCTGGATCCTCAACCCAAAGCACCCTTGCATATATCCCAAGGCACCAAAGGGTGCATAGGCACACAGTTTGGGAATAAATGGTAGTGTTCATTCTAGCAGCCGCTATCTTTGAAAACCCATGCAGTTCCTCTTCCCTGCCTGGGGTGTCAATGTCTGCTCCAGTGCTCCTAGCACAGTGTGGTCTGTATATCAGCACTAACATGCAAACCAGACCTGTGCTAGAAACACCACAGCAGACAGCGACACCCCAGGCAGGGAAGAGGACATGCATGGGTTTTCAAAGATAGTGGGTGCTAGAATGAACACTACAACGGGTTAAGCTCTTCTTTCCACATTTGTATCTTTCTTGTTTTCCATTATTCCCGTAGAGGTGGTCTACAACGCTCTCCACTCTATATAGGCTAAGTGGACAATTTGCCTTTGATTTTCGATGCTGTGCAGTATCCTCCAAAATGATGTTTATATTATATCCTGTATTATGTTAAACATTATATTTATCATTTTTTATAAAAAAAAAAATCTAAAATGATCAGTGTGAACAAAATAGGACAACTAAATATTCAATCTGTTGGCCAACTATTTAGTAAATATTTCAAGGTCTACATTAAGGACAGAGATCGGTCCTTAACTCGTGCATGAAGTTGGAACCCAGCCCTACTTCTGGATTACTTTAATCATGGCCAAATTATTCATCTTTAATTGCGTTAAACCATATTGTCAAAATGGATACAATCAGATCATTTATCAATAACACTGTTTATGCCCAGATTGATTTATATGTATCAGATGGATTGGGTAGAATGTGTACTAGATGTGGAATCCCGGGCATCCAAGTTTTTTGATATCTGGTTGCCTTATATACTTACGCTCTCTGCCACAGAACGAGACATTATCAGAAAGACTGTATACTTGTCCACCTGGTACAATATGACTGTCTTGGAGACCGGGAAGCCTCCCTTTTAAACCCTAACGTCATTAAGAAATACTTTACATTCTATATTGTCTTCAGATCACTGTCTATAATTTTGTATTGTGGTCCATGTAAACCCAAGTGCCCATGTTTTCTATGTGAAATGTACCCGCGATGAGATGTTTATTGAACCTGTTATGCAATGTCAAAATTTTAGTGCTTCAATAAAAATTATATTTAAAAAAATAAACTTATTTTCCTTAGTAAAAAAAAAAAAAAAATTATGTATATGAGCCTTGGGGAAAGAATACAGTAGGATTTATTATTAAAGGAGGGGATGAAACAATTCGGTCCTGGGGCCAATTTTATAAAATGTATTAGAAAATAAAATTTCTCAAGATGATATGAGGACTAAAAAGATTTTCACTGCATGCAGGCAGCTAAGAGAGATGGCCGTAAACAAGGCACTTAGATTGGACTTCAGAGCCCAGATACATGTCCTGAGTGGTTTGTTTTGGTAGGTTAAATAGATTATTGCTCAATGAACACAATTCAAATTCACTTTCCTAGGGATAGAAGCTAGGAGGCCAGCAGGTCTTTGTACAAATCATGTAGATAGAGCATCAATGTAAAAAAAAAAAACCTACTGGCCAGGAGAGAGTCTACTTTATCACTTTTCTTGTAAATCTTTTGGTTCAGCCACTGAAGCTATTTAACGGTCTATCTAAAAACATTGTGTTGACCTGACTACTCAGATGTCAGGCATGCCAGAGTGTCCTCATCTAATGAGTAACCTAGAGGAACTGATCAAGACACAAGATTGTATAAAAGATCATGTTTTTGTTTCCTCTTGGCATCAGAAGAGACTGATGGTCTACCTTGACTGGTAGCATTGTGGGCAAAACATTGGTGTGGAGTTATCAGTAGTGGAGTTCACCTCAAAATAATCCTTCAGCAATGTTGCAAGCTTTAATGAGGTTCAGTAAAAGAGAGTTGTTAAAACACCATGGAGATAATGAGGGAGGAAGAATAATAGCAACGACTAAATCAGATACATGGTTTATGTGTAGGAACAGGACTATGTTCCCTCTAAGAACCAGAGAGCAGGAATCAAAAAATGAGAAAACTGCAAGACTGAACCATATGTTGGGAAAGGGGTATAATCCCTTGTCTCACCACTGGCTAAGTGCCATGTATCTATCAACAAGTGATGTCATAAGACAATGGAAATGCCAAAGACAGGATGCGCCCAGGTAGCAACCTGCTTGCAGGTCAGAGTAGGAAGCGTTTATGGCAAAAAAAACAACTGGTACTTGTTTCCATGCACGGCGCCCCCAATGTCCATCATAGGACAACTGATCGCATCGCATGCCATATACGATGCCATGCGTTTTCTTATTGTACAAGCACCCTGATGGGTGCTTACAATGATAAATGCACCCCCACGCCATCCCCACTATCAACGCAAACCCGAAGCATTGCAAGCGCAGCGAGCCCGCGAGGGCCGACTGTACGTGTCCTCCGACCTTTTCATACCCCCACTATCCACGTCGTGTGGAGTTGAATTTATATAGTGTGGCGAGCGCAGCGAGTCCGAAGCATGGCGAGCGCAACGAGCCCCGCAAGGGGACGCGTTTTACTTTACATGTATTCCGCTGCGCTCGCCACGCTTACGGCTCGCTGCGCTCGCCACACTATATAATATCAACTCCATTCCGACGTAAATAGTGGGGATATAAAAAGGTCGGAGGACGCGTACCGCTGCGCTCCACACGCTTCGGGTTGGCGTTGATCCTGGGGGTGGCGTTGACAATGGGGGGCCATTTAACATTGTAAGGACCCATCAGGGGTATGCGATGCCATGCGATATTTTATTGTACAATATCGCATACCATATTAAGTGTTATGGTATACGATGCGATGGGCGCCGTGCTAGGAAACAAGTACCAAAAAACTTTATTATGGACAAAAACAGCAATAGTGTTTTGTTTCAGAGGGGCATAGGAATAACATTTTGTGTAGAGGCTCTAATTTGAAGCATGGTTTTTAAGGGAGGAAGGGAAGTTTTACTAGAGGAAGACTATTTCCAGTGAACCTGTTTCAAGGTTTTCAACCAAATTGAATACTTGCTTGGAGAGTTGAGGCCATTAACATTTATGAAGATGAATTTCAGAGGCATGTGGTAGGAAGAAAACAAGCTTACCAGAGCATGTCCCCCAGCAAAACCAGACATTCAGGAGACATTGAGCAGGTTCTAGAGGCGTCCAACAGATGAGGAGAAGTGTCCGAGAAGCAAGGAGGGGAAGAGGGAGGGATGGGAGAAAAGGGGGTAAGGGTTGGGACAGAAGAGAGCACAGCATATAAACAAATAACTTAAACATAACAATTAAAGGGATGTTCCAAGCGAAGGAAGGAGGGTCCTCACAACAGGGCAGGTAACCGAGAAACTGGTGAGGTAAGAAAACCAATAAAGCAGAAAAAGGGATTAGATGACAATACAGAGAACACTCCTGGGGTTAATAACAACAAAGGGACCACAGAAGGGTAATGCATAGGAGATAGAACGATACAGCATTAACCACTTAGGAAAGCTACAGTGTAGTATTGAGCCTTAAAAAACATTTCATAAATAAGGCATTAGCCAAGTATAGCAACAAACAAATACAGATAGTCACATTTGTTTCTCTGCCAATCCGGAGATGGGGAGTATTAAGGTTCACGTGCAGAGGCGAAACCAGGCGAAGGTGAAGACCTCTGAGTTTTCATGTCCCAACTATCGGAGCATGAATGTACCATCTTCTATGGTTTTGGCAAAGAGATTTGGTTTCTGTAAAGACCAGTCATTGTAAAAAGGAAGCACCATCTATAACTTTAGCCAAACTGGCACAGAGATTGGTCATCTCCTGCAGAAGATTTCATTTTCTGAACAATAGTAAGAGCAATGTTATTGAATCGACTCACTTTTATATATTTTTGTGATGCAAAAAAGAATGAAGCCTGGGAGGCAGACATCACCTGTTCCTTGAAATTAAAGCAGTTTGTTAAGGATAACATTTTCATGGAGCCCAAGAGCAGGTCTGAACCCATTATGCATGGCAAGTAGTTTGAAAGAGCAGCCAAAAATATTGTTTCAGGTACAGTATATGTGCTTGACCCGGAATTTGTTCCTATGAGAAAAATATACTTATCCCTTAGGCAGTATAATTATATGAAACAGTATACCCTGATATGATTAAAAAGAATTGAAAACGCAGTGGCTGAATAATATTTTTGGATTGAGCTTCTAATGCTGTGTACACACGGGGGTGATTTCAGCACATATCACTGGCAATATGGTCGCTGAGCGACCATATTGCCAGTGATTTGTTTGTGCTGTCGGCGATAAATCTCCAGGTGTGTGCTCCCGTGTGCAGCCCCTGATGGTCGCTGGTCGAGGAGCTTGCTCCTGCGATCAGCTGTTTCCCTGCCTCTTCCCCCGGCAGAGTCTCCTGTTCATCAGCAAACATCTCTGGTCGCTGATGAACAGGAGACACTGAGCAATATATTGCTCAGCAATAGATTTCCACCATGTGTACACAGCTTAAGGTGTGTATTCAGTGTTGGTCGTTAGGTCTGTTTTGTCTAAAACAGAATATTTTCCGCCTCAAAAAGAAAAAAAGTCTAGATGAATTGGACTATTCACTATCATCTTTTTCTGGACAGTCTAATGCATTCCACCTGATAACTCTTTACTTTTGGCTCGCCTGTATAAATGAGTAATTTAGACTTTTTGTTTCAAATTGTCTAAACTCAGTAAGCCTATTCAGTGTCAGATTGTCTAAATGAAATCTACAGTTTTCAGTCATGCTTTAGACAAAGTGAACTAGTCAATTTCTTCTGTCGGGACTAGTCTACATAAATGAAAATATGTATTTTTTTTTTAATGAATCAATGTTATTGTCATTTTGTTTAAAATCAATTATATATATATATATATATATATATATATATATATATATATATATATATATATATATATATATATATATATATATATATAATTATTTTTTGCCGATAGGGATATATTTAGAAATTGTCATTCTTTATTTTTACTCTGTCCCCATCACACCATTTAAAGCACGGAATGCCCACAGTAGTGTTATTTACACACAAAATGCACCCCATAGTGCCACATAGATAATGCCCCTGTAGCACCACATACATAGACCCATACAATCACTGCCTCTCATAAACCCATATATACACTGACTAGCATACACACACACACACACACACACACACATTACTGCTCTCATTCATCCATTAATACATTGCCTCCATACACATATACATCCCACCCCTGCACCATGGCACAAACACCACTAGCATCTTACAGGGCAGTGACACCAGGCAGCCACTACTCCTGCTCCATAACTACAAGACACCTCTCCCTGCTTATGGTGATACTGACCATCTTATCTTCGCTACTGGGTTGGGGGAATCGCAACAATAGCAGAGAGAAAAAAGTAGTTTAATTTAGACAAACAAATCTCACAGAGACGGTAACATGAAAGGGAGAAATATAGATGCAGTTTCAGAGGTGGAATCCGACTGCTACTCCTCAAGAGGAGTTGAAACTTGTTGAGGGGGATGCAGTCCATTTACGGACAGTCAAAACACTGAAATCCACTGTCAGATGGTTAAAATACTGACAAATTCAAAACCCCGACATGGCATAATTTAAATAATTAACTTAAGTCACGATCCAAGTGGGCATAGAGTTAGATAATAACCGTGCCCAAAGTAGAGAGTACACTTTCATCTGCATTTTGACCGTGCCAGTATTATAACCACGAAGGTATAATGAATGTTGGTATTTTGACTGTCTGACCATGCTTGTCAGTATTTTAAATGTCGGTAAATCATACTGAACAAGGTGGAGGTAAAGGTAGTTCAGCAGATAGGCATGGTGGATTAGACATTTGGGAGTAAATTTAATAAAACCTTCTAAAAGCCAAATGTATCAAGCTTCAACAAGGTGATAAAGTGTAGAGTGATATACAACTCCTGTCATGTTAAAAAACTTGGTTTGGAAAATGACAGGTGCTGGTTGATTATCACTCTTCACTTTATCCCTTTTTACAGCTTGATACATCTGGCCCTAAATATGAAGAGTTGTTTTTGCCCAAATCAACCAGATGTCTATCATTACTATATTGCTTCCTTGAAAACAATAGACATAAGCTGATGTTGCCCATAGCCAAATCAGATTTTTTTTTTCTTCCATTTTTAGAACCTTTAGTAAAGTTCCCAGTTGAATTCACCAAACAGTAACCCACAATCAAGGAGGACAGAAGCCAATCAGAAAGAGCAAGTGAGTATGCCACACGCACATAGGCTCATAGGAGTCACCCTTGACTCAGACTGAATGTGGGGAACAAAGGACAGTTCAGTCTCAAAATCATGTTACTGTACATGCATCTAAAAAACATATCCAAGATACGACCCTATCTTACACACGACACTGCTAAAGCACTAATCCATGCACTCATTATCTCGCATTGATTATTGCAATAGTCTCCTTGGTCTTCCCAAGAACAGACTCTCACCACTGCAATCTATTTTGAATGCTGTAGATATAATTTCAGGTAGAGGAAGCTGCAAGAGATCATTTCTAGAATGTCTGCCACGGATGCTAGCTAGGATACACTCCACCACCATGTCTAGTTTCTTCTTTTTCAAATATTTTATAATCATATATTTTATCATTGGAAGAGGCGGCATTCCCAAATACTCACAGCCAGGCAAGAAGCTTTATTGTTTCAATAGCTAATTAGCACCTCATTATCAGGACAATGATACAAGTGCAAAATACAGAATACTGTATGGGTCTGTGCCATCACACTTCAACGTCATTAATGCCCATCCGAGCCAGACACACCTGCTCACGTGGCCAAAAAAACTTCATTGTGTGGCGACGTTATCACCACTTAACCGGCCCATGGTAACTATACAACATAATTAAACACAGTGAAAATATAAAAACATGGTATGTAAAATTGAAAGTCAATAGAATGACAAAATTGAATCAAACCACCTAAACGGTGGATCCGACTCACAACATAATAATCAAAAATTTACTGGTGCCAAATAATCTTAAAAAAAAAAAAAAAAAAAAAAAAGGAATACATACAAATAAATTAAATGGATTGCAATTACAAAAAGCAGTGCAGTCCTCACTCCTTATTCAGGTATCTTTGAGCCAGGGTACACAGCCTTAATATACTTTGTGATTTACATCCAAATATTTCTACAACCTACTAGATCCCCCCCCCCCCCCTCCCCCCCCTCCCCCCCCCCCCCTCATTGTCTGCGGAATATAGTTGATGATATTTCGTAGCATGGACACTGTGTCCAGACTGTAAAAAAAAAAAAGTAAAGCCATAGCCTGGTCACTGTGCCCCTTTTCTCAATGCCCTGCTTGATAGTGGGACTGCCTAGGCGTTACCATAACATCCGGTCAGTATTACTGTATAGTATTACAATAGATACACAATTTGGTGGTACATGTCAAAAACAGTTTTATATACAGTTTTTTGCAACTAAGAGGGTAACGAAAAAAAGAAGCTGCTACCATATAGTCAGGCAATTGAACCATTATAACAACCATTTCTGCAAGCTAAAAAAACTTCAAAATCAACCATTTCTTAGTAGTTCTCCTGATCCTACCAGATTTAGGTTGATAAACTCCCATGGGTAAAACATTAAAATGTACGTATTGGTGAG
The DNA here is from genome assembly GCF_055691185.1 of Crinia signifera. Classification (NCBI taxonomy): domain Eukaryota; kingdom Metazoa; phylum Chordata; class Amphibia; order Anura; family Myobatrachidae; genus Crinia; species Crinia signifera. The sequence continues at coordinate 116,915,997 of NC_139219.1, read as the reverse complement.
ATCAGGAAAACTGCTAATAAATGGTGATCTCTGACCTCATCAAGGCTGATCTCTGTCTTGGCTTGAGTAAACCAAGTGCTGTGCTATCAAATGGGCCACAATGTCCGGGATTGGGTTGCTCAGATGGATATCCAGAACAGTCAAACACAGTTTGAAGGTTTTTAACTTGCAGAAATTTTTTTTTTTTTTTTTTTTTTTTCAACATGTCTCAATTGCCTGAACGGTAGAAATGTGGTAGTTGCTTCTTTTGTTCATCATCCTCTTCGTGGCAAAAAACAAGTTACCTTTCTTCGAGGTTCAAGGGAGTCACTGGATTAACATCGGGGGGTTGTAGGCAGATCCAGAGGACCGGGAACCAGCTAAGCTCTTAGGATTCCCACGATGCACGGCTATTCTTCCCTATAACCCTGCCTCCATGCTCAGCTCCTCAGTGTTGTCAACCAGCATTAAGCAAGAAGCAGAAATTGAAGAAAGAAATTGTGAAGGATACAAGTACACTCGCACATAGAAAGGAGGGAATTGGTGACCAAGGTCGCACATATCACACACAGATATACTGATGTATCCTATCAGATGTATTAGGGTGGTGTCCTGTGGCTCCCATGAACCTTGAAGAAAGAGATCATAACTCTTGTTAACATTGGGGATGTTCTAAAGCAGTACTTAAGGATACAAAGGAAGCATCCTGGGAGGCGAATGAGTCAAAGGCATAGACCCTAATAAACATCTGGACAGAGAACAACATTGCAGGCTTGCACATTTGTTCAGTAGACTCACCATGAAATGCCACCCCTGACGGTAGGTACTGGAAGCTTGGCCTGTTCAAAAGCCTCCATACAGAATAAATAAGAAATTGGACTTTCGTATAGAACTTGTACATTCTACATATATTTCTAAAGCTCGTACCACGTCCAGAGAACACTCCTCAGGAGATAAATCCATAGAGTTAAAAGCAAGAACCACGATTTCCTGATTCATATGGAAGTTGAAGACCACTTTAGGCAAAAGTAGTCTGCCTTGTCCTAAGGACAGCACTGTCATTGTGAAATCAGAAAAGCAGACCAGCACAGATCGTGTCATTGGAGGGACATAATGATGCCCAACACCCCTTCAAGAAAAGAGAAGTGTGTTGGGTAACAATGTAGATTTTCTCTGGAACCACACAGAGAGGGCCGAGATGTGAACCTTGAGAGATGCCAGTCTTAAACCCAAATCCAAGCCCCGCTGTAGAAATGCAAGCATCCTCGCATTCTTAAATACCTTTCTGTCATAATGTCTGGAAGTACACAAGGAATAATAGGTATGCAACACCAGGAAATATATCCTTGCTTAAACCAGCTTTCGAGCCTTAAGCATGGTCTGAACCACCATTAGATGGTCAAAACCTTTTGTACTGCAGGTGGGGCAGATGTTACTTGTGCAGATATAATTAGATTTGGGTGGGGTTTTACTTCTAAGTGAGCTCTATAACGCAGTCAGTATTTTCCCTGCACAGAAACAAAATAACTCACCCAAATCTAATTTACTCTGCACATTTTACATCTGCCCCCCCCCCCCCCCCCCCCCCCCCCCTGCAGTGCACAAGGTTTTGTCCATCTAAGAAGGATTTTGTCAGAAAAAGTGAACTAAAATAAGGCCCTATGTGAGAACCCTCTATGCTTCAGAATAGTAGATTCAAGTGCCACGACATTAAAGTCAGGCATTGTAGATGTGGCTGCAGGAAAGGTTGAGGCAATGAGAAGGTAAAGGTTGCAGCAATGGAAATGGTTGATCCACTGACAATCTGTGAAGGCCGGAGAACCAATGTCTAGGCCACGCTTCAGTCACCTGTATCAGAGCTTCACCTTCATGTTTGAGTTTCCAGAGCACCCGAATGAACATGGAAACTGGATTAAACACATACTGAAGACGAAACTTTCACTGCATTTTTAGTGCATCTGTGAATGCTGCTTGAGGATTCCTGGAGTGGGACCGGTAAACGGACACCTTCTGTTTGCGGTATGACTCCATGAGGTCCACATCTGGCAGACCCCAGCGCTCCAATAGAAGCAGGAACACTTCTGGATGAAGGGACAATTCGCCTGAGTGAATGTCTTGGTGATTTAGAAAGTCCGCCTCCCAGTTGAGAATCCCCAGTATTAGCACAGAAGACAACGCTGGTATGTTCTGTGGACAACAGTGAGCAAAACTTTGTTTGCTAGCTGGCCAACCACGTTTGTGAAATCCATAAATGACAAGCAATGCTTTAGATTTTGTTGAAGCCATATGTTCCATATAGAGTTTTCAGGCTGGAACCACATCTAGGGAACATTCCATTGGAGATAAATCTCTAGAATTGAAAGCAGGAATCACAATTTCCTGGTTCATATAGAACTTGGAGACCACCTTGGGTAGGTCTCGTTCTAAGACAAGCCCTGTCATTATAAAAAAGACCAGCACGAAAGTGCACTAAGGTCAAATACACATCGGGCTGACGCTATGGCAAGCAAAAAGACTGTCTTTGCAGTGAGTTTAAGGGTTCAAATAGGTGTTTTCCTAAAGCCTCCATGACCACCGTTAAATCCCATGGGGATACGTATTAAACCTTGAAGATCAGGTAAAGAAGCAAATTTTCTTTGAAACCATATTGAAAGGGCCGCAATATAAACCTTAAGGGTGGCCAATTTTAGACCCAGATCCAAGCCTCTTTGAAGAAAAGCAAGTATCCTCGCGGCCTTGAAAATATTGGTATTATGTCTTGACGCACACCAGGAGAAGTAGGTTTGCCATTATCTATAGTATATTTCGCTGAAGCAGGTTTTCCAGGTTGAAGTACACTGTCTGAAAACCTTTATTGCTTCAGGATGGCAAATTCAATTGCCATGCCATCAAAGGCAGACAAGGACCTTAGCTGAGAAGGTCCGGCCTGAGAGGTAATAGAAGTGGCTGGTCCACTGACAAGACTATGAAAGTGGGGAAACTAATGATGTCTGGGTCAGACAGTGGCCACTAAAATAAGGTTTCTGCCTTCCTGTTTAAGTTTCCAAAGCACTCGTGGAAGTATGGTAACTAGAGGGAATAGGTATGGAAGACGAAACATCCATGGTATTGACAGTGTGTTTGTTATAAACGCTTGTGGATCTTAAGACCATGACCCATAAGCAGCTAACTTTTGAATGTAGCCGGATGTCACCAGGTCCACATCTGGATCACCCCAGCGTTTCACTAGAAATTGGAACACTTCTGGGTGGAGGGACCATTCTCCCAGGTGAACATCTTGGTGATTTAGGAAGTCTCCTCAGTTCCCTCTCCCCCACTGGCTGCTCCCACCTTGCTCACCTCTTTAACCTATCTCTTTCTACTGGCATCTTTCCCTCACCCTTCAAACACGCTCTGGTCTCGCCTATTCTTAAAAAACCTAACCTGGACCCTTTATCTCCCACAAGCTACCGCCCTATCTCTCTTCTCCCATTTGCCTCTAAAATACTAGAACGGCTGGTTTACAGGCGTCTCACCAGCTACCTGTCTGACCACTCCATCCTAGATCCCCTTCAATCTGGCTTTCGCCCACTTCACTCCACTGAGACTGCCCTAGTGAAAGTCACCAATGACCTGCTGTCAGCCAAATCCAAGGGTCACTTCTCCCTGCTTATCCTTTTGGACCCATCTGCTGCCTTTGACACTGTGGATCACCCTCTCCTCCTCCACACACTCCAAAACATTGGCCTCTCTGGCACAGTCTTCAACTGGTTTTCTGGTACTTGTGTATTTTGGCGGCGCCCCCGATGTCCGTCGTACGACGGAAAGATCGCATCGCATCGCATGCCATGCACCCGATGGCATACGATGCGACGCGATTTTGACCCCCTATACGACCAAAAATCGTATAAGCACGCTAAAGGGTGCTTTTGAGCACCCAAATGGGTGCTTACAATGTTAAATGCACCCCCACGCCACCCCCCCACTATAAACGTGAACCCGAAGCGTGGCGAGCGCAGCGAGCCCGCGAGGGGCGGCGGTACGCGTCCTACGACCTTTTCATACCCCCACTATCCACGTCGGCGTGGAGTTGAGAATAGAATAGTGTGGCGAGCGCAGCGAGCCACCGAGCCCGAAGCGTGGCGAGCGCAGCGAGCCCCGCGAGGGGACGCGGATACCTTCACAGGTAAACGCGTCCCTTCGCAGGCTTCACAGGTATCCACGTCGCCACGCTTCGGGCTCGCTACGCTCGCCACACTATTCTATTCTCAACTCCACGCCGACGTGGATAGTGGGGGTATGAAAAGGTCGTAGGACGCGTACCGCTGCGCTCGCCACGCTTCGGGTTCACGTTTATAGTGGGGGGGGGTGGCGTGGGGGTGCATTTAACATTGTAAGCACCCAATTGGGTGCTTATACAATATTTAATCGCATCGCATCGTATGGCATTGTATGCCATGTACAATGGCATACAATTTCAAAATTGTATGCCATCGTGCACTATCGTACGATATCGCGTCGCATCGCATACCATCGTATACGTTATGGTATGCGATGCGATGGGCGCCGCCAAAATACACAAGTACCGGTTTTCCTCTTACCTCTTCAACCGTTCCTTCTCAGTCTCTGCCTCTGGCTCTACCTCACCACCTTCTATCCTTCCTGTCAGGGTCCCTCAGGGTTCCGTCCTTGGCCCCATTCTGTTCTCTTGGTACACCTCCTCTCTGGGTGCACTCATTAACTCCTTTGGCTTCCAATATCACCTCTATGCAGATGACACCCAAATCTACCTCTCCTCTCCTGATCTGTCCCCCACTGTTTTCTCTCAAGTTTCCAACTGCCTCGCTGCAATCTCTACCTGGATGTCTGAGCGATTTCTGAAGCTGAATATGGACAAAACCGAACTTATTATCTTTCCCCCACCCAGAGCTATGCCCCCTACTAATATCTCTATCACTGTTAACAACACCATCATCTCCCCTGTTCCCCAACTCCGCTGCCTGGGTGTCACTCTTGACTCCTCCCTCTCCTTTGCACCTCACATCCAAGCCCTGGCCCATTCTTGCCGGTTCCAGTTACGCAGCATTGCTCGCATCAGGCCCTTTCTCTCACAGAGTGCAACTAAGCTGATCATCCACTCATTAGTCATCTCACGGCTTGACTACTGTAATGCTCTTCTCATTGGCCTCGCTCAATCCCAACTAGCTCTTCTCCAATCTGTCCTCAATGCTGCAGCCAGGCTTATCTTCCTCTCCCGCCGCTCTAACTCTGCTACTCCCCTTCAACAAAATCTGCACTGGCTTCCATTCCCCTACAGAATCCTCTTCAAACACCTCACACTCACATACAGGGCCATCTCTAAATCCATTGCTCCATATATCTCTAACCATCTCCATTCATACACCCTCCCGCCCTCTACGGTCAGCTGACGACTGTCGTCTCTCCTCCACCCTGATCACTGCTTCCCATGCTAGAGTACAGGACTTTGCCCGTGCTGCACCCCTTCAGTGGAACGCACTCCCTCGCTCCATTAGACTCTCCCCGACCTTGCAAAGCTTCAAACGGGCACTGAAAACTCACCTATTCATCAAAGCGTACCCTTCCACTGCATAAACCAGCTGGTTCTCCGACCCCTTGCCTGTTTACATCCTGCTATCTAACCACCACCCCCTCGCTTGCACCTCTTGTAATCTGTCTGTCTCCCCTTCCTACTAGATTGTAAGCTCCTCCGAGTAGGGCCCTCTTCCCTCCTGTTGTCAAAGCCCACTTCTCTTCACATTTCACTCACAGCTCTCCTTTACTCCAACACTCAGTGACCATCTTCATACTCATCTCCATCATTGGCCTCAAGCCTCTAGTTGTATGTTGATTGGGTCCTCACTACTTACATTTAAGCTGTAATGTGTATTGAACTGTGGTGCTCTTTATTTGTACTGTATTTGTTATTTATTCAATGTTATGCCAAGTTTGGTCTCCCTGTATTGTTCCTTTGTACGGCGCTGCAAAACACTTGTGGCGCCTTATAAATAAAATTATAATAATAATAATAATAATAATAATAATAATAATAATAAAGTCCACCTCCCGATTCAAGTTTCTGGAAATAAACACCACCGACAATGCTGGAACGTGTTGTTCGACAAAAGGCAATATTTTTGATACCTCTTTCATAGCTTTGACACTAAGTGCCGCCTTGGTGGTTTATATAAGCCACTGTTGTGGCATTGTCTGACCGTACCTGTTGGCCCTGGAGAAAATCACGTGATTGGCGTAGTGCATTGTACACTGCCCATAGCTCCAAAATATTGATAGATAATTGAGCTTCTGCCCAACTAAATTTTCCTTATAAGGATCAGGATTCTACTACAGCACCCCAGCCACACCAGTCCATAGTTAGAAGTACCCAGTTGTTGATCCAAAATGGCCGTCTTTGATTTAGGTGATAAGTGTTTAGCAACCATATCAAAGATACACGCACTACTGGAATCAGAGTCATGAATTGAGACCTGATCTGATGCGGCTGGTCATCCAACCTGAGTAGAAGCAGACACTGTAGCGGGCGAGAGTGATATTGTCTCCCCTTCCTACGAGATTGTAAGCTCCTCCGAGTAGGGCCCTCTTCCCTACTGTTGTCAAACCCCACTTCTCTTCACATGTCACTCACAGCTCTCCTATACTCCAACACTCAGTGACCATCTTCGTCCGCATACTCATCTCCATCATTGGCATCTAGCCTCGAGTTGTATGTGGATTGAGTCTCAATACTTATATCCAAGCTGAAATGTGTATTGAACTGTGGCGCACTTTATTTGTACTGTATTTTTGTTATTTATTCAATGTTCTGCCAAGCTTTGTCTCCCTGTATTGTTCCTTTGTACGGCGCTGAGAAACACTTGTGGCGCCTTATAAATAAAATTATAATAATAATAATAATATTGCGCCTATTAGACTACTGTATGTCAAACATCGGCACAATCAGGCTCAGATTTTGCATTGCCTGATAAATTGAGACCCTGAGGTGTCAAAGAAACAGACATATTTTCATCTGCATGTTCTGATACTTCTCTGGTGTCAGAAAGTCACTGTGCACTGGAATTTAGTATTGCAGCATCCTCTGTAATGGGACCATGGAGGATTTTTCCCAGTTGAGGGAGTGTCTGTTCGGACAACACCTCTGGCGACTTGGCTACAAGTAGAAGGTTGTCTAGGTAAGGAAACAATAGTATGGCCGAACGGTGAAGAAGTGTCGCCATAACGCCATGATTTCTGTGAAGCCAAAGTGGAGTGACAAACTGGAAATGTCGGGACAATAAAGCAAAGCTGATTAACCGCTGTTGTGTTGGAACAATAGGCATGTGTAAAAAGGCATCCCATATATCCAGGGACACCATTTAGTCCCCTGGTTGCATTGCCAGCATTATAGTCTGCAATGTATCCATCCAGAACCTGGGCACCTTCACAAATGTGTTGAGTGAATTTATATTCAGTATGGTCATGTACATCCAATTTGGTTTTAGCACCAAAAACAGGGGCGAATAAGATCCTAGACCCTGCTGGTGCTGAGGAACAGGCACTATCACTTCGGACTGTAGCAGGGATTGTAATATCACCTTGATACTGTAGCAGGGATTGTAATATCACCTTGTCCACTTTATGAGGCTCGTCACAAACATTTCTGAAGAGGGTGCTTTTTGAAAGATACCGATTACCAGCTGAAGTCTGTGCCACGGTTTGCACAATCGTAGACAATGTGTCAACTCATTGTGGCAGTGGCTGTTCTATGGGTGGAATAACCTGCACAGGAGGACCAATAGGAATATGAAGGTGTTCCACTAAAGTACTGTACCTAGGAGCTGTTGAAAAGCAGCCCAGGAAGTGTTCTATACAACTGCAGGAGAAGAGGGCTGACCAGGAGGAATATAACAATTTATACATAAAATAAGGTGAGGAGGGGAAAGAGCGGGGAAGGCAGAGAGGATGGAGATTAGGGGCTTGAAATTGTTGTGAAAGGCATATTTCCCCCCTCTCACACTGCCGGGACTCACCATTTACTGGCACCAGCAGTGGCACTTCTCTTGTGCACTTCTCTTGTGCATCCGTAGCCGCATATCCTGATCTCCCGTGAACCAAGTCTCTTTCAAGACGCGCAGGCAGCTGCCGCTCTACTGTGCGCTGGGTGTCTGCCACTAATCTCATATGCCATAGGTGGGCTGCCTCCTGCAAGCAGCTCAGGCCAGCAGCCAGCCGCCAATCTCTTGTGCCCCGGATGTCCTGTGGGCCACCAAGCTACGGTGCCCGGGTCCCACCGCTGAAGGCAGACACTTTACAGCGGTGCAGCCTTTGCCCGAGTTGCATCAATATATGGAAAATAAAATAGAAGACTGCTGGGCCTTCGGGGCCCCGCAAAGGCCCGGGCCCCATTTTAGCTACATCCCCTACACCCTTGGTAGTTATGTCACTGTTAAAGAGAAAGTTTTTTTATTCCGCACTGAAAAAAATCATTTTGTTCACCTTTGTGTATAGTATCTGCTATTAGTATCTATCTATTATTAGAACATCAATTTAATGTTATATTCTTCATTTGTTTATTCAGAAAGAAGTGGTGCTACCCTTCTCTAATGTACAAGTATATGTTAGAGCAGGGGTGTCGAACTCAAATTCATTGGGGGCCGCATCAGCAGTTTGGTCACCCTCAAAGGGCCGCTGTAAAATAATAATGCAATGACACCACAGGCTGCTCCCGCTGTATAATAATAATGCAATGACACCACAGGCTGCTCCCGCTGTATAATAATAATGCAATGACAGCACAGGCTGCTCCCGCTGTATAAGATAACAATAGTAATGCCATGACACAAAATTATTATACAGGGGGAGCAGCCTGTGGTGTCATTGCATTATTATTATACAGAGGGAGCAGCCTGTGGTGTCATGGCATTACTTTTATATTATACAGGAGGAGCAGCCTGTGGTGTCATGGCATTATTATTATACAGGGGGAGCAGCCTGTGGTGTCATGGCATAATGCCATGACACCACAGGCTTCTCCCCCTGTACAATAATAATGACACCACAGGCTGCTCCCCCTGTATAATATAAAAGTAATGCCATGACACCACCACCAGATATATTGTTTTTTTATGTAACTTACTGTATTTTATCCCTCAGGCTCCTTTACTGCTGCTGCAGCTCCAGTAATTTCAATTCCACTCTCTGCGCCGCGGCCTGTCCTGCTGCGGCCCTCCGAGACTCGGCCTGCCTTCCTCCCTCCCTCTCTACAGACGTGTGGGTGGGAGGCGTCATCGTCATGACGTCCCCACCCAGCGTCTGCCACTGCCTCGATAAGAGGGAACAGGCTGCCGGGCCCTCCACCACGTAGCCGTGGGGGCCGGCGGCCATGTTCCTGTGGCCGCAGACATCTTAAAACACCACAGGAACATGGCTGCCGGCAGTGCAAAAAAAACCTCTCAAAAAAGATCTAAAAAAAGAGAATAAAAGGTGAAGGCTGGCGGTAGCTGCGCAGGCCACATGACGAGGTCTGTCGGGCCGGATTTGGCCCGCGGGCCTTGTGTTTGACACCCGTGTGTTAGAGAAACAATAATACTGTAGTAGAGAAAAGATGGGTGCACACTGCAGATAAATATATATGGCATCCAACTGATATCTACATATTTAAAATTTAACTTTAAATTCTCACAATAATTAAAAAAAGAGGTGTACTATTTACACCTTCTTGTTAAAGCAATAATATAGGTGTGCAAAAAGTCAGAAAAAGTGATTAAAATTGAGATGAGGATGCTCTTTTATGTCCACGTTTTAAGAATTCCCTTTCTCTTGTAGCTTCAAGAAAAACATAGTATTGGTATATATTTGTTGGTTCAATTTTTAAACATACATTCCACATCTGATTTTTCTTGCTGTATTCTGTTTCCAGCAGATTTTATACGGCTGCCGGACGGGGTCCCGACAGTCGGGATCCCGACTGTTAAAACACTGACGGCCGGGTTCCAGACGGCCGTCGGCTATTTTCCCTCGTGGGGGTCCACGACCCGCAAGGGGCTTTGTTGCGCTGGCCACGCTGTCTGAGACCAGGATGTCGGGATCCCGACTGTCGGTGAATCATACCACACCCATTTTATGCTGCTGTACAGACAGCTCTGTTGCTCAGCTACATTGTTGCATTTAGGTCTTTATAGGCAATTTAGTTAATGATAATTTAGATAGTTTTTAGACCTATAGTATGTCATATACCTATGTGCAATGTTTAGATGTGAAATGATTTTGTGTTAATCCCACCGCTGTTACTCTTATCCATGTGTGTGTACCATTGATCGAAATTTCAAACCGTATGCAATCTTATTAGTATTTTATTCAGTATAGATATTAAAGGGTGTTTTGTGTTATTATTTTCAAAAATTAAATGTGCACCGCTGTTTTTGATGCTATTTTGCAAGAATGCAGAATAGCATCGGGGGGGGGGGGGGGGGGGGTAAATTTGTCAGTATGTTACAGTATATGGATGCTATTGACATGCAGTTCTACATCCCATGTGCCTGTGTGTTTATATGTTTTTGTATTGTCTGTTTTTATATTTGCACTGTGCTTGTTTATGTTGTATAGTTTCCATGGAGAAGGTTAGTGCGGATGACAGGCCTCGAAGTTGACGTGCGACTGTACAGAAAAAACCTGTCTGCCTGATTGGATGCATTGCTGTGGGGTAAGGTATTAATTCTGCACTTGTATCATTGTCCTTATGAAGTGGTGCTGATGAAACACTGGAAACGTTTTTAAGCTACTTACCTGCCTATGAGTCTTTATGATTTAGTGTGCCACTGCAGTATATGGATACATATACCAGGGCTCGACAAAACCCGGGGGCCAGGTCGCCACGGAAACCAGATTTTGCTTCCTGGTGACCAGATTTGCCAAGAAGCAGATCACGCGACAGACAGAATGGTGGTCATGAATGCCGTGCAGCATGGTGGACAGCTCCAACAGAGCAGGTCCGCGGCACAGCTATTTCAAAAACACTAGACGGCTCACGATCTCCGTTGCGTTTTGAAATAGCCACACCGCAAACCTGCTCTTATACAGCATGGCCTGCCCCCCCCCTCCCCTCTCTCCTCCCCCTTCTTGAATTTGCGGTGGGGCAGGCACTACTCACTTGCCTGTGTCCTGTCTGGTGGCCGCCGCTCAGCTGAGGCCGGGAGACGACGCGCTTTTGACACTAGAGACAACATGTTGGCATTGCCACTGGGATTTCCAGGCCAGCAATTAAGGAGGCTGATGCTGGTTGAGGGGGGTACAAATAGGAGGACCCTGCTGGGTGAGGGGTTACAGTTAGAGGGCTGGTAAAGGGGGAGGGCAGTTAGGAGATTGCTTATGAGGGCATAATGTGTATGTTGTGTAATGGGTATTGCGGCGCGTGGCATAATGTGTAATGGGCAGAACGTGTAATGGGCATTATGGTATGTGGTATAATATGTGGGTGTGTTTGACATAATAGGCATAAGGTGCAAATTCTTACCGCGCACACACCTTTAGCTTGCACTGTCCCTATTTTTAGTTTGTCTGGCTTCTACTCTTTCATCCTGGCACCCAGATTTACAAAAAAAATGTCGAGCCCTGCATATACACACACTGGTGTTTATTTACGAAGATGGGAGTTCTATTGAAGATGGAATGTTGCGATGGGCAACCAATCATAATCCAGTTTCTTCATATTTAACACCTTCTAGAAGATAAAATCTGATTAGCTGATCATTACAGCATCCCATTTTCAATAGAATTCCCAGCTTCATAAATAACAGAGAGAGAGACAGACACTTATGATACATGACATCTGAAGAATTCATAAGCAGCATGCATTTCCATCATCCATTACTGTCATTTTGTAGTAAATACACTACCTTTATCACTCGGCCAGTCTCGGAATATCTGTAAAGGACACTCATCATCATCCAGTATGGTCTCTTTCATGCCTTTATCGGAATGTGGGGCTCCAAGAGGTAGTATAACCTAAAAAAATATATATATTGTATGACAAAGCAAGGCAAAGTGCATAGTCCTCTGCAGACTATTAAGACTCATTCCATACTAACAATTTACATATACTGTATATCTAGTTAATAGCTATACATCTAGCTATCTCACTCTCTCAATATATATCTCAAGGTGCACATCCCCTGACCACCCTCCCCCCATGCACATCACCCACCGAAACATTTGATGTTGCATCAGCAGCCTGATCGGGGTCCAGATAGCAGCATTGGAGGAACACAGACAACTGAGTGTTGCAGCTCCAGAAACCCGGCACAGGCTCCAGCTGTGTTGTGAACAGTACATTGCTCACTGCTGTCCCCTCTCCCAGCATAGTTGCAACCTGGGGTTGTGCAAACTTCTCCCTCATCATTTCTCTGCCTGACCTTCCCTCTCACCTGCCCGCCAACCCCCTCTCTCACACTACCCGATGTCCCCTTTTTGTCTCTGGTGTGACATTTTAATGCCTGCAATGACAGGATATAGAATTAGTCCCATTAAAAGTAAAAAGTTGTATTTTCCCAAAATAATGAACAACAGCAGTGTTTCAGCGCGTACTTCTGGCGCCGGCAATTCACGTCACAACCACACACCGCTGCTCAGAGCAACCATCCCACAAAACATTTGGTTACCATGGTGGCCCGAAAAACAAAACCCCAAAAAATAATGCAGCAAAAATAAGCAATAGAAACCTATATACCTAATATGTTACAAATGATTTAGTACTGATAATTTTAATAAGAATAACTGTATTTTGGTCCTACCTGTAAAATTTGTTCGGAATTAATGGTGGCTACTGGGACAGTGGGGTGTGGGCGCAGCTACAGACAGCAAGGAGATTGAAAGTCTTGAGTGCAGCACAGGCTCCTCCTCCACGCCCCTACAATCTTCAGTTTGTTGAAAAGCTAGCCAAAAAAGGAACAGAAAAAGAAGAAAGGAAACCAAGCAACCAGAAGGAATGATAAAGTCTCAGGAAAGTCTCATTAGCGCTCTCCCCCTCATTGCCAGAACAGTGTGTGAGGGTGGGCGCCCAGTGGCCACCATGGATTCAAAATAAGGATTTTACAAGTAGAACCAAAATCCATTTTTTTCTATTATACCTATGGTGGCCAATGGGAGAGTGGGATGTCCCAAAGCAGTCCCTTTTAGGGGAGGGAACACCTGAGCTGAACTGAGGACAGGTCGCCCAAAATCAGAATCTGCTGTGGCGAACGTGTCAAATTGGTAAAATCGAAGAAAAGTATGTGGCGAGAAACAAGTGGCCGCCTTAAACAACTGCTATGCAAAAGCCCCCAAACGAGCTGCCCAAATGTGTCCCACCGATGGGAATGAGCCCTAATAGACAGAGGAATCAGCTTATTTGATGGCAAATAAGCTTGCCTAATAGTTAGGCGCAGCGAGCAAGCCAAAATTTGTTTTGACGCTGGCCAGCCACATTTGGCAGCATCGTACAAGACGAATAATACATTGTAGTGTTCTAACATCTAGAGAACATAATTCTGGAGAAATCTCCGACAGAGAAAACGCAGGAACATCATTTATATGAAACCTGGAAACAACTTTGGGGAGAAACTATTTTCAGGTACAAAGGACTGCTCTGTCTAAATTAAACACCAGATATGGCGAAACATGGCATAAAGCTGATCGGTCGGAAACTCGCTGAGCCGAGGCAATTGCAAAAAAAAAACGGTTTTTCATGTAAGGCAACTAAAGTCTACAGAGTCCAGTGGATCAAATGGAGCACGCTGGAGAGCTGACAAGTCCAAAATCAGGTCCCAGGTTTGAATAGGCGGTATAAAGGGAGGCTGGATATGGAGGACTCAATGAAGAAATGTCTGAATAGCCATTCATTTAGCTAAGCGCCTTTCAAAAAGAACGGAAAGTACTGACACTTGTACTTTGAGGGAAGCCAGTTTTAGGCCTATTTTCAGACCCGCCTGAAAGAAAGCCAGGACCCTGGACAAACAAAACTCCCAAAGCAAAGCCCTTTTCGACACACCAACTGAAAAAAAAAAAAAAAAAATCGCTCCAAACCCGGTAGTAAACTTGGGACAAGGAAGGCTTCCATGCCACAATCATTGTCTTGATTACTGCCGAAGAGAAACCCTTGGCACCTCCATCTCAGGAGCCACGCCGTTAAAGCCAATCTGAGAAGATCTGGGTGCAGACATGGGCCCTGCCGACAGGAGGTCCTAATGCGAGGGAAGTCACCAAGGAGGCTCCAGGTACATGGTCAGAAGGTCTGTGAACCATAACCACCGAAGCCAGGAGGATGGCCGTTGTCTCCTCCTGCTTGAGTCGCCTCAGGAATCTAGGGAGGAGGGCCATTGGAGGGAATATACAAGGGAAAACAGCCAAGGGGCTGTCAGAGCATCCACAAGGAAGGCTTGGGGGTCTGTGGTGAGAGCCCTGTAACACGGAAGCTTGTTGTTTGCATGTAAGGCCATCAGGTCTATTTGTGGAAGATCCCACCGATTGACCAGCAACAGGAAAACCTCCTCATGGAGAGCCCACTCGCCTAAATGGATGTCCTGCCAACTGAGGAAGGCGGTTTGCCAATTTTTGACACCTGGAATATGTACTGTAGACAGAGCAAGTAGATGTATTTCCGCCCAATGTAGGATTGGGAACACTCCCCTCATTGCGGCATGGCTTCGGAGTTCCAGCACATTTATGGGAAGCCTTGCTTCCTTCCTTGACCACCACCCCCTGGAATTAGTGGTCTGCAAGAACAGCTCCCCAGCCTCTGAGACTGGCATCTGTTGTCAGGAGTGTCCACTCTGTGTTGACAAACTGTCGCCCCTTTTGAAGATTGGGAGAATGCACCACCAATTGAGTGACATCTGTCTGGACAGCACAAAGGTCTGCGACTTTAGGACCGTTGAAGAACGGTTCCATGCGTAGCATCTCTAGTTCTAGCTGTCTCGAGTGCAACTGGGCAAACTCAACCATCTCGAAGCAGGTGACCCAACTTTCCCAGCACTTTCATGCATAGGTGAATCGAGACCCTGCAGTGTTTGAGGAAGGACTTCAGGAGTGCTCTGAGAGTTAACAGTTTGTCTTCCGATAGGAAGACCCTCTTTGTCCTAGTGCCCAGGAGGGCACCCAGGTGGGTCATCTTCTGCGATGGGATGGTACTGGATTTCTTCCAATTTATCAGTCAGCCATGTGTCTGAAGCAGAAAAGGGTACAGACAGTGGAAAGTTTTGAGGCTCTCCCACTAACTGTGTGTCCCGGCACTGTTGGACATATATATTTGTAAATAGATTAAGTTAATTTAATCCCCAGCTGCTGCAAGTGTTTAAGGTGAGTCTGCAGAGGGCTCACACAGAGATAGAGAAAAAGATTCAGGAAAAACACTATGCGCTGCCAAGTGGAAAAATCAATTTGTGTGAACCCCACTGAGTAGAATGAACACTGGACACACTAAATTTTGATAAACTTTATAAAAATAGCATGAAGTTAATGACACATATTAAATATAAGTACATCATAAGCAAAGACATAAAACATGGATATACAAATTATTCAATATGCATCTGAAGCAGGTCTATGGTTAGACTGAGATGGTGTTGGAAAGTCTCTGGAGACTGGGCCAGAAGGAGCAGATCTTCCAGGAATGGTAACAGGTGTACTCATTGCGCTTTCAAGGTCGCAGCCATGATGGCCATGACCTTGGTGAACACCTTCAGTGCTGTTGACAGTCCGAAGGGCAGGGCCGTGAACTGATAGTGACAGTCCCTAACTGCAAACAGGAGAAAGCACTGGCAATCAGAGTGGATTGGAAGATGGAGATATGCATCCTGGATGTCCAGGGAAGCCATTAAGTCCCCTGGCTCCATTGCTTTCAGAATGATTCTCAGGGATTCCATCTGGAACTTGGGAACAGTGAGAAACAAGTTAAGCTAGAGGAAGGTCCATTGTGATATTATGGAAGTCACCCACCTGTCCAAGGTTGTGGCAAACAGCAACAGGCGCCCTTGATACCTGTGCACCAAGAAAAAACTGCCGCCTGTAGGAGCGTGGAGGAGGAGCCTGGGCTGCGCTCAAAGATGGTCAATCTCCTTCATGCCTGTAGCTCCACCCACACCCCACTGTCCCAGTGGCCACCATAGGTATGACAGAAAAATGTAAGATTACACAAATATCAAAACCATAATGCTAATGAGATGGGCACATCATCAATCCAGAATTGAAAGCATAAAGTAAGGGTAAATCACTCAAGTGAAGCAATGCCTGAATATTCATTAAGACCCCTAGGGGCCAAAGTACCTAGTCGTGCAATTCAACGTGCCTCATAATGAAAAAGCTTGAGACCACGGTTAGCCCGCAAATTGATGGGGGAACATGGTCAATCATATGATATTTAAGAGTAGCTAACCCATGAGAAGCTTAAAAAAAGTGTCTAAAACAGAGAAAAAAATTGGATGTACAGCACTAGGTTTACAACCGAAGGATATACACTACCACAAGTAAAGAAATATTTATAACCGTTATTAATTCATCAAAATATACACAATTTAATGAGAATTCTCATGATAAACAATAAAACTATGTTAAAAAGCAATTCATATTCATAAAAAATGGACAGAGTTATTTCAGTTATAAGTGGGCTCCACAAGATAATAGAATGCACCAGCTCGTTCTAGTTACCAAATGGAGACTAAATGATGTTGGAGGTCTCCTTATGGATATAGCTGCATAAGTATTCCACACAAATTCCGGATGATTACCCAGTGAGTCTAGGTCTTCAGAGCAAATTTATTATAGGCAGACATTTAGACATTTTGGTATGTGTATACCTTGCTGACACTGCTTGAAGCTGCTGAATGAAGGGAATCCTGGAAGTGTATGGAAGACTGGTCCGGAATAAAGTGCAGGATGAAGTGCAGTCTGGTATTGTGCAAAGGAGCAAGTTGGGGTGCAGTGGAGACTAGTACACTTTAAATTGAAATGCGATGGGCAGCAATCCTATCTTTAAAAGGGCAGTCAGTCTTGCCCACATATACAACCAACATGGGCAAATGATATACCGTGTATCTGATATTACATTTATATACAAGAAAAGGGGGGAAAAGATGACTCTCTTTGTTGGGGCACAACTTTTATGTTTTAAAATATTTTAATTTTTATTGATATACATTAAAAATTCATTGGGATTCTCTGTACAACCACCAACACACTTTTATTTTATAATGTTTTTCGAAGAAGGGAAGAGAAAATCTATATATGACAGTATCGGCAGAAAAGTATGTGACGTGTTAATTCAATAATTTTGATGGTGTTTGTATTAGCCTTGGTCAGACATATTCTCAATGAGGGGATATCATCCCATGAGGCATTATGATAGCCTGGCTGACTTAATTTTTTGATTTTTTGAATAGACGTGACAAAGAAAAATATAAATATATAATATATTGTATAAGATTTGATCAATATAATAAGTGAATAACAATATCAAAAAAATTATTATTATAGTCTGGGACCATAAGATTATGGCGAAATGTGTGATGTTAGGGTGGCTGTCACGGGGGGTTTATGTACCCACAGTATATATTTCTGTGGTACTGGATGGCTTGGCTTCTCTTATTTCAACATATTATACGTATATATATATACGAAGCATCATAATTTCAAACACTGCATAGACATGTAGGGTAAGATAAGAGAATGAAACAAGTTGTTCTCTTTGGTCTCAGATCATTCCTACTTTCCTGCCGTGTGTCTCTGGGACAGTGAACGGACCGGATGAGGGGGTGATACAAATTTGAGACCAAAATAGTGAGAGCAAATAGAAGGAAGCAGCAAAAAATAGGGATCTGCTGTTGTTCTCCAGTCTCACATGTCACCCCTGTTAGTAAAAAAACAGTGCAGAAGGTCTATTAGTGACTGGAGTCAATGAGAGTCCCTTAGTATAAGATGGATAGATTCCTTATATACAAGTGCATAATCCAATTTTTGTACATCAATATATTTATTACACTCTTATCATGCTTTCCATCATTCTCTATTAGATTCCCTACATGGATCTCATGAGCCTATAGCTTCCAAGCAGAATTCAAATATAACTAATTGTGGAGCCTGAGTTCAATACCGACAGAATAGAGAGACCTTAGTTCAGTTCTCTATTAGGTACCCTGCCTGGATCTCATAGAGCTATTGCTTCCCAACAGATTTAGATATAACTGCAAATATGGAGCTTAGTTTCAATATAAACAGAGTAAAGAAATCTCCAGTCTCTCAACAGATATGATAGGAGTCAAGGTTTCAAGCAATACTCATTGTGTGTCTGCTTCGTAGTAATGCCATAGATGGCAGCCTTCCCACCGTGACAGCCCCTCCTGCCTGGACGCGCGTTTCGCCTCTGCTTGTTCACCATCTGCTATTACATGTAAGGACACGTTTAATAAAGATAGGTTTACCCGAATGAGGATGGTAAAATGTGTCTCCGACAATTAAGCATCTGCAAGTGACACATGTGCAGCGACTACTTCCCAACCTGTAAAATCTTAAATTAGGAGGGTCAAGTACAATATTTGTTTTAACAAACATGTGACGACCCCTACGTTAGCATGATAATAAATTAGTGGACCCCAGCTTTAAATCAGGGTCAGTTTGAACGACGGGCCATAATTTCTTAGAAATATGATTGATGTATTTAAGACCGTAAATATTATGGTTTTGATATTTGTATTATCTTGAATAGTCTTACTAAAATTATCAATACTATATTATTTGTAGCATATTAGGTATATTGGTTTCTTTTGCTTTTTTCTTTATTTTTGGGTGTTATTTTTATATTTTTCGGGTTACCATGGTAACCGATCGTGTTGTGGTGCCAGGAGCTTTGTGGGCGGGGATGGTAGCTCGAAGCAAAGGCGTGTGGCTGTGCCGTGAATCGCTGGTGGCGGATGTCCGGCCGGAAGTAAGCGCTAGGACACTGCCTTTCGCGCAGGGTACCTGACACTTGATTTAAAGTAATCACTGTGGTCATTTTTTGTATGTCTAATGACGATGCCAATGTAGGCATTGAAACGTTACCTGCTTGTTCTCATCAGCTAGGTGCCCCGATTAGCCCCAATACACACACCACCGGGCCTAAACTCAAAAATCTGGCCCTCCAATACAGCAGAATAAATTAATAAATGTGAACAAACAACAGTTTATTAGTCAACGTTACCGAGGCGTTTATTGGCCACATCCTGACAAAAGGGGTAAAAAACCGCCCCTAAAACATGGACCGTTGTTTGGTTGCATTTATTCTGTTGTATTGGAGTGCCAGGGGCACTGTGCTACATTGTGCACTTTTGTGTATTAGCTGAAAAATTGCTCTTTCGGGTCAGCGCCCTGTTGCGGTGGCCACCTTGGTGATCTATTTTGTTTTTGTTTTTTCAGGATGTGCCTTTTATGGAAAAAAACCTGTTTGAATATAGCCGTTTTCACACTGTGCTCATTATAAACCATGTAATATGCAAAAAACATTGTTACAGCTGATGTTTGTTTACATAAACAGAGAAATAAAAAAAAAAATTTTCACTTAGGAACATAAAAACCATAGAAAAAAAAAAAGGGAAAGGGGGGGGGGGGGGGGGTTGTCCTCTTGCAGATTATATTAATAATTACAGTGTGCGCATAAAGCACAAAAATACACAAAGACACAGACATAAAAAAAAATCATGTAATGGGAATTATCTAAAGACATTGGGTATTAGAGGGTATCCGCAGGAGACAGGCACATCTATAACTTTGAACTGGGTGTACTGGATCCTCCCCTCTGATTTCCCTACCACAAACCAGTTAAGGTAAAACAGTGCCCAAAGGAAGATGCACATATGAGAGGAATGATATGTCACTTATGTAAAACATGTGTGAAAATAGTGGTGAGTTTTTTACCAGCACACCCGCATTCAACCAAAATAACAAACTGAACAGAACAGTGAGGCCACCAAAACAAGGTGGACTTTTGAAACAGATCAAAATCTGCAGCGAAACCCCTCACTGGGCAGTCGGTCAGTATCCCAGAAGGACTACGTTAAAAGGAATTACTGGTAGGTTTTAAATTCCTATTTTCACTAACGTCCTATGGGATACTGGGAATGGTCTTAAGACATTGGGGATGTCCCAAAGCTTCCAGAAGGGGTGGGTACGTGCGGAGACCGCTGCAGTACCGCCTGCCCAAACTGGGTATCCTCTCTGGCCAGGCCGTCAAATTTGTAAAATTTTACAAAAGTATGCTGACCCGACCAGGTAGCAGCTCTACAGAGCTGTAAGGCAGAAACAGCCTGGAGCAGCCGCCCAGGATGCGCCCACAGACCTAGTGGAATGTGCCTTCAGTCCTGAAGGTGCTGGCAATCCTTCCACAACATAGGCCTGTTGGACCGTAGTCCTAATCCACCGAGCAACGGATTGTTTCAATGCAGGACGACCCTTCTTCTCTGCATCGTACAGGACAAAAAGACAATCTGTCTTACTGATTCTTGACGTCCTCTGAACGTAGACACACAGAGTGTGCACTAGCTATGGACACTGGAATATCCGGTGGGTCAGAGGCAGAAGGAACCACAATAGGTTGATTGAGGTGAAATGCAGAGATCACCTTAGGCAAGAACTGCGGGTTTTGTTTTCAATTCCACTATGTCCTCATGAAAAATCAAGTAGGGCTCTTACAGGACAGAGCCCCTAATTTAGAGACTCTACAAGCCGAGGCCAATGCCAAAAGAACCACCATTTTCCAGGTGAGGTACTTTAATTCCACCAATGATAACGGTTCAAACCAGGAGGATTGCACGATAGTCAGGACCACATAAAGACTCCACAGCGGTGTAGTCGGGACAAAAGGAGGCCGAATATGAAGCACTCCTTGGAGAAAGGTCTGCACTTCTGGTAAACCAGCCAATTTCTTCTGAAAGAAGATTGATAAGGCCAAAATCTGGACCTTTAGATTCCTATTCGTAGGAACAAATCTAAACCCCGCCTGCAGAAAACTCAGGAATCTGTTCAGATTAAATTTTGCTGGCGGAAAGCCTTTCTCCTCGCACCAACCTACATATTTTATCCAAATATGGTGGTAGTGGGCCGCGGTCACCGGTTTCCTGGCCTGAGTCATCATGGATAAGACAGACGTGTGAGCCATTATGAGCTAGTATCTGCCACTCAACCTCCAGGTCGTTAAAGCCGTCCTAAATCCTGATAGATGCAGGGACCTTGAGTGAGCAGATCACTTCTGAGAGGAAAACGCCAAGGCTCTTCCACCAACAGGCTCTGAAGATACGCGAACTACGCCCTTCTTGGCCAATCTGATGCCACTAGAATGGCCTCCATTCTCTGACTTTGTAGTCTTTTGAGTACCCTTGTCAGCAGTGGAAGAGGCGGGAACAGGAAAACAAGGGTAAATGAACACTGCGTTGTCAGAGCATATATGACTACTGCCTGGGGATCCCTAGTTCTTGAGCAGTATTTGGCGACCTTGTGATCGAACTTGTACGCTATCAGGTCTATTTTTGGACATCCCCATCGCTCCACAATGGACGCAAATACTTGGGAATTTAGGCTCCACTCCCCGGGGTGGAGGGCATGGCGACTGAGAAAGTCCGCCTCCTAATTGTCTACTCAAGGGATAAAGATGGCTGATAGCACCATCATGCCACTGTCATCGGCTTGTCGGACTGCACCTGAACCGCTTGACCTAGAAGGAGCGATTGAGCCTGCAGGATCGCTTAGTACACAGCTCTCAACTCCAGGACATTGATGTAGAGCTTCGACTCCCACAATGTCCATCAGCCCTGAAAAGATCTGCTGAGGCACCGCTCCTCATCCTAACAGACTCGCGTCCGTTGTTAGGAGGATCCAATCCTGAATCCCAAATCTCCTTCCTGCCAGCAGGTTTGGAGCATGTGTCCACCACAGGAGCGGTTGTCGGGTCTGATGTAACAGGAATATGTTCTTGTGCATCAGAAGATGCGACCCCCACTGCTTGGACTGCAAATCCAGTTGGAACACTGTGGTGTGAAACCGAACAAACTGGATCACCTCGAAGGTAGCCACCATTTTTCCCAGCAGTTGGATACACTGGTGTATTGATTACAAAGAAAAGAGAGCCAGTGGGCGCCTTCTGTACACTAAAAATATTTAATCGATATACACATAGATACAATACACAAAACACAGATTACATATGACAAATAGTATGCATGCATGCAAACAGAATAAAAATGTATATTCTGTATAGAGATATTCTAAAAATTGAGAAAAATAATAAAAATGAAAAAATGGATATAAAAACTGAACTGCAGCAAATATTTACCAAGTCCTGACGCCGGCGGATTACAACTGAGGTGCAAGCCTATTTCCAGTGGAAAGGTAAAACCAGGGGATGCTGTAGTGACAACTATTCAGCCCTGTCTAACACAAGATTTGAAGTGTCACTCTTGCGTGAATAAGTGCTACTTACAACACAGGTGCCACTAACTATCAGGCATCCAAATAGTGAGCGGCAAGAGGTGATTAACCCGTCTCGTTCTGCACATTATTATACAGCTCTTCCTATTATAACTCTGGAGAGGTCTGAACCCGTGATGGGACTATAAATATTGGCCCCTACACCATCCAATCAGGACTTGGTAAATATTTGCTGCAGTTCAGTTTTTATATCCATTTTTTCATTTTTATTATTTTTCTCAATTTTTAGAATATCTCTATACAGAATATACATTTTTATTCTGTTTGCATGCATGCATACTATTTGTCATATGTAATCTGTGTTTTGTGTATTGTATCTATGTGTATATCGATTAAATATTTTTAGTGTACAGAAGGCGCCCACTGGCTCTCTTTTCTTTGTAAGCACTCTTGTTAGGGCGGCATCCCTATACCAGAGGGCAGCATTCTGTACCACACAGCACACGTGCCCCTAGCGCTCAAGAAAACCCCAATTGCTTACTGGTGTATTGATACCTGAGGCTTGGCCAGAATCTCCGAGACAAGAGACTGAATGGCACACATCTTCTCCTGAGGAAGAAAAATCTTTTTCTCCTCAGTGTCCAGGATCATTCCCAGAAAGAGAAGGCGACGCGTAGGCATCAGGGAGGACTTGGGGATGTTGAGAATCCACCCATGGTCTGACAAAACCTGTCTGGTCTTGACAATATCCTGTACCAGGATCTGTTCCGACCTTGCCTTGATAAGCAAATTGTCTAGGTAGGGAAGGATGTTGATTCCCATCCTCCTCAGCAGTGTCATTTCTGCCATCACCTTCGTAAATATACAAGGAGCAGTCGACAGTCCGAATGGCAGCGCTCTGAACTGGTAATGCTGGTCTTTTAGAGCAAATCTCAGGAACGCCTAATGAGGGCCCAAAATAGGTGGAGATAGGCGTCCTTCACATCCAATGATGCTAGGAACTCTCCCTCCTCTAGGCTTGCTATGACTGCCCTTAGAGATTCCATTCTGAACTTGTACACCCTTAGAAAGGGGTTCAGAGTTTTCAAATTCAGAATGGGCCGTACCAAGCCATTCGGCTCCTGTACTACGAACAGGTTGGAGTAGTATCCTTTTTCCTGTTCTTCCACTGGGACTGGTATGATTACCAGTGATTTCACCTGCCGTTGTATTGCTTGGTATAAGATTACCTGATCTTCTGCAGCTGCTGGTAAGCCTGACTGGAATAACCTATGAGGGGGATGTCTTGCGAACTCCAGCCTGTAGGCATTGGAAATAAGACCCCTCACCTAAGATTCTAGGCGAGAGGCATCCCACTAGTAACCGAAGTGTGCCAGCTGAACCCCCACTTCGCACGAGACACGTGAAGGGACCCCCGAGTCATGCGGAGGGCTTAGAGGTGGATATACCAGGAGCACAGTCCTGTGACACTGGGGCTGCAGCCTTTCTGAACATATCCTGGCCACCCCTGGCAGCAGAGGAAGCATCTCTTACCCACTGCTTAGGCCTGGAAGTCCAAAAGGGCTGACACGGCTGATATGACTGCCCAGAAAAAGGGCGTCTGATCTGCGTGGACATTGCCGGCAGAATGTGGATTGTCCTGCTGTTGCCTTGGAAATGGAATTTATCTCACTGCCGAACAGCTCCTCCCCTTTAAAGTGAAGGTTTTCTTACGCTATGCTTGGAGTCAGCGTCTGCTACAGACTGGCGTCACCACAGGTGCATCCCAACCCCGCCATGGCAGAGGTGTGGGTGTTAATGGCTCCCAGCTCTTTTTGATCATCACACAGCACTTTAGCAGAGTATTGCTTTGCCATCCAACAGCTGGCGAGGACTGGCCTCAGACACAACTTGCCGTGTATTGGCGTACAGGGTGTTATCCAGCTATCCTTTAGCGAGGCAGACCCTGGGATAGGGAGCCTCACCTTTCTGGACAACCTAGACATTGAAGTATCCATTACTGGTGGCTCCTCCCACACTTTCCCACTGTACTGGGTAAAAAGGGAAAGGCTGATTGAACCTTTTGGACAACAGAAAACACTTTTCTGGCTGTTTCCAGGCTTCCTTAATTGTGTCCTCTAATGGTGCATACACACGGGGGGCGATTTTGTATAATATTGCGGAAAAATATGGTCGCTAAGCGACCATATTGCCCACGATGGGAGTGTGCACCGGCGATATATCGCCGGGTGCGCGCTCCCGGTTTTACCCCTGTAGTGATCGCTGGTCACAGGAACATGCTCCTGTGTCCAGCTGACAGTTTCTTTTTCATCAGCAACCATCTCTGGTCGCTGATGAAAAGGAGAAACTGAGCAATATATTGCTCAGCCATATATTGCTCAGCAATATATGGCTGAGCAATATATCTCCCACGTGGGTACGGGGCTTTAGACAGCCTTCTCAGGAAAGCAATCTATGCTTTCTCTGTAAACAAACAGAAAAAGTCTGTGTCCACCTCTTCTGTACCAGGAGGGGGATCCAACATCTCTCTCTTCATAATAAGAGGACCTGGGCCACGCAGGGAAGAGTGAGAGTCCTGTAATGGCTCCTCATTCTCACCGTTGTCCTGTGAATCTGTATTCGAGTCAGGCAACATGGGGTCGAGGCGCACTTGCATGATTTGCCCGGGGTGGGGGTAATGTTATCCACCCTTGCTGACAAGACTGAATCCTGCAGCACCTGCTTGGTCTGCATAGTATCTTCAGCCAGCTGTGAAGACACAGTTTGCAACATAGTTTTAATACCAGAGGCCCACGCAGGCTCCTTGGAGTCTGACTGCAGTGTCCCATTAACCTGTTGTTGTGGTTGCTCTATGTAGCTCAGGCTGAATTGTGGGGACATGCTTTTCTTACAAGTAAATTGTGAAGTGGACCCCGGCACAAACATTGTGCTGCAGATGACAGGTTATCTTTCTCACCATGCTGGAGACTGTAACCTTCCCACAAACACACAGAATACACAGTGAAATACAGATATAAATCAGTGTGAAGTGTATAGAAACTATGTGTGAGCTTCTAACACTGTGTGTATAGCTTTAACAAGCTTGTGGGGGAGTACTCAGATACTGAGGGGACCAGTACGGCCATAACCTGAACTCCCTGAGGACTTGGTTTACAAGCACATATACATTCAAGTAATATGCATATAGTATTGAGTGCACAAAGTACCTCACAATGAACATTTTGTGAAGCACTGAAAACACTTTAGCTATTCTGCTACGGACGTCTCCCTTCACTACCTTACCGCTGAGGAGTGTCTGTTAGTACAGTAATGGCGCAGCAGGGAGAAGTAGGAAGCAGTGAGACACTTTGCGGTCATGCTGCAGATATCCCCCTTCACTACCTCACTGCTGAGGAGTGTCTGTTAGTACAGTAATGGCGCAGCAGGGAGAAGCAAAAAGCAGTGTTGGCGCCCACAGAGTCCGCTGGTCCTGCTCTGAGCAAGCCCCGCCCTCTGCAATGGCGCTGGGCTTTTCTAATATTTACCTATTAGTATTATTTTGAAAATACCATTAGACATATGTGTATCTTAAAAGTAATAAAACATCGGAGAGCATGCATATTAAGGATACAATGTCAAAAATGTTTATTTAAATTCATAAAAAGTGTTCAGTGGACCAATGGTTAAAGAAAAGTTGTAAATTCAAAAGACTTGTTTAACCTATGGTGTTAAGAGTAAACATCCAATACATTTCCCATTATGCTAGTTTCTTATTGTGGTCCCCACCACAAGGACCTTGTGAGACCTGTTCTATTGCTTTAAACCATAGAAAAGTGGGATCTAGGCTGCTGGTAGTGTATTACGGATAGGCCACATATGCGCACATTATGCAGTACATGTTGCACCCACAGCGTGATGTGGCCATAATGACCATGATAAACTTACAATTATCTCGAAAATGCACAAGGCGACTCCCCACTCTGAGGACAGAACAGGGAGTCTCCGTCCCATCATGCGGAGGACTTATCCTCTCCCTTGGACACATGTTTCTTTTTTTTTTTAATTATTTCTTTATTGATTTTACATTATAAGACATTTTTCCATACATTTGACCCCCCCAATATATAAAAACAGTTACTTAGATACATTAAGATCCTACAAAGTATTAGCAGGGGTCATCAAAGGACAATAACAATACACACATACCCACAAAGACAATAGCGCCTGCAACCCTATACCCTACGCCCACTATAAAAGGAGGAGAGAGGAGGAGGGAAACAAAGACATTTACCCCCTCTCTTCTACCGCTCTATGTACTTTCAATAGTTCTCCTCAGCAATTAGTTCGCTCTTCAATAGCCAATTCGCAAGTAATCCTAGGTTCCTCCACTTTACTCATACTCTTACGTGAGAACTGGCTATGGAGGAAATGGACAACAGGTCCTCACTCGAAGTTGTTCACATTAATATTCATGATAATATTCCTCAAGGGAAGAACATACAGATAAGGAAAATAGAAACAATTGTGATTTCATAACGTGTTCTAATTTTGTGTATATTTACGATTAAATCTACTGTTTTTCAATGTAGAATCACACATACCAATATATATACTTCTACCTACATATTACACCTCTTTATGCATATTAATATGACGTAAAACCGTGCAAACCAGCGAGTTTCCAATAGTACTCGCAAAGTATAAGTGACAGAGGATAGGTTATGATTTCACACTTCCCCCCCATCCCTCCCCTCCCATCCCCCGCCCTCCCCTTACCCTACTTCTTCCTAAATTTTATTGTAAACTTATGTGCACTAAGTGCACTAAGTGTTCTTTCTTTTTTATTTTCTTTTTCTTTTTCCCCTCCTTCACCCTTCCCAAAATTTTTTTTTAAAATATATATATATATATATATATATATATATATATATATATATATATATATATATATATATATAT
Source organism: Crinia signifera (assembly GCF_055691185.1). Taxonomy (NCBI): domain Eukaryota; kingdom Metazoa; phylum Chordata; class Amphibia; order Anura; family Myobatrachidae; genus Crinia; species Crinia signifera. The sequence continues at coordinate 116,888,664 of NC_139219.1, read as the reverse complement.
ATATATATATATGTGTGTGTGTGTATGTATGTATGTATGTATGTATGTATGTATGTATACTCCCATTATTCTAGATATCGTGAAATTATTTTTACCTCAACTAAGAGTCGGCTATATAAGACGCTCCTTTATAGTATGAGGAGTGAAACCAACTCCCCCAAATTAAGTGAATTTTTTTTATATTATTCCTTAGGAGAAAGACTTCCCTCTCGTGATCAAAAATCATATTGACCGTGTTTATCCATTCCATCTTATCGGCGCGTTCTTTGCCATCCAGGACCTAGCAATACACATTTTAGCTATTGAACCGAGATTAATGGCCAGTTGCCTTAATTCTGGAGAATTCCCTAGGTTGTGCCAAATGCCCAATATCAGGGCCCTAGGCTTCTCTCCTGATTCGGGATTCCCAATTCTAGTAAAATGTCTATTATGGGTACTCTTTACTTAGAACGGCGCCCAAGGTTTTTTATCGTGGGCATCGTTAGTAAAAAATCTCGGGCATCTCGGGCATTAAATGCACTAAAAAATTGGGTGCGATGCGACCGACGAGATGCCCGCGATTTCCCATAGGGAACAATGTTAAATGTCTCAATTGACCCAATTTTCCTGTTCAATGCCTTAATTGACCCGATTTTTCCATAGGAAACAATGTTAAATGGGCCACAGAGGCCAAATAGGCACCCTGAAGTGTATAATGGCCACCCGAATTGTTAACGTCACCCCACGATCAACGTCAACCCGAAGCGTGGCGAGCGCAGCGAACCCGCGAGGGGCGGCGGTACGCGTCCTACGACCTTTTCATACCCCCACTATCCACGTCGGCGTGGAGTTGAGAATAGAAAGTGTGGCGAGCGCAGCGAGCCACCGAGCCCGAAGCGTGGCGAGGGGACGCAGACAGCTGTGAAGTCCGCGAGGGGACGCGGATACCTGTGAAGGTGTCCGCGAGGGGACGCGGATACCTGTGAAGGTATCCGCGTCCGCTCGCCACGCTTCGGGCTTGGTGGCTCGCTGCGCTCGCCACACTTTCTATTCTTAACTCCACGCCGACGTGGATAGTGGGGGTATGAAAAGGTCGTAGGACGCGTACCGCTGCGCTCGCCACGCTTCGGGTTGACGTTGATCGTGGGGTGGCGTTAACAATTCGGGTGGCCATTATACACTTCAGAGTGCCTATTTGGCCTCTGTGGCCCATTTAACATTGTTTCCTATGGAAAAATCGGGTCAATTGAGGCATTGAACAGGAAAATCGGGTCAATTGAGACATTTAACATTGTTCCCTATGGGAAATCTCGGGCAACTCGTCGGTCGCATCGCACCCGATTTTTTAGTGCATTCAATGCCCGAGATGGCCATGATGGGCGCCCTTCTAAGTAAAGAGTACCCTATTATGTCCTGCCAAAATTTCTGCACAAACTTACACTGCCACACTAGGTGCCAGAAGCCACAGCCCCCTTCTTTGCATTTTGGGCAGGAGTCCCCATTTTCCCGTGAGAACCTATTAATCTTTATGGGGGTATAGTAAATTCGGTGTAAGATATTGTATTTGTTGCACCCTTACTGAGGCAGTTGCCAATCCAGGTATTCTAAAGGTGCCCATACACGTACCAATTACCCGGGCACCATTAGAGCCTTTTCCCAATCCTCTTGGGTTAGTTCTGGGATATCCCCAATCCATTTTTCAAGGAGATCATCTAGCTGATGTTTTTGTGCTAGAGTGTAAATAAATTTGTAGCACTTAGATATACATTTAGTAGTGCTTAGTTTCCTTATAAACTTTTTTATTGGGTTATCTTTAATTGATATGGGAGGCTCCTGCATATACTTCTCAATAGCACTTCTCAGTTGCAAATACCGAAAGAACATATTATTAGGCACATCAAACTTCACGTAGTTGTGAAAACGGTTTAATTCTGTTTTGAGTTATGTGCCCCATATTTTTTATTCCATAAGCTGACCAGACAGCAGCACCCTGCTGTTTTTCTAGTTCCATAAAGGAGGTTAACGAAGAGAAATTGACTTTTGGGTCTGTGTCCCTATAGTCCATTTCCTTACTCAACCATTTCCATATTTTAATCGCTTGATTGAGTATCTGAGGGTGATTTTTACTGCACCTATTAGTAAGAATGGCTTGGAAAGGGGAATGGCCAGGGGTGGCCTTATTTACTAGATTTAATAGCTCAGGGGATTGAGCATGTTCATTTATCCATTCTCGAAGATGCACTAGTTGCGAAGCCGCATAGTACATCTTAAAGTTTGGAAGAGCGAGTCCGCCCTGATCTCTAGGTTTCATTAAAGTCTCAAGTTTGATTCTGGGGATTTTATTTTTCCAGATAAAAGAAATTAGCACTCCATTTAGCTTTCTGAAGATCGTGTCACTAATGTAGATTGGGGAATGTTGTAAGAGATAGAGTAATTTTGGTAATATTAACATTTTAATAAGATTGACCCTACCTATGATGGTCAAGGGTAATTTGAGCCAGTTTTTACATTTGGATCTAATTTGCTCTATAACGGGGAGAATATTGTATGTTATGAATTCAGTTGCCTTTCACAATCAACACTCCCAGATAGTCAAGTTTTTCCACCCTGGGAATAGCCACCTCATCTCCACTGCCCCAGGACAAATCAGTTAATTTTTCATCTATCAGCAGTTGGGATTTTTCTTTATTAATTGTTAATCCTGAGTATAAACCAAATTCATTTAGATTATTCAAAACTATAGGAAGATCTGCTTTATAGTTGACCAATCCCACCATAAGGTCGTCTGCATAGAGAGAGACAAGGTGGCCCATCCCACCACACCCTTGTTTTTCGCAAAATATCTTTCTGAGTTTACAAGCTAATGGCTCAATAGCCATTGCAAACAGTGTGGGGGATAATGGGCAACCTTGTCTCGTCCCTCGATGAATGGGGAATGGATCAGAGACGTACCCATTTATGGTGATTCTAGCACACGGGTTTTGGTATATGGAGAAGATCCGTTTAATAAAACAGGGTCCGAAGCCAAATGCCTCCAGGGTACTCCCTAAGTATGTCCACTCAAGGGTGTCAAACGCCTTATTAGCATCAAAGGAGGCCAATGCTACATCTCTACCCATGATCTTTCCGGTTTGTAGGAAGGTAAACACTCTACGGATATTAATAGCAGTTGATTTACCCCTCCTAAAACCGGTCTGATCAGCGTGAATAATTTTATCTATCACAGTGCCCAGTCTGTTAGCTAAGACCATGGCATATAATTTGGCATCCGTTGTCAATAGGGATATAGGTCTATACGAGTCTGCCCTTAGAGGGTCTTTGCCCTTTTTCAGAATAACCGTTATGACTGCTTCTGTCATAGATTGTGTAAGAGTACCCTCATTCTCCATTTCTTGAAAGAAATATAGAAGCCTCGGGGCTAAAGTAGCGCCGAGTGTTCTATAGATCTCTGCTGGTAACCCGTCTATACCGGGCGCTTTGGCAAGTGATACAGATGGGTCTGTTCCCATCTTTGCAGGGGATGGCGCTGGCGTCGCCAGCCGCCATCCCCCGCCAGCGCCATGGCGATCGTGAGAAGGGGACGCGCGCGCACGAGAGGCGCGCGCGCCCCCTTCCGACGGCGCTTCCAAACGTTTCCCCGGGTCCCCGCCGGCTTGCCGGCGGTAACCCGGGGTCCCCGCCGCCTGCCCGCACCCCCCCTAACCCCCCCTAACCCCGTCCGTCTCCCTGAGGCGGAGACGGACAGGGTTTCCGCCACGCTAGCGACGGAGACTGAGACGCGCGTGCGCGTGAGACGCACGCGCGTCTCAGTCTCCTCGCTGGCGAGGCTGCTGGCGGGTCGCCAGCGCGTACGTTCTGGCGACCCGCCAGCAAGGATGTGCATAGGCACATACTGTACATCCTTTATAGCCCCTTCTACTTCCTCCAACCTGAACGGGGATTCTAAGAATTCCCTGTCTTCAGGGGATAAGGTAGGAAGATTAATATTATTCAGATAGCTTCTACATTCACTATCCCCCTTTGTGGTTTTGGATTTATAAATTTCCCTGTAATGATCCACAAAAACTTCAGCTAGTCTTGGTGTTTCACTAACAATTTTGAGCAGATTTTAGTGATTATATTCACAGGTTCTTCTGCTCTGGCAATATATGCAATCGATTTACCTGCCTTATCGGAGTTTATATATCTTTTATGAGATTCCTTTAATAGCCTATATTTTGCCATATCTCGGAGGTGCGTCACCCATGCTCGTTTAGCGTTCAGCCACTCCAGTTTACTGGGTTCTGAATGTTGTAGTAGATAAGTTTGTTCGAGTTTTATCATAGTCCCCCCCTCTAATGCTAGTGATGTTTTTTGGAGTGTATCTTTTGCATAGGCTACTTTCTTAATCAAGGTGCCCCGTAAATAAGCTTTAAAAGCTTCCCAGACCATACCAGACTTTGCAGAGTCAATATTAGTGCCAAAAAAACCATCAATTTCCAGATTTAAGTCAGTAAGGCTACCGAGCCGAGATAACCACACTGGTTGAAACCTCCAATACCGATAGCCTCGGCAGGGCTCAGGATCAAACTGTATAACTAAGGGGGAATGGTCGGAGATGCCTCTTGCTTTGTATTCGATTAAAGAGATTTTATTAAGTAAGGCTATGGATGTAAATATGATGTCAATCCTGGAAAAGTTATTGTAAGTGGGGGAATAACATGAAAATTGACTGCTTTTTGGAAACTTTTCTCTCCAAACATCGTGCCAGCCCACCTCCGCAATAAATTTAGCAAGGGAGCTTCCCCCCAGTGGGGTAGACTTTCTAGGACACCATATGTCCAGTCCGTAGTTCATAAGCATATTGAAGTCCCTCAAACATATTAGGGGGCTATCTGGTCTAGCAGCAACAAACTCCAGGGCTGCTCTTAATACATCAAAACTAAATGGGGGCGGGACATAAACTGAAAGCAAGGAGAGTCTAGTTGTACCAATTATTCCATCCAAAAACACATAGCGACCATTTGGATCTATCTCTACAGCTAGGTGCTCATAAACCACCGACCTTTTGATAATTACTGAAACACCACGAGAGGCCGACGTGAACGGTGCATGATACATTTGCGCGATCCACGGTCGTTTTAAGGATCTGAGTTTATCACCACAAAGGTGAGTCTCCTGTAAGCAAATCACGTCGGCCTCCAGGGTCTTACAATAACTAAGAACCAGGGACCATTTGATTTTGTTATTCAGACCCCGCACATTCCATGTCACAATCCTAATCATGATAGTAGTTCATTCCCATGTTTCGACAGGCTCCCCATGCCCAGGGTCCTCGCCCCTTATTCAGCCCGTTATAGGTGATTATAAATTGATAATAATTAGACCTAAAAGATGTGTTTATAACAATAGGTATCTTAAGGGAGTAGTTTGAGGAGAAGCATCTTCCCTCCCATCTATTAGGATAATTTTTAACATTATCTTGACCTGGAACTGTGAGAACAAGTAAATAGCGAGATAGGGGCATATTTCTGCAGACACATACATTTCTGCAGACACATACAAAGTAAAAACAAACAACACTTAACATGTACCTCCCCCCCTCCAGCCCCCTCCCTGTATAACCTATCCCATTAGGCATACCTATAACCAAACCCACCAGTTACACCCCTGCGTACACTCTTACGCTTGGGGACCTTTACTTAATGACCACATCAAGCACGGCAGGGAGCCCCGACACTTATAATACAAGTTATATGCACAAGAATATACATATCCACACAATACATAGATTATGTTTTATCGAGGCTATTAAGCCCCAAATCATCCCGCCACCCCTAAGACTCCATCTTGGACCCTTTCGGAGCTTTTTGTCCCGATACACAGAATATTTGGTACTTGTTTCCTATCTGGGCGCCCAGGTTTTCTACGTACGGCACCGTACTGAAATCGGATCGCATCGCATCGTACACATACACGATATTGAACGATGCGATGCGATTTCCCATAGGAAACAATGTGAAATGGCTCAATTTAGCCAAATTATAATAGGAACAATAGTAAATGGGCCAAAAACACCCCTGAACATTGAAATGTCCCCCCAAAAGTAGTTGACGCCACCCCGCCATCAACGTGAACCCGAAGCGTGGCGAGCGCAGCGAGCCCGCGAGGGGCGGCGGTACGCGTCCTCCGACCTTTTCATGCCCTACTATCCACTAGGGCGTGGAGTGAGAATAGAATAGTGTGGCGAGCGCAGCGAGCCACCGAGCCCGAAGCGTGGCGAGCCCCGCGAGGGGACGCGGATACCTTCACAGTTATACGCGTCCCCTCGCGGTCTTCCCAGGTGTCCATGGCGACGCGGACACCTGGGAAGCCCGCGAAGGGACGCGTTTACCTGTGAAGGTATCCGCGTCCCCTCGCGGGGCACGCTGCGCTCGCCACACTATTCTATTCTCACTCCACGCCCTAGTGGATAGTAGGGCATGAAAAGGTCGGAGGACGCGTACCGCCGCCCCTCGCGGGCTCGCTGCGCTCGCCACGCTTCGGGTTCACGTTGATGGCGGGGTGGCGTCAACTACTTTTGGGGGGACATTCCACTGCTCTGTGGGTTTTTTGGGGGTTTCTGGCCCATTTACCATTCTTCCCTATGCTGATTTGGGTAAATTGATCCATTTAACATTGTTTCCTATGGGAAATCGAATCGGATCGCATCGCATCGCATCGTTCAATATCGTGTATGTGTACGATGCGATGCGATCAGATTTCACTACGGAGAATAGCATGGTGCGCAATTAACTTAGTGGGCGCCCAGATAGGAAACAAGTACCGAATATTTTTATAACTCTTCACATATATCGTAAGAGTTATCCATGGCTATTAACTGCCAATTGACTTCGGCCAGGGTAGAATTTGTCCAGCCACAACGCTGCCTCTGACACGGTGGAAAAGAAATTTGTTTCCCCATTAGCCACCACCCGAAGTTTAGCAGGATATAGCATAGCGTATTTTAATTCCAATTCTCTCATTCTACTTTTGACATTGCGAAATTTAGCTCTGTCTTTGTACATCTTGAGGCAGATCCGGAAAGGCAGAGACTTTGGACCCGTTATATCCAAAGTCGGATTTTATACGAGTCAGTCTGAGGACTTGGTCCCCGTCCCTGTAATGTAAAAATTTTGCAAACAGGGTACGGGGTAGACCCCCAGGTATGGAGGGACGGGCTGGAAATCGATGTGCCCGTTCTATAGAGAAATGGGCCGAGAAGTTTCCCTGTCCGAGCTCACTCTTTAGCCAGTCCTCTATGAACTTTTCAGGCTCTCGCCCCTCTATGCGTTCTTCTAGGCCAACGAAGCGGACATTATTACGCCTTGAACGCCCTTCAAGATCAGTAAGTTTAGCCCGTAAGTCCGCCATATGACCCGTAATCACCACCACCTGGGCCTGTAAGGGGGTCACTATGTCCTCTGTGGCCGAAACTCGCTTTTCCAGCTCGGAAACCCTGTCCCTGGTTTTTTGTGCGTCATCTCGTATTAGCATAATGTCCGACTGAAGCTTATTGATCTGCTCTGATAGTCACGTTTCACAGGAATTTATCGCCTCCAGTACTTGTGCCAGAGTTACTTCGGGTATCTGCGCCTGAGTGGAGAACTTGGAGGGGGTGGTCTGTGGCGTGGCAGGCTGAGAATTAACAGTGGAGCGGGCATATTTTTCTAAGCGGGCAGCCGCTGTGTTTTGGCCGGTTTTCCCCATCTTCTCGCCAATTACCGTTATGGTGGATTGACAAATGGCTGAGTTATAATGCTTATTGGCTTGCTGCCAGGTTATTTATAGCAGGTGAAAAAAAACAGCCTGACCAGCAGGGATTTCAGAGCCCACTGTTTGTTACAGCCTCTTTTATCCCCTGATGGCTTCTGACCTCTGGTAGCAAGTCCAGGCTTTGGTGTAAAATATACTCAGCAGGAGACAGGCATATATTGCTACTAGGGAGAAGCTTCTCCCACTATTCTGCTGGACAAGTCACAGCACAGAACCCAGCAGTATAGTATATCAAAAGTACAGCACCTGTGTCAATGTAATGTCGCAATATTACCTCCACTCGGCGTCCAAGAAAGGGGGGACCTGGTATACAGAGTCAGTGTGTTGTGCTTAGCCCCATTCCTCTCCTCTCTGCAACTGGCGTGACCCCAGCGTCCTCTCTACCACCACCTTGGAGCATCCACCACGGCTTGGCTGGTCCTGATGGCTTTTTTTATCCTATTCAGATATTGAAAGAAAAACGGATAAGCCTGCTTTATTCTCTCCTCTCTCCGGCTGAACAGCCTTTCAGCTGCCCGACGCTGTGCTCCGCTGGGTAGCTGAGTAGTAGGGAGCCGGATCACTAAGTCCGTCTGACTGTTTTCCTGTGTCGCGGCCAGATGACGCGGCGGATCTCTGTGAGATGACCCGGCCACGCTGCACACGGGGAGTGTCAAGCCACTACCAGCACGGGACGAAGCCTGGACCCGCGTCACCACCCAATGCAGCCGTCTCTCAACTCAGGCAGAGCGGGGGAGCCTCGCCGGCATCAGGGACCTCACGTCGGTACCGGAGTCTGTAGGTGAGGGGATTCACATATGTAACATACTGGCGTGTCGGAGCTCCCGCGACCTCACACGCGTGCTGCCGTGGTCACGCCCCCCCCCCCCCGGTAATGCTCGTCTAACAAAATGGACACATGTTTCTTAGCGAAAGCTCCAAAGCGAGACCTGGAGGCCCTGCCCTTATTGGCTGGAAACTTTCCTCTTCCTGTCTGTCCTCTATTTGAGCCCCCCCGAAAGGACTTCTTAAAGGTCCCAAGCTTGGATCCAGAATGTTTCGAAGTAGTGGGAAGAAAGGTTCTCTTCCCTCCTGTGGCCTGCTTTATAATTGAGTCTTGCTCAGATCCAATAAGAAGCTCTCCCTTAAAGGCCAGCGTCTCCAGAGACTTCTTGGATTCGCTGTCTGCCTCCCAAGCGTTTAGCCACAGAGCTCTTCTACCAGCAATAGAAGTGACTGAAATCTTTGAGGCCATCCTAGCCCCTTCTTCCCCAGCCTCACAAATATATTCTGCAGCACACCTAAGCTTCTCAGCCAGTGTAAAAGTATCTGAATCAGGCTGAACTTGATTTCCTAATGCCTCAGCCCATTTAATCATGGCTTTGGCTACCCAAGCAGAAGCAATAATGGGGCGAAGAGCAAACCCCACCCCTTCAAACACTGCCTTAAGGCAACCTTCCACCTTTGTTCACTGGATCTTTAAAAGGCCGCACCCCCTTGAACAGGTAGAGCCATAGCCTTGGACAACCTAGCTACAGGTGCATCCACTAAAGGGACTTTCCCCCATAGTTTTACATGTTCCTCAGGCATTGGGTACATGCTAGCAAAACCTCCTTGACATAATAAGGTTTTTATCAGGACATTTCCATGCTTCACCTAACAAGGAAACCATGCCCTCATCCGAGGGAAACGTCACCGCATCCCGGCGAACCTTCTTAAAGACACAATGTGACGACACTTTTTCTTCTTCAGACAAGCTTAAAGTCTGCTTGACTGCCATAATTAAATCCTCAATACCGTGAACAGAGGCATCAACCTCCTCTGTCTGATCCCAAATGGTATCTTCTACACAAGCCCCTTCCTCCTCTGAATCCAAATTTAACATAGGAGGGGTAGATAAAGGGTGTCTAGGTGAATGACACTCAGAAGATTTGGCAAACTGTCACACGCCGCCGCGGTGGTACACGGCGGGTACTGTACTCACCCGCCCGTGTCCGCCGCCGGCTGGCGTGTGTCGGCCTCCATGTCAGGTGAGGCGGCAGGCAGAGGTCCGGTAGTGTTGGAAGGAGCATGGGAATCTGCAGCATGGTCCCGCTCTAAGGCTTTAGATGTCGGGAGGCCAGCTCCACCATCTTGCTTGAGGGCAAACAGGGGATTGGGCCAGGTATTCTCACCTGTTTCACTGTGGCAGCCACCCTCTTTGCATAAAGGGGATCTGCCAAGGTAGCTCAGTGACAGTGCAAAGAGTCTTCTGTGCTGTGCACTTCCTGGAAAGCTCCTGACTCATTGTGCCCTTGCTATTCCCGCTGTGCCCGTCAGCTTGCTATTGGCTATTTGACCCCATCGCTCATTCCAGTCACGCTGGTCGCCAGCTTCTCCCTGCTACTCTTGGGTGCTACCTCCTGGATTCCTAACTCCGGTCCCACTCCTGGATCTTCCAAGAATCCGTCTCCAGCATCCTCAGGTCTCAGCCATTCCTCATATTCTTCCAGTCTCCGGATCCATTGTTGTTGCCATCCTTTCACTTCTTTACCTGGACATTCCTCATCATTGTACTCTGGCTATTCCTCATCATTGTACTCTGGCTATTCCTCATCATTGTACTCTGGCTATTCCTCATCATTGTACTCTGGCTATTCCTCATCATTGTACTCTGGCTATTCCTCATCATTGTACTCTGGCTATTCCTCATCATTGTACTCTGGCTATTCCTCATCATTGTACTCTGGCTATTCCTCATCATTGTACTCTGGCTATTCCTCATCATTGTACTCTGGCTATTCCTCATCATTGTACTCTGGGCTATTCCTCATCATTGTACTCTGGGCTATTCCTCATCATTGTACTCTGGGCTATTCCTCATCATTGTACTCTGGGCTATTCCTCATCATTGCTACTCATTATTATTTTGATTGCCTTTATCTCAAAGAAGATTTGAGTCCCTGTATGACATCATTCATTAAAACCGCTCGTTTTAACCCTACTGCCTCGTCTCCAGTCCCTGTGCATCACACGACCTCATCTGAATCTTCAACCGTGACACAAACTGTTCCATCATTACATTTAACTTATGGACATTCTGAGCAGTGTCCTGCATGACGTGCAACATCAAAGGGTCCCCTAGAGATGGGCCCACTGAACCCTCAGAAGTCTGGGAGGATGCAAAAGGGCCAGGAGATTTAAATAAATTCTCTCTCTGCCTGTTTAAAGCCTTCACTAAGGCATCCATAGACCTCCCCAACACAGCTGCCCATGCAGGTTCAGGCTGCTCAGGCCTCCGTGCTTGTGCACCACTGGGGGACAGACTCACATGAAGGGCACAAGTCCCCCTGATCCATCTGTTCACCTGATAATTTTTCACCACAAAATCTACAATAAACTAATAAGGCCGGCGCTCCCTCCTCCACAGCAGCAGGACTACACCCTTCAGCCATGTTAAAAACACAGTGCACAATGTCAGGCGATTGTACAGAGCAATATATACTGTGTACTTATCTGCCTGCTGTGATGACCTTAACGATCGGTGGGGACAGCGCTGCCAAAGGAAAAACTTCTCTCTCTGTGCAGTATAGCAAAAACTTGCATTCAGCCCTTTATCAGCTCCGCAGTCTTGGAGAGAAATGGCCCCAGGAGCAGGAACAGACCAAGTCACTTGTTGCAGCAGTGGAGGAAGCTAAAAAGGATGCCCTTTTCTTCCATCTGTAAGTATTCTATCCAGAAATAATCCAAAAGAAATGGCTGCAATATACAGCCTGCTTTGAAGCTGGCCACCCACGACATACTGGCTCGTAGGTAACAAACAAAACATCAGACTTTCTAATTGGGGACTTGCAAGACACATAGATGCACAGAGCCCTGACCACTTAGTGGCCAAAAATGCATCCAGTTTTGATATGAATTCATTAACATTAGTAATCAAACCCACTGCCAATGAGTTCCTGAATTGTATTGCTCTAATGGTGAAGAATCCTCTTAATTCAGTATGGAATTTCTTTTCCTCGAGCCTCAGTACATGCCCGCGTTTCCTAAGTATAGGCCTGTTAGTGAACAAATCATCTCCCAGTACCATGATTCACAATCCTGTATTTGAACATACTAATATCACCCCTCAATCTCTGTTTCTCCAGTGAAAACATATTCAGCCTGGTTAACTAATCTTTGTATTCTAGTGATACAAGTCAAGACCATTCGTAGTCAAGACCTTTTACTAGCTTAGTCACCCTTCTCTGTACCTGTTCCAATTCATTTATGTCCTTCCTAAGGTGCGGTTCCCAGAACTGAACACAATACTCCAAGTGTGGGCTCACCAATGCCTTGTAAAGAGGCACCATCACATTGGCATCCCTTGAATCTATGCCCCTTTTAATGCATGCCAGTGTCCAGTTTGCTTTTGCTGCTGCACTGGAGCAGTGTGCACGATTACCCAATTTCTCATCTATGATGACCCCCCCAAGTCCTTCTTTACAGCAGAATAACTCCATTTAGCCTATAAGTAGCTTGTTCTGTTGTTCCCATAATTAATTACTTTACATTTTTCAATGTCACACTGCATTTTCCACCTTTCCAGTTTAATTAAGTCACTTTGGAGAGGATGTGGAAAACACTACAGAGTTAACTTCCTTGCTCAATTTTGTGTCGTCTGCAAATATTGCAATGTTACTCACTATGGGCCTTATTTTGGTTCATTCTTTCTGACAAAATCCTTCTTAGATGGGCAAAACCATGTGCACTGCAGGTGGGGCAGATGTAACATGTGCAGAGAGAATTAGATTTAGGTGGGGTTTTACTTCAAAGTGAGATCTATATTGCAGTGTAAAAATAAAGCAGTCAGTATTTTCCCTGCACAGAAACAAAATTACTCACCCAAATCTAATTCTCTCTGCACATGTTACATCTGCCCCCCCTGCAGTGCACATGGTTTTGTCCATCTAAGAAGGATTTTGTCAGAAAGAATGAACCAAAATAAGGCACTATGTCACTTCCAATATCATGAATTAATATATTAAACAAGGTGGGTCCCAATATTGAACCTTGCAGTACACCACTTTAGACCTTACCCCAGCTGGAATGTATGGAATTTGACTACCACTCTCAGTCCCCGATTGTGCAACCAGTTTTTCTTCTACCTCCCCATGGCAGCCATTACATCATGGGTTCCTCCCCCGTGGGTAGTGACAGGAAAGGGAAAAAAAGACACCATCCTTTCCGGGGTAGTGAAGGGTGTGTTTGGCTTACCCTGTGAAGTTTCAGACAGTCCCGGGCCACCGCTGCAGCGTTCTGGCAGGGTGATAAGAGGTGGAGCCGGCCTCTGGGAGCGTTGGCTCCGGGTGCTGCATGCGACCCTCTTGGCGAGCTACAGGCGGCGGCGTCCCAGGTGTGGCGCAGGAGGCAGCGTGGGAGCGTGTGCGCGTCACGCCGGGCCTGCGTTCATCCGGAGGGAGAGCGGGCGGACGTCATCAGGCGGCTGCGGCGCATAAGTGTGGCGAAAGTCGGGGATAGCGCTCAGGCGGACAGAGGACGCGAAGGAGCGCTAGGAAGCACCGGTAAGCACTATACCACCAACGCGGTATAAGCATTTTTTTGTGGTGTCTCTCCTGCTGTACCACCAAATATAGGGGCGTCTTGGTCTGAGCTTCTGTTTTTTTGATGGTGCTGTATTTACGCTGTGTTTTGCTTATTTTAATGCAGGGCTGGTTGTTTGAAGCGCTGTGTTTGGTCTAGTTGATGCGAGGTGGTGTAGGTAGGATCACTCTTATGCAAGAGTAGAGTGAAACAAGTTGTTTTTTCTGGAATTCACTCTGGTTTTTATTATTATTATTAGTGCTGCTCCCCTGATACCATGGAGGAAGAAAAACGGCAGTCTGTAAAAAAGTCAGGGTAAGCCATATCCCTGTGGGGTTATTTTTAGCCGAACAGGGGTAATGTTCTGAGGGTAAGATATATTTTGTTGTGTTGTAGATCAGAGTCAAGCAAGGACAAGGAGGCTAAGGCTAAGCCTAAGAAAGTGAATGTACCTAAGTGCAGTTTATGTGATCTGCAGCTGCCAGAGAAGCATGTGGGCAGTGTTTGTGACGGATGTAAATCTCCTCAGATTCTACCTCCAGCACAGATGGCAAGTCTGGTGGAGATGCTCAGAAGTGCACTCTCGGATTCCTTTGTAACCAAGGAGGATTTGGTTAAAATGACTGCCAAAAGAAAGCATGCAGTACTGAGTGAGGACTCAGGTGACTCCAAAAAAGGGTCAGATAAATGGCTTACACTAAGCCAAAGTATTGACGGTGATGATGATCCAGGGCAGGATAAATCTGAGGCAGATTTTAATCCAGATATGGTGGACAATTTGCTGACCTTGATCCATACAGCCCTTAATATAGAAAATCCGCAAGAAGATTTAAATCTTCAGGAATTATTATTCAAAGATAAGAAAAAAAAAAAAAAAAGGAAAACATTTCCTTTGTCCCAGTCTTTAAAGGAAGTAATAGCGGAAGAGTGGAAGGTGCCAAACAAGAGGGTCACGGTCCCTTTAAAGGTTGGAAAGATGTACCCTTTCCAAAAGGACCAAGTTCAATCATGGGATGAAACTCTAAAGTTGATGCAGCGGTAGCACGCTTATCTAAAAAAACTACGCTTCCACTGGAAGACGCAAATATATTTAAGGACCCCATGGACAGAAAGATAGAATTGGGGCTAAGGAAACAGCATTTAATGATGGGTGCATCACTGAAACCGGCGGCTGCTATGGCAGTTACGTCTCGAGTAGCAAGAGGGTGGTGCCATCAGTTAGAGGCCAACCTATTGGACGGAATCAGAAGGTCTGATTTATTAAAAAGCGTTCAAGACATCCAGCTGGCTATTGAGTTCATGTGCGAAGCATCCATGGATTCAAAACGACTGGCGGCCTGGGCGGCAGCAACTACAGTCGTGGTTAGACAGGCGTTATGGCTGAAGCCATGGGTGGCTGATGTCCAGTCGAAGAACAAATTATTGTCATTACCGTTCCAAGGGAACTACTTCTTTGGAAAGCAACTGGACGAGTTGATTACAAAGATCTCGGGGGGTAAGTCAGTGTGGCTGCCCCAAGACAAAGTGGCAAAAAAGAATACCACCGGCAGGTTCGGCAGGTTTCAGCCACAGGAGTATAGAGATACAAGGGCCTACAGGCCGGGGAGAGCTTTCAGGAGAGGGACTTGGAATTCGAGAACGAATTTTCGAGCCCAAAGAGGAAAGGACGTTAAGTCCTCCTTCCAGAAGGACAGCAAATGACGCCAGGACTCCGGTGGTAGGAGCCAGACTGTTGCAGTTTCATCCAGTTTGGAAGCAAACTACCACAGACCGGTGGGTGTTAGAAATTACACACGCCGGGTACAAGATAGAATTTTCAAGGTATCCAGGAAGGTGTTTTCTGGAATCACCAGTCCCCAGAGAAAAAGAAGAGCGGGAAGCGCTGTTATCAAGCTTAAAACTCATGTTACAGCAAAAAGTAGTCAAAGTTGTACCAAACGATCAGAAACAGATTGTGAGGAAGGCCACGGGAGGTTTTCGGACCATACTGGACTTAAGAAGACTAAACAAGTTTGTAATAGTCAAACCGTTCAAGATGGAGTCAATCAGGTCAATTTTACCGGATCTGAGACAGGGCGATTATATGACATCCATAGACCTGAAAGATGCCTATTTGCACGTCCCCATTTACTGGAAGCATCAAAAGTTTCTAAGATTCTGTGTACAGGGCATTTGTTACCAGTTCACAGCACTGCCATTTGGCCTGGCGACGTCCCCGAGAACATTCTCCAAGGTTCTAATAGTCATAGCAAAACTGAGGAAAGAAGGGATCACCCTTTGGCCATATCTGGACGATATTCTAGTGGTGGCAAAATCAGAGGAAGCAGCGAAAAGGGACACAGAAAGGGTTATTCAGTGTCTAAAAGAACATGGATGGTTAATCAATGGAGAAAAAAGTCATTTGGCTCCAACTCGGCAAATAAAATACCTAGGGGTGGTAATAAACACCCAAAATATGACCGTAAAACTGACAGAGGACAGAAGGAAGAAAATCGTGCGCCAGGTAAAGGAGATGTCCAGGCGAACAGTGGTTTCATCAAAGGACTGTATGACAGTATTAGGCCTCATGGCAGCGGTGCTAGATACAGTGCAGTGGGCCAGGTGGCACACAAGGAAACTCCAAAATGCATTCCTGGCTCAGTGGGATGGAAAGAGCAAAGATCTGTCACAAAGGATTGTGTTGACAAGAGCCGCAAGGTCAGACCTAGAATGGTGGGCAGACAAGAACCGCCTAAAAAAAAGGAAAATCGTTTGCAACAATAGAGCAAGTCATAGTGACCACAGATGCCAGTCAGTCAGGCTGGGGAGAAACCTGCGGGCAAAAGGTGGCTCAAGGAGACTGGTCTCGAGAATGGCAAAGAGCACATTCAAACTTAAGGGAGATGAAGGCAGTGGTACTAGCCTGTCAGTACTTCCAGAAGGAGCTGGTCGGAAAAGAAGTGGTGATAAGATCCGACAATCGGTCAGTAGTGTCATACGTCAATCGCCAAGGAGGCACAAGGAGCCGTCAGCTTATGAGAGGCGTAACAGAGTTATTGGAGTGGGCAGAAGTCAAAGTTCCCGCAATCATAGCAGTTTTCCTAGCAGGAAAGGAGAATCAAGTTGCGGACGAACTGAGCAGAAAAAGGTGTCAGCTGGGCGAATGGGAACTAAACGACGAGGTGTTTTCAGCACTGACAAACAGGTGGTGGATACCACAAGTAGACCTAATGGCAACAGCAGCCAACAGAAAGGTGCCGATTTTTTTCTCAAGATTCCAGGATCCCCAAGCATCACAAATAGATGCATTGACAGCAACTTGGGACATGACAAGGGCATACGTGTTTCCACCATTCCCAGTCATCGCGAGGCTATTAAGGAAAATCCAAAGGGAAAGGACAGAGGTCCTAGGCAATACTGCCATTCTGGCCGAGGAGAGCATGGTTCAACAAGGTACTCCAGATGGCAGTGGACGACCCATGGACGCTCCCGTCAACACCGGATCAACTAATACAAGGCCGAGTACGTCAGGCACAGCCACAGGCCTGGAGATTGACGGCCTGGCGGTTGAGATCAACTGTTTAAAGGGCGAAGGTTTTTCAAAAAATGTTATAAACACACTTCTGAAGGCGAGGAAGGTGTCGACTTCGAAGTCTTACTATAAAGTTTGGAGAAGATACATATGTTGGTGTCGTGAGAATCAAATGATTCCAAAGAAGATTTCTTCTATTCTAGAGTTTCTACAAAAGGGGTTACAAATGAAACTAGCGGTTAATACGTTAAAGGTGCAGGTGGCAGCCCTAGGAGCAATGTTGGATCGAAGGGTTGCTGACAATAAGTATGTACGTCGTTTTTTTCAAGCTGCAAAAAGAATAAGACCAAGAGTCAAGGCGGCAATGGCGCCATGGGACATAAATTTGGTGTTAGGCGTGTTGGCAGCAGAACCTTTTGAACCATTGGAAGAGATCAATTTGAGCCTTCTTACCTGGAAAGTAATTTTCTTAGTGGCAATTACCTCAACGAGGAGAGTATCCGAGATGCAGGCATTGTGGGCGGAAGAGCCTTTTTTTTTTATTTTTTTTGTGATAAAGTGGTGTTACGCACAAATCTCCAGTTTCTGCCAAAGGTGGTATCAGAATTCCATCTTAATCAAGAAATAGTGTTTCCATCGTTATGTATGAATCCAGGAAACGAGAAAGAAGAACATTTGAATAAGTTAGACTTAGTAAGGGCATTGAGGATATATACAGAAAGAGTTAAAAAGTTTCGTAAGGCAAAGAATTTATTTGTGCTTACAAGTGGAAAGAACAAAGGTCATATGGCTTCAAAGGCCACAATTGCAAGATGGATCAAGCTATGCATAATTAAAGCATATGAGGTCAAAGGAAAGGAGCCGCCCAAGGGGCTCAAAGCACATTCTACAAAAGCAGTAGCCGCGTCGTGGGCGGAGAAAGAATCAGCCTCGGCAGTAGAACTGTGTAAAGCAGCAGGATAGTCTTCCATCCATACGTTTACCAAGCACTATCGGATTGATGTCTTATCTTCGGCAGATGCGAAGTTTGGTAGAAAGGTCCTCAGTGCGGTAATATAAAAAAAAAAGAAGTATATGTGAAAAAAAAGAAGTATATGTGAAAAAAAAAAAATATATATTATTTAATTAACTTATGGTTTTTCCCACCCAAGTGATGTAACTGCTGGGATAGAACCCATGATGTAATGGCTGCCATGGGGAGGTAGAAGAAATATCAGATTCTTACCTGATAATGTGTTTTCTTCTATTCCACCATGGCAGCATATATTCCCGACCCGTTGTGTTATGTTGTGTTGGTATGTACTAACTGTGTTTTATTTAAGCTGGAAAAGCCAAAAGACACTGAGGCAAGGAGGAGGTGCCCTAATATAGGGGGATGGTGTCTTTTTTTCCCTTTCCTGTCACTACCCACGGGGGAGGAACCCATGATGTAATGGCTGCCATGGTGTAGCAGAAGAAAACACATTATCAGGTAAGAATCTGATATTTAATCTAATTACAAATTTTATCTCCTAACCCTAATTTACCTAGTTTCATTAATAACCTTTTATGAGGCACCGTGTCAAACGCTTTAGAGTATTACATCAACAGATTTCCCTAAGTCCAGCACCCTATTGACTTCCTCATAGAAGCTAATTTAATTAGTCTGACTGATCTATTTTTGACGAACCCAAGCTGAGCCTTACTAATCACTTTCTCCTGTTATAAGAAAATTTGGATACTAGCTCTTACTATTCCTTCTAATATTTTCCCCACAATGGATGTAAGGATGAAGGCCTATACTTTTCAGGGTTAGTTTTGCTACCTTTCTTCCATATTGGTACTACGTTAGCTATCCGCCAGTCCGTTGGTACCATCCCCAAGTTTATGGATTCCTCAAATATCAGATATGTTAGTGCTATGACAGAACTCAATTATTTCAGTATCCTAGGGTGTATTTCATCTGGGAAAGGAGATTTGTTACTATTTTGGTTCTGTAATCTATTTTTGACTATTTCCTCACTCAAACATACAGTTTGGGAGCAATCAAAAGCCAAGCATTTAATCTGTGGGAGATCGTCTGAAGATAATTACCGAAGCAAAAAATGTATTGAATAATTCCGATTTCTCTTTTCCTTCTATTACCAGGGTACCCTGCTTATTTTTTAGTGGCCCAATATTTTACTTCCTTAACAGTTTCCCGTTTATATAGCTGTAGAATTTTTTGGGATTATATTTGCTATCTGCCGCTATTTTACGTTCAGTCTCTTCTTTAGCCATCTTGATTGTAGTTTTACATTTCTTACTACATGCGGCAAATGATTTGGGTGTCCCATCTTGTTTAAACGTTTTGAATGCCCTCTTTTTTTTTTTTTTTTTTTTTTTTTTAGCATATTTCAAATTTGACTTTGCTATTAAGCCACATAGGTTTCCTTTTGACATTTGTTCTTTTATTTACCCTAGGAATAAATTTCAGTGCCCTCCAGCAGTTTTGTTTTTAAAGTTTGCCACCTTTTAGTAGTAGCCATACCTTTAAATAATTCCTTCCAGTTTATACACTTTAAGGACTGCTCAAACTTACCAAAATTTGCTTTACTGAAATTTAAGGACCTAGTTGCTCCAATATAATTATCTTTGTTAAAATCTAAATAAAATGTGATCATATTGTGATCACTGTTCCCCAATGTCTCCCTTAAGGTTAGGTTAGTAACTATGTCCCCGTTGTTGCTTATCAAGAGATCCAGGATATTGTTATTTCTGGTTGGACTTTCAATAAATTTATATAAATAGTGGTCATTTAGGGCATCCAATAAAACATTTCCCTTAGCAGTACTAGTTGACCAATCCTTTCAATTTATTTCTGGGTAGTTAGTCATCCATAATATTAATGTCCCCGAACCTGGCCGCTTTTGCCACCTGTAGCAAGAGGTCTTTTTTCCTCCTCCTTTTTTATGTTGGGTGGTTTAGAACATGTTCCTAGTATAAAGTTTTTTAGCCCCTTTAGTATTACCTGTGATTTCTACCCATACCGATTCTACTGACTCCATTGTGCTCTTGTTTAGGTCTTCCCTTATGTATGGTTTTAAGGATGGTTTAACATAAACAAACCCCCACCTCCCCTTCTACATAATCTGTTTTTCTCTAATAAAGACTATAACCTTTTATGTTAGCATCCCACTCAGGTATTACTGATACTTGGAATGAATCACATATGATATCAAAATCTTATTCTAAAACTAGGGTCTCTAGTTCCTAGCATTCAGATAAAGGCATTTCAGATATTATTTCCTTTGCCCTTGTCAGGTTACCGGTTACAGTTGCAGAAGGTTCATGAAACAATAAATCAGTATTATGGACAATATTTGTCCTTAGTTGTGTGTCTCTTATACACTTTTCGTATACCTTGTTCTCTTTTTCCTCCCTTCCCCTTTCTTCCTCCACAATGTAGCTATCTTTGCCCTCTATTCTACACTCGTTTATTGGTTAAAGCAGGGGTGGGCAACTATTTTGGCTGGGGGGCCGCTTATCAAAACCAGAAAATATTTGAGGGCTCAAGGTGTATCCTATCGCAGATAAAAGATTACACCTGATAGAGTACAAAAATACGTTACATACTTTTAGAGGATGCATCAATGGGACAACAGAGCGGTGCCTCAGCCCAGGAGCGGGAGAATAGCTACACTGGGAGAGAGGCCCAAATCCAGCTTATATACCTAGCTAACTGGCTTTGATTAGAGACATGTGCGTCTCAATTGCCTCAGCGCTGTGACAGCGCCGCCGCACTTCCGGTGGCGCCGGAAGTGCGTCTGGCCGGAAGTGACTTCACGTGGAACGCATATTGCTATGCAAACCCGGAAGTCACTTCCCGATGGAACGCACGGAA
Source organism: Crinia signifera (assembly GCF_055691185.1). Lineage (NCBI taxonomy): Eukaryota > Metazoa > Chordata > Amphibia > Anura > Myobatrachidae > Crinia > Crinia signifera. The sequence continues at coordinate 116,867,977 of NC_139219.1, read as the reverse complement.
GTGCAGTGATGCGGACTGCTAGTGCAGCCGCATCAACTGGCCAACAAATGAGAAAAAAGTGTTAATAGCATATGTTGATCGATCGCTGTATGTTAAACAGCGTGGATGGGATGGAGCAAAAACGTGTATGTGCACCATAATGAACTCATAATTACGGTATAGACCGTCAAGGGGGAACGCTAAAGATGTCTAGCGCCACCTATAGGATCAGGTTATATGGGCAATCTGGGATGACCATCTCAGGATGACCAGTATGCTAATGATGGGTATAAGTTGGATTGAGGGATGGATTAAATATATCAATTATGAAAACGAGTGGGAGGAAGATATATAAATATACATATCTCTTCTATATGAAAAATACAGAATATGAATATTACATTAATTCATGGGCTGTCTACACATCCTGGATCAGTGTGTAAAATACACATCTAAAATAGTGATGCTAGTCATATATCTAATGATCATCCCTGTAGTGCTAAGACTGGATTTGGGTCTTCTTATATAGGCATAATGCAAAGTTAAACAATATAATGGACCGTATGCATATCAGCACATATAAAGATGGATGTCTGGGGTCCTCAGGGATATGGTTTCGCCGCCATGGTATGAGGTGTTATATGGCAGCTCTAAGATGAAGACATACTTCGGGGTGTTTGTTTTATGCTTACACCATAAGTGGTAACCACATATGGTGTACCCACGAGGTTCTCTTGAATCGAATACTGGCCCTAAAAGGTCCCAAAAGACAATGATGATGTTATATTGTGGAGATATACAAATTGAACTTGTGTGATGAATTTGTAGGATGGTTAGCTTTTGAGGAATATAGACAGGGGATTATGCTCGTTGAGCCCACGGGGGGCCAGGGTTCCCAACCGGTGGATCCATCTACATTCGATCTTCAGGAGGAGTACACGGTCTCCACCGCGTGGTGGGGGAGGTACCCAATCGATCAACCTACATCTCAACGTGGATATCTGGTGACCTGCAGCAAGAAAATGGCGAGGGACAGGTAATTCAGCCTTCCCTGTGTCGATGGCGGCTCAGATCGAATTTCTATGGTTCGCCATCCTTTCGCGGAACTTACGCGTAGTCATTCCGACATACGCAAGACCGCATGGCCAGTTCAATAGATAGATTACAAAGTCCATAAGACAATGCAATCTATATTGAATCTTAATTGGTTTCCCAGAGTGGGGATTCCAATGAGCACACAAATCTGTGAATTAGCAGCTCCACCATTGTGTGAGTGACAGCAATCTCACTCTGTGAGAGTGCTGAATCTGCACTTACCCACAGGCTGTGATGGCGTACCATATCTGTATTGCGCAAGGAATACGTCCATTAAGGCGTCAGCCTTAATGATCGTAATTTCATTGCTTTTTGGCGTTTGAGTGGAAGAGTTACAACAGGTTTCAGAAATGCCAGATCATGTGTAAGAAGCCTTAATGGGAAATGTGAAACCGTAAGGTTTTTTGTCAATGGAATATATATATATATATATATATATATATATATATATATATATACACACACACACACACACACACACACACACACACACACATACATACATACATACACTAACTGGGCTGCCGATTTTGGAAATCGGGTCCATCGCATCCGACCATATCGCTTGCGATGCGTTGGCCCTGATTTTTCCATAGGATTCAATGTTAAAATGTACTGAGTCCATTTTAACATGGAATTCATTGGGAAATATCAGATTATTAGCTGGTAATATGTTTTCCTCTACTCCACCATGGCAGCCATTACAAATGGGTTCCTCCCCACTGGGTAGAGCTCCGGAAAGGGAAAAAAAGACACCAGCCCCTATAAGAAGGCACCTCCTCCTGGCCTCAGTGTATTTGCATTCTCCAGCTTTAAAACAGAAAACATCATTAATCCGCATAACACATGTTAACAGTCATGACATAATGGGACGGGAATATATGCTGCCATGGTGGAGTAGAGGAAAACATATTACCAGGTAATAATCTGATATTTCCTCTACCTCCCCCATGGCAGCCATTACAAATGGGTAATACCCTAGCAGTTGATATATGGGAGGGCATACTCACGAAACCAGAGTTACTTCACTCCAGACTTCAAATTAAATCATAAGGTACTGCTTCAGCCTCCTTCCTTATATCACCGCGCTAAGGACGCTTCTCCCGACCTTAGCATCTGATGACGACATCACATCCACACGATAGTGCCTTGTGAAGGTATGAATGGATGACCACCCGGCTGCTTTGCACAATTCCAATACGGAGGCAGATCCTTTCTCAGCCCAGGAAGATGCAACCGCCCTTGTGGAATGGGCCTTCAGACCCACTGGAGGCTCTCTTTGCCTAATCTGATATGCTCTGCAGATACAGGCCTTGATCCATCTAGCCAATGTGGCTTTTGATGCAGCTTGACCCTTGTTTACTCCTTCCGTTAAAACGAATAAATTCTTCGATTTCCGGATGCTTTTCGTATTCTGTACGTAAATTTTAAGCGCTCTTACAACATCTAATCTGTGTTATCGCTCTTCTTTCACATTTGACGGATTGGCACAAAAAGAAGGCAGGATTATATCCTGGTTGATGTGAAAGTCTGATACAACTTTAGGTAAAAATTCAGGGTTAGTTCGCAGCACTACCCTGTCCTCAAAAAAAATGCCTGCAATTCTGACACCCTCCTTGCGGAGGTTATTGCCACTAGAAAACTGACTTTCCAGGAAAGTAACTTAAGTGTAGTCTCTTGTAGCGGCTCAAACGGTGCTTCCGTCAAAACTCCTAAAACTAAATTTAAGTCCCACGGTGCCACTGGCGACCTAAATCTTGGTTTGATCCTTTTCGCAGCCTGGACAAGCCTGCGTATGTATCTGTTCTCTGCCAGATCCCAATCTAACATTGCTCCCAATGCTGATATTTGTACCTTCAAAGTACTTACTGCTAAGTCCAGTTGTAATCTCTGAACCTTGAGAAGTACCTTGGGACTTTTTTGTTGCGACTCGTGGCCATAAGATCCACCTGTGGCCACCCCCATTTCTCTACGATCATGTTGAACAGGCTGTCGTTGAGCGCCCACTCGCCTGGTAGGCACTCGTTCTGCTTAATGAGTCCGCAACCAGATTGTCTTTCCCTGCCAGGAAGACTGCCGAAATGCTGTGTACATGACACTCTGCCCATTCCAATAACTGGGATGTTATCTCCATGAGACGTCGACTTCTCGTCCCGCCTTGACGGTTGATGTATGAGACTACCGCCCGATTGTCTGATCTTATGTTTAGGTCTCTGGCTATCAGCAGATCCTGGAACTCCTGACACGCCATGACCACCGCCTTCATTTCCCTGAGATTGGAATGTGCGGCTTGCCACCTTGGAGACCACCGTCCCTGTGCAATGGACTGACCGCATGTCGCTCCCCAGCCTCCTTGGCTGGCATCTGTTACCGTGACCTGGTCGACTACTGCAAACGATTTTCCTGCTTCTAGTTGTTCCACGTCCGACCACCAGGCCAAATCTGACTTTGCGGCTCTTGTTAAAATTATCTTCTGAGTGAGATATTTGCTGTTCTTGTTCCATTGTGACAGGAAGCAACTTTGGAATTTTCTTGTGTGGAACCTTGCCCATGGTACTGTTTCTAATGCGGCTGCCATCAATCCCAGTATCTCCATGCAGTCTTGGGATGACACGACTGATCTCCTCATCATCGATGTTACTTGGTGTACCAATTTCTCTCTTCTGGTCTCTGTGAGAGACACTCTCATGTTTTGAGTATCTATTGATAGTATGTAATCTTTTGAACTGGCACCAGTTGACTCTTCTTTTCGTTGATCAGCCATCCATGATGTTCCAGACATTTGAGCACTAACTCTGTGTGTTCCCTTACCAGTTCTTCTGAATCTGCAACAATTAAAATATCGTCGAGATAGGAGGGAGTAAAACTCTGGCCCTGTCTCAACTTTGCTACGATCACAATCAGCACCTTTGAGAAAGTTCGCGGGGAAGTCGACAGGCCGAAGGGAAGAGTCATGAATTGATAAGTGACCCCTTGCAGACGGAAGCTGAGAAACTTGTGATGGTTTGCGTAGATGGGTATATGTAGATAGGCGTCTTTTAAATCTATGGACGTCATGTAATCCCCGCGTTTTAAGTCTGGGATTATCAATCTCACTGACTCCATCTTGAACGTTCGGCTTAACACAAACTTGTTCAAGTGCCTTAAGTCTAGGATGGTTCGAAAACCTCCTGACGCCTTTTTTACCAGGAAGAAGCGAGAAAACCATCCCTGCTTCTCTTGCTTCTTCGGAACTACTTCGACAACTCCTTGTCTTAGCATTTCTTCTAGACTTTTAAAATAGCGCCTGTCTCTCCTCCATGTCGCTGGGTACTGGCGACTCCACAAAGAGATTTCCTGGAAGTCTCATAAATTCGATTCGATATCCGGACTGAATTATTTCCAGAACCCACCTGTCCGTGGTGGATTCTCGCCAAGCTTGGTAAAACTGTTTGAGCCTGGCGCCAACTCTCTGTATGACGGCGTCATTGTTGCTCCTTTCGGAAAGGAGCCTTCCCTTCTTTCCCTCTTTGGGCACGAAAGGACGCCCGAGACATCCAGTTTCCTCTCCTATAGGCCCTTCCTGGCCTATAAGCCCTGGAATCTCTGTATTCCTGATGCTGGAATCTAATAAATTTTGCTGGAACATTCTTTTTGACAGCTTTATCCTGGGGCAACCAGACTGATTTGCCCCCCGAGATTTTAGTAATTAGCTCATCAAGCTGTTTGCCAAACAGATACTCCCCTTGGAATGGTAGGGATAACAATTTATTTTTTGACTGCACGTCAGCCGCCCATGGTTTCAACCAAAGAGCCCGACGTGTTGCCGCTGCAGTGGCTCCTGCTCTAGCTGATAGGCATATGGAGTCCATAGTTGCCTCACACATAAATTCTACAGCCAATTGAACATCTTGGACTGTTTTAATAAGATCGGACCTCTTAATTCCGTCCAAAATGTCCGCCTCTAATTGCTGGCACCAGCCTCGCATTACACGTGAGGTAACAGCCATAGCAGCCGCTGGCTTAAGGGATGCCCCTGCCGTAAGATACTGCTTTTTCAGACCCAGCTCAATCCTACGCTCCATGGGGTCTTTGAAGATATTTACATCTTCCAAGGGAAGTGTAGTCTTCTTTGACAGTCAACTTTTGGCGCCTCTTCCCATGTCGACACCTGATCCTTGTCGAATGGGTACATTTTCGTTACTCTGGTGGAAGCAGCCACCCTCTTATCCGGGTGTTTCCACTCCTCAGTAATGATAGCTTTCAAAGTCTGAGATAAGGGAAAACATTTCCCCTTTCTTTTCCTGTCCTTAAACAACAGTTCTTGTAAATTAAGGTCCTCTTGCTGATCCTCAATATTGAGGGCCCTATGGATAAGCTCTAACAGATTATTGATCATATCAGGATTAAAGTCCTCCAACTTATCCTGAGGTATGTCTTGATCCTCATCCGGATCCTGACCCAGCATCTGCGCACAAGTTATGTCCTCCACAGAGTCATCCGACTCTTCACTTAGGACCACATGCTTCCTTTTTCCAGACATTTTACTCAGGTCTTCTTTCATAACAAAAGTCCCTGCTAATGCTGTTTTCAGCATATCCACTAGGTTCGTCATTTGAGCCATGGGTAGAGGCTGAGGGGCCTTACACTCCTCACAGATGCTGCCCACATGCTTTTCAGGTAAAGTTTTATCGCATGAAAAATATTTAGGTGAGTGCGTTCTCTTGTGTTTGGCTTTACTCTCCTTCTCTTTGCTGGCCTCAGACCTGCAACAGCCAAATACCATGCTTAATTAGCCTCTCAATCCAATGCACCATCACCTGATCACCACAAGGAAAAAAATTCCCAAACCAAAACCAAAGAACCAATAACAAAAACCAAAACAAAATCACCCAACAAAATCACTGTTTGTGGCTTACCCTGACTTTTTGGCTGCCTGCCGATTTTCCTCTTCCATAATATATCCAGCGGTGCGCCCTGACACTAATTAACAATAGTAATTAACTCACATTCACTGCTCAGAAGAAAACCAGCAACGTAACAAACATCTCTACACATACCTGCACAGTAATAGTAACACTTGAATGTCTCTTTAACACAATACCAATTCCCTGTACAATACAAAAAAACACTTAATACACAGGGAATATATGTGCTCAGTGTGGCATGGAACTCAGGGCTGGAACCATGCCACGCATCCTAAATTCAGCCACAAGTAAAAGCTTTAAAGATAGCAACTCACCAGCTGTATAGCAGAAAAGGAAAAAAGTTGTACCAACTGCTTAGCAAGGACCCGCCGTGCTCACACCGCCATTGTCCACGCTGTGCTGCTGCACTAAACACACACAGACGCCGGCTCACTTCCGCCTTTAAGAGGACGGAAGACGTCATCCGGCGGCGCCGCGCACCGCTGCCGACGCCTGCCTGCTTTCACCAGTGGATTAACGCAGGCCAGGCGTGCTGCGGCAACGCTATCCCGCGCCGCCATTAGCAACACGCCTGCAGACGCCGCCGCTTGTAGCTGCACCCAAAGGGGTCCGCATGCGGCTAGGGAGTTCACATTACCTCCATAAGGGCTCGGCCTGCCCTCCCTCACTGCTGGACCGCCGGAGCTGCCGCAGGGGGACACATAGTAGTCAGATTCGTTTCCTCTACAGCCCCCAGGGTAAGCCACCTCTCACACACTACCCGAAAGGGAAAAAAAGACACTGAGGCCAGGAGGAGGTGCCTTCTTATAGGGGCTGGTGTCTTTTTTTTCCCTTTCCGGAGCACTACCCAGTGGCGAGGAACTCATTTGTAATGGCTGCCATGGGGGAGGTAGAGGAAAAAGGGGTCCTTTTCATACCCCTACTATCCAAGTGGGCATGGAGTTGCATATAAACTGAGCACGAAGCGTGGCAAGCGTAGCGAGCCCCGCGAGGGGACACAGAATACCGTCCGCTCGCCTCGCTACGCTCGCCACAGGTTTATATCCAACTCAATGCCCACTTGGATAGTAGGGGTATGAAAAGGACCCCTTTTTCCCATTGAATTCCATGTTAAAATGGACTCAGTCCATTTTAACATTGAATCCTATGGAAAAATCGGGTCATCGCATCGCTTCGCATGCGATATGGTCGTATGCGATGCGATATCTCATCGCATCGCATCTGATTGTATGCCTTAAGTTAAGTCATACAATCAAAAAATCGGCAGCCCAGATAATACATAAGTACATATATATATATATATATATATATATATATATATATATATATATATATATATATATATATATATATATATATATCACTAATGCACATAAAATAATTGCCTTTTCCTTACTTAGCAGCCGTTTTCCTACTGCGCCCGCCCTGCACAGATTCCGGGAGCCTGGGAGGTGACGTGGAGAAACTTTACAACTTCTTGGAGTCTCTGTGCCTGCCGCACACAGCATTTCTGGGAGCGTGGGAGGGGACACGGTGACACGGCCGCGCCAACCAGTGGCTGGGGGGGGGGGGGCGTCGGCGGCATTCATAAGTCAATGACAAGCGGCTATAGTCGGGCCGCTTGTCATACTAATATGTGTCAGAGTGGCGGGCCAGACCTAAGCGGCTCGCGGGCCGCCTGTTGCCCACCACTGGGTTAAAGGTTTCTTACTTTAGCCTCCTCCCACCCTCCTAGCTTAAAATCTCCTCAAGCCTTCCGACCATTCTACCCCCGAGCACCCCTGCCCCCTCCTCGTTCAGGTGCAATCCGTCGCAGCAAAAGAGATGGTGCCTGACCAAGAATTCTGCCCAGTTTTCTAGGAACTCAAATCCCTCCATTCTGCACCAGTCTTTGAGCCACATGTTAACCTCCCTAATCTCCCTCTGTCTCCCTGGTCTAGCTCATGGCACAGGCAATATTTCTGCGATTATTACCTTAGATGTCCTCGCCTATTGCCTAGATCCCAAGAAGTCCACTTTAAAATAACCCATTGCTTATATATAGCCCCAGCTCAATCCAAACATATGTCCCCAGATGCGACTGGGCTTTGTCCAAAGTGTGGCCTGACAAATTCCGAATTCTTTCACTTTTTCTGGTCATGTCGCAAGATATTGACATTTTGGCGCAAAGTACTTCACTATTTAAATGAAAGGTTTAACATAAGTTTATCCACTGACCCATTGGCGTGCCTCTGCCTAAATTTCCGTAACTGGTTTACCCCAAACACTAATCCACGTCCCCTTCTCTTACTGCCAATAATCCTCACAATGGCTAAGAAACTCATATTAACAAAATGGATCAAAAGATCCGTTCCATCGGTACTTGAACTTACAGAATGTTTTAATTATTACTTTATGATATTCTTACTTTGGGATCAAACACACCTACATCCTTTAAAACGAAAGAGGAAATCTACATTAAATCCCTGGACTCGGATCTCATCCCCAAAATCCACCTCCCCACTATGATAATTTAACCATCTCACTGACCTTCTTCTACACCTTTATTTATCTAAATATCTTATCACTCCTACTGACATCACCTGTACTATCTGGGGATTTCACGTGATGTGTTGTATTGCCTCTGCGGGTATAGCATAAATAAATAAAGATATACATACATAATTCAGCGAAACTAATAACACACTATAGACTCATGAAACTACCTAAATCTTCTAAATACTCTGAAACGTCCTATGACCTCAACACCAGAAGATGGCTCAAAATGATTTAAAACACGGCTCTCACCCCCCTTCTCCCCTATCTATCAGAAACTGATAGATCCTACCAATGCTCTCACCTCTCTTTCCCCCCTTTCCCCCTCTTGTCTTGTCAAGTCTTCGTCCCTACTCCCCCCTGAATTAGCCTTCTTGATTCTCCATTTTGGTCTACTATATGCTGATGTAGAGCCAACTAATTAATAATATTTTTACTTTGTTATAACCACCTACATCGTCCCATTGTTGAAGGCCTATGTTACTTGTTTACTGCCTTCTAACCTATATACATGGTGGTTACATTATCTATGTCCAGAAATGTATTTTACAACTACATAATGTCTCACTGTAATGAATGAAAATAAAAATCTTTGGAAAAAAAATTGTCCTATGAATCAATCCTCTGAAAACTGTTTTAAGGGTAGTGACAGAATTGTGCAAAAGGACGTCCACTGCTCTCTTCAGCCACCCGCCCGTCTACTGCTTGGAAACTTCTGCGGCTCCCAGCATCTTCACTGGAGGCATTGTCACATGCCTCTGGGTATATGAGCCATCTAAAGACAAAATGCATGTGCTCAAAAGAACATGCAATCTGCTCCCAACCACAACTGATCTGACGTGTAGCACCAATCCTCCAGCGGCGGCATTGCATGATTGTGTGCACACAATCTGCATACAATCCATTGAGATTGTCTGATTGGTTGAATAAGCCTGAAAGACATTGCACCCAGAGTCATGTGACACTCCCTCCATGACTAGCAGAGAAGAGAGGTGCAGCTTCCGGGCTGCCTGCTGCTGAAAACAGCGGTGCACGTCTTTTTGCACAATTCTGTCACTACTCTGAAAACAGTTTTCAGAGGATTGCTGCATTAGGTCTTTTTAATAATGCCATAACACAGTGGATGTGAGCAGATTGGTAGTTGCTGGCAACCTGTAAATTTAAAAAAAAAAAAAACTGGATTTTTGGTACTCCTATCCTTTTGATCCTAGTAGGCCAGCCCCCTATTTAAATAAAGCTTCAATCATACAATCATGCAGCAGATGGATTGTATGAAGGGATGCATGACAGATTGTGAGTACATTGCGTGTCCAAAAAATCACCAAGGACTGCTAGGGAGTTGAAGGGAAATGGGACACAATAATGATTGTAAGATCGGTCTTTCTGATGTATGGCCACCTTTTTTTCAGATCTGATCGCAGTACAAATTTGTTCTCAAAATGGGCAAAACCATGTGCACTGCATGGGGGGTGGGGGTGTGCAGAGAGTTAAATTTGGGTGGGGTGTGTTAAAACTGAAATATTAATTGCAGAGTAAAAATAATGCAGCCAGTATTTACCCTTCACAGAAACAAAATAACTCACACAAATGTAACTCTCTATACATGTTGCATCTGCCCCAACTGCAGTGCACATGGTGTTGCCCATTTTGAGAAAAAATCTGTACTGCAATCAGATCTGAATAGGCCTTTGTGCAGAGAAAAAAGCCATAGCACACTAACATTAAAACTTCATGCCAAATGTGAAGGATAGCGGAGGGGTAATCATGGATTGGGGCTGGATTGCAATCATCGACTGAAAAATTAATTCCTATGTTTATCAAGACAATTGCCGGAAAATTAAGACCATCTGTCCACTAACTGAAGATTAACAGAAGCTAGGTGATGCAACGGGACAAGGACCACAGAAGTAGATCAACAACAGAATGACTTCAACAGAAAAAAAAAATATATGCCATAGTCCTGACCTCAACCCAATTGGGATGCTGTTGCATGACCTCAAGAGAGCGACTCACACCAGACATCCCAAGGGGTGTTAATCATTAGGTCACCAGCATGTTGGTCGACAGTCATTAGGTCCACATGGGGGTTTTCAATTTTTTTTTTTGTCCCGAATGTCGACATGGACACTGAAAGTAGCGCTGCGCTCCCCAATCTATGCCCGGCACACTATTTTATTCTCCCACCACGCCCTAGTGGATGGTAGGGCATGAAATATCGGCACAAAAAAACCCAGTGAGAAACCCCATGTCAACCATTTGACCGTCGACCTAATGACCCTGTCGACCAAGACGCATGTTGACCTAAATGCATGTCGACCAACATGCTGATGACCCAATAACTGTATCCATCCCAAGAATGAGGAACTTAAACAGTTTGTTAAGAGGAATGGTCCAAAATTCCTCCTGACAATTGTGCGGGTCTGATATGCAACTATATGAAATGTTTAGTTGAGGTTATTGCTGCCAAAAGAGGGTCAAACAGTTATTAAATCCAAGTGTTCACAGACTTTGTCCACTCTGCACTGTAAATGTTTACACAGTGTGTTCAATAAAAACATGAGAAAAAATAATTGTTTGTGTGGTATTAGTTTAAGCAGACTGTCTGTCTATTGTTGTGACTTACTGTAGATGAAGATCAGAACAAATTTAATGACCAATTTATGCAGAATTCCATGTAATTTCAAAGGGTTCACATACTTTTTCTTGCAACTGTATACAAATACAGAAACCTAGCAGGTTCCTCACCATTGCAATGCAGTACTCCCTAGGATTTTCCTTCTCCATCCCATACTTTTCAAGTGCTTCTATAACGGCAAAATCAGCTGTGTCATTTGTTGACAACAAGATTGTTTTGTATGGGATATTTGGTCTCAAACTGTCGGCATAAATCCTCAATGTCCCACCTTAAAAGAAACAAAAAATGTACATTACAGATTCTTAAACATAAAAAATGCATTCCAGCCCCCACCTGAGCATATTATAAATGTTCTGGAATACAAAGCTATGTAATACCCTGAATTTCTTCAATTACTATTTTATTTTTATGTCGGAGTATATAAACAGAGCAGAGGCTGAGAAGGTCAGAGCTACCCTGACCGGGTAAGTGAGCATTTCTTTCATAAAATAACGACTGTTATTATCTACCTTAGGTGAACTCTTTCTTCGAGGTTCATGGTACCCACAGGGTGACATCTGGGTTGTAGGAGGACGCAGAGGACCGTGGCACCAATCATCGAAGCTTTAAGGTTTCCCATGATGCACAGCTCCTCCCCTATAACCCCACCACGCCAATCTCGTCAGTTTGTTAACCAGCCAATAGTAGCAAGCGGAGAATTTAGAAGATAGACAAGAGCATGCCAGTGCACTCACTCACACATACATACATAGAGTGAAGGAAGACATGACTAAGGTCGTGGAAGTCACAATTTGTCTCTCACAAAGGAATCCCTCAGGCCTAATTAAGGGTCGTGCCCTGTGGGTACCATGAACCTCAAAAGAAAGAGAGAGTTAACCTAAGGTAGGTCTACCATAACTCATTTTCTTCTTCGGGTTCCATGGTCCCACAGTGTGACATCGGGGATGTCCAAAAGCAGTTCTCAAGGGAGGGTACCCACTTGGTGTCAGAAGGGCCCGACGACCAAAGGAAGCATCCTGGGAGGCGAATGTGTCAAATGCATAGAACTTTGTGAATGTATGAACAGATGACCACGTTGCAGCCTTGCAGTTGTTCAGCAGACGCCAAGTGGTGCGCAGTCCATGATGGATCTACCGTTCTGGTGGAATGTGAATGAATTGACAATGGTAGAGTGGTCCAGATATATCGTTCGTACATAACTACATTTATGGCGTTTTCAGCCGGGTAGAGATCATCCGATTTGAACGCAGGGCCATTATCTCCTGGTTGATGTAGAACCTGGAGACTACTTTGGGCGGGTGGGAAGCTCTGGTTCTTAGCACTGCCCTATCCAGATGGAAAAATTATAAAGGGAGGTTGGCATGAAATAGCAGACAAATCCGATATGCGTCTGGCAGACGCATTTGCCAAAGTGAACATAATTTTAGCTGTGAGCCACTTTGTATATTCCACAGTGAAGTGTTTCCAAAAGAGGTTTGGCCAGAGCCTGTAACACTAAAGACAGGTCCCCCGCTGTCGTTGGAGGTACAAATAGTGGTTGTATACGTATAACATCCTGGATGAAAGTATGTATATCTGGAAGTAATCTTCCTTTCAAACCAGACAGACAAAGCAGAGATATGCACCCTAGGCGAGGCTAGCCTTAATCCTATATCTAAACCTCTCTGCAGAAAATCAAGGACTCTAGCAATTTTGAACACTTTCGTGTTATACTTGCACACCAGGAGAAAGAAGTGTGCCACACCCGGTAGTAAATCCTTGCTGATGCAGGTTTACGTGCCTTGATCATCATTTGGAAACCCTTTTAGTATGGCAGTGGTGGTACGCACACTGGGCGGCTTTCTCAACCAGGTACTCATACCTGGTTGAGATAGCCGCCCAGTGTGCGGCGAAACACGTTCCAAGAGAAATCTGGACCACCTGCTCCTGCTACCCGCTCACTGCTGACTACAGAGCCAGAAGATTGACTCCACCAGCCGCAGATCTCCCATGACGCCACCATTTTCCCCAGCAGCTTGAGGCACCTCCATATAGAAATGCTCCGAGCGCTGAGAATCTCCTGGACTAAGGCGACCAGATCCCTGGCCTTTGCCTCCGGGAGAAATACCCGATGGAGATGGGTATCCAGAATAACTCCCAAGAATTGGAGCCTCTGTGATGGTACCAACTGAGATTTTTGCAAGTTTAAAATCCAGCCGTGAGCCTGTAAAAAACGGATGGCTTCTGCCAAGTGACTCTGAAGCATGGCTGCTGACTCTGCTTTGAACAGCAGGTCGTCCAAATAAGGTATCACTGTGATTCCCCTGAGCCTCAGCACAGCCGCCATCACTGACATTATCTTTGTGAATACCCTTGGCGCGGTGGCTAGCCCAAAGGGTAACGCCCGGAATTGTAAATGCAGGTCTCCTATAGCAAACCTCAACAAGGCCTGATGCTCTGGGTGTATAGGAACATGCAGATATGCGTCCTGGACATCCATGGACACCAAAAATTCTCCCTGGTCTAGGCTCAGGAGCACTGACCGTAGAGACTCCATTTTGAAATGGTCTACCCATAAATGGACATTTAGAGACTTCAAATTTAGTATTGGTCTGAAAGACCCGTCTGGTTTGGGCACCAGAAACAGAGTGGAGTAAAAGCCTTTCTTCCACTCTGCCCTGGGAACCGGAGAAACCACCCCTTTCTCTAATAGGGAGTGAGCTGCTCTCACAAGAGCTGTACGCAGCCGCGCTTCCTTTGGCAAGGATGTGGGGATAAACCTTTTCGGAGGCAGACCTCTGAAAGGAATTTTGTAGCCCTGGGCTATAATGTCTAACACCCAGGCATCCTGGTCTAGAGAAGCCCATGCGTCCCTGAAGTGTGAGAGACGCCCCCCCACCTTTATCACTGTCGGGCAAATCCCCTGACAGTCATGCGGAGGGTTTGTCCTCTCCTTTGGTGGCAGGCTTCTTGTGAAAGGAGCCAAACTTGGACTTCGGGGTCTTGCCCCTAGAGGACTGAAACTTTCCCCTGAATGACTGTCCTCGAAAGGACGCACCACCTCTAGGGGAGGGCCGAAAGGACGGCCTAAAGGCAGAAAATCTGGATGCCTGCTTAGCCGTGGGAGCCGGCAGAAATGTACTTTTGCCGCCCGTGGCCTGCTTAATTATTTCCTCTAATTCTGACCCAAATAACAACTTTCCTTTGAAAGCTTAAGTTTCTAGGGCCTTTTTGGACTCATTGTCCGCTTCCCAGGCCTTAAGCCAGAGCACTCTCCTGGCATTAATCGACACTGTGGACACTCTGGTTGCCATTTTAAGTGCTTCCTCCTCTGCTTCTACCACATACTCTGCAGCTGCCTTAAGCTTCTCCGCCAGCAGCAATACACCAGAGTCAGCCTGCATCATGGTGCATAATTCACCAGCCCACTCAATCATGGCCTTAGAGACCCAGGCTGAAGCAATAAGCGGACGTAGGGTAAATCCCACCCCTTCAAAAATAGCCTTGAGGTTACCCTCCAGCTTTTTATCCACAGGATCTTTAAAAGCTGCACCGCCCTGTACTGGTAAAACAGTAGCCTTGGACAAACGTGCCACTGAAGCATCCACAACTGGCACCTTTTCCCAGAGCTCTGCATGAGACTCCGGCATGGGGTACAGACTAAGGAATCTCTTAGGCATTTGCAGCCTCTTATCAGGGGTTTTCCAAGCCCCTTCCAACAATTCCTGTAAACCTTCATCCGAAGGAAAGGTAACAGCCTCCTTACGCTGTCGCTTAAACACACCTTTAGCAGGAGTTTTATCCTCCACTGACAGTTTCAAAGCCTGTTTCACAGCTACAATAAGATCCTCTACTCCTGCAGAAGAGGTCTCTTCAAAATCATCACCCTGATCCCAGGGGATGTCAGTATACGGTCCCTCCTCCTCATCTACCAATGTAGGCATAGCATAAGACCTTTTAGGTGTCCCTGCAACATCAATCTTGTCTAGTATCTCACTAAACCTGTTCATCCCCCTAGCAGTATCCTGCATCACCTGAATAAAGGCAGGGTCTGCCTGGGTAAGAGGCAAGGAGCCAGAGGACTGCTGAGATGATGGCATAGGTCTCTGGGATTCTACCAAGCCATCACTCTGTCTGTCCAGTAACTGCACCAAAGCGTTCACTGACCTGCCTAGGGCAATGGCCCACGCGGGTTCAATCTGCTCTGCCCTCTGAGGTTCACTCCCCATGGGTCTCACAGCAGCGCAAGTGTTACATAAGCCCCCCTTGGCCATCTGCTCAGGGACAAATTTCTGTGTGCATACATTACACGCGCTCAGTGCAATAAGGGCTCCCTCCCCCAAAACCACAGCAGGTTGCTCAGACATGATGAAAAGTGATATATATATATATATACATATACACAGTGCATACAATGTACCAGCGATTATACAGGTTTAATGCACTCAATCACTTAGCTGTCTGTTGGTTTCAGATGCGGGGAAACGATGCCCAGGAAATCCAAACACTCTGCTAGGATCTGTAAGCCAGCTCAGCTCCGCTGCAAGCGTTCTGAAAGGCGCCAAACACAGAGTGAGGGAAGAGACCAAAGTCCCTGCTGCTGCGGGGTCCGTGACTTTTGGCGCCAACCACCCCCAGTCAGCCGCTCCCTAGGTAGGATTTCCTAGTTCCAGTATCTCCCCCTCGACTGGGGACCACTTGGAACATGCCTGTAACAACGCTGCTGTCCTCTCATATAGGAGCTCAGCGTGTAAGCCCTGCATAAAATGGCCGCTGCCATCACGGAGCGCCTGTCCCCCATGATCCTCACCTAAACGTGAAGCCGGTTTCAGGACACTCCGGAGCCCAGGCAGCTTCTAAAAAAGAAGCTGTAAGCGCTGCACAGGGAGGCCAAACAGCGTCTCCCTTGTGCACAGTGAGCTGACAGGACGCGCTTCTGCCAGCTCCTGCTGCGCTAGCAGTGTGAGGATTCACTATGAGAATCCTCACACTGTGCCTACCTAGCTAGAGTATAATTAATAAAATAATAAAAAATCCCCTAATTCTTCAGCTGCTCCTGCAGCTCTTTAGAATAGCATCCACTCCAGTGGGCACCTAACACGAACTGAAGAGTCCAGGATGCAGTAGGGGAGGAGCCTACCCTCTAAAAGCTTTAGGATAGGTGCCTGGCTCCTTCGGACCCTCCTACATCCCAGTGTTGAGCTGTGTCACCAGGACCATTGAAAGAGAAATACTGTTGCGGGAAGTCTTTTTCATGAGAAATAGACTGTGCAGGAACGATTATATAGTACAGATCTGTACTATGTAGTCCAAATCAAACAAGTTTGTTCCCAATTCTATTCCAATTGAATTACAAGCAAAATTGCATGGTGTGCACACCCCTTTAGTTTGAGTCTTAGCCATACAGGTGTATGCAATGCGAGAAGGATGGCTTTTTTGGCGAAGTAAAGCCATCCTCGCCATCCAAGACGTCAGAGGACAGCAATGATTCCCTTAAATGGTGAGGTACACCGCAAATGCAGCAAGCCCACTACATTTTGTGGCAAGCCCTGTCATTTTGACGGCCACACTCGCCACTTCCACCTCGTCTCAGGGTACAGGCAAGGTGGAAAGGAGAGTGAATGGGAGGGCGTTGAATACTCTAACGGCGAGTTGTCGGCACTGCTCACTGTATAGCTCACCATCAGGGGCAAGCCGCCCCCATGAAATATAACCCATATAGAAATAAGGTACTCTGATGCCTATGACATCCCAAACAGCCTGTTAAAAAGCTTCTTGGCACTTCTAGAATGGCATTTGGCATGACTGTTGTGATACATGGCCTCTTTTCCAAACTCATTACCCTTCAAGGGATTTTTTTTTTTTCTTTTACCAGCACACAATACCCACTGCAGCTGCGAAAATGCATAGGCCTACTACTTATCACAGATATTTGTTTTCACATGAAAAAAGTTTTACATTTAGAAAACTAGGGAATAACCTCACAGAGAAAATTGTTAACGAAAAAAAAACGAGTTTCCATAATGCGACTTATGTCCCATGCACAGTATGCAATCCCAGATGCCACTTTTGCAAGGGGCCATGTTGCATTATGCATGCATGCAGCATGGCCCTTGTTAACCATGTGCTCCCTCGTCTATACATGCACAGATGATAGGGCAGGGTGTAAAGACCCGCGGGAGTGCGCATGGTTAGTCATTGGAGGCATACACACTGGGCAATATAATGAACAATATAGCTCAGAAGGGCAAAAAGGGTTCTTAATTAATCCTGTACATTCTAATCAACCAGGAAAATATCTTCAGCTGGTCTTACTGAAGCAGAGCACAATTATGAATATAAAAAAAGTGTAACACGTAACAAGCAATTTATTTAGTTACCAGAGTCAGGACGACCATCAGAGCTACGAAATTCTTGCATTCTTTTTTCTAGTTTCTGTTGTCTTCTACGTTTCATCACTACCTCTGGGTTAGAAATTGTGCGGGTAAAGCTGGTTTCAGGCATATCTTTGTAAACTTCTGCAGCTAGATGTGAATTCTCTCTGTGGGGTGGGAAAAAAGAGAAAAAAAAAAAAGGATAAAAGAGGAAAGGACAATTTAAAAATTTCTCATCAGCAAATACTTTGACGAAACTCGTAGAGAGGCCTCTACCCAATCACCATTGAACACTTCTATTGTTTCATGTAAGCTTTATTTTTTTGTTATATTTATGCATTTTATTAAAACTCCTCAATTAATTTTAATTGGAGTGTTTTCTTTTTGGTTACTTACCACTGCACAATTATTGGAGTTATAAGATGAGGACTCGCTTGAAGGACCAACCAGAAGGTTTAAATTGGACATCATCTGAGGAGATCCTGGTAACCAATTAAGCCCAAGAAGGGTCACCAATATATTGACGAGCACAATTTTCTTAATTATATAGTACACACACACACACAATAAGCACGAATTGTGGTGAAAATTATATATATATATATATATATACACACACGCACATACATATACACAAATTTGCTGGAGAAACCGCACACTTTTAAATCCAATTAGAGTTCGTAGGTGCCAGAACATACGAAATACTATATTCTGAGATCCAATCCACTGAAGGTATTAGAGCACAAGAACCAGCACACCACCATTTCACGATGAAAAAAAACTTTTTAGTAGTTCAAAGCATGAGCCATCAGCGATAACATCAAATTTCAGATATGGACAAGCAGGTACTTATCACATTTCAGGGGGAGCTGTCATCCTCTCTAGCTTAACCCCCGTGGCCCCAATTGCCCGACAGCTGTTTCGGAGGTCCTCCTCCTTTGTCAAGGGCTACAGGTACTATCACCCACAAATGGCTTTATAGGGAGTAGAGTGCCCGCCAGAATCAAGCTACACCTGTGACTCACCTGTCTGCCGCCTCTCCATTACGTTTCATCCCATACGCAATGCACCATTCGCGCTGTTCTAATCAGGAAGTTCTGGCCGGTGACCCGCACCGGAAGTGCGGCTGTGCACCGCACACATCTCCTGAGTTCCTCTAGCTCTCCGTGGCGTCCCCAGACTGCTATGGCAACCGCCGGGTCAGACAGAGTCCCCGCCCGCCCGTCGTTACCAAGCCGCAGTGCGAGCTGTCACTCAGTCAGCTCGTGGGAGAGTTACGCCCACTGCCTCTGGTTACTGGCTCGCTTCTGCTATATCTGGCCGCTCGCTATTGTTATCAATAAATCTCCAGCGCTAAGTGCTGCTGCAGGGATGTCCAAATATAAAGGGTAGCGTCTCTACGCTCAACTATATAACCCTATTGGATTAGGCTGGCAGTGGTGGTCATATTAGTGCAGCGTGCCGCCTGACAGGCACCCACACCCCCTATTCCACCTACAGAATGGGTGACACAAGAAATATTTGGCGAACCACAGGTCTATACATGACCCCTATCTAAATGATGTAGAAGATGGTCTCAATATAATACACACATTGAATTACAATCATCGTGAATAAAAGCAGACAAAAAATGAGAAAAAAAACACTCAATATCTGATCTATAAGTGTCAGCAGCCCCTTATTTCTATCATAGACGGTCACATTGTGAGACAGCATGTCGATAACACCTTAGAGCAATAGCCAATATTAGCTCAAATCATCAAACGTATATCGCATAGCTGTACATTCTGCATACACAAAAAGAAATATATAAAAAAACACAATTCAAAAAAACATGAAAAACCTAAAAAAAAAACGTGAAAAACCAAAACAAATTTTTTTCCGATAAAAAATTAATTTTATCCTAGAAAACTCATATCTACTAATCAATACCATCATGATTGGACAGTCCCAGAGTAGGGTTCCCTAGAGGAACACATTTAGATTTAATTCTTCATTTAGTCCCCCTGGGTACATGGAGTTCAATTTATAGATATACTCGCATTCTTTCCTCAATAGCATAAGATGCCGATCACCACCTCTCTTGAGTGGTTTCACACAGTCTAGCGGCATGAATTTAAAGTCCCGTATATTGTGTCCAGCTTCGAAAAAATGTTTAGCTACCGGTGGTGTGCTGGCATCCCTAATCACCAATGCACGTTTAATTGACGATCGGTGCATTGCAATACGTTCCTTTACCATCCTGATAGTTTTTCCAATGTACAGTTTGTGACAGGGGCAAAGGATGGCATAAATAACATATCGGCTTTCACATGTCAATCTATGCTTGATCGGGTATTTGCAGCCAGTCACTGGATGTATGAAGCATTCTCCTGTGGAAATATGTGCACAATTTACACATCTGCCGCATCTAAACACTCCGTTCCTCAACCCCAGCCAACTGGTGGTACCTCCTCTAGGGCTGATATCTGATGAGGTGACGCAGTCCTTCAGGTTATTGCTTCTTTTGTAAGCAAACATAGGTTTATTTTGACAATATTTACCAATTATAGGATCAGTCTCTAGAATGTACCAATTTTTGTACATAATGTCTCTCAGTTTGGGTGAAGAAATTGAGAAAGTGGATGGGAAAATCAGGCGCTCCTGGTTTTTAGATCTGTCTGAGTTATCAAGTGTTTGAGCCCTCTCCAGGTTCATACATCGATTGATCGAGTCCTCGATTTCATCTTTATTGTACCCTCTCTGAATAAAGTCCTGACCCATTTTGGTCAGTGCGGGTAACACATCTTGTTTATCAGAGGTTATCCTCACCACTCTAACCATCTGAGAATAAGGTAGGCCGCGTTTAAGCGGATGCGGGTGGAAACTACCAGCTAGTAAGACCGAATTCTGATCCGTAGGTTTTTTGTAAACAGTAGTCTTAAATAAACCTTGATCAATAGTGATACATACATCTAAGAAGCTGACTGTATTGGGGCTGCTGACACAAGTGAACCTGATGGTGCTTGCTATGCCATTGAGGTATTCTATAAATTCATTGAGCTTCTGCTCACCCCCCGTCCAAACAAAAAAGATATCATCAATGAACCTAACATAAAGAAAAATAAATTTCTTATATAATGAATTCTGTAAAATATGACATAATTCATAACTGAACATAAATAAATTGGCATACGCCGGGGCCATGTTTGACTTAATGGCGGTGCCCTGTAATTGTAAATAAAAGGAATTCTCAAATAAAAAATAATTTTTGTGTAAAATAAAACTCATAATTAATAAGAAATTCCACCGGTGGGCCTGTATATTTTGAACTGGTGCTAATTGCTTGTTTAATAGCATCCAGGCCCTGTTGGTGCTGTATATTTGTAATATCACAAGACTTGTAATATCACAAGTGACCAGTAGACATCCTTCAGGTGGTAGACCAAAGGCCTCAATTCTTTTAAGAAAATCAGTAGTGTCACGGAGTACTGTTGGAACTTCACTGACTATAGCTTGCAAAAAATAGTCTATGTACTGCGAAAGACTCTGACATAGTGACCCTCTCGATGAAATTATGGGCCTACCTGGGGGTTTATTTAACGTTTTATGTATTTTCGGGAGAATGTAGAGCAATGGGGTGATTGGATGATCCTGAGTCAGAAAATCCTTCTCAGAGTCATCAATCCACCCATTGCTCCAGCCCATATTAAGAAGAGAGTCAATTTCCTTTTTATAGGATGTGGTGGGATCATATTGTAATTGCTTATAACAAGCCGAATCGGCAAGTTGCCTTTGTACTTCGTTTATATAATCTGTCCTATTCAGGACCACCACCCCACCTCCTTTGTCCGCCGCACGGACTATAAAAAAACGCCGCACGGATCTCTAAAAAACCTTAGAGAGAACAGCTCTATTATAGTCCGTGCGGCGGACAAAGGAGGTGGGGTGGTGGTCCTGAATAGGACAGATTATATAAACGAAGTACAAAGGCAACTTGCCGATTCGGCTTGTTATAAGCAATTACAATATGATCCCACCACATCCTATAAAAAGGAAATTGACTCTCTTCTTAATATGGGCTGGAGCAATGGGTGGATTGATGACTCTGGATGATCCTGAAATTATATAGAATTAATGTATATAATTTTTTCCTAAACGATATTTTTCAGTTTGTTTATAGGTGAACTCCATGCTAACTATTTTCTTGGGCAATCAGAATTAAAGATTATTTGATATGTTCCCCTATCATTGGTTGCCCCTGAGGTGGTGGTATGCCGTTTATTTGTATACAAACCCTTTGCGTTCCATTGCGTTCCACTGGACACACACTTCCGCGTTTCAGAACTCATACTGACACATGAATAGAAGGAACTACGGTATTTGATTGATGGACCAGCCCTATCTTGATACACGGAAGTGGTGTACATTGGTATAACGCAGGAGGACCACAATTCCCCACCGCTATGACAACTTCCGGTGGGGAACGTTAACCAGCAGGACAGAAGGAACAGTTTTATTGGTTCCGGTCCGCGACCTAATGAAGCCTGCGGACGTATATACGGAGTGGCGAAAAAGCCTCATATGTGAGGATATGAACCGCTAACTCCCTTATGCGGATCTGTGAGCCTGATTATACCCCGACTGGGGAGAGTATTTTGGGGGACACATCGCTCCTGTCCAGGGATGTTGCTAGTCGCGTAACGTCACTTCCGGTGACGGGAGATTCAATCTAGCTTCTCCACAAAACTGTATGTATAATAAACTGTTTCTATATGAACCTCCATAAGATGTACACACTATATCACCTTAATGATGAGTTCATAAACATGATTTTGGGCTTCTTAAGTGTTCGATTAACAACGCTGACCCGTGATTGAACCCGGAAGTGAAACTTATTAATAATAACAAACGAATATTTATTGAATTTTCCACTATGTTATATGGTATTTTCATTCAATTTTACATGACCATTATAAATGAACCTTCTATTTTGTCTCCGAGCATGTTCTTTTTTTGTTATTCATTGTAATTTATAAGTGAATCAATTTGGTATGCTAATCAATAACCAGGAAGTGTGGGTATAAATACCCTTAAGGTACACTGATAGAGACACCTTGATAAAGCTGACAGGGGTCAGCGAAACGCGTTGGTGTTACGTGGATTGCCATCTAATTTCTTCATCCAATTGGACCCTTATACCTGCTTATTTCACTGGACCTATTATTGAGACCTGGGAAACCTACCATCTACTGGGACAAGCCTACACCGCACACATCGTCGAGGTTGCTCCATTGTGGGCAAAATTTGCCCTAATTCTTCAAAGGATTACCATACCTCCAGCGGCGTTTATCCAAAATCGGCTCACCCAAGGACTCCCTCCACCACGGACTCTAGCCAGCTCCAGTGCAGGTTATATGATGTACCAATTTCCACTTATTTGATTTTAATTTCATTTAGCAACTTTTTACTTATCTAAATCCGGATCAAATGTACCAATAAAATTGTTATATTTTTATATTAATTGATTCACTTATTGTTATTAACCATATTGTACAGCGCTGCTATTCTTGTCTATTTCTTGTCCTTTTCTTGAGGGAATTGACTACTCCCTTTTTTAGCAGCTGCTTAAATTTTTGAGAGATCAGCCTATGTAAAGCGCTCCAAATCAACCCAGGTTGATTCTTTTTTCTATGACTTTGGACATGCCTGTCTTATGGGATACTGGGAATCGTCTTAAGACATTGGGGATGTCCCAAAGCTTCCAGAAGGGGTGTGTACGGGTGGAGACCACTGCAGTACCGCCTGCCCAAACTGGGTATCCTCTTTGGCCAGGGCATCAAATTTGTAAAATTGAACAAAAGTATGCTGCCCCGACCAAGCAGCAGCTCGAGCTGTAACGCAGAAACACCCCGAGCAGCCGCCCAGGATGCGCCCAGAGACCTAGTGGAGTGTGCCTTCAGTCCTGAAGGTGCTGGCAAGCCTGCCACTACATAGGCCTGTTGTACCGTTGCCCGAATCCACCGAGTAATGGATTGTTTTGATGCAGGACGACCCTTCTTCTGTGCATCATACAGGACAAAAAGACAGTCCGTCTTTCTAATTCTTGCCATCCTCTGAATGTAGACACGCAGAGTGTGCACTACATCTAAGGATACCGGAATACACAGTGAGTCAGAAGCAGAAGGAACCACAGGAGGTTGAGATGAAATGCATAAATCACCTTAGGCAGGAACTGTGGGTTTGTTCTCAATTCCACTTTGTCCTCATGAAAGATCAAGTAGGGACTCTTACAAGAGTCCCTAACTCAGACTCTACCAGCTGAAGCCAATGCCAAAAGTACCACCATTTTCCAGGTGAGGAACTTCAATTCCACCGAAAATAAAGGATCAAACCAGGAAGACTGTAGGAAAGTCAGGACCACATCCAGACTTGACGGTGGTGTAGGTGGCACAAAAGGAGGCTGAATATGAAGTACTCCTTGGAGAAAGGTCTGCACCTCTGGCAGACCAGCCAATTTCTTCTGAAAGAAGAAGATTGATAGGGCCTGAAATCTGGACCTTTAAAGTTCCTAAACATAGGCCCAAATCTAAGCCGGCCTGCAGAAATCTCAGGAACCTATTCAGGTTAAATTCTGCTGGTGGAAAACGTTTCTACTCACACCAACGGACAGATTTCCTCCAAATATGGTGGTAGTGGGCCACGGTCACCAGCTTCCTGTCCTGAGTCATCGTAGATATGACGGATGTGTGAAGGCCTTTATGAGCTAGAATCTGCCGCTCAACCTCCAGGCCGTTAAACGAAGCCACCCTAAGTCCTGGTAGACGTAGGGTCCTTGAGTGAGCAGATCGCTTCTGAGAAGTAGACGCCAAGGCTCCTAGACCAACAGGCACGGAAGATCCGCGTACCATGCACTTTTTGGCCAATCTGGAGCCACTAGAATGGCCTCCACTCCTTGACTTCATATTCTCTTGAGTACCTTTGTCAGCAGTGGAAGAGGTGGGAACAGGTAAACCAGGGTAAACTAACATGGGATCCCTGGTTCTTGAGCAGTAGTTGGCAACTTTGGGATTGAATTTTGACGCCAACAGGTCTATTTGTGGATGACCCCACCACCCCACAATGGACACAAACACATGAGGATTTAAGAAAGTCCACCTCCCAGTTGTCCACCCCTGGGATAAAGATGGTTGAGAGCGCCATCACATGCATCTCTGCCCAAGACGGAATCTTGGAAGCCTCCCTCATACAACATCTGTTCTTTGTTCCTCCCTCGTGGTTGACATACACCACTGTCGTTGTATTGTCAGATTGCACCTGAACTGCCTGACCTTAAAGGAGCGATTGAGCCTGCAGGATCGCATAGTACATGGCTCTCAAGTCCAGGACGTTGATGTGCAGCTTTGACTCCCACAATGTCCATCAGCCCTGAAAAGACCTGCCCCGAGTCACCGCTCCCCATCCCAACAGACCTACTTCCGTTGTTAGGAGGATTAAATCCTGAATCCCGAACCTCCTTCCTGCCCACAGGTTTGGGTCCACCACAGGAGCGATTGTCGGGCCTGATGTAACAGGAATATGTTCTTGTGCATCAGGAGATGCGACCCTGACTACTTGGACAGCAAATCCAGCTGGAACACTCTGGTGTGAAACCAACCAAACTGGATCGCCTCGAAGGTCGCCACCATTTTTCCCAGAAGTTGGATACGCTGGAATATTGATACCTGAGGCTTGGTCAGAATTTCAGAGACGAGAGTCTTAATGGCCCACGCCTTCTCATCGGTGTCCAGGATCATTCCCAGGAAGCGAACGCGACGTGTCGGGGTCAGGGAGGACTTGGGGATGTTGAAAATCCAACCATGGTCCGACAGAACCTGTCTGGTCTTGACAATATCCTGTACTAGGATCTGTTCTGACCTTGCTTTGATAAGCAAGTCGTCTAGGTAGGGAATGATGTTGATTCCAATCCTCCTCAGCAGAGTCATTTCTGCCATCACTTTCGTAAATATACTAGGAGCAGTAGACATGAATGGCAGCGCTCTGAACTGGTAATACTCATTTTTTAGAGCAAATCTTAGGAATGCCTGATGGGGGCCCCAAATAGGGATGTGGAAATAGGAGTCCTTCACATCCAATGATGCTAGGAACTTTCCCTCCTCTAGGCTTGCTATGACTGCCCTCAGAGATTCCTTTCTGAACCTGTATACCTTTAGAAAGGGGTTCAGAGTTAAATTTAGAATGCGCAGTACCGAGCAATCCGGCTTTGGTACTACAAACAGGTTGGAGTAATAACCTTTTCCCTGTTCCTCCACTGGGACTGGTATGATGACCAGTGATTTCACCAGGCGTTGTATTGCTTGGTGCAAGATTACCTGATCTTCCGCAGCTGCTGGTAAGCCTGACTGGAAGAACCTGTGAGGAGAGGTCCTGCAAATTCCAGCCTGTAGCCGTTGGAAATAAGATCCCTCACCCATGAATCCAGGTTAGATGCATCCCATATGTGGCTGAAATACGCCAGCCAACCCCCATCTTCGCATGAGACTCGTAGAGTGGCTCCCGAGTCATGCCGAGGGCTTAGAAGTGGATGCGCGGTCCTGTGACCCTAGGCCTGCGGCCTTTCTGAATTTGCTGCGGCCACCTCTGGCAGCAGAGGAAGCTCCTCTTGCCCGCTGCTTGGGCCTGGAAGGCCGAAAGAACTGAAATGACTGAGAAGACTGCCCAGAGAAGGGGCGTCTGGTCTGCATGGTCGTAGTCGGCAGAAAAGTGGACTTTCCTGCCGTAGCTTTGGAAATAAGGTAATCTAACTCACTGCCAAAAAGCTTTTACCCTGTAAAGGGAAGACTTTCTACATCAGCATCTGCAACCCACTTGCGCAACGAGAGGCCGTTATGACCTAAGACTGCCATTGCAGAGGTGCAGGTATCGATAGCGCCCAATTTGCAGTGTCTTGGATATGGCGCAGTTTTTCAGCAACTTGCGCTACTGACATATCGGCCAACAAACCTTCTTGTATTTTAGTGGCCCATGTATGGATAGACTTAGCCATCCAGCAGCTGGCGAGGACTGGCCTCTGAGACGCACCACTCACTGTGTATGTGGCTTTAAGCATGGTATCCTGCTTTTTATCAGCATTCTCCTTTTGTGTGGCAGACCCTGGAACAGGGAGTACTACCTTTTTGGACAACCTGGACACCGAAGCGTCCACAACCAGAGGCCCCTCCCACACCTTCCTACTTACTGGGTCAAATGGGAAGGCGGGTTTGAACCTTTTGTACAATTGGAAACGTTTTTCAGGTTGTTTTCAAGCCTCCTTAAAATGTGTCCTCTAATGCCCCTTTCCCACTGCAGCCTTAAAACGGTATTTTGCCGATTTTTGAGGGCAAAATACCGTTTAAGGCTGCAGTGGGAAAGCGCCAGAGTTGAAATACCGTTTAAAGTTAAACGGTATTTCAACCCCTTTTCAGAGAGAGCAGGGTTTTAGCCGCTAATCTACCGTTTAAGAGGCAATGGGAATGCCTCTTAAACGGTTTTACCAGCAGATGCAGCGAGGATGGCTCATATTTGAGCCATCATCGCTGAATCTGTATACAGCAGCCGGGCTGAAAGATGCGCGGCTTTCAGTCCAGCTGTCTGCTCCCTCCCTTGCCACCCCCCTCCCCGCCCGCAGCGTCATATACTCACCGCTGCTCACCGGCGCCGTCCCGCTGTCGCTCACCGGCGCCGTCCCGCTGTCAATCACCGCCCGGCAGTCCTGCTCCCCCGCCCGGCCACACAAGCTGGGCGCTCCGCCCCTCCCAGCCTGCTCGCCACACCCCCCGCCTGCTGAACACGGAGACCTGCTCGCCCCGCCCCCCCCCCGCTGAACACGGAGCCAGTAACGGAATATCAGCCAGTAATATATACATTGCTGGCACAGGCCAGCAATGTATATATTATTGGTACCACTGCACACCAATGATTAATTATCAGCCAGTAATATATACATTGCTGGCACAGGCCAGCAATGTATATATTACTAGCACCACTGCACACCAATGCTGTAAAAACATTTTGAAGAGCTAAAACGTTTTACCTGCAATGGGAATGGGACTTAAATGGCATTTCAAACTGTAATCTGCTGCAGTGGGAATGCTAAATACCGTTTAAGATTAACTGTAACTTAAAACGGGTCTGCAGTGGGAAAGCAGCATTAGTCAGCTTGCTCAGGAAAAACAATATGTTGATTTCTCTGTGAACCAAAAAATGTGTCACTCTCCTGTATTTCAGTCAGAGGGATATCCAAAACCTCTCTTTTAGTCATAATGAGAGGCTCCGGGCCAAGGAAAGATGATTGAGAGTCATGTAGCAGTGCCTCATCATCATCACCTGCCTGAGTATCAACATCTGAATCAGGCAACATGGCCATGGCCGCAGCACGATTGCGTGGCTGGCCCAGTGTGGGGGTAATATTATCCACCCTTGCAGACAGAACAGAAAGATCCTACTGCACTTGTTTGGTCTGCACACCATTTGCAGCCAATTGAGCTGACACGGTCTGCAGCATGTTTTTAATGTCTGCTGCCCATTCAGGCTCCTGGGAGTCTGATTGCGGGGTCCCAATAAGCTGGGGTGATATACCAAGCTGTGGGGACATGCATTGTTCACAGGTAACCTGTGAAGTGGACCCAGGCACAAACTTAGTGCTGCAAATGACACAGGTTATTTTCCTCACCATTGCTGGAGAATATTACCCTTCCCACAACACACAACAAACACAGTGAAATATGTATGTATGTATGTATGTATGTATGTATACGTACAGTATAGCTGCCACTCTCATATCATCATAGTCAAAGTAGCTGGGGTGCCATTCCATAGATGGCCAAATGGTAGGTCCAATAGTAATATGCAAGTTGTATTCACCAGTCTTATAGCAGAGTCACATAAGTTTTAATCAGGCAGCATGGCAATCACAGAGGGTCGACGTTTCGGTCCACCTCTAGGACCTTTGTCAAAAGCAATGGTATACATCAATGCATCGATATTTATACATAACATAACCCGAAAGTAGTACATTTCAATTAGTGTGGTCTCAATAACCTTATAAAATATAGCAGCATTATCAGCCTAATTACAGGTACACTTAGCAGCATATCTATAGCCATATAGGCTTTCACACAACATCACAATGTTATATTTTAGGTATTGTACTATACCTTAAGGATCAGGGTGTCATATCAGCGTTATCTGTGTATTTGTTGCTGGGTGGAACGCATGCCGCCGGATGCTGTAAGGCGGCGCGTCTATGAATGTATTCCTCTATTGGAGGGATTCAGTCTACCAGGGGGAAGCTTGCACTGACGTCACCTGACCAGAGAGTATCTGGTTGGTGCGTGTCACGCATCTGGGGGCTGATTACTAGGAGGACATGAAAAGAGGAAGTGTTAATAGCGCTATTTCCTCTATATGGAGCGCATTATGCGTTCCACCTCGCACTATGTTTATTAAACACAGAAGCATCCACTACGGGGGGGTTCCTCCCAACACCTTCCTGCCCGTAGGGTCAAAAGGAAAGGCAGACTTAAAACGCATGGATAATGAGAAGCGTTTCTCTGGATTTTTCCAGGCAGCTTTGAACACATCTTCTAAGTAAGACTGTTCAGGAAAGACAATATCTTGCCTTCTATGGGAAACAAAGAAGGGATCCCATTCAGCAGGTGTCTCTAAAGGTAAATCTAGTACCTCTCTAATAGCTAGTAACACATTTTCAGTGCCCTGTATTCAAGTTTGTGACGCCTGTGAATCATCCGCGTCACCATCGCCATAGTCTATATTGGAGTCAGGTGCAATGGCATTGAGTGCCCATTTACGGGACACCTCTGGCATGGGTGTTAGAATATCCAACCTTGCTGAGAGCACTTTTAAATCCTTTTGTACCTGCTTAGTCTGCAAAATATTAGTTGCCAGCTGTGATGATACATTCTCAAGTATGGCTTTCATGCCAGTGGCCCATGAGGGTTCCTGGGAATCAGCCTGAGAACCATCACTGAGCTGCGGAGACATGTTA
This sequence comes from Crinia signifera, assembly GCF_055691185.1. NCBI lineage: Eukaryota > Metazoa > Chordata > Amphibia > Anura > Myobatrachidae > Crinia > Crinia signifera. Next base: position 116,838,448 of record NC_139219.1, on the reverse strand, counting down.
CTGAGCTGTGGTGACATACCTTGCTCACATGCAACCTGTGATGTAGAGCTTGGAGCAAACTTGTTGCTGCAAATCATACAAGTTATTTTTCTCACCATGCTGGAGAAAATAACACCCCCTATAACACACTGCAATCACACTGAACACACAAGCAGTGAATGTACAGTAATTTATACTATGTGCAGATGATCACATACAGATATAACAGTGTAAAATGCTTAACTAGCAGTGGGGGAACTCAGAGGTATATGGGGGACACCAGCACCCTGTAACCTGGGCTACCGATTAGATAGTCCGGTCTCAATCTACAGACACCAATATATGAATACTGTGTACTGCTATAAGCGGCTGTATTGCACACTTAAAGCGCTATCAAGCGATATACTTGCTGTCTCTGCTGACTGATCTCTCCTTCCCAAGGCTGCGCTGAGGAGTGATCTCTGCTCTGCTGTAATGGTGCCCACAGCATGAGAAGAAGCAGGAAGCAGTGTACAGGCGTGCTCAGGTCCTGCTTTGAGCTAAGCCCCGCCCCTTGTAATGGCGCCAGGGCTATACTTATATTTATATTGGCGTCTGGGAACCTTTCAATATAGATTTACCCACATAGCGGTATATGCCCTGGTGGTCCAGTGGCAATGCCTGGCATCCAGTGTGTCGGCATGGCTGCAGTGTAAAAACAGCTGAGCACGATCCCTGTGCAGGGCCACCGCGCCGCCATCGCCACTTTGCCGCACATAAAACCGGCGTACCCCACTGAGGGGACCCAGTTATTACTCCCCACCAGCGTTTTCAGGCTGAGCCTGGGGTGTGCGGCAGCTGGGGGTGTGCTCGTTGCAGCACAATGCCCGCATTAACAGCACCCTCTCAGGTCGGTTGACCTGCAGCAGGGATCAGTTCGGTTCCTTAAAAGGCCTGCAACTGTCCCTTGCCCCGGCTTCCCTCGTCGCAGGGAAGCTGTTAAGACCAAACAGCAACCCAAAATAATAAACTAGCTAGTAAGGGGAAGTAGAGGGGAGGAGCCAGCACACCCTGGTTGAAGAAAAGTCATGTGCCTGTCTCCTGTCAGATACCCTCTATTCCCCAAGGTTATAAGACCTCAGTACCCCATATGAATGATAGTGAAATGTGTGTAGCTTTAACAAGCCTGTGGGGGAGCGCACAGAATACACTGAGAAGATCAGTACACCCTGTAACCTTAACCCCTGTTTAGGAGTTGGTTCAGTACAATACAGTTAATGTACAATGAGTGCACAGTGTGACACACAATGAGCGATTAGCGCTTAATAAACACTTGCTGTTCTGCTGCAGAATCCCTCTTCACCACCTCACTGCTGAGGAGTGTCTTGGAGTCAGTAATGGCACCGCAGGGAGAAGCAGGAAGCAGTGTTGGTGTCCACAGAGTCTCTGGTCCTGCTCCGAGTAAGCCCCCCCCCTTGCAATGGCACTGGGCTTATACTAATATTTATACTGGCGCTGGCTGTCAGTATCGCCCGCCTGAACAGCGCTTTTTTATGGGAACTGCCCTGGTGGCCCAGGCACTGTCCCTAGCATCCAGTCTGTGACGGGGCGTCTGCGCAGCCTCTGTGCAGGGACACCGTGTCTGCCGTCACCGCCATCTTGCCGCAAAAAAATGAACCTGGGTACCCCAGTTTTTACTCACCACTGACGTCTTCGGACTGAGTCAGGAGTGTGCGGCATGATGGGGGTGTGTAGCGCTGCAGCGCAATGCCCGCGATGACAACAACCCACTCAGGACAGTGGTCCTGCAGCAGGGACAGCTCGGTACCTTAAGAGGCCTGCAACTTAACCCTTCTCCTGACTTCCCTCGAAGCATTCCTGAAGAAGTCCAACTCAGCAAACCCAAAATAATAAAATAAATAAAACTGAAGACAAACTCTCTGGAGCTCCAGCAGTGTGCATCCTCTCCTGAGGGCACATTTTTCTAAACTGGTTCGTGGACGGGGAATCAGAGGGGAGGAGCCAGAACACCCAGTTCAAAGTTATAGATGTGCCTGTCTCCTGCGGATACCCACTAATACCCAATGTCTTGAGACTATCCCAGTATCCCATAGGACGTTAGTGAAAGAGGGTTAAACTAGTTTTTTTTGTTTGTTTTTTTTGTTTTTCAGTGTTTGGAAGCAATTACCATATTTTCATTCCAAAAAGTCAGATCTGACTAATGATCTGCCCAAAAATTGTATAGTGTATGCCCATTTTAAATAACATGCTTGCAGTAACAGATTTAAACAGGATAATGTTCTTTTTTCATAATTAAGGCACACAAAAGGATGAAATAAAACCAGATAAAAAATAATGTGAAACCTACAAGTCATCGTTCAATTGAGGTCCATCTTCTGAATCAGTCAATGACTTCACAGCTTCTTTCTCACGTCTCTTCTTCTCTTTCTTTTCCTTCTTAGAAAGGGTCCTCTTGAAATTTTGTATTACTCCATCTTTTTCTGGTTTCTCAGGTCCATTACTCTGAGACTTCTAGTGTCAAACAAAAATAAATCTCAATTGAAGCTTTACAAAAGAAGTTGCAAATATAATGTTGCATTTCCAGGACAAGCTCACTATGCATTATATGGTCCCTACTGGGGTAAATATAAAATGGAGGAACCCTAACATCAAACATAAAATTTTGGATTCTTCAGTAATATTAGAACAAAAAACCAGTGACGAATTAAATTTTAATTTATAGAATTTAAAATTAAAACAAAAAGGACTCATTTAAAAAAGAAAAACATCTTTCCATTATCAGAAAAGGCCTCAAAGCATTCATTCAGTAGTCCACAACTTGTACATGATTCAATAAAGCTCTTTTTGGATGTCAGATCACTTTACTTTTATGGGAGTACAGATTCCGTGTAATCCAAATCGTTTTTATACTCGGTCGGTTGAGCTGGACAGATGCTGTCTTACATTCTTTTTCATTAAAATAATTTCCTACTCTAGAATGTCATACTTAACTTTTCTTTTATGTTTGATGCTCATTATATGGGTGCTAAATGACTCCCAGTATACCAACATCTGAATACCAACTGTTCAAATGCCCGACAGTCAGGATCTAGACTCACAGGGGCTATTCTCCCTAATGGGGGTGCACGACACCCATAGAACCTGCAGCGAGCCACCGACACTGCAGCATGACTAACAGAGCAAGCCCAAAAAGGGGCTTCTTTGCACCCACTCCCTATCAGAGTTTCCAGTGTTGGTATAGTGAACACGGGAATCCCGACTGTCGGGCCATTATACCGCACTCTATTGTTTGATTGGGACATATGGTAGTTTACGTTGATGGAGAAATCTTGTTTTACCTATTAGGTACTTGTGTAGTTTCATGGCGCAAAACCCAACAGCTGCCTTACTTGTGTAGTTTCACGGCGGCAGCTTAAGCTACATTATCTGCATAGGCTGCCGCGGTGAAACTACACAACTACCGTCCTGTTGCCAGGAACTTCATCTCTGTCCCCGGCAAGCCTAGTCAGCACCTCTCACACTGCTGGTGCCAGCATGATCCCCTCTCTTTGGCGGAGAGGGAATCATGCTGGCGCCGGTGGAGAGGCGCTCCATCTGTTTGAGACGCACCTCACCTGTTACCCGCATGCAGCCACTGACTATTATTGAGCTGCATGTACAGATGACAGGGAGGGTGGAGCGAGCCATTAACAACCTGCAGCCGCGTGCATCATTAACGATATTGATAATTCAATAACATCCATATAGTCAATGGTATTTCACCCAGGGTGTACCCATCTTCAGACTATTTCCTACAACAGCACCTGTTTAGTGTTGTGGAACCCTTGTGTCACCATATAAACAAATAATAATAATAATAACCAAGACTCCTTTCCAGTAAGGGTGCCCTCCACACTAGAGCCCTCATCACTTCTTGTAGCTGTGCAGGGTCCTAAAGCTCACCTATAGCAATTCAATAATTGCCAAAAATCATCATCCTACAGGAATGCTAAGATCTTGAAAATTAGTACACTGTTAGGGGAGAATACCACGGGAGAAGTCCCAAAAGAAAGTACTATTGTATTATTGGTAAACTACTAACATTGGGATTTTGGCACCTGTCGGTAAATCCTTTTCGCTGCAAAATTGTAAAGTAGATGCACACGACATCCCAATGGATCATGTAGAATGTGCAGAAATAGGCAGTTATCACTGACATATACCTGTTAAAAGGTAAAGTAGATCCACAGAGATAATGGGGGAAATTTATTAAGATGGGAATTCTACTTCACATGCGATGTTGCTATAGGCAACCAATCAATCTACTTATTTATTTAGCACCCTCTAGATAATAGACAGGATCTGATTGGTTGCTATGGGCAACCAATCAGATCCTGTCTATTATCTAGAGGGTGCTAAATAAATAAGTAGATTGATTGGTTGCCTATAGCAACATCCCATGTGAAGTAGAATATCCATCTTAGTAAATTTCACCCAATGTCTGTTTTGAAGCTGTACAGAGTCATAAAGGACAAATAAACCATTTGTCCTAGACACACAAATCCGCCAGGTCTGTACCTCATCAAGGGTGGAGGGAAGACCTGACTCCTACCAAGATGAATGGACCACAATTTGTTGATGTGGAACATAAAGAACACCTTGGAACGAAAGTGGGCCTGTGTCCATAATTCAGCTGTGTTCATGAAATGACAAGTATGGGGGTCTTCAATAAAGGGGCCCTAACTTCCAGAACAAGTGCTGGTTTTCGCGGGAAAAACAAAAAAAATATACGGTACTTGTTTCCTAGCACGGCCACAACGATCATGATCGCGGTCATCGGGGGTAAAATCGGGGCCATCGCATGCACAAAAAAATCGGGTGCGATGGGCCAGACGCGATGCCCGCGATTTCCCCATAGAGAACAATGTTAAATGCCTCAATTTACCCGCGATGACCCCGATTTCCCAAAGGAAACAATGTGAAATGGATCAATTTACCCAAATTATCATAGGGAACAATGGTAAATGTCCCAAAAACACCCCTGAACATTAAAATGTCCCCCCAAAAGTACTATACGCCACCCCGCGATCAACGTGAACCCGAAGCGTGGCGAGCGAGCCCGCGAGGGGCGGCGGTACGCGTCCTCCGACCTTTTCATACCCCCACTATCCACGTCGGCGTGGAGTTGAGAATAGAATAGTGTGGCGAGCACAGCGAGCCACCGAGCCCGAAGCGTGGCGAGCGCAGCGAGCCCCGCGAGGGGACGCGGATACCTTCAGTTATACGCGTCCCCTCGCGGGCTTCCCAGGTGTCCATGGCGACGCGGACACCTGTGAAGCCCGCGAAGGGACGCGTTTACCTGTGAATCTATCCGCGTCCGCTCGCCACGCTTCGGGGTCGGTGGCTTGCTGCGCTCGCCACACTATTCTATTCTCAACTCCACGCCGACGTGGATAGTGGGGGTATGAAAAGGTCGGAGGGCGCGTACCGCCGCCCCTCGCGGGCTCGCTGCGCTCGCCACGCTTCGGGTTCACGTTGATCGCGGGGTGGCGTAAACTACTTTTGGGGGGGGACATTTCACTGGTCAGGGGGGTTTTTTGGGGTTTCTGGCCCATTTACCATTGTTCCCTATGATGATTTGGGTAAATTGACCCATTTAACATTGTTTCCTATGGGAAATTGCGGTCATCGCGGGTAAAGTTACCCATTTAACATTGTTCCCTATGGGGAAATCGCGGCCATCGCATGTGGACCATTTAAGCATTTTTAGCCGCACACGACGCGTCCGACCCGATTTTCACTGTTTTCAATGCATTTCAATGGAAAAATCGGGGGCATCGCGTCGGTCGCGTCGCAGGCCCCTAAAAATTACCCCCGATGGCCGCGATTGTGGCCGTGCTAGGAAACAAGTACCAAAAATACTGATCGGGCCAAAATCTGTACCTTGAGGCACCCCAATCGAAGGCCTGTCTCTAAACCCATCTGCAAAAAAAGCAATAGAAAAGACAAATCGAAACCCTCTGAATGGCAGGCCATGTCATACAGACTGCCAGACATGGTAATAATGTGCTGCGGTCACCAGTTTTCTAGGCCGCTACATAGTAGGAATTTCTGAAAGGGATGGTCAGGGCTCGGATCTCTGGTGTTCCTGTCTGTAGCAGCAGTGGCCCAGCGGTGGATGCTGGGAACTGGAAGATGGGAGGCTTTGCATATGGAAAGCTCATATGAGTAACACTGACACTACGGGCACAGCTACTGTAGGTGAGGGGAGTTGACAAGACTCTGATCAGAGGAGCGGAGTCTAACACCACCGACTGTTTTCACCAGGGACTCCCGCAAGGAGGTTTGGACTCCGCTGCGTTTGGTGGTGAGGTCACGGCCCTCTGACCCGAGTTCCCCAAAGCTAACTGGCCAGTCATGGGAGATGGACGGTGACAAGTGGCAGTGAGCTTGGAACTGAGGAACTTTATACTTGGTCTGCGCTGACCTGGGAGGCCGGAGTGATAGCAGTGGCCTGGAAGCCAACAGTACTGTAGACGGCCTGGGAGCCGACACAGTACTGTAGACGGCCTGGGAGCCGACACGGCTGTTGACAGGAAACTGGAGAGTTGACTTGGGAGTCAAAAGGTGGTATGGCCCTTTAAGGGCAACAGCAAACTCTGCTAAAAGATGCTGGAGTGCTTTATCCTCTTCCCTTGGGAGCTGGTGATGGTAGACAGTGAGGACGGTAACCTGGCAGGTGAGGAGAGCCAGGGAGCTTTAATATTAGCAGCAGGTGACAGCAGCAGATTGCTCAGGGTTTTGCACAGGGTCTCTGGACACGATCCTGGAGCCTTGGAACGCTGAGGACAGGACACACACAGGGATCAGACAAGTTGTTCAAGGCAGGGGTAATGGGCCAGAGGCCTTAGCTATATCCCCCCTGCTGGTCTGTGATTGGGTGCAAGCTGCAGCAGCAATTAAGTCCAGGAAGTAACTGTGCACACCTTTGGTCACATGGGCCAGTGCACAGGTCAGAGCAACACGGTCGCAGGGAAATCATTGGACAACAGAGTCATGTGATTGCAGGTGTCATGGCGGCGCCCATGTGGCATAGGCCCGGCCCGGGACCAGCGTTGTGCGCTGGCAATAGTTCAGGTTAATGCCACTGAGATCCTGTGATGCAGAGTAGCCGGGGGTGGCACAGGACAGGGGCCTGTGCAGCAAGACACACCAGCGAGCGGGTAAGGAACGCGGACGCCGATGTGAACGCGCATCGCGGTTTCTGACAGGGATAAGTGCGAAGTAGGTCTCATGCTGCACAAAGGGCATTGAAAATAGTCAGAGGTCTTTTGTGAAGGGACCGTCAACCAAGAATAGGTTTCAGTAAAACCCCTGACTTGGCTGTGCTTATAAATGACACACTGCCATCTGTGGCCTGGCTCATCGTCCGCCACTTCTGGAATGAGCAGTGCTTCCTCTGCCTCTACCATGAAAGGACTGCTTAAGTCCAATGGACTTAAGATATCCATTTCAGGCCCGAAATGAATGTCCCCAGTAATGGGAGTTTTCCACCGCCCATGGTGGAATAAACAAGGGCTCCCCAGTCCTGTTGTCTCACTGCCTAAACAAGTCTCACACATGTTTGTGTAAACTTACTACTGCAGCTCGTACATACAAACAGCTTTTGCTTAACTTTCTTCTATGATCCCTATGGCAGCCATGACACTGGGATATCTTCCCTCCTCCGAAGTTTAGACAGGATTGATTTTCAGGGACCGCCCTGGGTATAATAGCCTCCTCCTCTTTTCTTTCTGTCTCCATTTAGTTAGACAGTGTAGGGGTTTTTAAGTTTCTTTGAACCAGGATTACCTCGTTTACAGCAGGAGCTGGTGGGGTGGGGAGAGGAAGAGTGTGTGAGGAGTGTGGTCCGAAGATTTCTGCCTCACATGCTATTTACCTGCATAAACTACCGGCTAAAACATCACATGTAAATAGCTGGTACCTGTAGTGCGCCGCCCAGAGGTCAGCGGCGTCTTCAGAGAAGTCTCAGAGGGCGGCCTGTGAGGGTGAGTGATGTGCTGCCAGAGTCCGGAGAGACTTCTGTAAAAGTTGTGTTTCAGTGGCTGGATCAGAGGAGACATGCTGCAGCAGCGGCGTCTCCGGCAGAAGGGGCGTAAGTGCCTGTTTACTTCACTTCCGCCCAGCGCTAGTACAGGTGCGCTTACTAAAAGTTTCCCCCGGGAAACCGGCTCGAAACTTTTGTTAAGCTTGACCATCCTGAAAACGCTGAGAGCGGCAAGGATAGGGTTAAGGCGCGCTATTTAAACCTGTGCTGAGCAAACCAGGTGATCTGTCTTCTGTGCAGTGTACTACCGGTTTGCAGGATGGATGTGCGTTCTTCCCCTAAGCCTGATGTTGCCCCAGTGAGTTAATCCTTTGTTTTATTGGGCACTTAGAAATTTATGTTTTAGCTAATTAGTTCCACTCTTTCTGGTTATTGCAGTGTGCCTTCATCACCTGTGCCTAGAAAGAAGACTGCTAAAAGGAAACCTGTATCTTAGAACTGCATGGTATGTGATGAAAACACTTCTATCAGCCCAGAAAGCTACAAGTGTTCGGAGGCTCAAGATAAAGCAACAAAACAGGTGGATCAAACTGAGGTTTTGAAAAACCTAATGGAATGGATGAAGAAATCATTCGTATCCAAAGAAAAGTTTATGCAGTCACAGACTTCAAAAAGATCTAGAGATCAAGCAGGGTTTTCTCAGGATGCGGATGACTCCTCTGAGGGGTTGGCTGATTTAGCTGATGATACTGGGAATGAATCTGGAGAAATTTAAGACGCTAGAGCATTTAATTTGGAGTTGGTGGAAAGCCTATTAAAGAATATTTATAAGGCGATGAATTATAAAGAAACAACTAGTACTGTAGAAGAAAATCCTTTATTTCAAGATAAAGCAAAAAAGTCCAGAGCATTTCCGGTACATAAGGTGGTCAGAGACTTGATCACTAAGGCATGGTCAAATATTGACAAGCGAGTGGGTTCATCAAATAGATTGGAAAAGATGTACCCATACACAGATGAAGAATTTATGAATTGGTGTCTTGTTCTTAAGGTGGATGGCGCAGTGGCAGAGATTGTATCAAAAACCACTATCCCGGTGGAAGATAGAGCTGCCTTTCGTGATTCCATGGATAGGAAAATGGAGAATGCCTTACGCAAGGTACATTCAACATCAGCAACATCTCTTAAAGCTAGCGTGGCTACAGCATCAGTAGCAAGAGCGCTTAGATTGTGGGCTACCAACCTGCAAACAGATTTGGAAGATAAATTCTCCAAGCAAGATTAAGAGGATTGAAATAATGCAGAAGGGTATTGAATACTTATGTGAAGCCTCTCTAGATTCAGTATCGGTGGCAGCTAAAACTATGGCAGCAGGTGTTACAGCTAGACGGGCATTGTGGCTGAAGCCCTGGAGTGCTGAAGCAAGTTCTAAAAATAGGCTTATTATGTTACCCTTTGAGGGCACCTGTTTATTTGGGTCAAAATTAGACACCATGATACAGAAGTTGTCGGGTGGAAAATCTACTAAACTACCACAGGACAAAAGGAATACATTTACTAATCCGGTCTATAACAGGCAGAATTATAGAGAAGCCAGAAGCTACCGTCCAGGACGTCCATATTTCAGAAGGGGTAACCCAAATACATCAAGACAAGCATTTCGCCAGTCCTCCTTCCGTAGAGGAACAAGGTCATGACTATCCCCTGAAAGTGGGAGCAAGACTTCAACAATTTTTCAAGATCTGGGAAGCATCCATCTCAGACAGATGGGTATTAGACATAATCCAGAACGGATACAGAATCGAATTTCTTAGTGTCCCTTATCAGGACAGGTTCAGAGTGTCAAGAACACCGAAAGACAAGACTCAAAGAAGAGAATTGTTTCTAAAGATCCAGCAATTGCTAGACATAGGAGCGATAGAAGTTGCGCCACAACTACAGAGAGAAGGGGTTCTACTCAAACATGTTCCTGGTAAAGAAAAACACAGGTGGTTTCAGGACCACTCTCGATCTAAGACAGTGATTTTCAACCTTTTTACCTTGCGCCACACTAAATAAGACTTTAAAATTGCCAAGGCACACCATGAGATCCCCACAGGGCAAAACACATTGGCCCCCACAGGAAAAAAACAAACCTATTGGCCCCCACATTCAAAACAATCACACTGATCCCCACAGGTAACAAAAATAAAATACATTGGCCCTTCACATGAAAGGAAGAGACCAGTAAATAACACTTGAACTGGTGGTGACTAAACAGGTTTGGGCTTCTCTAGATGTGGGGGCACACTTGAGAACAGCTCAAGGCACACTAGTGTGCCACGGCACACTGGTTGAAAAACACTGATCTAAGAGATCTCAATATTCTGATAAAGACTTTGAAATTTTGCATGGAAAGTATGAGTTCCATTATAACAGGTATGAGAAAGTGCGAATTCATAGCATAGACCTACGAGATTCCTACTATCATGTCCCAATAAGTCCCAGGGATAGGAAATTTCTGAGATTTGCAGTCCTAGATCAGCATTTCCAATGCATCTGCTTGCCCTTTGGTCTCAAAACGAGCTGAGACAGAGGAAGATCCAAGTTTGGCCATATCTGGACGACCTGCTGATTACAGGAGAATCCAGACAAAAGGTACAAGACAATGTCAGAATCGTAACCGAATTCCTACAGAATCACGGCTGGATAATCAATGGAGAGAAAAGTCAATTAGAACCAACTCAAAAGATCCAGTTTCTGGGAGTCAGAATAAACACCAGAAAATTTACGGTGGCACTATCTCGAAAGGTGCAGCAAGATTCAACTTCTAGCAAAGACAGTGTTACATACAAAAGAAGAAATTTCCTTTGTCCTTGGTATTCCAAATGCTGGGCATGATGGCTTCCTGTATCCACATAGTACCATGGGAGCAGTGGAAGATGCGAATTCTACAGTGGCATTTTCTTCCCTTCACAAAAACACATTACAATGACAATCTATTAGTTTCCTTGCACAACAAGACAAGGGAAATCGCTAACCTGGTGGACAAGAGATCTACACGTGAGATGTCTAAGTCTAGAAAACCCAGATTACTTGATCCTGACAACCGATGCAAGTCTAGTTGGCTGGGGAGCCCATATGTTGGGAACAACAGTGCAAGGAGCCTGGTCGAAGAAGGAGAGTAAGAGATCCTCAAATGCAAGAGAGCTATTAGCAGTTTGGAAGGCAGTGAGTTGTCTTACACAAAAAATTCAAAGGATCATGACAGACAACAAAACTGTGGTGTTATATGTGAATCATCAGGGCGGCACCAGGGCCAAGTTTCTGATGGAAATATCGGAGAAAATGATGTCTATCTCAGCGGTGTACATCCCAGGTCCAGAAAATGTCATAGCAGACTTCCTGAGTCGCAAAGAGGTGATTCCTGGAGAATGGGAACTGAATTCAACAGTGTTCAATATGGTAGTGGCAAAGTTTGGAAGACCAGAGATAGATCTTATGGCAAGCTACTCCAACAAGGCGGCGAACATCTTCTATACCAAGTTTTATCATCCTCAAGCTCGAGCCATGGATGCGTTTTCAGAGAAATGGCGGTTCAAACTGGGGTATGTGTTTCCTCCAATCCCAATGATAGCCAAGATTCTGAAGAAAATAAGAGAAGACAGATTGGAAGTGATAGCCATCCTACCCGTTTGGCCCAGAAGGGCATGATTTTCAACAGCTCTCAATATGTCGAAAGAGAAACCTTGGAGTCTACCGTCTCATCCAGACTTGCTATATCAGGGTCCAATTTATCATCAAAATCCAGACATGTTCTCATTAAGGGCATGGAGATTGAGCAGCAGATTCTAAGAAGATACAAGTTATCTAATCAAGTGATAGATATGATTCTGGAAGCAAGAAAAGGTGTCATCATTGGCCTACTACAAAACATGGCTTAAGTTCTTAAGTTGGGGAGAATTTGAGAATAACTTTCATGAAATTCCATCTTCTAAGGTCTTACAGTTTCTGTTACAAGGTTTCGAAATGGGTCTGGCAACAGCAACCATCAAATCACAGATTTCAGCGCTGAGTATTCAACTCGATCGCAGCCTAGCAGAAGAAAAGATGGTGAAGAGATTTTCAAGAGCAATGAGAAGGATCCGACGTCCTATAAAATCCCTAGTGACACCGTGGGATCTTTATCTAGTATTGCTAGTTTTGTCAAAAGAACCATTTGAACCCTTATTGGAAATCTCAGTGAAGTTACTTTCTTGGAAAGTAGTGGTTTTAGTTGCAATAACTTCGGCTAGAAGGATCAGTGAACTCCAAGCATTATGGGTAGAAGAACCACACCTGGTGTTGTTCCCAGATAGAGTAGTCCTGCGGACAAACTAACTTTCTACCTAAAGTAATCTCCACATTTCACCTAAATCAAGATATCACTTTACCCAGTTTCTTTCCGAACCCGGAAAATGAAGAACAAAAGGCATGGCATATGCTAGATTTGGTCCGTGCGATCTCCATCTATAAAGAAAGAACAGCAGAATTCAGGAAAACTAATCATCTCTTTGCGATTCCTGAAGGTCCAAGAAAAGGGCTGAGTCCAGCCAAGCAAACTATTTCAAGGTGGATCAGAGAAAGGATTGTGTATGCCTACCAGCAACAGAAGATAGAAGTACCGATGATCATTAAGGCACATTCTACTAGCGCAGTCTCGACTTCTTGGGCTAAGAAGGCCAAAGCTTCAGTGAAAGAAATCTGCTCAGCAGCTACTTTGTCTTCGGTCCATACGTTTTTGAAACATTATGCCCTTGATATACATCTACTGCCCACTTTGGGAATCATGTGTTGAATGAAGCTCTGTCAGGTAATTAACTGACCAGAGAATAAAATAATTACTTGCATATATCATGGTCTCCCTCCCGTTTGTAGTATGCTTGGGTATGTCCCAGTGTCATGGCTGCCATGGGGATCGTAGAAGAAAAGTGCGAATTATACTCACCGATAATTAATTTTCTTTCTAGAGATCCCATGGCAGCCATTTATTTCCCTCCCAGATATATGTGTTTTTCAGGAACCTTGTAACGGAGACAATCGAAAGACACAGAGGAGAGGGAGGCGGAGGCTATTATAACCCAAGGTGGGCGGTCCCTGAAAACCAATCCTGTCTAAACTTAGGAGGAGGGAAGATATCCCAGTGTTATGGCTGCCATGGGATCTCTAGAAAGAAAAGGAATTATCGGTGAGTATAATTCGCACTTTTTGTGCTCAACCTGCTATCATTGGTACACACCACCATTATCCTCATCCAGAAGGGCAGCATGTCACCCTGTACAGAGTGTGGTCGGCAGCTTCTGCTTACTGCTCTGCCGCGCAGTTGCTGCTTGTGTTAGTACCTCAGCCCATCCTCCCCAACGATGACAGGCGGGTGAAACCTTTATGGGCGCCTCCAGCCCATTGCACCACAAGCGGCCAAACTGCTATACACAGGAGAGAGAGCCAGAGGAGTTAACGTAATAGAGGGGTCTTCTAACCGCACAGGCGTCTTTTGTTTATGTGGGTGTGACAGCTCCTTTGTTGAAGGGCTGCAGAAATCCCTGGGGAGCCTGAGCAGAGGCTGTTAGTGGAAGCCCTGACAAACTGAACCTGATGGGAAGTGAGGGGCGCTCTTCACCCAGACCCCTACACTTGTATAAGCTGGGAAACCCTAAACTTCCGATAAAAATAGGATTTTGGGTACCTACCGGTAAATCCTTTTCTCGTAGTCCATATGGGATACTGGGCTTCACTACTATGGGGATTGAGACCTCCGCAGGAGAGACAGGCACATAAAAGAACTTTCAGTGTGGGTGCACTGGCTCCTCCCCTCAATCTCCCTCCACTAGTCAGTTAATGCAAAAACTGTGCCGAAGGAGAGCATGTGAGGAGTATGTGATAATGTATTGTGGTGAGATTCATCCAGCACACCCAACCGAACAACAACATATAAAAAAGGTGAATCCTAACAACTTAAGAGGACACCTGTAACTAGAAACAAGTCTATAGATATATCTATCCTATAGAAAACAAGGCAATAAGCCTAACAATGAAATAGTATCTGACAGCAGAAAAGCCGCACCGAGGTGGGCTCCCAGTATTCCATATGGACTACGAGAAAAGGATTTACCGGTAGGTACCCAAAATCCTATTTTCTCTACCGTCCAATGGGATACTGGGCTTCACTACTATGGGGAGGTCCCAAAGCTACCAGAACGGGTGGGAACGTGCGGATTCTGCTGTAGAACCGCATTCCCGAATTGGGAATCCTCCCTGGCCAGGGTGTCAAACTTGTAGAACTTCACAAATGTGTGTTGCCCTGACCAAGTTGCGGCCCTGCAGAGCTGCATTGCCGACACCCCTCGAGCAGCCGCCCAAGAGGTACCTACAGACCTGGTTGAATGAGCCTTTACTGAAAAAGGAAGCGATAAACCAGCTGATGCATAGGCCTGTTGGATAGTACATCTTATCCACCTGGCAATGGTACGCGTTGAAGCAGGTAACCCCTTCTTCTGCGCATCATAGAGCACAAAAAGGCTGTCCGTCTTCCGGATCCTCGCTGTGCGCTTGACATACCCTTTAAGGGTTAGGACCACATCTAAAGACTCAGGTATATCCGGATGTGCCGCGCTAGAAGGGACCACAATAGGTTGGTTTAGGTGGAACCCTGACACCACCTTTGGAAGGAATTGTGGTCTGGTCCTGAGCTCCGCCCTATCGTTGTGGAACACAAGGTAAGGGCTCCGACATGATAAAGCCCCAAGCTCGGATACCCTCCTGGCCGAAGCCAGGGCCAGCAGAACAACAGTCTTCCAAGTGAGGTGTCGCAGCTCAGACTCCTCCAGTGGAACAAACCGGGCAGATTTTAAGAAAGTGAGGACCACTTCCAAATCCCATGGTGCAGTGGGAGGCACAAAGGGGGGCTGGATCCTCAGAACCCCCTGTAAGAAGGTTTGCACTTCCGGCAAGGCCGCAATCTTTCTCTGGAAAAACACCGACAGCGCGGAGATTTGGACCTTTAAGGAACCCAATCTGAGCCCCTTATCCAAACCAGCCTGCAGGAAGCGTAGCAGATTGTTTAGATGAAAGCTGGCCGGAGGCAAGTCATTCTTCTCACACCAGGCAATATATCTTCGCCATATGACGTGATAGTGGGAAGCCGTCACCGGTTTCCTGGCCTTGATCATTGTATTGACGACAGAGGGATGTAGACCCTTGTGGACTAGGATCTGCCGCTCAACCTCCAGGCCGTTAAACGTAGCCGCTGTAAGTCCTGAAAGACGAACGGGCCCTGGAGGAGCAGATCTTTTCTTATGGGCAGACGCCACGGGTCTTCCACTAGCATGGCCTGAATGTCTCCGTACCAGGCCCTTCTTGGCCAATCTGGTGCCACCAGAATGGCCTCCGTCCCCTGATGCCGGAGCCGCTTTAGCACCCGAGCCAACAATGGGAGAGGTGGGAACAGGTACACCAATTGGAAGTCCCAGGTCCAGGTGAGAGCGTCCACCGCTATCGCCCCTGGGTCTCTGGTCCGTGCACAGTACATCGCTACCTTGTGGTTTAGTCGTGAAGCCATCAGGTCGATCTGAGGGAGCCCCCACAGATCCACTATGGCATCGAACACTTGGGTGTGAAGGCCCCACTCTCCCGGGTGAAGGTCGTGACGACTCAGGAAGTCCGCCTCCCAATTGTCGATCCCCGGGATGAAAATGGCAGACAGGGCCTGGACATTCAGTTCCGCCCAAGACAGAATCTTTGATGCTTCTCTCATGCAGGGCATGCTCTTGGTACCACCCTGCCGGTTTATATAGGCCACAGTGGTAGCATTGTCCGACTGGACCTGGATCGCCTTGCCCTGTAACAATGGAGCTGCCTGCAACAGGGCATAGTAGACCGCCCGCAACTCCAGCTTGTTGATGTGCAGGCCTGACTCCAGTGGAGTCCATCGACCCTGGAGGCGGACTCCCTGTGTCACCGCCCCCCAGCCCCTCAGGCTGGCGTCCGTGGTTATCAGAGTCCAGTCCTGGATCTGGAACCGTCTGCCTGCTAACAGATTGGATGAATCTAGCCACCACTGTAGCGAGATCCTGGTTCTTGGTGCAAGTCCAATCCTTCTGCGCATCTGCAGGGGGGAGCCGGACCATTTTGTCAGAATGTCCAATTGAAAAATCCTGGAATGGAAACGGCCGAATTGTATTGCTTCGAATGAAGCCACCATCTTGCCTAGAAGTCGGAGGCAAAGATGGATCTGTACCAGAGGAGACTCTAGAACCTCCCTGACCAGCTGCTGAAGTGCACTGACCTTTTCCATCGGCAGAAAGATTCTTTGTTCCGATGTATCCAGTATCATGCCCAAGAAAACCATCCTCTGGGTCGGAACCAGCGATGATTTGGACATGTTCAGAATCCACCCGTGGTCTCTTAGGACTCGTATGGACAGATTGAGAGCACTCCTCAAAGTCTCTGCCGACCCTGTCTTTATTAGCAGGTCGTCCAGGTATGGCACGACATTCACCCTTTGGAGTCTGAGTAGTGACATCATTTCCGCCATTATCTTTGTAAAAACCCTCGGGGCAGTCGACAGGCCGAAAGGCAAGGCCCGGAATTGGTAATGGTCGTTGCCCAAGGCAAATCTGAGATAGATTTGGTGTGGGGGCCAGATAGGGATGTGTAGATAGGCGTCCTTGACGTCTATGGAGGCCAAGAACTCCCCTCTCTCTAGGCTGGCGATCACTGAGCGCAAGGACTCCATCCTGAACTTGAACACACGCAGGAAGGGGTTCAGTGATTTTAAATTCAGGATGGGCCTTACTGAGCCGTCTGGCTTCGGTACCAGGAATAGGTTGGAATAATATCCCTGGCCCCGCTCCGTGCTTGGAACCGGTACAATTACCTGAGACTGAAGCAGCCTGGTAATGGCCCCCTGGAGGCAAACCTGGTCCTCCTGTGACGCTGGAAGAGCCGACCTGAAGTATCTTCTGGGAGGGGGCTTGTCGAATTCCAGCCTGTAACCTAGTGAAATGAGACCCCTGGCCCAGGAATCCAGACCCGATGCGTCCCACACATGACTGGAATGCAACAATCGCGCTCCCACCGCGAGAGAGTCTCGTGGCGGGAAAACCCCGTCATGCTGCAGGCTTAGAGGACGCTGCGGCATTTGGACGGTCCTGGGTGCTGGAGGAGTTAGGCTTCCTAAACTTACCTCTTGTGCCTCTGTTGGCATTAGAGGCGCCCCTGGCCTTGGGGCGAAACCTGTTCCCACGAAAGGACTGCTGGGAAGTACCTGTGAAGGTACGCTTTGCCACCGTGGGAGCTGATGGGAGGAAGGTAGATTTCCCTGCCGTGGCCTTGGAAATCCAACCGTCTAATTCGCTCCCAAAAAGCCATTCTCCTGTAAAGGGAATACCCTCCACACTCTTCTTTGAATCTACGTCAGCAGACCACTGACGTAGCCACAAAGCCCGTCTGGCTGAAACCGCCATGGCTGAATTACGCGCGTTTATTGCGCCCAATTCCTTTTGCGCCTCACACAGGATCTTAGCGGTATCCTGAATGTGCCTCAGGCTGTCGCCTATCTGGGCCACAGTCATGTCACCCAACAACCCTTCTTGAATCTGGGTTGACCAGGTATGAATGGCCTTAGCCATCCAGCAGCTGGCTAAAACTGGGCGTTGGGATGCCCCACTAGCCGTATATATGGACTTGAGGGTAGCTTCCAGCCTCCTGTCCGCCCCGTCCTTAAGGGTGGATACACCTGGGACCGGTAGCAATACCTTCTTAGAAAGGCGGGAGACAGATGAGTCCACTACCGGTGGCTCCTCCCACTTCTTCCTGCCCAAAGGTTCAAAAGGATAGGCATTTGTGAACCTTTTTGAAATCGTAAACCTTTTATCAGGGTTTTGCCAAGCAGCCCTGAACACAGTTTCTAACTCCGCCTGCTCAGGGAAGTACACTGGCTGTTTCCTCTGAGTCATGAAGAAAGGATCTCCTTCTGCGGATGCCTCCACTGGGAGATCTAAAACATCCCTGATGGCCCTGATAAGCGGTTCAGGCCCATGCACGGCTGCCTCAGGGACTGGTTCCTGCAGAACCTGCTCCTCACCCTCCTCTAGTATGTCCTCATCATCATCGTCTGAATCAGGGGCCATCGCAGCAGCCGGCCTCTTTTGAGGCTGTGCGGGAGGAGGTACACTAAGAGTATGAAGAATATCCACCCTGGCAGCTAACATGGACAATTCTCTCTGAACCTTCTGCGTCTGCTGAGTGTTATTGGAAAGCTGTGAAGCCACAGAATCCAACAGGGTCTTTATGTTGGAGGCCCAAACAGGCTCCTGCTCGTCAGCCGGAGACGGCCCCACAAGCTGTGGGGGCACCCCACTGATCTGAGTGTCAGCACTACAGGGCTGTGGTGACATACAAGCCTCACAAGTAACCTGGGACTGTGATTTTGGCACAAACTTGGTGCTACACACCATACAAGTGAACTTTTTCACCATGATGAGACAGTATTACAATGTCTGCAGTACAACACCACGCAGTCACACACGTGCACACCCCACACAGCTGGATGTGAAAAAACAGACTATGTGCTTGTTTTAAGCTGTGATAAGTAACTAATCAGTGGGGAAAAAACAGAGCAACTGGGGAGCCAAGTGCACCCTTAACCTGAACTCACAGATCTGGGTGAGCTGGTAACGCTAAACACAGTGATATGAACAAACACAGTGTCTGAGTAAGCCAGATAGCGCAGCAGCGCTAAATCGCTATAAAAAACCTGCTGTCTCTGCCGTGCTGCAAGTACCCGGATCCACCACGCCAGTGAGGAGCCCTCTGTAATGGAGTCTGGCAGCGTGTGAAGAAGCAGGAAGTGACAGCGCGCGCCCAGCAGAGCTTGGTCCCGCTCTGAGTGAAGCCCCGCCCCCTGTACACGGAGCTGGCGCTTCTATATATTTATACTGACACATAATAAAGGTGTAAAATATATATATAATACATTATAACCTGAGGGGTGTCCCTGGTGGTCCAGCGGCAGCACCCCTATGCCAGTTACCAGACGCGGTGTTCACGCAGTCCCTGCTGGAGAGCCGCCATTACTAGCCGTCGTCTTGCCGCACCAGAAATGGCTGCGGGGACCCCTTGTGGGACCCCCAGCCTGTACTCACCACTGAAGTCTTCTGACCTGTCAGGGGTGTGCGGCGGCTAGGGGACTTGCTCGCCACAGCGCAATGCTGTGCGGTGACAAGTCCCACGCAGAACCGAATTGTCCTGTAGCAGGGTCAGCTCTGCACCTGAAGAGGCCGGGGACTGACCCTTCCCCTGACACCCACGAAGCAGGACAGCTGTGTGGTCACCACAGCGCCCCAAAATAACAAACTTAGAAAATAATGTAGAAAAACTCTGGAGCATCCAGAAGCACTGCCTCTCCTGAGGCACATTTTTCAAAACTGACTAGTGGAGGGAGATTGAGGGGAGGAGCCAGTGCACCCACACTGAAAGTTCTTTTATGTGCCTGTCTCTCCTGCGGAGGTCTCAATCCCCATAGTAGTGAAGCCCAGTATCCCATTGGACGGTAGAGAAAAAGTAAATAAAAGTAATCTAAAGAAAAGCTGGGGAAACTGGGTCCAGAATAACAAGCTACAACACATTTTTTCTAACTGGGAGCTGATGGGTAGTAGAGGGGGTGGAACCTTAAGTTAGCCATATACTACGGGATTGGGTCAGGTCAAATGGACCCAATTTGAACTATCAACTTAATTATTGCTTTGTTTGGGCATGATGTTCCGTGAGGAGACAAATTTCAACTCGCAGCTGGCGAGCCAAAATGTGTAAAGAGACTCTTTTCGGCACTCAAATACTTTTCGGGTCACGTCCAGTACAATGGTCTGGTTTAGTCATTTTAACTTGATCAAAATCCGGGCTGTATAGGCGTAATCAAAAAAGAAATTATTCCATTAACAGTGAGCCTAATATTTAATTTAAATGTATCATATTTAGGATCAGGCGGCTAAATCGTGCAAAGTACTGAGAGCGACGCATGAATGGTAGTTGCAATGCCCAACATTGGGCAAATTCCTAATTGCCACCTCAGGAGAGTATGAGCAGAAATAATGGGCATCGGTGGCACTTGTGCCTGAACGCAAAACAATTAAAAGGTTCCCAACAGGCACCCAAAAATAAATTTGCCATTTAATTTAAGTTTCTTAATAAAATACTAATACCGTATATACTAGAGTACAAGTCGAACCGAATATAAGCCGAGGCACTTAACTTTACAACAAAAAAATTGGGAAAACTTATTGACTCAAGTGGAACCTTCACTCGAGTATAAGCCGAGGGGGGCTTTTTCAGCATAAAAAATGTTCTGAAAAAGTAGGCTTATACTCGAGTATATATGGTATGTCTCCAAATCAGTATATTAGTTATAAGTAGAATATGAATTCAGTATGAATGGAGGAAACATACCTTTAATTGAAGAATATCATTTTCATTCTTAAGGACAAACCTTCCTTCCCGGTCATCCTTATTCCAGTTAAGTTGAACCACCAAAGGTTTCTCGTCAATATTAAGTCTTCTTTCTTCAAACCATAAATTAGAAGACATTAAGTCAAAGAATATCTAATCAAAAAAGGCAAATCTAAAAAACACCAAATGTATCTCAAGTATACCCCTTTCACATTACAGCTCAAGTATACCCCTCTCACATTACAGCTAAAAAACAGTATATTGCTGATTTTTAAGGGGTTTAAAACGGTTCTAGCTGTAATGTGAAAGGTCCGTTCTGAATTTACCAGTTTAAGAAAACCGGTAATTCAAAACTGGTTAAAACCAGTGTCCTATCCATTTCAGAGCCGATCCAGTGTGTATCTTATCAGGTAGGTGATAGGTTGTCTCCATGCCTGATTACTCTCTACAGTTTCTGCAGAGTATGGGAACCAGGGGATCCCTGCGCCGGATGGGCAGATAGCGGTGGGGTACCTGCGGAGCATGGGAACTATCCTCCGCAAGAACCCCACCACTGTCTTCCCATCCAACGCAGGGACCCCCTGCCACATTACTATCTGAGCAACACCAGTAAGCTGGTTTTAACTATTGCAAGTCTAATATAACTCTTGGCCTACTCAGGGAAAACTCGGTCAGAGTTTATCCCCTTCACACGCATCCAGCCTATCTAATTCATTCACTGTGATTAATCATCGTAAGATGTCTTTGGACTGATGCCATCTGACAAATCAAGAAACATTACATACCTTTATTAGTGTATATAATAATTTATTTTTATTAGTGCATGATTTTACCTTTTAACCAATACGAACTTATTTAATAAACGCTTATAATTTAACATTTAACATTGATTCTTAAATTATTACCTACTTTATGCATTCACAAATCTAGTATTACAAAAATTATATTTTAGTTTTTATTTATTTTATATAGAGAGCGCAAGGTAATATATAACTTTCTACAAACAGGCCCTAGCTGCATGCGCAAAGACTTGGTTCGAGTCTCATGGGAACTGGCCAATATAGGGGATTCCCTCTTACCATCAGTGACCAACTGTTACTGACTCCACCCACTGCAGAGTGGGCAAGCATGATGCAGACACCACCAGGCTCCTCCCAAGTGGCAACTGGAACCACATTACTAACTACTCAGACGCCTACTACCAGCACCTGAATACAGTGGAGTAGGTGTAAACAGATGTCCTGCCGTGTCGGCTGCTTTAACACTGGTCAGTGACCATAGACGAGGACTTTGCTATGGTAGCTGGCAGAGGGTAGGTAGAGTGGATCACAGAAAAAACAGGGACTGCCCCTTGAAAAACAAGTACTGTACATATTGTAGCTTGGCATTTATTTAAACATATATATTATTCAACTGAAATACAGAAAATAAAAATAACTATGCAAAATCAATGGCATTCTCATGTCAATTGCACAGTACAGTGCAGATCCCAATTATAATACACTCACCTCCACTGACATGCACTTCATATAAAGAGTACCGCGGGGATGACAACATCCTCATATCAGGACGGAACTTTTCTGCCAAGGTTTCTATGACGTCTTGTGTGGTGGCTGTGCTAGAGACTCTGATGCATTTTGTAGCAAAGTTTCCAGCAGCCTTATCTTGGAAATAAAACCTCATCACTCCATGGAACTCCAACTCCTGCAATCAAAGCAGACACAATAATTATTAAAAAAAATTTTATGTGAAGACAAATTTATATATTTCTTTTCTTACTTGAGATACAGTGTGCCATCTAATATTGTGTGCTGAATACACAAGTTAAATGATGGAAGGCTTATATACACTAATCGCTTGTTGTAATGGGTTACGAGTCCAGTGGCCATGCAGGATGCCTGCCGAACACGTTTTTTTTTTTTTTTTAAAGGGGGTAGTAATTTACAAGGCCTGCCCCTTTAACCAGTACGGATGGTGTACTGGTTAGCAATACTGCCTCACAGCACTGAGGTCATCGGTTCGATTCCAACCATGGCTCTAACTGTGCGGAGTTTGTATATTCTCCCCGTACTTGCGTGGGTTTCCTCCGGGTACTCAGGTTTCCTCCCACAATCCAAAGATATACTGGTAGGTTAATTGGCTCCCAACAAAATTAACCCTAGAATGTGTGTGTGTGTACACATGTGGATAGGGAATATAGAGTGTAAACTCCACTGGGGCAGGGACTGATGTGAACGTTCAAATATTCCCTGTAAAGCGCTGTGAAATATGTATGCGATATAAGAAACTGTTAATAAATAAATAGTAAAAAAGAATAAAGAAAACCCCTCCAAATTCTTCCGGCATCCCGCATGACTGCAAGACTCGTAATCCATTAAAACCCACACTTAGGCGGGTATTCAATCTTCGGGTCACGGCAGACTAGCTTGCTCGCCCGCCGTGACCCAGTCCCGTTCTCGGTCAGCTCGACCGAGAACATGCAGGCAGGATTCAATGTCCCGCCTGCAGCGGGACGAGAAGGGGGTGTGGCCGCGAGTTGCGGCCGGGAAGTGACGAGATGCAGCCGGCAGCTCATCACTTCCCGGCTGTTCTCGGCAGAACGAGCCCGACAGCTAGAGATGTCGGGCTCGTTCTGCCAGGAAACCCTGTTCAATGCTGTCGGGGAAGACAGCATTGAATAGGGCCCGTCGAGCATCTCCCCCACGGGAGATTCGACGGCGATTGCATACCCCCCTAAATCTCTATTCTCTGAAGAATGAACTGATACCCCTTTCAGACATACTACCGGGGATTTTACACCCGGTTCAAACCCGGGTTTTTCAAAAATCCCGAGGTGCGCAGGACCCTGGATTTTAGAGATTGTGCATGTGGAAAATCCCGGGATTGCTGTATGTCTGAAAGGGGTATAACTAGCACATCATAGCGTAAAAATGTCCACAATTAAATACTGAAGATATGGACACACCTAAAGAATGTTTAAGAAAAAAGAAAAAAAAAAAGACAACCAACACCAGGTCACCAAATATAGTATATTCTGAGCAGCAACATGACTGCAAACCACTTTTAGTTTCAGCTTGGTAGTTCTGCTAATTAAAAAGGTAAAATTATATTTTTACATGTGGTCATTGCGTTTCAACTCAATCCTTTTTCTGTTGCACTGTAGAAGCAGGGCCAGCTTTATCATTAGGGACTGGGGGGCACCAATTCTGCCTAGCACAAAACTAAGGATGACAATGAGTAGGACATTCTTGTTGTAAGAAGATGTAAAACCTCTAAGAAGCCACCTATGCACTTTGACTTGAGGAGCTTGAAAGTGGGTATTGGTGGCAGTGTGGGCATAGGTTGAACAGAGAAGATGACTTATAACCAGTTCCTTTGTAGAAGTACGAGAATGATGATTGTGCATGTTCATTTACTTATTACTGAGCATTATTTACTTAAGTATGACTCAGAAGCCCCTTTTTAAGGCCATAATGCAGTTCACAACAATTACCATAACTAAATGGATGGGATGGATGGATATAAATGATGTAGCAATAAGTATTTTAGTCAGTCAAGTTGTTATAAAAAGGTGTTGCACTTAGGCTTATAGTATACAAAGTGCCTCAATTTTCTGTTTTGGAGGCATACATACCAGAATACAGAATATTGGGTACTCTTTACCTAGAAGGGCGCCCATCGCGGGCATCGAATGTACATCGCATGCCATTATAATGGGGGCCCGAGTCGGTCGCATCGCATGCGGCCAAAAAAAAAAAAAATCGCATGTGATGCGACCGACGCGATAACACATAGGGAACAATGTTAAATGGGTCAATTGACCAGATTTAACATAGGGAACAATGTTAAATGGGCCACAGACCCCAAATAGCCACCCCCTGGGCCCCCCCAATTGTTAACGCCACCCCACGATCAATGTGAACCCGAAGCATGGCGAGCGCACCGAGCCCGCGAGGGGCGGCGGTACGCGTCCTCCGACCTTTTCATACCTCCACTATCCACGTCGGCGTGGAGTTGAGAATAGATAGTGTGGCGAGCGCAGTGAGCCACCGAGCCCGAAGCGTGGCGAGCCGCGGATACCTGTGAAGCCCGCGAAGGGACACTGATACCTGTGAAGGTATCCGTGTGCGCTCGCCATGCTTCGGGCTGGGTGGCTCGCTGCACTCGCCACACTATCTATTCTCAACTCCACGCCGACGTGGATAGTGGGGGTATGAAAAGGTCGGAGGACGCGTACCGCTGCGCTCGCCACGCTTCGGGTTCACGTTGATCGTGGGGTGTCGTTAACAATTGGGGGGGCACAGGGTGGCTATTTGGGATCTGTGGGCCATTTAACATTGTTCCCTATGTAAAATCGCGGTAATCGCGTCGATCGCATCGCATGCGATGCGACCGACGCAATTTTTTTACTTACGATGCCCATGATCAAAATCGTGGGCGCCCTTCTAGGTAAAGAGTACCGAATATTGTTTACTCTTTGGGGTTAGTTAGGAAATTATAGTAGATGCTTAAGGCCCCCCCATACACTATTGCTGAGGAACAAGTTGGACCTGATTCCCCTTGAATTTCCCTGGGCAGCAGGTTCAATTTCCCGATACAATCATCGGATCAAATGGGATGTTAAAAATGAGATTTTGGTCAATGTCACCCAATTTCTAATCCCGAAAATCGGCCAGAATCACATTAGTGTATGGCCAACTTTACAATGACACATTAAAATATATACATGCCTAACTATAAATGCATATTTTGCACTTAAAAATTTGGGGTTACTTGCTCATTTGCTGATGCAGTTCATCTTGCTAACTTTCAAGCGTTTTATGTTATTTATTATGAGGACCACCTTCTAACACAATGGACCACAGCTGTATGTTTTCAAAGTAAAACTTACTATGAGAAAGTAAGACAAAAACACATCAGTGATCACATAACAAGACGCGCTACTTGTTACAACTATTTCCTCAAGGGGTGATCCCACCTCAACTGTTTTGTGCTATTATGAGCAAATCCTTTAACCATGAAACTTAAACTTTTCAGATTGCACCTAATTACCGGTTCGACGCAGTAATAGGTGCGATCTGAAAGGACTTACCTTGTCCATCAAACCAGCAGCAGCCGAGCATTACGAAACGGTTATAAAGCAGGGTTCTTACCGGTTTGATGCCACCCGGCACCCGCATGACGTCAGCGAACGGGCAATAGTGCCAGGTCGCCGTAAGGGCCAGAGATAGCAAAATGCAGGGCCACTTCGGCACTGAACCATTTCCAAGTCCTGGTACGACCCTACATTTTCTAATCTGAAAGCGCAATTAGTCACCCTACATGGCTTTGTCTAGTCCCCAGGAATCCAAGTCAACTGCATCAGCATCATTAGTTAGTTATGATGGAGTAAAGTACTACACACTAAGGGGGGTAGTCAATCCCTGTGAAATTTCCTGGCAAGCCCAAAAAAAAAAGTCAATAATTCGCCGATCATTATTCATTCACAAGTATTTTCTCCCGTTTCAGTAAATTGTTGCCGATGTGGATTTTAATACCTACCAGTAAATCCTTCTCTCGAAGTCCACATGGAATACTGCGATGGTATCAATACGATGGGGAATAGATGGTCCTCCACAGGAGACAGGCACATAGAACTTCAGACTGGGTGTACTGGTTCCTCACCGCTACATCCCTACCCACAAGCCAGTTAAGGAAAAACTTTGCCCGAAGGAGGATGAACATAAGTGAGAAAAGGAATATAATACATGATATGTCATACCAGCACACCTCAAACAAAAATAACTGGTATCATAACTTGTTAACCCTTTATTGTAATGTACAATTAAACACAAGTCAAAATGGTTACAACATAGTTAAGTGACGTTGTTCAACCTAAGTGACAACCAGATACAGTGAAGATTCCGCACTGAGGCGGCCGCCCAGTATCCCATACGGACTTTGAGAAAAGGATTTACCAGTAGGTAATTAAATACTATTTTCTCTAAAATACACATGGTATACTGGGATGTTGCAATATGATGGGGATGTCCCAAAGCTTCCAGACCAGGCGGGAACGTGCGGAGACTGCTGCAACACCGCCTGCCCTAACTGGTTACATTCTTTGGCCAGAGCGTGAAACTTGTAAAAAAACTTTACAAAAGTATGTTGAACAGACCAAGCAGCTGCTCTGCATAGCTGCAAGGCTGAAACAACCCAAGCAGCCGCCTAGGATACGCCCACCGCTCTTGTAGAGTGAGCCTTTAAAGTAGCCAGTACCGGCAACTGTGCTGCCCCATAGGCCTGTTGTATCAGAGCAAATCCATCGGGCAACCCTTTTTTTGTGCATCATACAGCACAAACAGACAATCAGTCTTGCAGACAAGAGCAGTTCTTCTGACATACTAAGGATTCAGGAATCCCAGGATGAGCCAAACTTGAAGGAACCACAATTGGCTGGTTCAAATGGAATGTTGAAACTACCTTTGGCAGAAACTGCTGCTTTGCCCTAAGCTCCGCCCTATCTTCATGAAACACAAGATAAAGCCTCTTGCAGGACAAAGCTCCTGTCACACGTAGCCGCGACGGAGCGCGGCGGGTACAGTACTCACCCGTCCGCGCCCGCCGCCGGCTAGCGTGTGCAGGCTCCGGTCTGCGGTGTGCGGGTAGCGGCAGCTCTGGGTAGGGATGGCAGCAGTAGTGGTGCCGGGAGGCCGGCGTCGCCATCTTGGTTGAGGGCAGGAGACAGATTGGCCCAGAGTGAAGGTTCCCTCCTCATCCTGTGCTGACAGCCAATGGCAGCCATCTCCTGGGGATATAGGGGATCTGCCTAGGCTGTTCAGTGTCAGTGCAATGAGTCTTTGGAGTCATTCACAACTCCTAGCTGATTCCCGGATCCTGGCTCTTTCTCTCCTGACTCTGGTGCCTTGCTCCCTGCATCTTGCTACAAGGAAGTTTTCTCCTGACACCAATGCTGCAAGTCCTACTTAGTGCTTGTTCCTGCTTGTGTCCCAGAATAACCCTGCACAGCTTCCCGCTGTCCTCCTTCATACAAACTCATTCATTCCATCATCTTTCAGTCATCCGGATCCATTTCTTCTGTCATCAAATCAACCTCCTTCCGGATCCTCATCTATGTACTCTGGCTCACCAAGTATACGTTTCCAGATTTCCC
The DNA here is from genome assembly GCF_055691185.1 of Crinia signifera. NCBI lineage: Eukaryota > Metazoa > Chordata > Amphibia > Anura > Myobatrachidae > Crinia > Crinia signifera. Next base: position 116,810,828 of record NC_139219.1, on the reverse strand, counting down.
TGCCCGTTATTAGTATTGTGCTGGACTCTATTTAATTTATTCCAACTGTCACTTAAAGAAGTATTTGAGTGAAGTTTATCATTTATGAAATCCGTTATTAAACCTGCACGTTTCAATCCTACTCCTCCTGGTCCGTCTCCGGTTCCTGTGCACCACACGACTCCATCCAGCCCTTTAGCCGTGACAGTTTGCACTGACCCGATGGAATCGGGTGAAGCACAGGCCTCCATGACGGATGTTCTTCAAGGCATCATGGCTCGATTGGAACAAGTAGAGACTACCCAGCGTCAAGTGGCTCAATTTCTCCAGACCTTGTCATCACCTCAGGCGGCTCCCTCAGTTTCAGCAGCACCAACCTCCGGAGCTTCGGCCCCTGCTGCTCCCCCTGGGCCAGCTGCTCCTCACCAGCTACACCTGTCAACCCCCAGTAAATATGACGGGTCCCCGAGGGGGTGTCGAGGATTCCTGAATCAATGTGACGTCCATTTTACCCTCCAGCCTTCCAATTTCCCCTCTCCCAAGACTCGGGTGGCTTACATCGTGTCCCTACTGGCGGGTCCAGCCCTGGAGTGGGTGTCCCCCCTTTGGGAGCGTGCGGATCCCATCCTCAATAACTATGAAGAATTTGTGGCCTCCTTCCGTCGCATCTTCGACGAGCCTGGCAGAGTGTCCTCCGCAGCCACGGAGATCCTAAGGATTCGTCAGGGCAGTCGCCCAGTGGGACAATATGTCGTACAATTTCAAACCCTGGCTTCCGAACTCAGATGGAACGAAGAGGCTCTCGTTTCTGCCTTCTGGAACGGCCTAGCCGGGCGCATCAAGGACGAGTTAGCAATTCGCGATTCTCCTTCCACCCTGGCTGAACTCATTTCATTATGTAACAAAGTCGATCTGCGACTCCAAGAACGCCAACTTGAGAGGAATCGCTCTGATCGCCTTCGCCCTCGATTTCCTTCCAATGTCGCACCAGCCTCCAAACCAACCCCGCCTCCTGCGGTGTCAACAGATGAGCCCATGCAAATCAACCGCTCCCGTCTCTCTCTCGAAGAGAAGTCCCGAAGACGGCGAGAGAATCTATGCATGTACTGTGGCTCCTCAGCTCACTTATTGGCTTCCTGCCCGCTGCGGCCGGGAAACGACCGCTCCTAATCTCCCCGAGGGAGGTCCGATTAGGAGTCTTGCTTCCATCTCCCTCTTCTTCTGATTCCACCATTCCGGTTACCCTTGTGTGTCCCCAAGGGAGAAAAAGAGTTCAGGCCCTATTGGACTCTGGAGCAGCGGGAAACTTCCTTTCTTCTTCTTTTGTTACCCAACATGCCCTGCCTGTGCAACCCCTGGATCACTCGCTGGTCCTCACTGCAGTGGATGGGAGTCGAATTCGTAGTGGACAAATCACCCATCAGACCACCCCGGTGACACTGCTCATAGGAGCTCTACATCAAGAGACCCTCGAATTCTTCATTCTTCCACAGTCCTCACACCAAATGGTCCTGGGCCTTCCCTGGCTCTCCAAACATAACCCACACATCGATTGGACCAATATGGAGGTCAAGGCCTGGGGAACAGATTGCCAGTCTACTTGCATTCCTCAGATCCTTCCGGTCTACCAGACCCATCCACAACGTGAGGGTAACTGTCCTTCATCCTCTTCAGCTCCACCCTTGTCGATACCCGCACCATATCGTTCATTTACAGATGTATTCAGTAAAGGTGGTGCCGACACCCTGCCTCCTCACCGTCCTTGGGACTGCCCGATAGAGCTGGTGGCCGGGAAATTCCCTCCTCGTGGCCGCATCTATCCCCTGTCGCTACCTGAGACTGAGGCCATGTCCTCGTACATTCAAGAGAACTTAAACAAAGGTTTCATTCGACCATCTACTTCTCCGGCCGGGGCCGGGTTTTTCTTTGTGAAAAAGAAAGATGGCGGTCTTCGGCCATGTATCGACTATAGGGGCCTGAACGACATCACCATTAAAAACCGCTATCCCTTACCCCTTATCGCAGAACTATTCGACAAGATCAGAGGGGCAGCAATCTTTACTAAATTGGATCTGCGAGGGGCCTACAATTTGATCCGGATCCGTCCAGGTGACGAGTGGAAGACGGCTTTTAACACGCGCGACGGCCACTATGAATACCTGGTGATGCCCTTCGGCCTTTGTAACGCCCCCGCTGTCTTCCAACAGTTTGTAAATGATATCTTTCGGGACTTGCTGTACCACTCCATTGTAGTCTATCTAGACGATATACTCATCTTCTCTCCAAATCTCCAACTTCACAGACAGACAGTGTCCGAAGTCCTACGACGTCTTCGCCAAAATCAACTGTTCTGCAAGTTGGAAAAGTGCGTTTTTGAGGTCACGTCCATTCCATTCTTGGGTCACATTCTCTCCGCCACTGGGATAGAAATGGACCCAGAGAAGGTGAGAGCCATCCAAGACTGGGCAGCCCCCACAACACTCAAAGGAATTCAGAGATTCCTAGGGTTCTCAAACTATTACCGGCGATTTATCCGGAACTTCTCTACTATCGCTGCTCCCCTCACTGCTCTCACTTGCAAGGGAGCTGATCCAAGCCGATGGTCGCCAGAAGCATCCTCTGCCTTCCAGCAGTTAAAGAGAGCATTCATGACGGCACCAATCCTCCTCCAACCAGACCTCGACAGGCCCTTCATTCTCGAGGTGGACGCATCCTCGGAAGGGATCGGGGCCATCTTGTCACAAAAAGGTGAGGATCAAGAATTACACCCTTGTGCCTTCCTCTCCAAAAAATTCCTCCCAGCAGAGAAGAATTACCCCATCGGGGAACAGGAGTTGCTTGCAGTCAAAACTGCGTTAGAGGAGTGGCGATACCTTCTGGAGGGGGCACGACATAAGATCACCGTGTATTCAGACCACAAAAATCTGTCCTTTCTTAAACAGGCTCAGTGCCTTACTGCCCGCCAAGCCCGTTGGGCCATGTTTTTTGAACGCTTTGATTTCCAAATTAAATTCCGACCTGGAACCACGAATACTAAGGCAGACGCTCTATCCCGCTCCTTTGAGACGACCTCTGACCTAGAGACACCTCCTCGTCCAATCCTCGATCCGCTGGTCTTCGCCCAAGTAACCGTACAGCCATCTCCTCCTCCAGGTAAAACGTTCGTTCCCCCCGAACTTCGCAAGAAAATATTGTCATGGGCACATTCTTCCCGCTTCGCAGGGCACGCAGGAGCACAAAAGACCTTGATGTTCCTGTCACGTTCTTATTGGTGGCCAACCATCCGCCACGACGTAACCAACTTCGTTGCCTCTTGTGTAAGATGTGCTCAGCATAAAGTGCCCAGAACAACTCCCGCTGGTCCTCTTCGCCCTCTAACCATTCCCACAGAACCATGGACCCATCTGTCAATGGACTTCATTTGCGAACTACCTCCCTCAAAAGGTCATACCGCAATCTGGGTAGTGGTCGACCGATTCTCGAAAATGGTCCATTTTTTCCCACTAAAAGGTCTCCCCTCTGCTCCAGTACTGGCTCAGCTATTCATCTCAACCATTTTTAAACTTCACGGACTGCCCAAAGAGATTGTATCCGACCGCGGAGTACAGTTCGTTGCAAAGTTCTGGAGAGCTCTCTGTGCCGCGGTACAGGTCAAACTCAAGTTTTCCACTGCCTTTCATCCCCAGACCAACGGCCAGACAGAACGGGTGAATCAAGACTTGGAGGCCTTTATCCGACTGTTTGTCTCGTCTTCCCAAGATGACTGGGTGGATCTTCTCCCGTGGGCAGAATATATGCATAACAACTCCTATCACTCTTCCTCCGGAACCACCCCCTTCTTTACAGTATTCGGCAAACATCCACGATCTCCGGATTTCTCAGAATTATCCTCTTCCGAAGTTCCTGCAGCAACCACTTCACTTCAACGCTTTGCTAAAATCTGGTCGGATGTCCACACCGCTCTTCTTAAATCTTCCGCCCGATACAAGAGGATGGCAGACAGGAAAAGAAGGGCAGCGCCCAGATTGAAAGTCGGAGACCGGGTATGGCTGTCTACCCGCCATATACGCCTCCGTCTGCCCTCTATGAAGCTGGCCCCCCGGTTCATTGGGCCATACCCTATCATCCAAGTCATTAATCCTGTCGCTTATAGACTTCAACTTCCTCCTTCCCTAAGGATTTCGAATTCCTTCCATGTGTCCCTCCTCAAGCCTTTAAGGTTGAACTCTTATCAAAAGAAGATTCCCAAACCGCCCAAGATTAACTCTGAAAGTGGGGCTGAATTCGAGGTAAGACGCATTATAGACTCTCGTTGCCGCAATTCTCGTACCCAGTATCTGGTGGAATGGGTTGGGTTTGGTCCCGAAGAGAACTCTTGGGTGGATTCCATTGATTTGCACGCTCCAAAACTGGTAAAGCAATTTCTCCAGAGAAATCCGCACAAGGCCCATAGGCGCCCTGGGGTCACCCTGAAAAGGGGGGGTACTGTCACACGTAGCCGCGACGGAGCGCGGCGGGTACAGTACTCACCCGTCCGCGCCCGCCGCCGGCTAGCGTGTGCAGGCTCCGGTCTGCGGTGTGCGGGTAGCGGCAGCTCTGGGTAGGGATGGCAGCAGTAGTGGTGCCGGGAGGCCGGCGTCGCCATCTTGGTTGAGGGCAGGAGACAGATTGGCCCAGAGTGGAGGTTCCCTCCTCATCCTGTGCTGACAGCCAATGGCAGCCATCTCCTGGGGATATAGGGGATCTGCCTAGGCTGTTCAGTGTCAGTGCAATGAGTCTTTGGAGTCATTCACAACTCCTAGCTGATTCCCGGATCCTGGCTCTTTCTCTCCTGACTCTGGTGCCTTGCTCCCTGCATCTTGCTACAAGGAAGTTTTCTCCTGACACCAATGCTGCAAGTCCTACCTAGTGCTTGTTCCTGCTTGTGTCCCAGAATAACCCTGCACAGCTTCCCGCTGTCCTCCTTCATACAAACTCATTCATTCCATCATCTTTCAGTCATCCGGATCCATTTCTTCTGTCATCAAATCAACCTCCTTCCGGATCCTCATCTATGTACTCTGGCTCACCAAGTATACGTTTCCAGATTTCCCTGCCCGTTATTAGTATTGTGCTGGACTCTATTTAATTTATTCCAACTGTCACTTAAAGAAGTATTTGAGTGAAGTTTATCATTTATGAAATCCGTTATTAAACCTGCACGTTTCAATCCTACTCCTCCTGGTCCGTCTCCGGTTCCTGTGCACCACACGACTCCATCCAGCCCTTTAGCCGTGACAGCTCCAAGCTCAAACACATGCATAGCATAGGCAAGGGTCAAGAATACCACAGTTTTCCAGGTGAGTTCATTTAACTCCGTGGATTCCAGAGGCTCAAACCATGATGGCTGTAGAAACTACAAGACCAGGTCAAGGTTCCATGGTGCAGGCCAGAGTGAAAAAACTTGTAAAAATATACAAAGATATGTTGACCAGACAAAACAGCAGCTCTGCATAGCTGCAATGCTGAAACACCCCGAGCAGCCGCTCAGGATGCACCCACCTCTCTTGTAAAATAAGCCTTCAATGAAGTAGTCAGTATTGGCAATTTTGCTAGCCTGGGTCTTGGTAACAACCAATGAGGCATGAAACCCCTTATGGCTAAGATCTGCCGCTCAACCTCCAGGCCATCAAACGAAGCTACCCTAAGTCCTTGCAGACAAATGGGCCTTGATTCTTTGGCTTCGGACCTTCTTTAATACCCCTTCCGAGCAAGAGAATGGGAGGAAACCGGTATACCAAACCATATGACCCGGTAGTCAGGGCATCCACGGCTTCCACTGGTGATCCCTGGCCCTCGAGCACTATCTTTCAACCTTCCTTTTGAGTCTTGGACCAGAAGGTCGATCTGTGGCATTCCCCACAGATCCACAATACTCCTAAATACTTAGGGATTCAAACCCCATTCCCCAGGGTGGAGGTCATGACAATTGGGGAAGTCCGCCTCCCAGTTGTCCACTCCTGGAATAAAGAAGGCCGATATCGCTGTTGCGTGAAATTCTGCCCACGAGAGGATCTTGGATACCTCTCTCACGCAGGACTTGCTCTGTGTTCCTCCCTGCGGGTTGATGTAAGCAACAGTTGTCTCAATTTTTGACTGAACCTGGATTGCATGGTTCTACATTAGAGGAGAAGCCAGCAGAAGAGCATAATACACCGCTCTCAGTTCCAAATTTGTTATGTGCAATTCTGATTCCTAGAAGGACCATTTGCCCTGGAAGTGCCTCCCTTGCGTCACTTCTACCCAGCCCAAAAGGCTGGCATCCGTTGTGAGGAGGGGATGCAGTTAATTTGCCGGCGGTCGGGATCCCGGCGGTCGGAATCCCGACCGCCGAAATCCCGAAACTTTCTCCCTCTGTGGGTGTCCACGACACCCATAGAGGGAGAATAAAATAGCGTGCCGAGCGTAGCGAGGCACCGGGCCCGCTGCGTGGCGAGCGCAGCGAGCCCGCAAGGGGTGGCGATCCATGTGCCCCCCTTGTCGGGATTTCGGCGGTCGGGATTCCGACCGCCGGGATCCCGACCGCCGGCAAATCGTATCGGATCCGTGAGGAGAATCCAATCCCAGATCCCGAACCTCCTGCCCAACAAAAGGTTTTGAGACTGCAGCCACCACTGTAGAGACAGCTTGGCCTGGGGCAACAGATGTATCCACCTGTGCATTTGGAGGTGCGAATCTGACCACTTGCTCAGCAGGTCCAACTGGAACACTCTGGAGTGAAATCTCCCACAGAACAGCCATAGCGCTACCTAACTCCTCGTCCCCTCCTGATAGCAGCAGCGCGGGCAGCAGTGTCTGACTCCCCTCCCCTCCTCCTGAGCAGTGGCAGCGCTGCCCGACTCCTCCCCTCCCCTCCCCTCCTGATAGCGGGAGCAGCAGTGTCTGCTCCCCCTTCTGAGCAGCGGCAGTGCTGCCTGACTCCTCGTCTCCCCCTCCTGATAGTGGCAGCGCGGACAGCAGTGTCTGGCCTCTCGCCTCACTGACAGGTCCTGTGCAGTGTGTATTGATGGGGGTGTGAGGGAGGGGGATATGTGATGGGGCTACAGTTATTGGTGGATGCAAACTGATGAAGGGAAATGCAGTGATGGGGGTGCATAGGTAATAAGGGGGAGATTGAAATGCATTGTGCAGCTGGAGGAGGGGCAGTGGCCAGCCTGCTGCATTTACAGGACTCTGTGGTCCATATGGTTTGCTATCACTGGCCCCCTTACAGCTGCCACAGCTCCCCTGAAGTCCACCAGACACCTACACCCGGCTCTCATCCCCCTGTTGTAAAGTGGGTAACTGGTGGTTGGGGGTGGGTTGTGCAGTAGGAAGATTTGCCTAGAGTGCCAAGAACCCTTGCACCAGCCCCTATTGGTTGATACTTTTATCCCACTCCACTTATTTTTCCATGGGCAGTATTCAATGAACAAAATTCTCTGTGCATGGCGAGAGATTTTTTCTCTCGCCATGCACTCTCCGTGTTCCGGAGCCTCCTGCTCCCACTATTCAATGTATTTAAGACTCGCCGCCACTCGCGGCGAGTCTTAACCCCTGCAGCGGACGAGCTTCCGCGGCAGGGAGCTGACAGGGAGCCGTGGGACGGTGGCATCCAGGGAGATTAAAGTCTCCCTGGATGCCCCAGAACATATGTGGAGGGGAGGGGGGACCCAGCCAGCACAGGCTGCATCCCCCCTATAGCCAGCGGGGGACCCAGTATTCACTGCACCCGATCGTGCATATTAACGATCGGGTGCAGTGAATATATGAATATCTAATGAGCGGCTCGAGCGCTCCGGCCCCCTGCTTGCTGCACTGTGTAAAAAAAAAAAAATAATAAATTTAAACATTTTTTTTTTTAAATTTAATATATATTCATGTGCTATAAGCACATGAATAAAAATAACATGCCCCTTCACAGAAAAAAAAAACCTGATTTTTTGACACCAAAAAAAAAAAAAAAAAATCCTTTTAGTTTAAAAGTTCACATTCCAGCTCTCCATCAAAAGATGGAGAATTTCTACACGGAGAGAGACGGCGAAAATCACTTAGAAAGACGGCGAATATTTCACATTGAATAGGGTGGTTCACTTTTGGAGAGCAAAATGCTCCGTCCAAGGCGAAAAAAGCAAAAATTCTCCATAAAAAACACGGAGAATTTTTCTCATTGAATACTGCCCTATGACTGTCTTACCACATTTACACCAGCCATAATAACCAGGTTTCTAGGCAGTGTAAATGGTCTTTCAACCCGGAAAGTGTTCCGAGTTGAACAGGAGTTCATCCCTGATCGCAGTGCAGTGTAAACTCGGCCAATTCACTGAAATGAAAAAGCAAGTGCTGGCTCAGGCCCCACCTATGGTGATCATTGCCCAAGCCTGGCTCCTACACTTTCATCCTGGCTCCTAGATTTAAAAAAAATGTCAAGCCTTGCTGTAAACACATATTTGGCCAGTTCAAGTATGTCCTTATACAAACTAGATCCATACCAGCAATCCAGACCACCAAATCCTGCCAGCTCCTGAACTAGCATATACATAATATCTACATACACCCTCCCAGTTTCCCGTATAGTCAGAGAACACCCAATCCCCATAGTCTGACAATGCCCTAGTGACCAAATTTACCTTTTAAAATAAGGAATTTGGTACTTACGGATAATTCCCATTCACCGAATCAGCAGGGGACACTGCAGTCATTACATGTGGGAATAGAGTAGGTGTACTGGAGGAGTGGCACTTTAAGAAAGTTTACTGCTGCAGGCTCCTCCCTCCTCTATCCCCACCCAGACCCCAGTCCCACAGAAAAACTGTGTCCGAGAGGAGAAGAGAGACCGGGCCGACCTGGTAGGGAAAGGAGCTAAAACAAACAAGGTTTGTAGAAATGGCACACAATGCAAAAACCAAAGTAAACAGGACATAGATAAACAACTATAATCCTTATCCGTAAAAAGGTAACAGTATGCAACAAACAGTGCAACGAACAGAAAGAGCATATCACTCAAACCATACAACACTAACATGGCAGGAGAACCAGTGCTGGGTGGGCATGCAGTGTCCCCTGCTGATTCGGTGAAAGGGAATTATCGGTAAATACCAAATTCCTTATTTCACCTACATGCAGCAGGGGCCACTGCAGTCATTACATGTGGGGATATATACCCAAGCTTTTAAGTCCGGGCGGGAGAGCCCTGGGGCTCCTCCAGCACTGCCCTGCTAAAAGCTGTAGACGAACTGGCGAAGGTATCAAACCTGTAAAATCATGCAAATGTGTTTGACCCCGACCAGGTGGCCACTTTGCACACTTGTGTCAAGGACAGGCCTCTAGCCATAGCCCAATAGGTACTTACGGACCTCGTGGAATGAGCCGACACCCCCGAGGGGGCCTTTTTTTTGAGCGTACAAGTAGGCTTCTCTAATTGTACAACAAATCCAACGCGCCAGGGTCCGCTTAGACCAATGATTTTCAACCTTTTTACCTTGCGGCACACTAAATACAATTTTAAAATTGCCAAGGCACACCATGAGATCCCCATAAGGCAAAACACATTGGCCCCCACACAGTGTTCGCGAAAACCACCCAAAAAAGTGGGTCCCGGGGACCCTTCACTTCTAAAAATTGGGGTCCTACCTGACCTTTTCTGGGTCCCAACGGAATAAATCCTCTTCTCCCCAGCATGGCACATGTGGGTCGGGGGGGGGGGGGGGGGGGGGGGGGGGAGGGAGGGAGTATCAATTGGCCCACTTGCATAAAGATACATATATACTAGAAACTATATAAACCTGAAAACTAAACAAGTCACAAGCACACGTACAACACAGAATCAGAAATAAAATGAATTAAATAATGTCCATATCAGTCCACACAGCTGTAGTACAGAAAGCTTCATTACATACCTCCCAACTTTGGTAGTTCAGAAGTCGGGACGCTGCTGCTGCGCGCCGAAGGCGCGCCGAAATTTTCAGGGGGGCATGGCCTATACTCGCGGCTCCCCCGCGAGGCCACGCCCCCATTTTGCCGCTATGGGGGCATGACCCAGAGGCTCTGTGAGCCTCTAGCCATGCCCCCAGCCCCCTGGCTGCGGGAATAGACGCTGTGCGCATGCGCACAGCGTTTATTCCCCGCTGCTTAGCAGCTGACAGGGGGGACTCCCAACAGCCCCCCCACACCGCGGGACACTGCCGCCTGCGGGTGGGACAGCGGGACAGGCCCTGACAATCGCGACTGTCCCGATAAAATCGGGACTGTTGGGAGGTATGTCATTATACACCTTCAGTTCTCTCTCAACACAAAAGTACTAGAAAAGCATAAGCACACAGCAGGTTACATACAGTAGGACAAGCCCTTTACACTCCCAGCATATATGTGCCATTTATACATACAGTCCACATTGCCCAATTGTCTGCTATAGCCCCATTACACAGCAGTCTTCCATAGCCCCACTATACAACACATGGTACCCGGTGGTCTGCCATAGTCCCACCACACAGCCCATTTTAGCCTGAGGTCTTCCATAGCCCCATTACATAGCCCCCACTACCCTGAGGTCTGACATAACCCCAGTAAACAGCCCACATTAACGTCAGGTCGGCTATAGCCCCATTACACCTCCGCCTCCCCATATAAAATATGACACATGAAGTATTATGGGGGTAACCTGATAACTCCACTTCTAATCACATATAGCCCATGGCAGTGACCTATCAGGCTATCCCGCGCCCAGCCTGCAGCGCTCATTCAAACAGCGCGGCCTCCCTCACACCCAGTAGTCCTCTCCCATCATTGCTGGTGCCCAGCCTCCTCTCTGCGCGGGGCCTCTTGTTCCGTCCACCACCCCGCCCGTACACACAGCACACAGCCGCAGCCCGGGCTGGATGTGAGACTCACCCATGTTGCTTGCGGTGCTGTGCAGCCTTACTCGTCTCCATGCTCTCCCTCTGTCTGTCTCACTGACACAGCCCCGGGACACTGCTGTACGCGCTACGTCTACAGACAGCCAGAAGGAAGCGGCGACTTCTGCCCACACTCTGATGTCACAGTATGGGAGGGGCACTCTGGCCTGAGGTGATCGGCTCCTCGCTTCCAGAGTGGGAGGTTAGTGGGCGAGGTTCTTCAGCCCACACTGCAGCATCACAAGAGACGCAGTGACAGCCAGACACAGCGTCGGCTCACAGGTTCAGCACAGCGCGTCCTCGGGGACCCCTTTAGTTTTAAAAACTGAGTCCCCGGGGACTGGTTTAGGGTAAAATACGCGCTATAGCGCATTTTTGCGAACCCTGCCCCACAGGAAAAAAACTAACCTATTGTCCCCCATATAAAAGAAATCACACTAGTCCCCACAGGTAACAAAAATAAAATACGTTGCTCTTTACAAGAAAAGAAGAGACCAGTAAATAACAGTTGAACTGGTGGTGGCTGTAAACTGGTTTGGGCATCTCTAGATCTGGGGGCACACTTGAGAACAGCTCAAGGCACACTAGTGTGCCGCGGCACAGTGGTTGAAAAACACTGGCTTAGACGCTGGCCAACCCTTTTTTATTGCATCATACAGCACGAAAAGGAGTCTGTAAGGCCCGGACCACATACAGCGAAGAATCCTCACCCTGTAGAACCGGCACCACAATAGGCTGATTTAAGTGGAAAGCCGGAAACACCTCCGGGAGGAAGCTTCTGCTAATGGGTAGTTCTGCTCGATCCCTGTAAAAAGGTAAGAAAGGGATACTTACATGAGCGCCCCTAATTCAGATACCCTGCGTACTGATGCCAATGCAAAAAGCATCACCGTCTTCCAAATCAGTGACTTGAGATCCGTAGAATCCAGGGGCTCGAACACTTCCGATTTCAGGAAAGCCAAAACCACTGCCAGGTCCCAAGGCTCAGTTGGGGCAGTAAACGGTGGCTGCAGACGAAGCACTCCTTTCAAGAAGGTCTGGACCTCTGGAATTAGTGCTAACCTGCGGTGAAAAACACAGAAAGGGCTGAAATCTGGACCTTAAGAGAGGCCAGCTTCAACCCTGCCGATAGGCCAGACTGCAGGAATTCTAGAAGGCGAGCCAGGAAAAAAAAAAAAAAAAAAAAATCGCATTAGGAGTCTTCCTAACCTCACACCATCGTATGTATGTTTTCCAGATGCGATGGTAGTAGGAAGCCGTCACATCCTTTCTGGCCTTGATCATAGTAGGTATGACTGTCCCAGGTATAGCTCTCCTCTTCAAAAGTTCGGCCTCAACCGCCATGCCGTCAAACATAGATGAGGCAAGTCAGGGTAAACGAATGCAGATCTTCTCGCAGCGGGAGTAGTCAAGGGTCGTCTGCTAGCAGGTTCTTGAGGTCGGAGTACCAAGGCCGGCGAGGCCAGTCTGGGGCAATTAGGATGGCTTCCGTTGTCTCCCTCTTTATCCGTTTGAGTACCTTTTGTAGTAACGGAATATGTGGAAACAGGTAGACCAGGTGGTAGCGCCAAGGGATGGGCAGGGCATCCACCGCAACCGTTGCCAGGTCCTGAGCTCTGGCACAGTACTGTGGAAGCTTGTGATTCAGCCGGGATGCCATGAGATCGATTTGTGGCATCCCCCATCGGCTGACCAGCTGTTGAAAAATGTCCTAGTGAAGGCCCCATTCCCCCGGGTGATGGTCCTGCCTGCTGAGGTAATCTGCCTCCCAATTTTCCACACCAGGAATAAAGACGGGGGAAAAACTGCGTGCATAAGCTTCCACCCAATTCAGAATTGGGTTAACCTCCCTCATGGCAGTCCTGCTCCTGGTTCCCCCCTGCCGATTTATGTAGGATACAGTGGTGATGTTGTCCGACTGTATCCTTACCGCCTTGCCAACTAGTAACGCATAGCTTGAGCCAGGGCCAATCTGATCGCCTGCAATTCCAGTCTGTTATTGGCAACCTGGCCTCCTGACTGGTCCAAAGACCCTGGAAGGTTTATCCAAGAGTCACCGCTACCCAACTCCTTGCTTGCTTGCTTGCATCCGTGGTCACCATCGTCCACACTTGGGCCTGGAAAGAGCGGCCCTGCATGAGGTTGGACGTGTTGAGCCACCACTAAAGGGAGAGTCTTGCTTCTCTGGAAAGCACAATGGTCTTGTGAATGTGAAGATGGGACCCTGACCATTGTGCTAGGAGATTTCCTTGAAACGTTCTTGAATGAAATCTTTCGTAAGGCAGGGCCTCGAAGGAGGCCACCATCAGTCCTAAGAGCTTTGTGCATAAAACACACGGAAACTCTTCAAGTTAATAGGACTTGCCAAACTCTCTTCTGGAGAGCCGTGACCTTTGTCATGGGTAGAAAGACCTTTTCCTGTAATGTATTGAACAGTAAACCTAGAAAAAGTATCTACTGTGTTAGTTGTAATTGGGATTTCTTGAAATTCAGAACCCAACCGTTCTGTACAAGAAATTGGCATGTAGCACGGGCATCCTCCTGGAGCTTTTGGGGACAAGGAGCTTTCAGGAGCAGGTCGTCCAGGTAGGGTACTATCGTTATCCCCTGAATCCGAAGGGCAGATACCATGCAAGCCATAACCTTTGTAAAGGTTCTTGGTGCTGATGACAGACTGAAAGAGAGTGCCCTGAACTGAAAGTGCTGGTGGCGAATCGTACGAACCTCTGATGGGGTTCCCAGATGGGAACATGCAGATAGGCATCTTTTATGTCCAGTGACAGGCTTGGAACCGTATGGACTCCATTTTGAACCGGTGATACACGACAATCGTTTAGGTGCTTTAGATTTAGGATAGGTCGGACCGAGCCATCAGGCTTTGGTACAATGAAAAGACTGGAGTAATACCCCAGTCGTTCCTGGGCTTTGGGTACTGGTATAACCACCCCTGTCTGAAGGAACTTTTGTATAGATCAGTTTATGGCCATTGGTACCTCCACTGAAGCGGGTAGGCCTGTAGTGAAGAATCTGTTTGGGGGGATTGAACAAACTCCAGTTTGTCTCCCTGTTCCACAATCTGAATCACCGAATTGTCTCTGCAGTGAGACTTCCAGACAGTCTTGAAGAGAGATAACCTTGCACCCACCTTGGGATCCCCCAAATGGGCGGGAAGCCCGTCATGCCAAAGGCTTGTCTGCAACCTTAGGCTCTGCTCTATGGGTTGCGGTGGTGGTGGCAGTGGCCCTTCTAGCTCCTCTGCCTCTACGTCCTCGAAAGGACGTAAATCCGCCTCTGGAGCGTCCTCTAAAGGATGCCCCTCCACGAAAGGATGGGGCCGTGTATTGGCGTTTTGGCGGAGGAGCTGATAAGGGAAGGAAGGTACTTTCCTCCCGTGGCTCGCGCAATAAGCTTGTCAAGCTCTGGGCCAAACAGCATATCCCCAGAATAGGGTAAGGCTTCCACCACCTTCTTTAGATCGGCTTCCGCCTGCCAGGACCGCAACCAAATGGTTAGGACTGCCGAGGCAGATACTTTAGCACCTAATTCTGCTACATCTGCCGCTGCCTCACCAGTATATATGGCTGCGTTCTTCATGTAGAGGGCCAGTTGGAGCAGTTCCGTACGAGGTCTGCCGCTTTGTAACCCAAGTGCCAGCTCGTCTGCCCATTTTTCCATGGCCTTGTTGACCCAGGCCGAAGCTAAGGCTGGCCTAAGTAAAACCCCTGCGGTAGTATAAAAAGATTTTACCGTGGTTTCAAGTCGACGGTCAGAGCCTCCTTCAACGTCACTGTAGCTGGAACCGGGAGTGAAATGCGTTTGGACAGACATGACAGCGAGACATCTGCAGGAGGTGGATTCTCCCATTTTTCTCTAGATTCTGGAGAGAAAGGGTATAACATTTTTATGCGCCTGGACAACTGGAATTTCTTGTCTAGTGTTTTCCATATAGCCACTAACGGTTTATCCAGCTCAGTTGAGTCTGGAAAAGTAACCTGGTGTTTTTGTGTGTGGCCAAAGATGGACATAAGAGCAGGAGTATCCTCCTCTGCTAGGTTAAGAGCGGTTCTGACGCCTGAATAAGGCCGTCCACCCTCTGGGGGGTCATCTTTAGGTAAACTTTCATCCTGAACCGGTTCTGGCTCATCTAAAGTAGGCATATCCTCCTCATCATTAGTATAAATCATCAGACCCCTGGAGTAAGCAAATGGGTGACCTCGCTCGCTTCTGAAGCGGTCGTGAAGGGCCCATTACTGTGTTAGACAGGGAATCCACGGACTGATGAGAAGCCTGTGACAGACTCCACTTCCTGAGTCTGATCTGCCTTCTAGCAGGTCTCACACAGGGAAAAAACCCTTAATATGCTGGGTGTATTGTTCCTTGCATGTCTTGCAAGTGAACACCTTTAGGGCAGCCTTTGAGGTAGATTTACCTGCCATAATGCCATTAAGAGGTATTAGTAACAGACTGATCCACACACACACACACACACACACACACACAGAGAAAAAGCACACTGAATTTAGCCATGTAGTTATGTGAGGTAGCGCCGTACTGCAGTGTCTGCGGGTGACAGCGCTGCACTGTGTCCCCAGTGATGAAGCAGGAGTGCAACGTGCCACGGGACTGTAATGGCGCCGCCGGAGGAGAGGAGACTGGAAAAGGGCGCCAGCTATGTGACGTCATCCAGGTCCGCCCTCTCCCTCCAGTGCGCTTTTAGCATGGAGAGCCGAGCGCTGTATACAGCCTCCGCTCTGAGTCCCCTCTGACCCCGCGCTGTGTAGCGGCGTCAGGCTCTGCTTTAGTTAGGGAGATGGTGCACCCGCCAATCTCCAGCCACGTTTTCGTCGCAAAGCGCCGCTTACCTGCCCCCGCTGGCAGTCTGCCTGGAGTTGTGGCCTTTTTCTAAGACTGAGGTCTGGGTGGGGATAGAGGAGGGAGGAGCCTGCAGCAGTAAACTTTCTTAAAGTGCCACTCCTCCAGTACACCTACTCCATACCCACATGTAATGACTTCAGTGGCCCCTGCTGCATGTAGGTGAAAAAACTAACTTTTACAGACTTGTAAAATGTTAATAATGCATCTATATTAACCATCTTATACAGTCATATATACACAATAAGGTTTTAGGTTAATTGTATTTAACAAGTCCAAACATTAACTGGGTTTGTCAACGCATGTTAACACACAGAATGTTGCATTTTAATGATGCCGCCTGCCAAAACCAAACAAAAGAGAATGGATGACTAAACATATACACATGCCTGAAGCATTTCACTAATGAGAAAAGCATTTCTGCTCAACAATGGATCCTTGCATGTCCCACTTCTCATTCCTGCACTGAAAGACTATAAGATGTGCCTACAACAGTGCATAAAAATGTGGATAGCAAGAGTATTTTTTTTTTTATTTTTTTTTAAGATCCGTTCAAATTAATTCCAGAAATATTTAAACAGGCTGTTTTCTTTTAAAGGTCAGGATGGATTATAAATCAACAATTTGATAAACTAATGTAGAGTACACGCCAGAACAATTTGGCCTCAATCTCAACCAACTGTATGTAAATTGGGCATGTTTTGGGCCATTTCAGATCCGATTCCATCCCTGCTAGTCATTTATCAGATCCTACCTGCAGCAGGTAGGATTTGAAAATGACCCCTACAACTGGGTTCAGATCAGGATTGATTGGATAAGGATCTTATGCTTTAACAGATCGTGAGACATAATCTTACGATCTGCATCATTCTGGTGTGTACCTAGCATTATTAATCCTGCAAAACATAAAATTAGAAAAGGTTTTAGTTGAAAATTGACTCAATCAAAATCAAACATTACTAGGCTGCATAAAACTTTCCACAACTTCCTTTCACACCTTTAAGCTTGAACACATTTCACCAACAGACTAGGATAAGATAAAGGTGCCCATATACGGAACACTTTGACAGATGTGATGCGAAGCGTCCTTCTGTGCACATTACAATGCACAGCAAGTATATGCTGCACATACTTTTTATACTAAATTGCATCTCGTTGCATTGCAAAGGGTGTGCGATGCAATCCAGTCGAAATTGTATAAAATAATGGTACCGTGTATGGGCAACTTTACTGTTTTGTGGAAAGCCATTATGTTTATTAGTTGATTCATAAAGAGATCATAGCAATTTATCAATTTAATTTCAAAACAGTTATCCTTCAAAACATTTACACCGAATTTCACAAATAGATAACTATACTTACAAGTGGGATAACATATTAGCGAAATGCAGTGTAAATCCCGGCGCTCGGGATCCCGGCGTTCAGAATCCCGACACTTTCTCCCTCCGGGGTTATCCACAACACCCCCGGAGGGAGAATAAATGAGTGTGCCGAGCGTAGCGAGGCACCGGGCGCGCTGCGTGGCGAGCGCAGCGAGCCCGCAAGGGGGGGGATTTCGGTGATCGGGATTCCAGCGTCGGGATTCTGAACGCCGGGATCCCGACCGCCGGGATTTAATACTGAATCCATATTAGCCACCGGTTTATGATTGATATTGAGACTTACATGACTTCAGTCACTGTACACAGCCAGCGGTGTCAGCCACCAATGCCCAGAGCAACAATTAGATGTATTTGCCAGAATGTTGCATTGTACCCTTACCTCCTCTGTTCTATCACCACACTTTCTCATGTTATTTCAGAAACCTTGTGGTCGGTTCAATTCAGCGCTCAATGAATAGCGCTGGGAGGGAGCTCCCGGAACTATTCAAACCAGCACCCTACTAAGTCTGACAAGCGATTTTCAACAAAACTATGTGGGCGATGCTGTTTTGTGCACTAGCGAGGTGCGAACAGCATTTTGGCAGGGCACTCAAGTTGGAAAATACTGGTTCTCTTAACTAAACACCCACGGGTACCGACATTCTCCAACAGAACGGTACACAGATGTGAATATCTTATCAAGCTCCCTCCAATAAATATATATATATGAGGGGGGGGGGGGGGGGGGGGAAGAGTTATGGTAAAACCTACCTTCGGTTAACTCCCTTTCTTCGAGGTTCCTGGGCCCACAGGGATTACATTGGGTTGTAGGTGGATCCAGACAACCGGGCAGCAACTTCTCCAAAGCTTTCCATCATGCCTGGCTCCTGGGCTGGAAATTTTACGGAGTTTTCCAGACCTCTGTTCTAATTGCCATTAAATGATCAGAATGAAGGAACTCAGCCCTGATCACTTTGTGGGACTTAAACACATCTACCCTCTGCGCCACTGGTGTTTGTTCCTCAGACAGGAAAACTGTCCTAATGGCTGTTATGTCAGTAACATTTACTGCCGTGTCAGCCATCTCCCCAGCCTCAGGCTCACCATCACAGGTGTCCGTGTCATTATCATCAGCATCCCCATCTGAGGAAATCGTGGTATCAGTCACTAGTGTCGACTGTGACGAAGCCTGCTTTTTAGGTTTTTTAGAACCCTGTGTCACAGACTTAAGGCCCATACACACTAGAAGATTTTCATTGGTGAAATGGTGTCTACACAGTAATACCCCTTTTACACCGCCGAAAAATCCGGGTCAGCGGCGGGTCAGACCCGGATCTTCGGCGGTTTAAATCCCTAACGCCGTGTCCCTTTACACAGGACTTCTACCCAGGTCCTGACCTGGGTAGAACACGGCTAGGACCTGGGTAGAGGGCGGTGTAAATGGGAATGCCGGATCGGATGACCCGGCTCCCATTTACATGAATGGGGAACGTCCAACCTGCGGACCGCAGCGTCCGCAGGTTGGACGGGTTGTCAGCCTGACACTGACAGCCGGCGCTGCTGTCTGCTATACGCTGCAGACAGCAGCGACGGCGGGGGAGGGAGGTGAACGGATGCCTGTGTGCGGCATCCATTCACCTCCTGTGCGACGGCGGGGGGTGCGCGCGGGGACTGGGGGCAGCCCAGCAGCTTACCTTAGTGCTGGGCTGCCCCCAGCAGTGTTCCGGTCCGGCGGCGGCGGCGATTGGCGCTTGGAGATGACATCATCCTGTCATCTCCAAGCACCAGGGGGGGGGGGGGGCGCGGGTGCGCCCGGTGTAAATTGCACTAAACGCCGGGTCGCACCCGGCTTGAACCTGGGTCTAAAAAAGCCGGGTGCGACCCGGCGTTTTGGTGTAAAAGGGTTATTAGCTACCAAAACAACACAAACCCAGAGATTGCAGAGGGATCTTTCCATCTTATCTGCTAGAGTTGATATACTAACTCCTATTCCTGGGCTGTCTCGCAAGAGAGGTGCACCCTCCCAAACACCTGAGTCTGGTGAAGAGGAAGGAGGAGAGGAAAACTACAGTACTTCTCAGTCATTACTCCAGGGCACTGAGCCATTAATCATGGCAATCAGGGAGGTTTTGAACCTTCCTTTATCTGAATCCTCTGAGGGGGGATTCTTTCCTTGCCACTCAGAAGAAAAAGCAGGTTGGTTTCCCTGAGCAGACTGAAGAGAATACATTCAAGTTGGCATGGAAAAACCCAGATCTGAGGTTTAAGGTCTCTTAAGAGATTTAAATCCATTTTTCCGTTTGAACCTACTGGGAGGAAAGTGTGGGAAGAGCCACCTGCAGTGGACTCCTCAGTGTCTAGGTTAGCAAAAAAACACCCTTAAATCCATTTTCACTGCTAGTGGGGCGTGCCAACGTTCAGTAGTAGCAAGTTGTTATATGGCAAAGTCCATATTCACGTGGGCCTCCCAGATTCAGGAAGGCTTATTGGGGTGATATGACAGTGGCGCAGGTGTCTGAGAAACTACTCCAACATTCAGGACACAGCTAAGATTCTGTGTGAGGCACAAAAGGAATTAGAAACCATTAACGGCCGTAAGTCCACTATGGCGGTGTCAGGTTGCAGGTCCCTCCGGCAGAGGATGGCTGACGCTGATTCCAAACGCAGTGTAGAAAACCTTCCCTTTACTGGTGAACGGTTGTTTGGCAGTGACTTGGATGATTTGATCTCTAAAGCCACTGCAGGGAAGTCTACATTCCTTCCCACGACCCCACAGGCGCACAAGCATCCGTTCTCCGGTAACACCCAGCTGTCCTTTCGGACCGGCAAATTCCGCCCAAAGGCCAGGGGTGGTTCAAATGCAAATAGAGGCGCCCGTGGTAAGTTCAGGAAGCCATCTTCTTCGGCCACCACTGAGCGGCCGTCCGGAGCAGCTGCAGGTAAACCCGCAGCATGATGGTGGGGCTCCACCACTAACTCCAGTCGAGGTGGGGGCCCGACTGGCATTCTTCAGCCACGTTTGGGAAGCCTCGTGCCTAAAATCTTGGGTACAGGGTCTTATTTTGCACGGCTACAAGCTGGAGTTTGCAAAACAACCACCTCACAGATTTTTCAAGTCAGGTCTTCCAGCGTCGCCAGTAGATCAACTGGTGTTGCAGCAAGCAATTCAAAAGCTGGTGCAGGCCAAGGTAATAATCCCGGTCCCTCCTCTGGAAAGGGGGCGGGGTTATTACGCACATCTATTTGTGGTCCAAAAAACAGACGGCTCAGTCCACCCTAATTTGAACTTAAAATCCCTGAAACCATTCTTGACTGTAACCAAGTTCAAGATGGAGTCCTTACGGGCAGTCAGTGGCACTGGAGGAAGGGGAGTTCTTGGCATCCTTGGATGTGAAGGATGCCTACCTTCACATTCCTATTTGGCCACCCCATCAGATGTTCCTGAGGCTTGCATTGAAGAACGACCACTATCAGTTCCGAGCTCTACCCTTCGGACTGTCATCAGCCCCACGCATATTCACCAAGGTGATGGCGGAGATGATGATTGTTCTCAGGAAACAAGGGATCTGTGTCATCCCGTACCTGGACGACCCGCTTGTGAAAGCTCGGTCAGCTGAGGCATTGCAGATTACCATGCGGACCCTCTCGGATCACGGTTGGCTCCTGAATATACCAAAGTCATCTCTGATTCCATCCCAGAGACTCCTGTTCCTGGGGATGGTGTTGGACACGGTTCTCATGAAAGTGTTCCTTCCAATAGACAAGACTGCTGCCATTCAGCAGCTTACCAGGTCTCGGTGCATCACTGCATTGTATTGCTTGGGAAGATGGTGGCCTCCTTCGAGGCACTCCAATTTGGGAGGTTTCAAAGCAGGATGTTCCAACTCGACCTCCTTAGCAAATGGTCTGGCTCACATCTTCACATGCAGCGGAAGATTGTGCTATCATCTCGGACGAAACTATCGCTCTAGTGGTGGCTCCACACTCCCAACCTGCTTGCAGGACGAAGGATTGGCATCCAGAATTGGGTTCTGGTTACCACAGATGCAAGCCTCCTGGGATGGGGTGCTGTAACGAAGGGGCAATCTTTCCAGGCAAGTGGACCTTCTGGGAATTAAAGCTCCACATCAACAACCTAGAGATGCAAGCAGTTTATTATGCACTTCTGGAGGCAGCCCCTCTTCTGATCTGTCATGCGGTCCGTATACGATCAGACAATGCCACTACGGTGGCGTTCCTAAACTGACAGGGCCGGACCAAGTGCCGGTCCTGCATGCAAGAGGCAACAAAGATTTTGTCTTGGGCAGAAGGACACGTACAGGCCCTCTCAGCCATTTTCAAACCCGGGGTGGACAATTGGGAGGCGGACTTCCTCAGTCGCCACGAACTTCACCCTGGGGAATGGAGTGTGCACCACCAAGTGTTCAATGCTCTGGTGGCTCGGTGGGGGACCCCACAGGTAGACCTAATGGCATCAAGACACAACGGGAAGGTGTCCAGATACTTCTCCAGGGCAAGAGACCCACAGGCGGAGGAGGTGGGACGCCCTATCGATACCTTTGATGTTCAGCCTGGTGTATGTCTTCCCGCCGATCCCGTTGGTGGGGCGGGTGCTCCGCAAGATAAGAAAAGACGGAGTCAAGGCTATTCTAGTGGCTCTGGACTGGCCAAGAAGAACTTGGTACCCCGATCTTCTAAACATGCAAGTGGACGACCCGTGGCGTCTCCCTCTGCAAAGAGACCTGCTCATGCAAGGTCCGTGCGTCTTCCAGGCCTTAGAGCAGCTTCATTTGATGGCCTGGAGGTTGAGCAGCAAATCTTAACGGAGAAGGGCTTTCACACATCCGTTATTGCCACAATGACAAAGGCCAGAAAGCCGGTTACGGCATCGCATTACCATCATATTTGGAGGAAATACGTGGGATGGTGTGAGCAATGGAAATTTGCTCCAGCTGAATTTAGACTGGAATGATTTCTCAGATTTTTACAGTCTGGGTTGGATCTGGGCCTACGTTTAGGCTCCTTAAAGGTACAGGTATCAGCCCTGTCCGTATTTTTCCAGAAGAAGCTGGCAAATATCCCTGAAGTACAGACGTTCTTTCAAGGCATTTTACATATACAACCTCCATTTGTGGCCCCTACTCCCCCGTGGGACTTAGACGTCGTCCAGTCGTTTTTAGGGTCCTCTTGGTTCGAACCATTGGAGGAGGTAGATTTGAAACACCTCACGTGGAAGACCGTGGTATTGTTGGCCCTAGCTTCTGCTAGGGGGTCTCTGAATTGGGGGCGTTAGCCTGCAAAAGCCCATACTTGATCTTTCACGAGGACAGAGCGGAAGTACTAACCCACGTTTCCTTCCGAAAGTGGTGTCGGCATTTCACTTGAACCAGCCTATTGTGGTTCCTGTTACTATATGATGCTCAGAAGATTGGGCGTCCTGCTTCTAAAGGCCCCCATACTATGCGATTTGGCCCCGATTTTACCAGATTCTGGAGTATTGGGCCGAGAAATCAGATGAAATTGGCCAAATTGCGTAGGGTATGACATCTGAACTGATCCGAAGCGCGGTCCCGTGCGCATCGGATCAGATCCGGATGTCGGACGGTCTGTACATAGGATAAATCATTTGCAGCCGTCTGGGGGAGCGGCAGGAGATATAGCGGCAAGCAGGGAGCGGGGACCGCGGCGCAGATGCAGAGCAGAGACCGGGGGCGCGGTGGGAGAATAGAAAGAAATCCTATTCAAAAGACTGGGCGGCCGCACTCAGCCAATCAGCGGCCGCCCAGTCTTTTTGAATAGTATGGTTTCTATTCTCCCGCTCACCGTGGGGACCGCAGAGCAGCGGGAGAATAGAAACCATCCTATTCAAAAGACTGGGTGGCCGCTGATTGGCTGAGTTCCCAGCCAATCAGCGGCCAGTCTTTTGAATAGGATTTCTCTCTATTCTCCCGCCGCGCCCCCGGTCTCTGCTCTGCATCTGCACCGCGGTCCCCGCTCCGTGCCTGCCGCCACATCTCGTGCCGCTCCCCCGGACCAGTCCCCACTCCCAGCCTGCTGCAGCTCCCTGGATTTTTACAGGTGATAAATTGCATCCAAGTTATCACATGTAAAATATGGCAAGTGCCAAATCTTATAAAGCTCCCCCGGGGAGCTGCCGGGGAAGCTCAGGGGAAATCGGGGCTGACTTGTCCTTAGGACAAGTCGCCCTAGTGTATGGGGGCCTTAAGCAGTCTATTGCACGCTGGATCTGTGCAACCATAGAACAGGCTTATGTGGTCAAAGCTTCCAACGCCTGCTGGGGTGAAAGCCCATTCTACTCATTCAGTGGGGACCTCCTGGGCGGCTGCTCGAAGGAGTCTCGGCCTTACAGTTATGTAGGGCCGCTACATGGTCAGGTCAACATACTTTTGTAAAATTTTACAAGTTTGACGCTTTGGCCAATGAGGATACTCAGTTTGGGCAGGCGGTGCTGCGGCAATCTCCACACAATCCCTGTATCCCATATGAATGTGAGAAAAATAGGATTTTAATACCTACCTCTGAGAAAATCCTTTTCTCAGAGTTCATATGGGATACAGGGCACCCGCCTCTGTCCAGAAGGGTGCAGTTGTCTCACTAAGGTTATCTGTGGGTCACGGATGTGACCTTTTTCTTCTTACCTCGTGTCGCTCAGGTGTTTGTTGTCACTCCGGTGGCATTTTATTATTGCCTTGTGTCATTCTAGGTTCACAAGGACTGTTGTCACTTAGTTGACCTATTATTGTTCTGGTGCTGAGGCATCCACTTGTTGTGGTGGTCGCTGCAGTAGCCTCTGTCACTTGTTGAGTGTTATGATTTGGGTGTGCTGGATAAATCTCACCATGCTAAATATTACACATTCTTCTCATATTTGGTTCTTCTCCTTCGGCACAGTTTCCTATTACCTGGCTAGATGGGGGGGGGGGATCAGAGGGGAGGAGCCAGTACACCCAGTGTAAAGTTTTTGTATGTGCCCGTCTCCTGCGGATACCCTCTTTTCCCCATCGTCTTTAACGACTCCTTGTATCCCATATGAACTCCTAGAAAAGGATTTACCGGTAGGTATTAAAATCCTATTTTTACGTTGAGTTAAAGTGAGGATATGAGTTTAATAAAATTCAACCTTCCATGATTGCGTTGCTTGATTGGTTTTTCATTCTTAATTCAAGGTGGCTTAGAAATTTGAGCTTCACATGCTTCTCAGTCAGGCTTTGAAATTATATATATGAGCTTTTTTGTCAGCTTTTTTATGTACATACTATTTGTTGTATGTCGATTATTGTATTTCTTCACTATATTTTGTTTTGCTTTTTCACTGGTTTCTAATGTGCCTATTTGTGGCTATAGTGGCCGTGTGGTCGTGGGCTGTCATCATACACTCTGACTGGGTATAATTTCTAGTGAACCAATCAAGACCTAGGTGACCCAGTAGTTATCTGCATAATTTTCTCTGTAAAGCGCTGCTATAAGAAACTTAATCAATAAATAAATAATATTACTACTGCGTCTTCTGTTTGATATAATTGGTGCACTACCGGCATCCACCACTGAGCTTTCGGTCTGTCCAGAACAGGCGGAACCTTTAGTCAGATGCTTTTTTGTGGGGAGACAGATTTAATGGTCCCACTAGAAATATTGTGCGTCTACAGAAGCCGATCTCTGTTGTTCTGTCGCCACTGGACCTATTCAGATATTGTATCCATGTAAGTTAGCACAGTATATATTTACACTTTATTTAAGTGCAGAAGGTACATTAGGTTTGTCCGCATATCGCGGCACTGGAAGGGACGTCACCTGCGGTTCACACTGACATGCGGAAGTCACTGGCAGTGCTTGGCTTTTGGCACCTTTTTCACACACACACACACACACACACACACACACACACTTGCTATAAATAGGCCCATACCAGCAGCTAATCCTTGCTGTAGGATTTGCTGTGTGGTTCATGCCGTGCTATTGTGATGACATTGGAGGTGATGGTTGTGGCTCCTGAATACACACATACGTATATAGTGTTCATTCTAGCACCCACCATATTTGAAAACCCATGGAGTTACTCTTCCATGCCTGGGGTGTCACTGTCTTGTGGTGTTTCTAGCACAGGTCTGGTTTGCATATCAGTGCTGATATACAGACCACACTGTGCTAGAAACACCACAGCAGACAGCGACATCCCAGGCAGGGAAGAGGAACTACATGGGTTTTCAAATATGGTGGGTGCTAGAATGAACACTAATATATATATATATATATATATATATATATATATATATATATATATATATATATATATATATATATATATATATATATATATATATATATATATATATATATATATATATATATATTCAGAACAACTGTTAAGTAAATGAAAGTAAATGTTATATAAAAATGTGTTCTGTTTTTTTCGCAAAACTTGTTTCTACTCCACACCCTCTTTTGCATAATGAAATGCTTATGAATACACACCTTCGAAACTTAATATCCTCAGTCACAAAAAAAAAAAAAAAAAACAACACACACACACACACTATGAAATAAAAGTACTTTATAT
Source organism: Crinia signifera (assembly GCF_055691185.1). Lineage (NCBI taxonomy): Eukaryota > Metazoa > Chordata > Amphibia > Anura > Myobatrachidae > Crinia > Crinia signifera. The sequence continues at coordinate 116,785,125 of NC_139219.1, read as the reverse complement.
ACATATTCAAAATTAGAATTTTTGGACTTCAACAGTTCCACAGAGAACTAAAAAAAGATTTCAGTACTTCTTAATACTAAGTAAAGTGCCCCACTTAATGATGAGCTGTGTAAGACCCTACCTTTTGACTAGAGATATGCCAGTTGTGCAAAAGGCCCAACAGCCTATGGTGATTACAACCCTACTTGTGTCCTCAACTTTTTTTTTCCATCCCACACGAGGACAAAATGTCACCAGGCTTATACATGAATGCCTCACATGTGAAACCCCGCCAACTCACTCAGCAGCTCACAGACGGCTGGACCGCATAGCACACATGCTGCCCAGTCATAAAGGATACGATAAATATTCATGTAGCCATGACTATCTGCAATTGATCCGCGGAGCATGGGAATAAAGAGGAAACGGACATACAATTTTCACCCGATACAGGTGAAGCGCCTGTCAGCCAGACTGCAGGATCGCCAGATCTTCTGTGCTGGCGGACAGGAGCTCCATCTGATGGGGACGCGTGAGCATCTCACTCGCGCATTGGTGGGGAGTGGCTTCCCTGCCCATCTCTAATTCAGGGAAACGGGCAGCTGCAACCTCCAACAGAATGGGGCGCGCAAGCGTTTCATGCACCCCCTTCTGTCAGCTGGCGGCGAATGGCAATAGCATTGACAGGAGCTACTATGTTCTTGGACCCCATTAGACATAAATAATTATGGGACCCCAGCACATGCATGGCAGCATTGTGAAGAAACAAAATGACGTGAGGAGTTTAAAATAACAAACAATTCCACAGATTTATAGATGGAGCAGCTCTTAATAGAGATTAAGAGCTGCGCCATCTATAGCTCAAAATCTGATTAGGCATTAGGTGTAAAAAATCTATTGTCAGTGATGTCATGACGTACCATCAGAATTACATAGGAACACTAACTGTGGTCACTTTGTTCACACAAACATCCCAAAATTTCCCCTTCTATGCCAAAGAGGCAAGCAGGACAATGGGCAATGTTGAGCTACCATAATGTTCAGGGACTCGCAAACAGGGAGCCCCTCTCTAGAATGACAAGTTTGCAAAGCAGCCCTTGTAAATGGGGGTGACATGCCTGTTTTCACGAATTCCGGTCACCCCACCCCACAAAAGCCTCTACCTGTCAATCAGACAACAGACATTCACATTATAACGATGCAATCGCAGGACCCATCCTGCACAGTTTCTCCGACAACCTACTGCAGCAGTTCTCAAACTGTGGGTCCTGACCTTCTCAGCATGGGATCGTGACTCCATGTTGCGGACCATCAGTTAGTGATCCAAATTGTCTGAAAAATCTGTGGAATTGTCTGTTATTTTAAACTCCTCACATCATTTTGTGCATTCACAATGCTGCCATGCATGTGCTGGGGTCCCATAATTATTTTTATTGTCTAATGAACATAATAGTTTGATGACCCCTGAACTACTGAAATAGCCCTATAGTCCACAGTGAGGATAATAGTGAATACGGTCAACAGTGCTTATTTGCCTTCTACAGCATATAACTCTGCTTTTGACTATTAGAACATAGTAAGAATTTTATGTAAAAACTATTTAAATATGCCCATATAGATCCAGTATTCATATTTTAATGTTGTGGCAATTTAGGCATGCACATCAAACTAAAGGTGCCCATACACGGTGCGTTTTCCAGGTGCAATGCAGACTCCCATGCACAGCACAGAAAGTCTGTGCAGCCCATGCTTTTAGTACTAGATTGTGTAGCACATGTTATGCCTTTGTACTAGATACAATGCAATCTAGTACTAAAAGCATGGAGTTCATTGCACCGTGTATGGGCACCTTAAATGTTTTCTTGAGCGTGGTCTGTTCTAATGCTCTATGCCAGTGGTCGCCATCCCGTCGCTCACGAGCAACCAGTAGCTCACCTGAGCAAAACGGGTGGCACGACCACTGCTCTCCACCCGGTCCGACTGCCCGCTACCGCCTTCCCTCGCAAACCTCATTCCGGAGGAGACAGACGCTATAAGTCATATTTGACCTCTAGTGTCTGAAAGGGAGGCACCACCCCCTATCTTTGCATCTCCTCACTGAGTCACTGCCCGTTCCTGGCTGCTTTCCATCCATCAGTCCATGGCCCTTCACGAGTGAGGTAAGCCAGCACTGCAGGGCACAGCGGCCCCACAAGTACTCTTCTCTGTATTTTTTTCCCCATATAATCTTTATTACATTTTTTATGTCACATTATAAAAAACATAGTTGATAGAGAGATAGTAACTTTACAAACACTTACATACATTCCATCTTACTTCATTTAGATCTAGAGGTCTAGCGGTCACCCAAGCGGTCACTGTTCTATAAAATTATTTGGTGTTTTTAATAGATACCTTTTCACATCGAATATCAGATGTGATTCTTTCATCGTTACAATCACAGAATACACTTATCGATAGATGTATCGCCTTGCTCATTGGTTAATTGATACAGAGTCGGGGGAAGTGATAAATTCCTCATACCATTAAGTGCTTTTTTTTTTTTTTACAAAAAAAAAAAAAAAAAAAAGGATAATTTATACTATTCTCATAGTCTCTTTGAGTAAAATTAACAATTGCTTAAAAGAGAAGGAAACGGTCCTTCATTTAGTGCCATCAAAAAACAAAATTGCAAGCCCTTTCCCATCTTTATATGATTATATTACAGTGTCTTGTGAATTTCTTATATTTCCACATATTACTTTTTTTACTTTGAGTGTACTTACTAATGTCCCATTGTTGCTTTTATACCTCTAAAATATGGCAACAATTACTACATAACCATTATTTCTCTAACATCCGTGACTTCAATCGTTACAGCCCGACAGTGATTACAACCCCTCTCTCTCCCTGTCTTTATTAAATACATTAATATTTCCTAGTTTTCCAATAGCATGTGCTTTCCACCTATTTCATATCTTATAATATTTACTTAAAGTATTTCTATTCAAGTGTAGATATTTTTCTTGGTCGACCATAAAGTTCACCCTCTCTATCCAACAATTTATATCAGGGCCATTTGGGGCCATCCAGGTTTTAGCTATGAGAACCTTTGCTACTGAGGACAGACATAATATATACATTTTTTCAGTCGATTCAATTTTCCTATCTGATATTACATTGAGCAGGCAACATTTTAAAGTAAGCAGTTCCCTGGGTATCCCTGTTTCCACCATAATGTTCATTACTTTCTCCCAAAAATCTGCTACGAGTTGGCATTCCCACAACAGATGGAAAAATGTGCCTACTGTTCCTTTGCACTTCGGACAGAAAAGAGAAAAAGAACTATTGAATTTTGCCACCCGTGAAGTAGTCAAGTAGGCGCGGTGCAGCACATAAAAAGACACTTGTTGGGTGCGGATGGCATTCGTGGCCCTAAAAACCGTTGATAGGGCCATGTGCCATTCCTAGTCGTCTATATGTCCTATATCTAACTCCAATTTCCCTCTCAAATCTACCATATGGCTGGTCGAAGTGGCCTTACCCAGTTGTTTATATATTTTGGAGGTAGAGCTGTCTTTCCCTCCCTTTTTAATAATTTTTTTAATAGTGGATTCAGAGAATAGTGGTGGGGAGTTACCGAATCGCTCCTCTAATTTACTTCTCAATTGCAAATACCTGAAAAAATGAGTCTAAGGCACCCCGAACTCCTCCCTCAGTTGAGAGAAGGATTTAAGCGTGCCCTCTATATATAATTGAGGTTTCTAACTGAATAAAGTCCCCACGTAGCTCTCAGCTGCAGGTAATCTGATGATGGAGCATTCCAGTTATCCTCTAGAGGATATTCGGGGTCAAGAAATTGAGTCCCCTCAACTTTACTTGCTTCTCTCCAGATCCTAACTGCTTTAGCTACCAGTGGAGGATCTTTAGCCAGTATATGCCCTTGTAGAAGTCTCGCTAGAGGGTTCACCCCGGGTGTGGAAACATTGACCAGTGCCCTCACCATCTCACTCCCGTGATCTTGACTCACCCATGATTTCAGCTTGGCTAGCTGTGCTGCGATATAATATCTTCTAATGTCCGGTGCCCCCAGACCCCCTTCCTCTCTATCGTACATTAACACTTTTGACTGAACTTTAGATCTTGTGTTGCTCCATATAAATACCATGATGCTATTTATTTTCCGAAAGATTGACTTTGGAAGAAAAGTAGGGGTGTGTTGAATTATATAGAGGATTTTTGGTAATAGGACCATCTTTACAAGATTGACGCGTCCTATAACTGTTAAGGGCAAACAGCTCCAAGTTTTACACTTTTTAATCAGCTGTTCTATTAATGGGTTTATGTTTCGAGAGATGAACTCTTTTGGATCTTTGGTTATCCAAATCCCTAAGTATTTGAATGCCGATGCCCAATGAAAGGGGGGTGGGAGGCCAGGGGAGGGGGCCCCTCCTACCGCGACAGAGAGAATGTGCGATTTACTCCAATTAATTCGGATCCCGGAGTAGTCACCAAATTCATTAATTGTTTCCAGAACCGGAGGGAGATCAGAGGTAAAGTCTGCCAAGTAAATCAATAAATCATCCGCGTACAGAGAGAGTATCTCTCTCCCCTCCCCTACCCGTAGGCCCCTATTACGGAACTGTGCTCTAACTTTACAAGCCAAGGGCTCAATTGCCAGCACAAACAGCACCGGAGATAGGGGGCACCCCTGCCTTGTCCCCCTGGTCAGGACAAAGGCTGGCGATGTCCAGCCGTTGATCGAGACCCGTGCCCTTGGCTCTGCATATAGGAGTTGTAACCATTTTAGAAACCTTGGCCCAATTCCAAAGGCATGTAGCACTGCCCATAGATGGAATCGGGACATCTGTCAGAATGAACTTAGGTCTACAGTCATTAGGTAGACCCCACTAGGTCGACTGGTAGGAAGGTCGACCTGACTTAAGGTCGACATGGGCCAAGGTCGACATGACTTAAGGTCGAATTTGCAAAAAGGTCGACTGGTCATAATGTCGACATTGGTTTCACTGGTTTTTGATCCGAATGTCGACACAGTCGACATGGACACAGTTGGCAATGAGAATCGGACCCTCGCATCGCTCGCGATGCTTCGGGCACGGTGCCTCGCTACGCTCGGCACACTATTTTATTCTCCCACCACGCCCTAGTGGATGGTAGGGCATGAAATACCGCCTGTCGGCACATGTCGGCTCAAAAAACAGTGAAAAACCCATGTCGACCTTATGACCAGTCGACCTTCCTCATGTCAACCTTTATGCAAATTCGACCTTAAGTCATGTCGACTTTGGCCCATGTCGACCTTAAGTCAGGTCGACCTTCCTGCCAGTCGACCTAGTGGGGTAGACCTAATGACTGTAGACCTAAGTTCATTCTAATAGATGACCGCATCCCCCATAGATAGGGCCACTCCACTACATTGAAGGCCTTAGATGCATCTAAGGAGGCCACGACAGGATGCCCCCCCTTAACCTGCGGGAGCTGGAGATGGCTCTGGAGCTTGCGCAAATTAATACTTGTAGACTTAGCCGGCATGAAGACGGATTGATCAGAATGGATCATTCAAAATATGTTTATTTAACCTGGCTGCCAGAATTTTAGATAAGATCTTTGCTTCTACAGCTAGGAGGGATATGGGCCTAATATGAGTCGAGGGCAGTGGGGTCCTTTCCCTGTTTGGGTATGATTGTTATCCTTGCTTCTAATAAAGTAGGAGGCAGGTTGTTCTCTTCGAAACAGGACTGCAAAGTCTCCAACAGTAGAGGGGAGAGCTCATCTAGGTATTTTTTATATAACTCAGCAGGAAGCCCATCCAAGCCTGGGGCTTTACCTCCCGGCAGATTTCTAATTGCCAATTTCACCTCCTCCAGGCTTAGAGGGGCCTCCAACTCTTCCCTCTCCTGATCTCCCAGGGATGGTATATCAATCTTTGAGATATCATTTCTTAATTCCAACTGGGAGTATGTCAACCTAGAAGTGTACAGTTGACTAAAATACTTTACTACTTCCTGCCCTATCTGTACTGTGGATCCTAATAGGGTACCATCATCCTTTTTTATACAGATAATATTATTTGTAGGTGTCTCAGTCCTGGCTAAATAGGCCAAGTATTTCCCTGGTCGATCTGAGTGTTGATAATTACTTCTAACTTGGGTAGACATTAGACGGTTATTTTGCTCTTTTAGTAACTCCATCCATTCCGACTGTGCCACCATCCATTCCTGCCGGGCTAAGTCACCACCACCCCTTAAATATTTAATTTCTAAATCTATACTTTTTTTTTCCAACTCCTGACTTTTTTCCCTATCTTTCATCCGGATCTCATTAATTCTTTTTTTAAAGTACCTCTAATGTATGCCTTAAATGCGTCCCATATCATAGAGGAAGATGAAGACCCCCGATTTATCTCCCAGTTCTCCTCCCACTGTGCCACAAGTTTTCCCTCCTGCCCAAGGGTTTGTAACCATCTGGCATTAAATCTCCAGAATCCCTGTCCTTTCTCATTATTTTTTTGTACTGTCAGGAGCAGTGGGGAATGATCGGATACTCCCCTAGCCTTGTACTCGGCCCCTTCCACCTGCGTAGTGGCGTTCTTAGAGACCAGTGCCAAGTCTATCCTTGAAAAGGCTTGGTGGGAGGCTGAGTAACATGAGAAATGTATGGCCGTGGGGTTCCGGGCCCTCCAAATGTCGATCCAGCCAATGTCCTGGACAAAGTGGAGAAAACTCTTGTTGTTCCTGGGTGTCGTCCCTACAGTGGGACTCCACCTATCTGACACTGTATCCAGGACATTGTTGAAATCGCCCATACATGGTTGTTACCTGGGGGGCCATTGCTACGAACTCAGACGCTTTTACTAGTACCTCAAGATTGAATGGAGGGGGTATATATACAAAAAGAAGTAACATCTGTAAATCATTGACTGTGCAGTCCAAAAATATATAACGTCCTATTGGATCAATCTGGGTCCTATTGCATCTAAAAGAGATTGTTTTCCTAATAAGGACAGAGATACCACGAGAGGAGGATGTGAAGGGTGCATGATAACTTTTACCGACCCATGACTTATTCAGGGTTCGCAACTTATCTCCAACTAGGTGAGTTTCTACTAGGCCAACAATATCTGCCTTCGATTTCCTTACTTGTTCCATAATCTTCTCTGTATTTTTAATCCCTAGCTGCCCGCTTAGTTAGTCCTCTCCACGGCTCCCCTCCATGCATGGTTACTCACTGCTCCCCCCTACTCCTCTGATGATCAGCTCCCCTCCACCTTCAAAACTTTTCTTCATGCATCCCCCGCTCATCACCTCTACTGTCCCCAGCACCTCGCCTCTGGCCCCCAAGCACCTCACCTTTGCTTCTTGATCCCCTGGCAATGAAAATGAACCCCTGGCAACAAAAATTAACCCCCAGGTAATTTGCATTTTATTTTATTAGAAGCCTTACTGTGGGGCATTGTGTGCATAATCTTGTGTCGGGGGCATTGCGGTGTGTAACATTATGGACTTTTGGGGGGTGTCCTACGTGGGGCAGTGTCCTGCAGTGGAGCAGTGGTAAATAGACGTATCCACATGTGCACAGCATCTATTCAGAGAGGCTGGGGGCATGGCCAGCAGCTCTCAGAGCGCAGGCCATGCCCGCCTAGCGGAAAAAATGAGGGACGTGGCCTAGCTGGATTACCACGGTAGTAGGTCATCCCCCCAAATTTTGGGCGCAAGCAGATGTCCCTTCTCTGCCTCTTTTATTGTTGGGAGGTATGTATGCGGTATATTGGGCATTGCAGTGTGTGGCATATGGTGTATGGAGCATTGCAGTGTGACACAATGTGTAAAGGGCATTTTTTGGTTATTATGCAGGTTTATTTTGTGGCGAGCAGCTCAAGCCCCAAAAAAGGTTGGAGACCACTACTGCTATAGAAAACTATGGGGCAGATGTATAAGGCAGAAGTGGCCCATGGCAACCAATCAGCACTAAAGGAACATCTATAATTTGCATAAACAAATTATACAGAGCAGCTGATTGGTTACCATGGGACACTTTTCATCTGGCTCACTTCTCCTCCCATCTACCCCACAACGCCCTTCCACCACCTGCTAGATTACTAGTGCCAGGGTATGGGTGAAAACCGGACCAGGACAAACCCCCCCGGACCAGACAACAAACTCTGCATTTTGGAGCTTGTAGCCTCCGGTCCAGGGGGTGTCCTGTACGGGGGGCTGCCTGTGACACCTGCCACCAAGTAGAGGAGGAGGGGGTAGAATAAAGCCTCCCTGTATGGTCCGGGCAAGTAGCAAAAACCGGACGGTCCGGACCACACGGGGAGGCTGTAATCTCCCCTCCACCATGTCCCTATAGCAGCTATAACAGGGACCCCCGGACAAGACACCCCCCAGACCGGACCCTACAAGCTCCGGACTGCAGATTTTGATGTCCTGTCCGGCGGTCCGGAGTTAAGTCCGGGTCCGGTTTTTACATAGTCCCCTAGTGCCAGCCCCAGGCACATTACTGACCCCACCTACTCCGTCTCCCACCCTCTTTACCATTCACCAGTAAACTAAAATACAAGTTAACTTTTAGAAACAAAGCCCATTCCTGCTACATAATTCAAATATGCCGTTTTATAATGTGCTTGCTCACACAGAAGCAAAACAAGACAAAGAAGCTTCACATCAAAGTGAATTTAGAAACCGGAATCAGTCATTGACATACAATACTGTGATCTTTTAGCTCTATATATAAACACTCAACCAGTAAACATGGATGTACACATCATCAAATGAGCTCTATTTACTGATATAGCAACCTCTACAATACAGAAACATGATCAGGTATTCGAGAGGATCAGTTTCCCCCGTATTTATACGCAGCTTTCTACGACCATGAGGCCTTTAACCAGCCATCCTGGTTATGACTTTTGTCTCCTGAGAGAAAGGCCGTGCAAGTGCCCTAAATCTGAATGCGGCCTGTGCACTGCTTCTGCAGCCTCCCTCGGGAGGGGCACTCACCTCGGTGGGTTGGCTGATTTCGAACAGGTCCAGCCGGTTGGCATTCCAATGGTTAATGATGTCAGCCAGTTTGCGACGCTCCTCTTCCCTGCTTCCCGACATGTCTATCCTTCCTTCTCTGATCAAGGGTCAGTCAAAGGTAAAAAAATAAAGATCCAGAGGCAGTAAGGAGACAACGTGGATAACGTAGCAGTGTTGTCACCACAATAATGCTGGTTTCTCAGCAATATTTCCCGGTGACTACCAGCATCCACCTTCCCGTCTGCTCTTGCTTATCAACTGAACTGCATGCAATGACCGGATGAAATCACCTCCATGAACCCATTGCCAAAAATGAAACGTGGAGAATGAAGATTTATAATGGCAATTACAGAGACAGTGCTAGCGCTCAGAGCGGGTATTCCAGTCAGATCAGTTTCAACGTTCCAAGAGTTGCTGCTCGGCGGCTTCCTTATAGCCTTTCCTTTCCCTTCCCTTCCTCCTATCCACGAGTATTAACCTCCTCACTAACTCCTCCTATTTGCAATGAGACGCGCCGTGCGCGCTCCCGTGCTTCATTCCGTTGCCGTGTCTTGCCGTGTCGCCCGCACCCACCCACACTGTGTTTTCACAGAGCCCGGCCTAGTTATTTTGTTTGCATTTGGTTTTATGTATGTCATGCTCGTCAATGGACACTCCGAATCTCCAAGAAAATTGGAACAGTCATGATGATTAAATGTCCATATGCATACTGTACCTCCCAACATGACGCTCTCCAGGAGGGACTACCTCCCAACAGTCCCGATTTCAGCGGGACAGTCCCGATTATCAGGGCCTGTCCCGCTGTCCCTCCCGCGGTCGGCAGTGTCCCGCGGTGAGGGGGGGCTGTTGGGAGTCCCCCCTGTCGGCTGCTAAGCAGCGGGGAATAAACGCTGTGCGCATGCGCACAGCGTCTATTCCCGCAGCCAGGGGGCTGAGGGCATGGCTAGAGGCTCACAGAGCCTCTGGGTCATGCCCCCATAGCGGCATAATGGGGGCGTGACCTCGCGGGGAGCCGCGAGCATAGGCCACGCCCCCGAAATTAGGCCTTATAAAAAAAAAGAAGCATCATACGCATTTACATACATACATATATACTATACATAAATCATATTCTCATAACAACATCTCATATTTTCTTCCTTGGTCCTACGTTAAGCTTTCAAATTCATCTTAAACACTTTCGTTGTCTTAATTTATTTTATTTATTTATTTATTATTTTTTTTAAACAACTTAACCCAGTATTACATCCATCCACTACCACACATAATTTTAGCCTTACCACCTCAACCCACCCCCCCTTGTATGTAGTACTCATAATCATCTTATATCTCTACTAATTCTAAGACCAGCATTTTTTTTTATTTTTTTTTTATTTATTTTCTTCTATTTACCCCAGCTACATTATTTCTTCATATCTTATAATACCCTGACTCTACCCACCGTGCCCATATTCTTTGGAATTTACCTATATTATTTTTTTTTTTAGTGTACATATATCTTTCGTGTTCTACTGTGTTATTGACTAAATTGATCCATTGGTTCAACTCTGGTCCTTCATGTGCCATCCACTTCCTAGCAATTATACCCTTAGCTATGGCCAATAGTTTCTCTACTACTTGCCTATTAATATCTCCAACTCTAATATCCCCATCAATACCCAGTAAGCAAGTCTTTGGGTTATAGTTCACTTCTGGCAGGCACAGATGTATCAATATGGATCCAATCTAGTCCCAGAATACTTTCACCACCTCACACTGCCATATCATATGGAAGAAAGTACCCTGGGCTCTTCTACATTTGGGGCATACATCATTTTTATTTTTGTCAAATTTTTTAATTTTGACCGGGGTAACATATACTCTATGTATAATATACAGTTGGATCTGCTGGATCTTGATAGATTCCGTCGCCCTTGTGGGAGAGGCTAATGCACACTTCCATTCTAGGTCACTCATTTCCCCCAAGTCCACCTCCCACTCTTGTTTAATCTTATCAATTTGAGGGTGCTTGATCTCAGTTACTAAAGACCTATATACTTTAGCCACTCTCATCTTTATTTCTCTGTCTAGCATTTTTTTTATTGGGGAGTCCCCTATGTTCACATTACTGCCTCCGTATTCCTTTTTAGATGTCCTCTCAATTGAAGGTACCTAAAGAAGAATCCTCTCGGAAGCTCATAGTCTAACTCCAATTGGTTATAAGTCTTCAATATCCCCATTTGATAAACTTGGCCAATATTTTCTATTCCTACTTTACTCCAGACGACCTTCGTTTCTTCCTCCCTTTCGGTGTTCACTTTTCCCTTTTTTTTCCCCGTCCATATTGGTATCTCTGGGTCTATCCCATCATATCCCATTATTTTATTCGCACTGTCCCATATTATTTTTGCTTGTCTGATTAGGGGATTTTTAGATTTTTTCCTATTTCCTAATATAACAGCCTGTCTAGCTGTCATATTATCACAGTTCTGTGAAATTAGTTTTTTTAATAGGGCATTCTCCTCCCCCCTGACCCATGCTTGAATATGGGTTAGCTGTGCTGCAATATAGTATAGGCGAAAGTGCGGTAAACCTAACCCACCCCTCTTTTTGGATTGTGTTAAAGTTTCACTTTTTATTCTTACCCTTTTTCCTCCCCATATTAATGAAACTGTGATACTCTCTATTTTTTTGAACACACTCATTGGGATATATGCTGGTGCATTTTGGAATACATATAAAAACTTTGGTAGTATCACCATTTTAATTAAATTTATTCTGCCTGATACTGTCAGCGGTAGTCTAGTCCAAGTTTGGACCTTGCCCTGGTATATTTTAATAAGTGGATCTATGTTGAGTCTGATAAATTCCTCTGCTTTATTGGATATTCTAATCCCCAGATATTTTGTTTCATCCACCCAGGCCAACAGCTCACTATTGCTACCTTGTTCTAATATATTTCCTTTCAGAGGGATTATATTGGATTTTTCCCAGTTAATTCTCAATCCTGAGTATTGCCCGAAGGTTTTTATTATTTTTAATACTACTGGTAACTCCGTTCTATGACTTCATAGGTAGATCAACATGTCATCCGCGTACATAGAGACCGTTTCTCTATTACTCTCTCCCAATTTGAACCCCTCCAGATCTTGTGCAGCTCTTAAGATGCAGTCCAGCGGTTCGATCGCTAGATTGAACAAAACCGGGGACAGAGGGCATCCCTGCCTTGTCCCTCTAGTAAGACCAAATGTTTCTGTGCTGTACCCATTGGTTTGGACCCTTGCCCTGGGTTCTCTATACATTAATTTAATCCATTTTATATATCTTGGGCCAAACCCATATTTTTCAAGCACGGACCATAAGTATATCCCCTCTATGCAGTCATAGGCTTTTGCCGCGTCCAACAGTACTACAGCTTTTTCACTTTCCTGTTCTTGTTTTATCTGCATATTTGTATATACCCTTCTAATATTTTCCCTCGTACTCATCCCCCTCCGAAAACCTGTTTGGTCTGGATGGATAAAGTTATTCACAACTGCCTCCATTCTCTGGGCCAATACCCTTGCTATGATCTTAGCATCAGCATTGATTAATGAGATTGGTCTATATGACTCTGGTTTAAGTGGGTTTTTCCCCTCTTTTGGTATTACTGCTATTAAAGCTTCCTCCATTGATTCCAGTAGTCTGCCATCTTCCAAACTCCCATTAACCAAGTCCACTAACCACGGGGCTATTTTATCCCTATGTTTTTTATAAACTTCTGCAGATATTCCATCACACCCTGTCGCTTTATTACGGGGCAAATGGCTAATAGCCTCCCTTATTTCCTCCACTGTAATGGGTTTTTCCAACATTTCATACTGTTTTTTAGTTATCTGCGCGATCGGTATCTGTTCTAGATATTGTTTAATTTCCTCCACCCCATACTCTAACTTAGATGTGTATAAATCCTTATAGTATTTAACAAATATTTGCGCAATTTCTGGGTTCTCATCCACTATCTGCCCCTGCTCTGACTCTATTTGTACAATGTAATTTTTTGGTGTTGAATTTTTAATTAGCTGGGCCATATAGCTGCCTGGTCTATCATCATTGTAGTACTTACAATGGGTTATGAACCCTTGTTGTCTCACTGCTTGCACCCTAAGTTATATTTTCCACTTCAGGTTTGCTTGTATCCAAGCATCCTTACTCACTTGATCTTTATTTAATAAATACAGTCTTTCAAGTATGTTGTTATTTTTTTCTAACTCCTGTATTTTACCCCTTGTGCTTTTTTTTATTTGGGTAATTCTCTTAATTAAGGACCCTCTAATAATCGCCTTTCCTGCATCCCACACCACCGCCTGAGATGCCGACCCCATATTGTTTTTAAAATATTGTTCCCATTCTTGCTCTAATTCCGTACCTGCACCCATTTGTTCCAACCACGCCGGGTGGCATTTCCACATACTGCACCCTTTGTCCTCCAATGATCTTATTTGTACCAATATTGGGGAATGATCCGAGATACCATGGGATAAGTAATCTACCTTTTCAATCCTAGGGAGCATTTTATCGTTCACAAATACTAAGTCTATACGTGATAGGGCTTCCATATTTCTTGAGTAACATGAGTATACCTGACTTTCTGGGTGTTTTTCCCTCCATACATCTCTCCATCCAATATTCTCTATAAATCTATCCAGTCCCTTATTACCCATCTTGACACCTCCTCCCCGATTCCACCGGTCTATGTTTGGGTTCATCACATTGTTATAGTCCCCTAGACACATTACTTCTGCCCCATTATCTTTGGCTACAAACTCCACCGCCCTTTCCAATATATCATACTGGAACGGCGGGGGGATATATACAGCCAATATGCACAGGTTCTTCCCATGTATCAGACAATCTAAAAATATGTACCTCCCACTCTTATCGATCTCTTTCCTGTTGCAGACAAATGTATGATTGACATGTTGGGAGGTATGCATACACACTGGGCGACTATGCCCAGCCATACTTGCCTACCTGACCCTCTCCATGTGGGAGAAAATGCTCTGTTCCTGGACTTCCCTGGTAATGTATGATTGGCATCACCTGTGGCATAAGTGCCGGGACACGGAGCATAGCTCCGCCCCCTGACACCCGCCCCTCGTGTTTTGTTTGGCCCACAGGCCAATCAATCAAACACAATGGATGATCATCGATATGTAAAAATATTGATGGTCATTCATTGCACTATCGATGGCCAGTTGCAGAATTGCCATCGATGGCAATGGCAACGATGGCCATCCCTAATTCCTGGACTTCCCTCTTAATTTATGATTACCATCAACTCTGTTGAAACTCCTTTCTTATCAATTAAACTGTTCAACACAGGTGATGGCAATTATACATTAAGAGGAGTGTATGCTCTGGTGAAATGTCTTTCTTATCAATTACCTAGCTCACCACAGGTGATGGTAATCCTACATTACCAGGGAAGTCCAGGAACAGAGCATTTTCTCCTGCATGGAGAAAGTCAGGTTGGCAAGTATGTGCCCAGCGTGTATGGACAGCGTTCATCGCTGCGGGGAAAGCCACTCAGTGCATACACACTGAGCTGCTTTCCCCATGCCCGGAACCGATGGAGGGGGGGGAGATTGCATAGCGGAGCGCTATGCAAAGCCTTCCTGAAAGACCCTCATCTCCTGGTATGACCAGCAGATGAACGGCTTTCCCGGCGATGTTGCGGGAGCGCGCAGCATTGCTCATCGCCGGCCCATACACATTGGGCGGCTTTGAGCTGAAATCCGCTCAAACCTGCTGTTTTCATCAACTTACAGCTCAAATTCCGCCCAGTGTGTATGGGCCTTAACTTATTTTGTGCACTTCGTCTTCGGTCCATTTGACGTAGATATGTAGCAAGCAGTGGCATGACTTGAATGGTTGGAGAGCTGCTGGACTTGTGGCGGGTCCGGCAGCTCTCTCTGCATCAATTGGGTCCAGGAGAGATGGGGGCATCATATGCGTGTATGACCCCTCACTCCTGCATGCTGGCATCAGCAGCGCACTCATGCACAAATGCCAGGGCTGATTCTGAGGCCCAGTCCGTCCCTTGTGGTTAGTGAGGCACTGGTTTGGTGGAACCAACACCGACAGGCGCTACAGGGAGTGCTGGGCCCGAGCACTGACAGGCAGGTGCCGGAGCTGCTGCCTGCATAAGCAGCACAAAGCAGAAACAAGCCAGACCCATCGCTCCCCACAAAGCCCGTCGGTCTCCACTAAGTTGCCACAGGGTCTGACCATTGTCCCACACAGGGCTGTCCCATGCCTAATTTCTTAGGTAAGCAAACAGAGATTTTGGCGCCATCACGCAGGGGCATAACTAGAACTGTGTGGGCCCCATAGCAAACTTTTGTAAGCCCCCACCACCACCATTGTCAAGAAAGAGAGAGAGTCAGGAATTGAGAGATGCAGTAATGGAGAGAAAAGGAGAGAGAGAGTGAATGAAGGAAGGTGTCATCAAGAGAAAGGGGGAGAGACAGGAAGTGAAAGAGGTTTCATTGAGAGACTGAGGGCGGGATGTATTAAAATACATTGCCGCCCATCGCACTGATGTTGATTGCATATGTACTAACATATGCGATCAACGGCGCAGTGCGGGGAGGGTGGCCCCTGCGATGTGGTGTGCAGGTTTCACATACCTGGGCTCTATGGCAAGGAAGTTGAAGCCCTTTGCCCCTCCTCCTGGCCGGGAGTGCGGTAAGTGGCGGGCGGCGTTAAGAAGCTCATAGGCTTCTAAAGGGTATCGCCAGCCAAAGATGGTCGATACTCTATGAGGCGGCTGGGTATTATCACATTTTAAAATGCTGTAAAAGCCCCAGAAACGGGGGTTTTATCGCATTTTTCCTTTAGTACATCCCACCCTGAGTGAGTGAGCAGAAGGAGAGAGAGCGGAAGTGTAGGAAGAGAGGAGGGGAGAGAGATATAAAGAGAGAGGGGAGTAAGAGAGTGGAGAGAAAGAGAAGGGCAGGGGAAAGAGAGGGGGAAGACAGCAGGGGAGAGAGGGGGACAGGGAGAGGTAGCAGGGGCGAAAAAGGGATGGGGAGAGAGCAAAAAAAGAGGAAAGTGACAGGGCGGGGGAGTGAGGTGAGGAGGGTAAAGATCGGGGGGAGGCAGAGAGGATGGAGAATAGGGGCTTGAAATGGTTGTGAAAGGCATATTTCCCCCTCTCACCAGCCATCAGCGCTGGTTCTTACTGGCACAAGCAGTGGCACTTCTCTTGTGCATCCATAGCCGGCTCGTGGTCTCCCATCCAACGAGTCTCTTGCAAGACACGCAGGCAGCTGCAGCTCTGCTCTGCGCGTGCAAGTGACTCCTGCTCACTTGGTGTATGTGCCGCCGATCTCTGTACACAGGGGCTCCAGCCTCCTGCAAGCAGCTCAGGCAGCTGGCCAGCCACTGATCTCGTGTGTGCTGGATGTCCTGTGGGCATGGCTCAGACAGCCAACAATCTACTGTTCACCAGATCCCACCGCTGAAGGGAGACACTGGAAAGCAGTGCAGCCTTTGCCTGCGCTGCATTAGTGTATGGGGGGGGGGGGGAGCATAAGCTTTCTTGGCCTTCAGGAAAGGCCCGGGCCCCATAGCCGCTGCATCCCCTGCACCCTCAATAGTTACACCACTGTCCTCATGGATGATATTGTGGGTGGATCTACAATGCCAGATCCACATACTAATAAAAGACAGATTTTTTAAAAAAATCCTCAGACTCCCTTCAACGCACACTTATTATTGCAACTCCCTCCAACTGGTGCTCACCCCAGAGTCCTGAATGCAGCTCCCACATTCAGAACCTCCTACATTTCTATGTATATCGGGTACACCGCCCAATAACCAAGAGTACTAAACTTAGGTCACCCACCATGAACAGACACAAGTGGTACTGAGTGCAATACTACACCCACTTCAATAATCTGTAATATACATACACTACATACATACAGATGGAGCGGGTCTCATCCTTTCTACCTATGGCGAATGTACCACCAGCTGGCCATGGCGGGCCACGGCGCCCGCCATCGCAATACATTTTAAAAGCTTGGTGATTCGCTGTGGCGTCTCCGGATGAGTTCAATACCTGTGATCATCCACCAGATGTCACTTTTGAAAACCTCATTGAGCATGCGTAAAATTTGTGCTGCAGCACGTGCATGAAGCGCAGGAACTACAGTAAAGTACTTTACTTTATTGTCCCTGGCAAGCCTAGTCAGCGCCTCTCTCACACCGTCGGCACAAGCATGATCCCATCTCTTTGGCGGAGAGTGGATCATGCTGACGTGGGCGGAGAGGCGCTGCATTTGTTTGACACGCAGGAGCGTTTCTGACGCTGTAGGAATGAGATGCTCCTGCGACTGAGTTGCGTAGATGCTCCAGGAATGAGATGCTTTTGCATCTGAGTTGTTATTACGGCAGGGTACTTCAGTAAAGTACTTTGCTACTATTGTGCTGTGTCCAGCAAAATGTACTGTTCTGTAGATAGTGTACACACTAATAAATAAAATTACATTGAATTGTGTACAGAATCATTACATTAAATTATACTGTACTGTATTGTACGTCTCATTGGTTTTGTCGAAAGGTGCTGGCCTTTGATTAGTACAGTATTGTAGTTTTAACACACATAAAAAATTCCGGTTTACCAATAAGGCTGTCATGCTAGGGGTACCTTGTGGATCTGTCTGAGGCCTGGAGGTCGGGGGTTCACGGCTTGAAGGAGACTGGACAACAGCAGGTTTAATATAACTCTTTATTGTAGCACCAACACTGGAAGGCAAGACCATTTAGGGAAACTGCAGTAGGAAGAACCCAGTGGAATACCTGGGCAACAAGGGAAAGTCCACAATAACAGGGAATGTCCAAGAGTCTCTGTCAGATTACCGAGATGGATACTGAGGCTGACCGGATGACTGACAGCGGGTGCAGCTGGTCGACAGCAGGAGTGGAGATGTGTCAACAGGCACGGAGGACTGGCAGCAGGTGCAGCTGGTCGACAGCAGAAGTGGAGGTGTGTCAACAGGTACGGAGGGCTGGCAGCAGGTGCAGCTGGTCGACAGCAGGAGTGGAGACGACTGGAGCAAACCTGAGAGAGCTGCAAGCAGGATGCAATTGCAAAGTCCAGGAAACAGGTGTTGAACTGTGAGGACTGGAGGCAGAATGCAAATGCAAGGATTCAGGTAACAGGTGCGGATTGAAAGATAACGAATAGGTTGAACTAGATGGACGCAAGTCTTTTTTCAGCCTTACCTACTATGTAACTATGTATGTATGTATATGTATGTATGAATACAGGATACAGGTGTGGACTGCAGGCAAGGAACACTGGAATCAAGGACTTCACAGAGCAAGGGCAGGAGCACAGAGCAAGGGCAGGAGCTCAGGCTGAAGCTTCCTCCCAAGGGATTGACAACAAAGCAATGGCGATTGTATGCCCCAGAGGGCTCCGCTTTATCCCCCAGGGCAGATCTTGATTAGAGGAGCTGAACTGGGGACCCGGACCATTGGCTGACTACAACAACATGGCGGCGCAAGGATTGGAGACAAACCACCTTTGCTGGTTCCCGTGCTGGATGCACACGCCACAGACCCCAGGAAGATGGTCGCGGCCAGGATACCCAGACGCCGCGCTCCCCGTCCTGCACCTGGACGGATGGCCCGCAGGCCCCGCCGCCGGAGATGAACAGGTGAGCGGCGCGTCTTAGCAGCGGCCGTGACAGCACCTTTTGAAGTGGACTCCGGACACTTCCATGGTTTTCTTGGATACTGTTGATGAAACTTTCGGACCAGAGTGGGAGCATCGATACGAGCAGCATCCACCCAGGATCGTTCCTCTGGACCGTAGCCTTTCCGATCTACCAGATATTGAACTTGCCCCGAACGAATTCTTGAATCCACCACTTTTTTTATTTCGAAAGCCACATCATGATGAGCCTGAGGCTGAGGAGACTTGGGTACTTTATTATGGAATCGATTTAAAACCAATGGTCTCAATAACAAAATATGGAATGTATTTGAAATTTTCAAAGAACGAGGCAATTGTAACTTGTAAGCCAAAGGAGAGATTACTGTAGTAACTGTATATGGCCCAATGAATCGAGGGGCAAACTTCATAGACGGAACTCGGAGTCTAAAATTTTTGGTGGAGAGCCAAACTCTGTCCCCCACCTTGAGTTTCGGAGCTGCCCGTCTGTGTCGATCAGAGAATTTTTAGTAACGTTGGGAGGCTTTTTCTAATGAAGCATGAACATTCTTCCAGATGTTCGAGAAAAACTGGACAGACAAGTTAACTGCCGGCAAATAAAAAAACCAGGAAGATTTTGGAATTCTGGAACACGTGGATTACGGCCATACACAATAAAGAAGGGAGTCTTTTCAGTGGAGGAGTGGTAAGAGTTATTATGTGCAAATTCGGCCCAAGGCAGAAGCTCCTTCCAATTATCTTGCGAAGAGGAAAGGTACAAGCGTAGAAAGGCCTCCAAATCTTGATTTACTCTCTCTGTTTGGCCATTGGATTGTGGGTGATAGGATGAGGAAAAGTTCAGCTTCACCTGTAAAGCACTACACAACGCTCTCCAAAACTTTGATACAAATTGTACCCCTCTGTCAGATACAATCTCTCTCGGAAGACCATGTAACCGGAATATTTCAGCTATGAATGTTTGAGCCAGTTTAGGAGCAGACGGAAGGTCTTAAAGTGGAACAAAATGAGCCATCTTGGAGAAGCGGTCAATGACGACCAAGATTGTATTGAACCCCTGTGAGAGAGGCAGATTGGTGACAAAGTCCATCGATATGTGTGACCAGGGTGACTCGGGTATGGATAATGGTTGAAGGAAGCCGGCTGGAGTTTGACGAGAAGACTTGTGACGAGAACACTTGGTGCAAGAAGCTATGAAGTCAGTGACATCTTTTCTCATGGAAGGCCACCAGTACGCCCTTTTAATGAATTCTAAGGTTTTCTTTATTCCACAGTGAGCCCACTGTAACAAGGATGGTCTGAGTCCAGTATCAACGAAAGTCTTCCCTCTAGGAATGGGCAATACAGAAGTCTTTGCAAACAATGTGGGACTTAAAACTGGACTTATGGTACGATCTTCTGTTGAGGATGTGAATGACCTGGAGAGTGCGTCCGCTTTGCCATTTTGAGATACAGGACGAAAAGACAAAACAAACTCGAACCTCGTAAAGAATAAGGCCCATCGGGCTAGCCTGGGATTCAGATACTGGGCATTCTGCAGGTATAATAAGTTCTTATGGTCAGTAATGACGGATATAGGAAACTTAGCCCCTTCCAACAGTTAACGCCATTCTTCAAAGGCCAATTTAATGGCTAGCAATTCCTGTTCACTGATGGGATAGTTCGTTTCGGCTGGCAGAAACTTCCTGGAGAAGAATCCACATGGGTGTAGGAGACCGTCCTCAGACTTCTGTGAAAGTACAGCTCCCACCCCAACGGAAGAGGCATCTACCTCCAGGATAAATGGACGTGAACAATTGGGCTGCAGAAGAATTGGAGCTGAAGTAAATACTCGTTTTAATTGTTGAAATGCTGCCACCACTTCGGAAGACCACTTGGCAGGATTGGCTCCTTTGTGAGTCAAGGCTGTGATGGGACAAATGATGGAAGAGAAATTTTTGATGAACTTCCTATAATAATTGTAAAAACCGATGAAGCGTTGGACAGCCCTTAGTGTATTAGGTTGTGGCCAATCAAGGACTGCTTGAACTTTAGAAGGCTCCATGCTTAGTCCGGTTCCCGAAATGATGTAACCAAGGAAAGGAACTGAAGGTTTCTCAAACTCACATTTCTCCAGCTTGCAATATAGTTGGTTGGATCGTAACCGCTGTAACACCTCTTTCACATGCTGATGGTGTTCCGGAATGTTTTGAGAAAAGATGAGAATGTCATCGAAATAGACAACCACAGAATAATACAGTAAGACATGAAATAATTCATTCATGAATTCTTGGAATACTGCTGGTGCGTTACTGAGGCCAAACGGCATAACAAGGTACTCGTAATGGCCGTCTCGAGTATTGAAGGCTGTTTTCCATTCATCTGGAAAAAGAAAGGGGTGGTGGAGCGCTGATAAAAATATATTAGACCAATTGGGTATTACAATTTATTATAATATATCATATGAAAATGTATAAAAACACATAATAAAATCACAAATTAAGAATAAGTTCAATATGACAATAATCACCCCTACATGGGACCTGTATGAAGAATGGATTGGGAATGAGTCTCACTTGTTCCTGATGACGCTCTAGTGTTTTGATTGGATATATGATTTATACTGGAAACTGGGTGTCCATGAACCTGAATTGGAGCCGATGTTGGTAATCTCCCCTCGTGAGGAAAGATGGTACACGTCTCACGGAATGGAGGGCCTCGCAAAGAATTATCAGGTGGTGGTGTCCCTTGGTTGTTATTGTCCAATAACAGTTGAAAGACAGGAGGGCTGGTTCAAGTTGAGATGATATAAAAATTGTATTCCACAGGGTCCGGTAGAGGGTGAGCGCCTAACGCGTTTCGTCATCCACAGATGACTTTATCAAAGACATGCTGTTGTTAGGTCCACTGTGGGATTTTATACTATCTTATAGGAAGTACAACCTTTGACCTCCATCAGAGGTTACCCAATTGGTCATGATTAAAATCCGCTATACTTTCACTTAGGCGGCATATAGGAAAAACAGAGGCAGTCATTTGTCAAATATAATACATATATCTATAATTCAACTTTATAAAGCATCAAATAGAAGCATTTTTAGGGTATCTTTAGCCGTCTGCGCATGCGTGGGGAACGCTATGCGCATGTGCCACGCATGGTCTCCATACATGTTCTCACTAATACCGTACAGAAATGTGCACCGCAATCACTCGGGAGATGTGGGCGTAATATGGGCGTCATTCGGAAATACACAGGGGCGTAGTTTCAAAGTGGGCTAAACTGGGCGTAAACATGGGCGGACACGAGGGAGTGCACTCATTCTGGTAGGCGTGCATTCGGACAGCACACCGAATGCACGCGAACCAAAAGGCTAGAAATATGCGGTGTTCATAAGCAAGTATTGCTTTGCGGACACCACTCGGTCATGCGCTAGGCAATCGGAACGCCCAATCAGTACAACCAATGTCAGCTGAACACAATACAATCCACTCCTTTACTCATTACTCATTAATTACACGCTTGTCAGTGCTTCAATTGGAACCATTGCAGCTTAAATGGACCATTACTAAACACACACTGCTGCAGTTTTCACACACATTTACACTGCAACCAATGGACAGAACTTACTATCACTAATATAAATATACATGTCACTTCTACATGTATCAATTAAACCACACATTTGGGGATAAAAATATAAATTTATTACAATAACTTAAAAAATAAAATGGAAACCATGTTAATTTACACATGTAACAAATTAAAAGGTACCATGCCAGGAATGTACAAAAATAAAAATGAATAAATAAATGAATTTGTGACATACATAGCCACAGCAGAATCATTAGGAACACATCAGGTGACTTCACAACAAAAGTATAGCACCAACACTTCAAGTACAGCAGACAGTAATGGTAGCAGAAAGAGGCCAACAGGGGAACCAAACAAGACATTCGAACCGAGGGCAAATGTGGGTACCCTCTGCATGGGATTGGACACAGGAAGCTGACACACACAGCTCAATGAAAGATTTGGGAAGACATAAGGGTGGAGATTAATGCGGACACAAGTTCATTTGCGGGCACGTTTGGCCCTGGTAGGCTCCATGCCACGTGCAGCAGCTCTTCGGCCATGGCCACGGCCACGTTGGGATGGTGGCCCAGGTGGAGCAGATGCTGGTGAAGGGGGGGGGGATGGTGTTCCCCCTCTGCCAGCAGGGAGTGCTGCTGGTGGGAATGCACCAGAAACGGATGACAATAGGGCCCTATTGCTGGAAACTAGCTCCACCATAAGCTCATTATGGTGGAGGAGGAGGTCATTTTGGCGCAGGGCTTGATCTGCCAGCACCTGCAGGCTTGCAGCTATTGACTGCTGGCTGGCAGCCATGGCCTGCTGGGCCTTACCCATAGCCTGCAGGCTCCCAGCTATTGTGTGCTGGGTGCTGACCAAACCCTACATGACCTCCTCGGTCCTACGCATCCGCTCTGATGCTAAGTCCCCCTGCTGGTGAATCTGCCCAAGCACCTGCACCCACCTGTGGTAATCCGGGTCGGCCGGTGGCTGCTGCTGCTGCACATGCCTGCCACTGGTGGCAGGTGGCACAGACTCCTCCACCTCCTCAAGAGATTCTTGACCAAGTGGTGGGGATGCTGGTGAAAGAGAAAATTACAATTACAACACATTCCAAGCAAATTAGGACCAACTACTTATGGCATGCCAAATAATTACCTTCAACAAAAGCAGCAAAGACTTCCGCTGGGGCCTCGCTATCCATGTTGCTCACCCCCCGGACCTCCTCTACTGCAATGCAGCACTCTGCCATCTCCTCCAGGGGGGTGAGCTTCAGGCGGCCTGGCATGGGGCCAGCCCCAGAGGTGTGGCTGTGTTCCCACCGTTTGGTCAATTTCTTCTTGAGGTGGGTTTTGAAGTCGTGCCACCTGCAATCAAAGTTTACATATTACTACATATCACTCCTGATGTTTGCTGTAGCAACCATTGCAATCTGCAACAGATTACAACATGTGCTTCATTACACACAATTTACATTCTATAAAAATATAAAAACAACCCTTAGAAGACACATTCACACTCACCCTACACTAACTATTGATTAAATGACATGGCAATCATGTCTGTGGCTCCAAGCAACGTGACCGGCCATGTACTAACTCCATCTAACATCTATTTTAAACATTACTGGTCTTGTACTGCTCAAATGTAACACACATGAAATTGCCTCTTCTTAACATGCTCCGCCTCACGAACTTGTGGAGCTACCGCATTAATCTCCGCAGTTATGTCCTCCCAAATCTTCCATCTCCTTGTGTGTGTCAACCTGTCCTGTGGACACTCGATCCAATCCCGTGCGCGGGGTACCAGTATGGCAAGCTCCTGCGGTTCGTATGCCATGTTCCTGCTGCTTGGTTCCTCCGTTGGCCTATTTCGGCCACGGCCACGGCCACGGCCCGGCCACCTGTCGCTGTACTTGAAGTGCTGGCCAGGCTACTCTGTTGGGAATCCACCTGTTGTGTTCCCAATGATTCTGCTGAGGCAGAAGATGGGCCAGCTGCAGATTGGGCTGATGTGGATGGCCCAGCAGCCTGCTCTTCTCCCACTGGCTGGTCTGTGCTGAGGGGCACATAGGAGGTGCTGGAGTCCATGCGTTGAAAAAGTTCCTGGCACTCCTGGTCTCCATCAGATTGAGATCCAGCCATGTTTGCAGCAACATTTTGGTTTTCTAGCACACCTTTATATACTATTTCTGTAATTGGCGTACATCAGCGACACCCTGCGTTCTGTGCGGCAGCGTTCCGTACGGCAGCATAGACCGTGCGGCGCATAGACCACGCCCATACCAGCGAAAAAAAATAAATAAAAAAAACAGGCATACTTGCTAAGTCTGATTTAGTAGTTAATGGCAGATTTGAACACCAATAAACACCTCAAACTGTGGCCAGACATGAAATGTATATGTGAAAGTACATTTGTACTGTGCACTTGTTTGGTATGTACTACAAATGACACTAACCCATTCCATATGTAAATCCAGTCCACCACTCAGGCAATAGTAATCAGTGCTTGCATCCAAATCACAGGTGAAAGGTGTCCAAATACTGGCTTGATGCTAGGTACATTTCATTCCACATCTCTAGTGTGGGCCAGTAGAAGGTAAGTGTTCACATGGCACCATGGCCTAATATTGGGAAATGGGCTTGCACTATTTGCTATGTTTCTGGTGTATAGCTTTCACTATAATAAAGCTGTCTAGTTTAGTACCTTGTACAGTTAGGTGTAACTGGCTAGTGATGCACACTATTTCACCTGTTGATTTCACCCATGTTTGGTGAATGTAATAGATTATATATAATGGGTTGCAAACTTCTTTCACCCTGTCTGTTTTGGAGATACTAAGTAATGGCATGGTCTGCTCAACTATGCAAAGGTACAGCAAGTGTTGTTTTGCGATGCAATGGTTAAGCCGTCTGACAAAATGAACAATAAAGTTAATACCAAATATCACTCTGAACAACCAATTACAGGACATGATTGCTTGAATTGTGCCATTGCTAAGATGGCGGCCTATGGGAGAGCAGCCCCATTCTCTGCTGCGGAGCTGAGGGCACTGGTCTCCGTTATGAAGACCAGGCTGGGCCGTGGGGGCCCTTTCGTCACCAACCGGCAGAAGTGCCATGCCTATGCCGCGGCCCGCAGGTGCATATTCGCGCGCACCCAGGTGCGCAGGACCATCGCACAGCTGGAGCGGCGATGGTCTGATCTGAGGCGCCGCCAGCCCGAATTGCTCCAGCAAATAAGGGCCAGCATTGCACGATGTGAGTGTTTACACATTAAATGGCCAATTGTACATTAATGCTTCCATGACCTTTTTTTAGCCAATAAGGTAACATGGCTGATCACGAGTTAAACATGGCAAACACTATCTGTGTGGTACTTCATGTTTGACATGCTGTAATGTGGGTGTGATATGTCATTGTTTTTGCTGCATGATGAATGAACAAATCATGTGCCTTATTTAACACTCTGCTTTTTGAATTTTCTTACAGCACATGACCGTGCAAGACAGGCCCGTGAGCAGGGCCAGGAGGAGGTGGCCCAGGAGGAGGTGGGCTCGGAGGAGGCGGCCCAGGAGGAGGTGGGCTCGGAGGAGGTGGCCCAGGAGGAGGTGGCCCAGGAGGAGGTGGGCTCGGAGGAGGCGGCCCAGGAGGAGGTGGGCTCGGAGGTGATGGGCCAGGAGGAGGTGGCCTCGGAGTTGATGGGCCAGGAGGAGGTGGCCGAGGAGGTCGTGGACGAGGAGGAGGCGTGTGAGGTGGTGGAGGTTGAAGGAAGTGGTAGGTAAACATACGGCATCATTAATAATTGGTGGTACTACTATTTGTTAGGTACCACTGCTGAATCTAGTGAGTTTTACTCTATTATTAATTAATAAACAAAAGTGGGTTACAACAGACACACTTAGGGGTTATAGGCCCAAGCTGAAAACGTGGAATCTGGAGGCTCACGTAGGTGATGAGTGTTTATTTATGGAGGGCCTTTCTATACAAGCACAAATAAAACATCAATGGAGTATGGTCAGGCGTGATTTATAATGGACTTTTGTGGGGAAAAGAGGGAATGGGGTGTCAACCAGTGCACAGGTTAAGTCAAAAAAGATGGTGACAGTGTATATTTTAAATCCACAATAACTCGATCATTCGAGATAGAGCACGCTCCCTCTGTACATTCTGAAGGTGGAGGTGCACCCAGGAGAGTAATATTAGTTAGTAAGAAAATAGAAAAAAGACTCTCTCTTTTTTTGGGGCACTCTTTAGTTATGATTACGTATGGTAATCTGTAGTTATCTCATAGATATTGCGTTAGGATATGAGAAGGATGTGTGGTGAGGAACCCACAATCCGGTTTGCCAGTCTTTAGGGCGTGTCTTTACAGTTTAGGGCCTTTCCGTAAGGGAGGCTCCTATACTATGAATCCGAGATTATTGGCTAAACAATAGTAGTTATTAAGCAAATACTGGTGGTAGATAGCTAGTACACAAGTTGTTCGGGGAAGGCCAAACACGCAATGGAGTTTGGTGGAATCCCCAAGAAAAGTGAGTGAAAGTTTAAGATTTAACTTTTAATTTATACGTTTAAAATATTGACTAGACTAGACAAGCATTAATAGGACAATGACATACAAACATAGATACACAAAAGTGACAAAAGTTGTCAGGAAGCTGTAGCTGTTCTGTGATTTCGAACCTTGGTGCTAGTGCCTCGAACCATCTACCTCAGGGTACTGGGACTGCTCTTATTTGTTAGATCACAGTCTGTGTCCCGTATTGCTCCCCTTTAGAGAGACCACAGGGGGATATTTTGGACAATTCCCTGTGTGTCCCCATACCTCCCAACTTTTGGTTTGAAGAAATAGGGACACTCGCACGGCGAAGCCGCGCGAGCGCCCGAAAAGGGGGCGGGGCGTATGCAAATGAGGTCGCGGCTTATGCTAATTAGCCGCGACCTCATTTTCATACGAGAATAGACGCTGTGCGCATGCGCACAGCGTCTATTCTACTAGATTGGGGGGTCTCCCAACTGCCACCCCCCGCAGCGGGACAATGCCTGCCGCGGGTGGGACAGAGGGACAGGACCCGAAAATCTGGACTGTCCCTCTAAAATCGTGACAGTTGGGAGGTATGTGTCCCTCAAAGTCTGCAGAGGTTCAATCTGTGCACTACGTGCCGAAAATTATATATATACAGACAATAATATTTAAATAAGGAGGAATCACCAAATTTCAATGTCTGCCAAGGTTCCGTATATGCACTATGGGGGTTATTCTAGTTCATTCTTTCTGACAAAATCCTTCTTAGATGGACAAAACCATGTGCACTGCGGGTGGGGCAGATGTAACTTGTGCAGAGAGAATTAGATTTGGGTGGGGTTTTTCTTCAAAGTGAGATCTATATTGCAGTGTAAAATAAAGCAGCAAGTATTTTCCTTGCACAGAAACAAAATAACTCACCCAAAGCTAAATCTCTCTGCACATGTTACACCTGCCCCCCTGCAGTGCACATGGTTTTGTCCATCTAAGAAGGATTTTGTCAGAAAGAATGAACTAGAATAAACCCCTATGTACCAAGAAATACAGCAGGATATATGTACTGACAATATTACTCTATTGATATATAGTGGTATATGTCACAGTGTGGCGTATTTTTAAAAAAAAGAAAGGAAAAGAGAGTATTTGTATAGCTCGTACTTCTACACCATCTGATTTACACAGGTGCTCTCAGGCTAAGTGTCTTTTTAAGTGTTCTAGTAATTTTACTATGCAACTCTCTAAGTACAGATTTCAGCAGATCAGTAATAATTCTAAAGCAGTTTTTATGACATTTTGGGTGTAACTGTGAGGTAACTGATAGTGCCTCTCTGGCTCCCGTACGAGGGTAGATAATTTAAAAGGACAGTGTAGGTATAGGGTGAGGTTGACACAACAGGAGAGTGATAGAGTCATACGCTTAGATTAGAGTACAGTTTTTGGAAGTCCCCCGTGGGGTAAGGTTAGGTGTTCCCAAAACCGACTTTATATACCGGTGGACAACCAGGAGGAGAGTCTGGTCGCAGCTGGAGAGTCACCCCTCCCACTGCACAGATATTCCTGAGTCGATTGTCAGCTTCCACTGATTTAAGGTTATGTGGGCCTTGTGGGTATTGTGGGGGAACACCTGCCCCTTGGGGTATCAGAAAAGGAAAAATAGATAGCTCTGGGGGCCCTGTGGTGACAAGCGGCTGCTGCCCAGCTTTATATACCGTCTGGTCAGGGCGGAATTAATACATGTCTTATGGGGGAGGTCACCCTCTTCCCAATATGCTTTCAACACCTCTGACTCGGCTGCCACCAGGTTAATTTTGGTGGGCCCTATGGGTATGGCGGGTGAGCGGGCTTGTGTGCACACTGAGGGGGTTCCTATGTCAAGAGCTCAATCATAGGTGTACTACTGTCCAGATTGTATCCTTCTGTCACCCTGATTAGATATCATCCAGTGCAGGGTTGTGCTTCTGGACAGATTTCTGAATGAGTGGCCCCTGGAAATAGAGGGGAAAGCTGGGGGAGAGGGGTGAGAGTGATTGCCTGCTGCCTGTCACATGTACTGTTGTACAGAGGTGGGAGGTGAGCGGTACCTCAAGGGTTAAGCCAGCTAGAATGATAGTTTGGATAGAGGGTAGTGTCCGTAATGGGACAGGTAATTATACTGAGAGAGGGAGACTCAGTACGGGAGGAAGGCAGAAGCTTAGTGCGGGAGGAAGGCAGAAGCTCAGTACGGGAGGAAGGCAGAGAGGGTACCTGTCCGTGCGCTCCATGCGCTAGCAGCACCCGGCTTGTGTCTGTCTGCTCACTGCTGCTGCGGGAGGCGCTCAATAGTGGCGTCACTCCACTATCACCACCAACGATCGTTTCACCTGGAATAGGCTTCTTCAGGGTGCGTGTGTGTGGACCTACTGGCGCTAGATTTGAAGATTTATGTTGAGCACAATGAGGACAGGACGCAATATAATCTTGTACATCTTTTTTCAAAGCAGGCCACCAATACTTCCGCAACAAGAATTCATAGGTCTTTTGAACCCCTGGATGCCCGGTGAATTTAGAGTCGTGGGCTCACCGCAGAACTTGACTCCTAGAATTAGGTCTAACAAAGGTTTTACCTGGAGGCACAGATACTTGCACTGTGGTTGTAGCGAAGGCACAAAGATCCAGAATTGGACTTCCCTCAAAGGATCTGGACTCCTCCTCTGTCTCCCATGACCTAGGAAGAGCATCTGCTTTACGGTTCTTTGCTCCTGAAGAAAAAGATAATTTGAAGTTAAATCTTGCAAAGAACAATGCCCATCTGGCCTGCCGAGGGTTGAGACATTTTTTAGATAAAGCAAATTTTTGTGATCAGTAATAACATTGATGACATGAGCTGCCCCCTCTAGTAAATAACGCCACTCTTCTAGTGCCATCTTGATGGCCAACAGTTCCTGATCGCCTATGGCATAATTCTGTTAAACCCACAGGGATGTAATTGTCCGTCTCCTTGCCTGAGAGAGTACAGCTCCTACACCGATGGCAGAGGAGTCGACCTCTAATGTAAAGGGTAACGTGACATCTGGTTGAGCCAGAACTGGCGTTGTGATGAATTTTCTCTTGAGGGTGGTAAAGGCTTTGGAAGCTTCAGGATCCCAGTTGGAGGGTTTTGCACCTTTACTCAGTGATGGGGGCAACAATTGTAGAAAATCCTTTGATGAATTTCCTATAGTAATTAGCGAATCTGAGGAACCTTTGGACCCCTCGGAGAGTGTGAGGTTGAGGCCATGACTGAATTGCCTCTACTTTGGCTGGATCCATTTTTAGACCAGAGCCTGACACAATATACCCTAGAAAGGGTATGGATGATACCTCAAAAATACATTTTTCCAATTTACAAAAAAGAAGATTTTTTCTAACACGTGACAGTACTTCTCAAACAAGTTCCTGATGCTCCTGACGATTACTGGCAAATATGAGAATATCGTCGAGGTAGACCACAACATGCTTATACAGAAGATCTCGGAAAAGTTTGTTCATGTAGGACTGAAAAACTGCTGGGGCATTACTCAACCCAAAAGGCATAACAAGATACTCATAGTGTCCATCTCTGGTATTAAAAGCAGTTTTCCAGACTTCCGGTTCCGGAGCTAGAGGAGCAAGCAGCTCGTGCTTAGGGCTCCGTAACTCCCCAGCCTTCAACCCGCCGGACCGGCCCCGAAACCCAGCTGAACCCGCTCTGCCTCTTACCTGCTCCCCTGGGAGATCCTCCCGCTGCCTGCGGCCTCACTCCGGCGATCACACTCGCTCTGCTACTGACGGAATCTCCGCTCCCCTCCATCAGTTGCCATAGCCCCAGGCCGCACGTGCTCACGTGACCTGTGGCGCGCCGGTTTCTACACTGCATCGGAGACGCTGCCTTGCCTTCCTGGACGCCTCAGGCACCCCATCACACCTGCATCTCCTCACCGGAGGGCAGGAGCTATTACCTTGCAGACCGGTGAGTCATTGTTAAACTGCGCTGCAGTTCTCACTCACCTGGGCGCCATTATTAACCCTGCTGGTGGAGGAGGGGACCCCAGCCCTGCCGCCCATATACTGAGAATCCCAATAACCACTAACCACTAATTACAACTATAAGGGTATGCCTCACCCTCTCCTTATACCAACATGGAGAAGTTCCTGGCAGCCCCGGGGATGGAGGACACCCCCAGACATAGATCCTCCAGCCGCAGCGCCAAAGACAAAATGGCGGCTGCCACTGCCTCACAGGCCCCGACTACACACAAACAGCCCCCTGGATGGGGTAGGAGAGGTGCGGAGAGCCAGGAGACCCCATTGACGGCTCCCCAGACTGCAAGCGATGACATATCTGCTGTGCTGGACTCTGATTCATACACTATGCCCCTCAGACACTGGTGCTCCTTCCTCCCTTGCCGAGCCTGCCATGCCACCACCCCACCACACACATGAAGGCCCTATAACTTACTCCGACATGGTGAAAGCTATTCAGGACACTATAACCCCTATCATGGAAGCCCATGCGAGTAAAGTCACACAGGCGGTCCAGGATATCAAATCACAATACAAACAACTATCCAAAAGGGTGGCCACTACAGAACAGGTTGTGGGAGGAGTCTTTCAGGACGTCACTGAGCTAAAGGACAGAACTGCAGCCATGCAGAAGGTCCAATACCAGATGCAATCCAAATTAGACGATCTCGAAAATCGTTCCCGGAGGAATAACTTGCGGGTGGTGGGTCTGCCTGAGTCCCTGAAGGGCCCTGCCCTGTTTGTCTTCATTCAATCCACACTCCCGGAGCTGCTGGGGGTTGTGGAGGATTGCACGGGAATGATCGTGGAAAGGGCACACAGAATTGGCCCTCAGAGACCCTCCACAGATGCCCGCCCTAGACTGGTGATATTTCGATGTTTAAACTACATACATAAGGAGACACTATGGTCCACATCTCGATGTAAAAAAGACCTCTCCTTGAATGAAACAAGACTTTATATCTTCCAAGACTACTCGGCAGAGGTGGCTTGGGCGAGGAAAGAATTCGCTCCTCTCTGCTCACGCCTGGCAAAAAGCAACCGCAAATTTGCTCTGCTCTACCCGAAACGCCTCCGTCTCTTCTCCGGCTCATCATTTAAAGACTTTTCCACTGCAATAGACGCGGAGACTTACATTCAGGGAGAGGACAATGGGCCATCTTCCCCACCCCTGTTCACACAGGACCACCCTGCCTGAAGATGTTATTTCCCTGCAGAAATTGCCTCTCTTCTGTTATATACTACAAAGTATTTTTCTAAGATAGAGTGATTGGATGATGTCTCACTAATTTATTCTCATTGTTTGGCCGGCGGATGCGGGGGTTGGGGGATGTGGGGATTCCCCCCCTTTCTCCTCCTCCCCGCTCCTCCTCGCCTCCTCCTCAGATGTTGGGCACTTGTTGTAGGCACTCAGCGGGTTTCAAGTGTTTTAGTTGATTGTTTTATATTGTACGTATTTCGGGGCTCTAATGGCGGGCAATATCTAACCTGACACCTTATCGGTGCTTATGTTTATCCCTCTTTAGCGAGGCAGGGGAAAACCTCGGACCGCAGGCTCGGATCTTAGGGCATTTGCCTGATCTTGCAATACCTGCTATTAGCCGGAAGTAACTGGTTATTGATTGATTAGTATAGTTCAGATGTCCTTGATAGGTCATCTACTCATTGTAATGATAGTACTTGTTACCCCTTCTTCCCCAATGTCTTTCCCTTTCTGTGTCAGAACCTGTCTAATGTCTTGTTTTTTCCTCAGATCTCTTATGTTTATTTTTCTGCGCATGCCTTCTCTCCCAGATGCAGACTCGACATCCAGGACCTGTGAGTTACCGCCTCTCTTGATCAGACAATGACTTCCCTGAACACAAAAAGACACTAATTTATTTATCCAAACTAGGCCTTGACATAGCATTTATACAGGAAGCCCATCTGGTACCTGCAGAAATTCTGAAATTAAATACCCTGGGATGGGCGGTATTGTCTTCTGCCCCACATAATTCACAAGCCAGAGGGGTGGTCACTCTAATTAGAAAACAGATCCCTGTCACAACCCACTCTATTCAAATAGATCCTGAAGGTCGCTTTTGTATACTTTTTTTTTTTAATTCAGTGTTCTTTATTAAAGTTTTCACATTCTATACATACAACTTCATAACAGTTCCGGTAGAAAAAGTCAGCATACATAAAAAAATACATAAAAAAGTTCCCTTATCTAAAAAGGGATAAACATACATATAAACCACATATGTCCTTTTCCTATTTTTTACTGTACAATTATTAATTACATACATACCCCCATCTTCCCCCCTCCCCCCTCCCTATCTTGCTCCGAATATTTAGATCTATCTGGTTCATATATCTTATATTTATATTCGTCTCTCGCCTGTGTGGGCCTAACTTATACACTTGTGCTCTCCATTTGTGTTTCCTTCACTTTTCATTATTCCTAGATGTGAGTGTATTTTATTATTTTAATACATATTTTTACTTTCTCATTCAAGTGCAATTTCATTTCACTGTGCACATTCATTTTGTATATGTTTATTCGTGACTTATTCGAAAAAAATAAAATGCTTTAGTGATTATACATAACCTGTGTATTATTTGTAATATTTTGACTTCATCCATTTGTCCCATATTTTACTGTGTTTACTTATATTATCTATATCCCTAATAAAAGCTTGTTTCTCGTGGGCTACCGTTATATTTACTAGATTGATCCACTCTATTTTCCTCGGGCTTCTATGTGACATCCAACCTCTTGCTATTAGTACTTTTGCCAATGCTACCAGTCTTTCTATTAATCTGTTATCACACCCCCTCCTTCCCCTCTTGGTGTTAATTCCTAACATGCAGGTTTTGGCGCTTACACATTCCCTACTGATCCCAATTTCCACCATTATGTTCTCTACAACCCCCCAAAATTTTTGTATTTTACTACATTGCCATATCAAGTGGAAGAATGCACCCTTCATTTGACCACATTTTGGGCACATATCATTTTTACTACCATCAAACTGTCTCAACCTTTCTGGTGTAATATATGCCCTGTGGATTACATAATATTGAATTTGTTGGAATCTAAATGACTTCGTCGCTTGAGTATGTGACGATATTGCCTGATTCCACTCTTGATCGGAAATGCCCTCAATATCTACCTCCCATTTTTTCCTAGTTTTTTCAATCTGGGTCGTATCGAGTTCTTTTAATAGGGTTTTATATCGGTGCAGTATAAATTTTTGTCTTATCTACTGAACTGATAGATACACTCAGTTGGCTCAGAAAGGGATTGAAGAAGTGACACTGTAACACTGACCTGAGCCTGTATTGTATACGGTTGGCTGGTAACCCAGGGCAAATAACTGTTTGACTGTTACAACAAGAATTAGCCTTCCCTACCTGAATTAAATTCAGTACTAAATATATGGACTGCCTTGATTCCATAAAGACAATAAATCTCATGGAAAATAGGCATTAAATGCAAAATAGTACTCTGGGATACTTAAAGTGAAATCTACCTCAATAATATTTATTTTTTACTCCGTGTTAGAGACTGCTTGGCTCCCATATTGCAGAAAGCTCTCTGTGAGAGGGAAAAAATCTGCAGATTAGAAGTTGATTGCTTATAAACTGCCAGCACAAAAACCCTCAGTGTGTTAAACCAGGGGAAAAGTGGGGGAAGAAAAAAATGTAAACAAAAAAAAAAAATATATATATATAAAAATATAAAAGGAAAAAAAAATGGGCAAAACAGGCACTACATCGGCGGCAGCCCGACTTGAGAGATACGCCCGTACGCAGGGCAACCCCCCGCAAACCCCGAACACTACACCACATGAACGTATTAAACAAGCAGAAGATCGTATATCAGTACTACAAATAAACAATGGTCTGCAAAAGTCTAAACACTTGTTCACCAGATGTCCGACATGCGGCACAAGATGTCCGATGTGGAAGGCAGGCTTAGAAGAAACAATATACGATATGTAGGCCTGCCTGAACATTCCAAGGGCACCGACGCGGTAAAATTCATAGAGAACTGGATGCATAAAGAGTTTGGCAAGACCGCGTTCTCTAACCAATTTGCGGTGGAAAGGGTCCACCGGGTCCCGACCAGGCCATTCCCCCCAGGCACCCCCCCACACTTTAAAAGTGAAATTCCTTAATAAGTCCCAGAGTCTCACTATAGACACACTCGCAGTCTTTATAACACGGAGCATTTGTGAAGGCGGCTCCATAACCAAGCCTGTCTGTGTGACTGACTAATACGCTTGCTATCCAAACTAACATCAGTGTGCCTATAGTGAGACTCTGGGACTTATTAACCCTAAAGTTGATGAAAAGCTACCAAGCCTCAGGCCCACATCACACAGTAGCCCAATTGGGTATTTATAGATTTATTCTTAATAACCATTGGATTCCAGTCACATATGTTGCAGCTCATTGATTTAGTTTTTAATTATTTTTATGGTCAAAAATTAATTGTTGTGCACATTTGATTGGTCTACCGGCCGGTGGTACTACAATATGCATGGGCGATTTCAACAATACCCTGGACCCACAGCTAGATAGATGGAGGAACACAGTGGGGGGATCACCTAGGAGTAACAAGGGCTTTTCCACCTTTATGCAGGATATCGGGTGGGTAGACGTTTGGAGGGCACGAAACCCCACGACGGTGCAGTTTTCATGTTACTCGGCATCGTACCAGGCTTTCTTAAGGATTGACCTTGCATTTATATCTAAAAACTCTACTGTACAGGTGGAAGGGGTGGAGTATAAAGCAAGAGGTGTATCTGACCACTCCCCGTTGATATTGACAATCTGTGATCAGATAGAGAAAGGGCAGGGGTATTGGAAGTTCGACGCAAGCTGGCTCCAAACCCTAGGTCAGGAGGGAATGTTAAGTGCCCAGTGGGAGGAATTTTGGGAACTTAATCGGGGGTCCACCTCCCTAGACATTGTCTGGGATACCTTTAAAGCGTTCATTAGGGGTACCCTAAAAAAGCGGGTTGGAGAGATAAAAAAAGAAAATAAGATCAGAAGACAGGACTTGGAAAAAAAAGTATTGAATTAGAGGTAAAATATTTAACTAGTGGCAACGACTCCTCTAGGCAAGAATGGCTCGAGGCCCAGGGACAATGGATGGACCTCCTGAAGGAGGAAAACCTTAGGTCAATGTCACATGTCGTGAACGTAAAAATTACTCTGACCTCCCAGGGGAGATACCTGGTGTATCTTGCTACAGCAGAAGCACCTTCGAATATTATAAACAGTATCAAAAAGGAAGACAGAAGTATATTGGACACAACAGTGCAGATAGGGCAGGAAATTATGAAATATTACAATAAATTATATTCCTCTAGGTTAAAACGTAGTTAATTAGAAATAGAGGACTATATTTCAAAAATAGAGATTCCATCTTTAAGCCCCCTTGAAACCGAGGAACTGGAGGCCCCACTCAGTATGGAAGAGGTGAGGTCGGCAATCAGAGACCTGCCAGGAGGAAAGGCCTCCGGGATAGACGGACTGCCGGCCGAACTATATAAAAAATTTGCCGATGTGATTGCTTCCCCATTGTAAGGAAACATTAACAGCAGGCTTTGAGGACAGCACTCTGCCACCTTCAATGCTTGAAGCTAAAATAATCATCATACCCAAGCAAGGAAAGGATCCTATGCTATTGGATTCATATAGGCCTATATCACTCCTCTCGGTAGAGGCCAAGATATTGGCCAAAATCTTGGCCGCCAGGTTAAACAAATATATTTTGAAAATCCTACACCCTGCCCAATCAGGGTTTATGCCGGGGAAGTCCACATGCCTTAATTTACGTAAACTCCAGAGCCACCTCCAGTTGCCACAAGAAGAGGATACATGCCCGGCTGTTGTCTCCCTCAACGCGTCGAAGGCATTTGACGTGATCGATTGGCCATACCTCTGGGTTGTGCTTCGAGCCTTTGGTCTAGGTCCAAGATATATAAAGTGGATACAACTACTTTACACTGGCCCGAGGGCTCGGGTCTCTATGAATGGGTGGACCTCGCCGGCATTTACCCTAGCCAGGGGGACAAGACAGGGGTGTCCTTTATCCCCTGTCCTCTTCGCCCTGGCAATTGAGCCCCTGTCTTGTATTTTTAGAACTCATTCCAACATCAGGGGACTCAGGGTGGAGGATGGGAGAGACATAGTGTCACTATTCGCGGATGACCTATTAATATATCTTTCCGACTATATCTCGGACTTGCCCATAGTATTAAAATTAATCAACGAATTTGGCGACTATTCAGGGGTAAAAATAAACTGGGGAAAATCTCATATTCTTCCGGTTAAGGAGATGGGGACTCCCCCGCCTCCCCATCCACTCCCCCTAAAATGGGTCCTAGCATTTAAATACCTGGGGATTTGGATCTCTAAAGATCCAAAAGAATTTATCTCATTAACTAGCCAGCCGTTAATAGACCAGTTGATCAAAAAATGTAAAACCTGGAGTCGCTTGCCTCTAACAGTGACGGGTCGAATAAACCTCTTAAAAATGATCATACTTCCAAAAATCCTGTATGTAATCCACCAAGCCCCAATCTACCTCCCCAAGCCAATTTTTAGGAAATTAAATAGTATTATGTCATCATTTATATGGAAAAACACCAGGTCCAAGTTACAATTAAAAATCTTAATGAATGATAAACAAGAAGGGGGCCTGGGACTTCCGGACTTCAGGGGGTACTACATCGCAGCCCAACTAGCCCAGATGAGGGCTTGGGTGGGCCAAGATCAGGGCACAGAAATGGTTACAGCTCTGTTTAATACATCTACACCAGGGATAAATCCCTTGGCAAGACTTCTCCAGGGGTATACACAAGTTAGTGATCCGCCTATGGTAGTGCAGGCTATAAAATCTGGAGGGAAGCAAATGGAGTAGTGAAATACAAAGATATAGACCCAGAATATCCCTTAGTGGATAGGTGGATGGGAGCGGCAAAGGCTTTACAATTGAAAGAGGTTTGGGGACGGTATTGTGTCAGGAAGTTAAGCCAATTATACAGTGGAGGTAATCTCAAGTCCTTCCTCCAACTGAGAGAGGAGTTTGGTGTGCCACAAACATATTTTTTTCGATACCTCCAGCTGAGAAGTACACTGGAGGAACGATTCTCCCCCTCCCCTCTCTGTTTTAGAGAATCACCAATTAAAAAAATAATTAAAAAGGGAGACAGGAGTAGCTCTACCTCCAAGATCTATAAAGCCCTGAGAAGGGAAGCACCAAGTGAGTACTTAACGAAATTAAAAGTGAAATAGGAGGATGAAGCTGGACCTATGGGGGAGGAGGAATGGCAGGTGGCAATGTCATCTGTGCCCCAGGCCACAAACGCTATACGTGTGCAGCAAGTACAATTATTTGTTTTGCATTGAGCATATTTTCCAACCACTCAGTTGGTAAAATTTGGGGGTAGAGCCTCCCTTGCATGCCCAAAGTGTAAAACATCTACAGGCACATTCCTTAATTTGCTTTGGGAATGTCAATTGGTGGCACAATTTTGGGAGAAGGTGATAGACATTATGGTCGAAACAGGGGTCTCCAGAGAACTACTCACCCTGGAATGCTGCATACTTAATATAACAAGTGATGGAAGAATAGAGGAAGGGGTAAAAAAGTATATACAGGGTCTATCTGCTATAGCAAAAGTATCGATAGCTAGAACCTGGATGGCAGCAAATGGTCCAGATATCCATAGCTGGATAGCCTTGGTTAACTATACGGTCGAGCAGGAGAAATATCTGCACTTAAGTAGGAACACTTTAAGCAAATATCAAAAAATATGGGACAGGTGGAAACTCACAAAGTATTGGAACAATAGAAATATATAGGGGGATTGCTAATAGGCGGGAGGGAGGGCTTGGGTAAGCGAATATAATATACAATGGAAATGTTGTAATTAAGGTTGTCCTTATCGTAAACTTCATTACTTGTTTTCTTTTTTTTTTATCACTTGATCACTGTTTGATAGAACACACAATTAATAAAAAATAAAAAAAGTGCTCTAACACATTAACACAACAGATTAATTGAATAAGAGTGTAATATAGGATGTAAAGCACAATTAAAGGGTAGTATTATAAATATATAAGATATGCAGGTAGAGCCCTGACCAGGTATAATAGTAGATAACCATGGCATACCACCAAACGACAGCAGGTGACCTTTAAACCCGCTATATAAAACAATAGATGATTTAGCTAAACCATGTATAGGTAAAGACCCAGGGAAGCTGTGGGATGGGAAAACAAGGAGGGTAATCTAAACTAGAGAAATTGAGGTTGACTATCCACTAGTATGATGCTACAGGGGGGACCACCAGACCTTAGAAATTTAATGTTTGTCAGTGTTTTGTAATTTTTTATTATATATTTGTATGTCATTTGTAAAACTCAAATAAATACCATTAGGAAAAAAAAAATTGCTATATAGCTACCTGGTCTATCACTATTCAAATATCTGCCATGGGATTTAAACATTTCCTGTCTCACAGCCACTTCCCTGATTTAATTTACCCATTCTTTATTAACCTGTGTCCACTCTCTCTTGGCGGTTTCTGATTTTGTTTGCCAGTATATAACTTCCAATTCTTTACTTTTTTAAATTTTCTAATTACAGCTTTTCCGGCATCCCATATAATACCCTTCATTGATGAGTCACAAAGTACTCCTGCCATTCCTGTACCAGTTCTAGCCCTGACCCCATTTGTCCTAACCATACTGGATGGCATTTCCAGAGGTTACAGCCTCTTTCTATATTTTGTTTTAACTGTATCATTATGGGTGCATGATCTGATATCCCTCGTGGGAGGTACTCTATTTTTTCCACCTTCAATAGTGTTTTATCATCTGAAAAGGCTATGTCAATGCGGGACAGTGACTCATAGGACTGTGAGTGGCACGAGAAAGCTTGTGTGTTGGGATGTTTCTCCCTCCACACATCTTTCCAACTGATGTTTGTCATAAATTTATCCAAACCCTTGTTTTCCCCCTTCCCCACCCCTAGTTTCCTAGACCATCGATCCATTTGGGGGTTCATAACATTGTTAAAGTCCCCTATGCAAATTAAATCTGCACCCTGAGACCTTGCCACAAAATCCACTGCCCGTAATAGCACATCATATTGAAAGGGTGGGGGGATATATACGGCAAGGATACACATTGATCTATTGAATATTTCACATGGTAAAAATATATACCTTTATGAACCAGTAATCCTCCATTCCTCCCTCCCTCTCCCCCCTCCCTATACACCATCCCCCTGATAGCATACTTAATACCTCCCCCCCACACACAATCATTCCCCCTCCCCCTTACACTTACCCCAGGTTATATACATAGTTACATAGTAGGTAAGGCTGAAAAAAGACTTGCGTCCATCTAGTTCAACCTGGTATAGATATCCATTGCTGATTTGGTAGGTTCTGGTATTTTACAGACAAATTATATTTCTTATTTGTACCCATGGATGTTTTTCTCCAGTAAATGTTTGTCCAACTTTGCCTTGAACGCATTTAATGAGCCAGCCGTTACCACCTCTCTGGGAAGAGAGTTCCAGAGTTTGACTGTTCTGACCGTAAAGAAATTCTTTCTACTAGCTGAATGAAATCTTTTTTCTTCTAATCTATACTCATGCCCTCGCGTCCTAGATTCCTTTCTAGTAGAAAATAGGGTGTGTGACAGTTCCTTATATTGGCCCTTGATATACTTGTACATGTTGAGCATGTCCCCCCTTAAACGTCTCTTTTCTAATGTAAATAGTCCCAAATTGCTTAATCTCTCCCCGTAGCTTAAATTCTCCATTCCCCTAATAAGCATTGTTGCTCGCCTTTGGACTTTTTCTAATTCTATGATGTCCTTTTTATAGTGTGGGGCCCAGAACTGTACTCCGTACTCTAGGTGAGGTCTCAGCAATGCTTTATATAGTGGCATAATTACCCTTGAGTCCCTAGTTTCCATTCCCCTCTTAATACATGCCAGAATTTTGTTGGCCTTTTTTGTAGCTACATTACAATGGGCACTACATCCTAGATTGCTGTCTATTTGGACTCCTAGATCCTTTTTTAAGTATGGAATTACCCAGTTCCTCTCCGCTAAGGTTGTAACTTGCACACTGGTTGTGTCTCCCAAGGTGCATAACCTTACATTTATCTACATTGAACATCATCTTCCATTTTTTTGCCCACTCATCTAGAATTGCAAGATCATTTTGAAGCATGGTGACATCTTCTGGTGATTTGATGACTTTGCTAAGTTTTGTATCGTCCGCAAAGATGGATACATTGCTGAGTAACCCTATCCCAATATCGTTAATAAAAATGTTAAACAAAATGGGCCCCAAAACTGAACCCTGGGGCACTCCACTTAGTACCGGTATCATATCTGATACGGCACCATTCACAACCACTCTTTACATAGCCAATTCCCTACCCATCTGCAGATATTTTCACCCAATCCTAGGTTCTCCATTTTATTAATCAATCTCTTGTGTGGGACAGTATCAAATGCTTTAGCGAAATCTAGGAAAATCACATCTACAGCATTTCCATTATCAAGGTTTTTGCTAACCTTTTCATAGAACCCTAGTAGATTAGTTTGGCATGAACGATTTTTCACGAACCCATGTTGGTTAGTACTGAGTAGACGGTGATGATCTAAAAATTCCTGGATACCATCCCTTAAAAATCCTTCAAATAGTTTACCCACAATTGATGTTAAACTAACAGGTCTGTAATTAGCGGGATCTTCCTTTTTTCCTTTGTTTAATAATTGGCACTACCTCTGCTATTCTCCAATCTTTTGGTACTATACCTGACGATAGTGACTTGCTAAAGATATAATGTAGGGGGGTAGCTAGTTCATCCCTTAATTCCATTAATACCCTCGGATGAATCCCATCTGGCCCTGGTGACTTATTTGTTTTGAGTTTGCTTAGACTCAGTATTATTTCCTTCGGCGTGAAATCCACAATGAGATCTGGCTTATTTGTCCAGTTTGTGGTAAATGTTTTATCCACAGTCTGCTCTACCTTAGTAAATACTGATGAGAAGAACTCATTTAACAGTTTTGCTTTTCCCTTGTCCTCAGTAACACTTTTTCCACTAGTATCAGTTAGTGGGCCTATGTTTTCCTTAATTAAACGTTTACTATTTATGTATTTAAAAAACTTCTTTGGGTTGGTTTTGCTTTCAGTGGCTATGCACTCTTCATATAATATTTTAGCTGCTTTGATTACCCCTTTACAAGTTTTGTTTGATTCTTTGTATTTTGCGAACGCCTCCTCATTCAAGTTATTTTTATAGAATTTAAAGGCTCTGGTTTTATTGTTGATAGCTGACCTTACTTCTTTGTCCAACCATGGTGGCTTTTTTTTGTTGAATTTACCTTTAGTTACTTTAGGAATGTATTCAATAGTTAGTGAATCAAGCACCTTTTTTAGAGTATCCCACATTTCCTCTGCATTTTTTCCCTCCATAACGGTTTCCCACCCAATTCCTGTTAGGGCTTCCCTGAATAATTCAAAGTTCGCTTTTCTGAAGTTTAGTATTTTTGCAGATCCTTTTTGATGTAATTTACTGAAGTTGATTTCCAGTGAAACCATATTGTGATCACTATTCCCTAATTGTTCAATTACTTTTGTGTTTGAAACTAAGTCTGTGTTATTTGTTAATACTAAGTCCAAGAGCGCTTTATCACGAGTTGGAGTTTCTACCGTTTGTGTAATAAACTGGTCTTTAACCCCTTCACGACATTTGACGTATATATACGTCATGGCCGGGAAGTACTTCCCGACACATGACGTATATATACGTCATGACTTCAAACTGTCACTGCGTCTAGAGACGCAGTGACAGAGGGACGATGTCTGCTGTCCCTGACAGCAGACATGTCCCTGCATGCCCAGGGGGGGCTGCGATGCCGCCCCCCCGTCGGCGATCGCTGTGATTGGCTGTTCAGTGTGAACAGCCATTCACAGCGTTTTCTGTGTCACCGGCGAATAACGTTCGCCGGTGACACGGGATCGGAGGTGATTGGTGCTGTAAAGTACAGCACCAATCACCGCGGGGTGTAAGGGTGACACTGGTGTCACCCCACCTCACCCCGCCCTCCCCCAAAGGCCGTGATTGGTTCGTCGGACCGACGGACCAATCACAGCCATGGAGGGGGGTTTAAACTAACGGTGACTGCACTGCAGACGCCATTCCGGTCTGGAATAGCGTGCAGTGCGGTCACCGTGCCCAGCTGCCGCCATATACTGACCAGAACCTTGCTCAATACTTACCTGATCACTGCTTGGGATCTTGCTTCATCTTGTGACATCCTGTGCTGTGTTGTGCTGTGTTGTGCTGCTGCAGTGCCATCGAGTTAGAGAGAGAGAGATAGAGAGAGAGAGATAGAGAGGCCTAGTGACAGAGAGTGCTATATTTTGTGCTGCTGCAGTGTAATAGAGTTATAGATAGAGAGATAGAGAGAGATAGAGAGATATAGAGAGAGATAGAGAGATAGTGACAGATTGTGCTATATATTTTTTATATAACTGACTGCTGCCCCCCCTTTTGTGCTGATCAGTATAAATTAACTGATCAGCAACTTTTTGGGGGCGCAGGTTTTTTTTATATATATATACCTGTCAGTGCTGCTGCTGCAGTGTCATAGAGTGATAGATAGTGAGAGATAGAGAGATAGAGAGATAGAGAGAGATAGTGACAGAGAGTGATAGAGACTGCTATATTTTGTGTCTGCTGCCCCCCTTTTGTGCACCCCCAGCAACTTTTTGGGGGTGCAGGGGTTATTTTTCATATATATAACTGTCAGTGCTGCTGCTGCAGTGTCATAGAGTGATAGATAGTGAGAGATAGAGAGATAGAGAGAGATAGTGACAGAGAGTGATAGAGAGTGCTAAATTTTGTGTCTGCTGCCCCCGCCTTTTGTGCTGATCACTATATCTGAGGTGATCAGCAACTTTTTGGGGGTGCAGAGGTTTTTTTTTTTATATATACCTGTCAGTTGCACTGTCAGTTGCACCAAAGGTTGTGCACCTGCTGCCCCTCACTGGTAATCAGTGTCGCATCACTGATCACCTTTTTTTTTTTTGTGGGTGCTGTGGGGTCTTTTTTTAATTTTTTTTTTACACACACTGTGATTTTGTGGGTGTCCTGTGGCCACTGTGCGCTGATCAGTGACGTACATCACTGATCAGCTTTTTCGGCACAGGGTTGATCTATTTTTTTTTTGATCAAATTCCTGTTGCCTTTGAGCGCTGTTCAGTGACGGACGTTACTGACCAACATCTGTGCTCAATTTTTGGCGCAGGACCTTTTTTTTTTTTTTTTTAACCCCTTCAAATTTTTTTTTTAACCCCTTCAATTTTTTTATTTTTTTAACCCCTTCAATTTTTTTTTTTTGTATAAAGTATTTTTTTTTTCTGCACTACATACACACTACACACTACATACCCCCCGGGTTGAAATAAAGTTTGTACCCCCCCCTACACTATACACGTGTTGAAACATTTCACTACCAGTAACACAAAAATAAAAAATGGCATCCCAAATGTCATCCCAAATGTCATCC
Organism: Crinia signifera; assembly: GCF_055691185.1. Taxonomy (NCBI): domain Eukaryota; kingdom Metazoa; phylum Chordata; class Amphibia; order Anura; family Myobatrachidae; genus Crinia; species Crinia signifera. The sequence continues at coordinate 116,740,718 of NC_139219.1, read as the reverse complement.
CAGTCATCCAGAAGAATGTATTCAGTGGAGGAGGCATATGCCATGCTTGCCTCTGACTCTGACACAGCCAGTGAGGCAAGCGGGGAATTTGAAGGATTCGTCTTAAGCTCCTCTTCCTCCTCTGGTGATGAGGGACCCCCTCAAAGACGCCCCCGTAGAGCAGCTGAGACCCCCCCCCCCAATAATTGATCTCGTATGGACCCCACCACCAGACAATTTTGAGCCCCAGGTTCCTGAGTTTTTGGCCATGCCAGGAATCCAATTTGATTCCACAGGTCTCAGAGAAATTGACTTTTTCAAATTATTTTTCTCTGATGATTTTATAAATTTAATGGTGGACCAAACTAATTTATATGCCCAGCAGTTTATTGCTCAAAACCCCACGTCATCATTTGCTAGGTGGACCCCTGTAGATGCAGTAGAGATGATGACGTTTTGGGGTCTGGTGTTTCATATGGGCATAGTAAAAAAGCCACAAATTAGGCAATATTGGAGTACAGATGTTCTGTACAGCACCCCATTTTACCGTATGGCCATGACTCGGGCTCGTTTTGAGGCAATCCATAAATTTATACATTACACCGATAATGCACAGTGCCCACCCAGAGATGATCCCACCTTTGACAGGCTATTCAAAGTCAGGCCGGTCATTTATCATTTCAGTGCCAAATTTGCAGAGCTGTACATCCCTGATAAATGTATTAGTATCGACGAGTCCCTTATACATTTTAAAGGAAGGGTTAAATTCCGCCAGTACCTTCCCAGTAAGAGGGCAAGGTATGGCAAAAAAATGTATAAGCTGTGTGAAAGCACCACAGGGTACACCCACAAGTTTAGGGTATATGAAGGGAAGGATTCAAGAATTGAACCGCCAGAATGCCCCCCCTCCCTCGTAGGTGTTAGTGGAAAAGATTTAATGCACCCCTTCCTGGATAAGGGTTATCACCTCTATGTGGATAACTTTTACACCAGCATCCCCCTGTTTAAGGCCCTTGGTTCAAGAGGTACAGCAGCTTGCGGTACTGTGCGCAAGAACCAAAGAGGCCTCCCCAAAACGCACATTGCCCAAGTACTAAGAAGGGGTGAAAGCAGGGGAATATGCACCGAAAATATGTTGTTGGTCAAATATAAGGACAAGAGGGATGTCCTTATACTGACAACAATTCATGGAGACAGTACCACCTCCATCCCTGTACGAGGTACCAGTACCCACACCTAAAAACCAAATTGTATCCTAGATTACAATAAGTACATGGGCGGAGTGGATCTTTCAGATCAGGTACTGAAGCCGTACAGTGCCCTGCGGAAAACAAATATCTGGTACAAGAAGCTGGCCGTGTATATCATCCAGATGGCACTGTATAACGCTTACGTGCTATTCCGTTCTACCGGCCAGAGGGGGACATTTATGCACTTTCAAGAGGAAGTCATAAAGGGCCTAATATTTGGGAACCAGCAGGCAGAGGGCCCCAGTACTTCTAGTACTGGCCCCCGTATTGTACCAGGGCAGCATTTTCCCAACGAAATCCCCTCCACTGCAAGAAAGGGCAGGACACAAAAAAGGTGCAAAGTTTGCTATAAAAAGGGAATAAGAAAGGAAACTATTTTCCACTGTGAAACTTGCCCCGACAAACCCGGCCTATGTATAAAGGAGTGTTTCAAAATATACCACACATCTATGGATTATTAGGTTCATCATTTCACCGTGCTTCGGGGGTCTTGCTAATGCCACATAGCACCCACCATTCATTCCACCAGAATCTGAGCTGCAAAATCCAAAAATCACTCCTTCCCTTCTGAGTCCTGCCATGCACCCAACTGGTATTTTTTGGTCACATGTGAGGCATTGCCGTACTCTGGAGAAATGGGGGCACAGATTTTGGGGTGCTTTGTCTCCTTCATTCCTTGTAAAAATTAAAAATTTTGAGCCAGAATACATTTTTGTGTAAAAAAATGTAATTTTTCATTTTCACAGCCCAGTTGTACCAAAATTGGTGAAACCCCTGGGGGTTTGAAATGTACACTATACCCCTAGATGAATTCCCTGAGGGGTGTAGTTTGCAAAATGGGGTCACTTGTGGGGGGGTTCCACTGTATTGGTAATGCAACATAGCACCCACCATTCATTCCACCAAAATCTGTGCTCCAAAATCCAAAAATCACTCCTTCCCTTCTGAGTCCTGCCATGCACCCAACTGGTATTTTTTGGTCACATGTGAGGCATTGCCGTACTCTGGAGAAATGGGGGCACAGATTTTGGGGTGCTTTGTCTCCTTCATTCCTTGTGAAAATGAAAAATTTTGAGCCAGAAGTACATTTTTGTGTCAAAAAATGTAATTTTTCATTTTCACAGCCCAGTTGTACCAAAATTGGTGAAACCCCTGGGGGTTTGAAATGTACACTATACCCCTAGATGAATTCCCTGAGGGGTGTAGTTTGCAAAATGGGGTCACTTGTGGGGGGGTTCCACTGTATTGGTAATGCAACATAGCACCCACCATTCATTCCACCAAAATCTGTGCTCCAAAATCCAAAAATCACTCCTTCCCTTCTAAGTCCTGCCATGCACCCAACTGGTATTTTTTGGTCACATGTGAGGCATTGCCGTACTCTGGAGAAATGGGGGCACAGATTTTGGGGTGCTTTGGCTCCTTCATTCCTTGTGAAAATGAAAAATTTTGAGCCAGAAGTACATTTTTGTGTAAAAAAATGTAATTTTTCATTTTCACAGCCCAGTTGTACCAAAATTGGTGAAACCCCTGGGGGTTTGAAATGTACACTATACCCCTAGATGAATTCCCTGAGGAGTGTAGTTTGCAAAATGGGGTCACTTGTGGGGGGGTTCCACTGTATTGGTAATGCAACATAGCACCCACCATTCATTCCACCAAAATCTGTGCTCCAAAATCCAAAAATCACTCCTTCCCTTCTAAGTCCTGCCATGCACCCAACTGGTATTTTTTGGTCACATGTGAGGCATTGCCGTACTCTGGAGAAATGGGGGCACAGATTTTGGGGTGCTTTGTCTCCTTCATTCCTTGTGAAAATGAAAAATTTTGAGCCAGAAGTACATTTTTGTGTAAAAAAATGTAATTTTTCATTTTCACAGCCCAGTTGTACCAAAATTGGTGAAACCCCTGGGGGTTTGAAATGTACACTATACCCCTAGATGAATTCCCTGAGGGGTGTAGTTAGCAAAATGGGGTGACTTGTGGGGGGGTTCCACTGTATTGGTGCTTTGAGAGTCTTGCTAATGCAACATGGCACCCACCATTCATTCCACCAAAATCTGTGCTGCCAAATCCAAAAATCACTCCTTCCCTTCTGAGTCCTGCCATGCGCCCAACTGGTATTTTTTGGTCACATGTGAGGCATTGCCGTACTCGGGAGAAATTGGGGCACAGATTTTGGGGTGCTTTTTCTCCTTCATACCTTCTGAAAATGAAAAATTTTGAGCCAGAACTGCATTTTTGTGTAAAAAAATGTAATTTTTCATTTTCACTGCCCAGTTGTATCAAAATTGGTGAAACCCCTGGGGGTTTGAAATGTACACTATACCCCTAGATGAATTCCCTGAGGGGTGTACTTTGCAAAATGGGGTGACTTGTGGGGGGTTCCACTGTATTGGTGCTTTGGGAGTCTTGCTAATGCAACATGGCACCCACCATTCATTCCACCAAAGGCCCTTATTCTGATCGGTGCGGATATTCCCGCATTCTTACGGTGCGGTCCGCACGCCACGGTGTTTTGCCGCGTGCGGCCATCGTCCGTAGAAACGCCCACGGGTCCTCCGCATTCGGACGGACTCACTCTTTAAGAACAGGGCGTGTTTACGGACGACATACAAAGCATGCGTGTGCGGGAGAAACACTCCGATTCGGCACGGTATTACAGAGTATTACAGAGTATGCTCGGGAATACCGCATCCGAACGGGAGCCAAGCGGTGCTACCGCACGTAAGCGGAGTATTTACGCCAAACAACCCACTATGAAGTATCTTCTGCTATACATCACATGACCCACTTATTCAATTACCTATCCTCATAAAAAACTGCTTATTTGGAACATGTCGAATACACATGTGTATTGCTAGTATTAATATTCTGTCATGTCCATTGTTAGCAGTTTGAAAGTGTCTGACAAGTACAGCATATGTGGGTGTTTAGTACGGGTTCCTTGAAGCAGCAATGGTTTCAATTAAAGCACTGACAAGCGTCCTATTAGTGAGTAATGAGTAAAGGAGTCGATTCTATTGGGTTCAGGTGTTAATGGTTGTAGTCATTAGGCGTACGTTCGCCTACCGCATGAACGAGTGGTGTCCGCAAAGCAATAGTACACTTGTGGACACCGCACATTTCTGCCCTTTTTGATCGCGTGCATTCGGAGTGGTTTCCGAATGTACGCCCCCCAACATAAGTGTACTCCCCCGTGTCCGCCCATGTTTCCGCCCCGTTTTGCCCACTTTGAAACTACGCCCATGTGTCATTCCGCATGACGCCCATAATACGCCCCTATTTCCCGACTGATAGCGGTGAACAGTTTTGGACGGGATTTGGCCGAACTGGTACCGAGTCAAGGCGTGGCACATGCGCGTAGCGTTCTCCACGCATGCGCAGACGCCATAAAGACGCGATCCGTAAGTACGCGGTAAAGTCCGCGTCAATCAGAATAAGGGCCAAAATCTGTGCTGCCAAATCCAAAAATCACTCCTTCCATTCTGAGTCCTGCCATGCGCCCAACTGGTATTTTTTGGTCACATGTGAGGCATTGCCGTACTCGGGAGAAATTGGGGCACAGATTTTGGGGTGCTTTGTCTCCTTCATTCCTTGTGAAAATGAAAAATTTTGAGCCAGAACTGCATTTTTGTGTAAAAAAATGTAATTTTTCATTTTCACTGCCCAGTTGTATCAAAATTGGTGAAACCCCTGGGGGTTTGAAATGTACACTATACCCCTAGATGAATTCCCTGAGGGGTGTACTTTGCAAAATGGGGTGACTTGTGGGGGGGGTTCCACTGTATTGGTGCTATGGGAGTCTTGCTAATGCAACATGGCACCCACCATTCATTCCACCAAAATCTGTGCTGCCAAATCCAAAAATCACTCCTTCCCTTCTGAGTCCTGCCATGCGCCCAACTGGTATTTTTTGGTCACATGTGAGGCATTGCCGTACTCGGGAGAAATTGGGGCACAGATTTTGGGGTGCTTTGTCTCCTTCATTCCTTGTGAAAATGAAAAATTTTGAGCCAGAACTGCATTTTTGTGTAAAAAAATGTAATTTTTCATTTTCACTGCCCAGTTGTATCAAAATTGGTGAAACCCCTGGGGGTTTGAAATGTACACTATACCCCTAGATAAATTCCCTGAGGGGTGTACTTTGCAAAATGGGGTGACTTGTGGGGGGTTCCACTGTATTGGTGCTTTGGGAGTCTTGCTAATGCAACATGGCACCCACCATTCATTCCACCAAAATCTGTGCTGCCAAATCCAAAAATCACTCCTTCCCTTCTGAGTCCTGCCATGCGCCCAACTGGTATTTTTTGGTCACATGTGAGGCATTGCCGTACTCGGGAGAAATTGGGGCACAGATTTTGGGGTGCTTTGTCTCCTTCATTCCTTGTGAAAATGAAAAATTTTGAGCCAGAACTGCATTTTTGTGTAAAAAAATGTAATTTTTCATTTTCACTGCCCAGTTGTATCAAAATTGGTGAAACCCCTGGGGGTTTGAAATGTACACTATACCCCTAGATGAATTCCCTGAGGGGTGTACTTTGCAAAATGGGGTGACTTGTGGGGGGTTCCACTGTATTGGTGCTTTGGGAGTCTTGCTAATGCAACATGGCACCCACCATTCATTCCACCAAAATCTGTGCTGCCAAATCCAAAAATCACTCCTTCCCTTCTGAGTCCTGCCATGCGCCCAACTGGTATTTTTTGGTCACATGTGAGGCATTGCCGTACTCGGGAGAAATTGGGGCACAGATTTTGGGGTGCTTTGTCTCCTTCATTCCTTGTGAAAATGAAAAATTTTGAGCCAGAACTGCATTTTTGTGTAAAAAAATGTAATTTTTCATTTTCACTGCCCAGTTGTATCAAAATTGGTGAAACCCCTGGGGGTTTGAAATGTACACTATACCCCTAGATGAATTCCCTGAGGGGTGTACTTTGCAAAATGGGGTGACTTGTGGGGGGGTTCCACTGTATTGGTGCAACATAGCACCCACCATTCATTCCACCAAAATCTGTGCTGCAAAATCCAAAAATCACTCCTTCCCTTCTGAGTCCTGCCATGCACCCAACTGGTATTTTTTGGTCACATGTGAGGCATTGCCGTACTCGGGAGAAATTGGGGCACAGATTTTGGGGTGTTTTGTCTCCTTCATTCCTTGTGAAAATGAAAAATTTTGAGCCAGAACTGCATGTTTGTGGAAAAAAATGTAATTTTCCATTTTCACATCCCAGTTGTACCAAAATTGGTGAAACCCCTGGGGGTTTGAAATGTACACTATACCCCTAGATGAATTCCCTGAGGGGTGTATATTGCAAAATGGGGTGACTTGTGGGGAAGGTTCCTAACTTTTAGCACTTATGGTGCCTAGAAACCTACATGGTGCCTAAAAAAAAATCTCATAAAAAGGAGGCTCCAAAATCAAGTAGGTGCTCCTTCTATTATGAAGCCTGTGGTTTGGTCAACGTGCACACTAGGGCCACATATAGGATATTTTTGAAAACAAAAGAATTGGGGGAATCAATTTTTAGTCACATTTCTCTAGTAAAATCTACTGTATTCGTTAGAAAAATGTATTAAAATTGAAACTCTGCAAAAAAAAAGAAATTTTGAAATTTCACCTACACTTTGTTTTAATTCCTGTGAAACACCTAAAGGGTTAACAAACTTCCAAAATGCTGTTTTGAATACTGTGAGGGGTGCAGTTTTTGAAATGGCATCATTTATGGGGGTGTCTCACATACAAGTCCCTCAAAGTCACATCAGAACTAAACTGGTCCCTAAAAAAATCAGTGTTTGAAATTTTCTTGAAAATTTGAGAATTTGCTAGTCATATTTGAAGCCTCCTAGTGTCCAAAAAAATGAAAAGGAGGTTGAAATAATGATTGCAACATAAAGTAGACATATGGTCTTTGTTAGTTATTAACTATTTTGAGTGGTATGATTATTTGTCTCACAAGCAGAAAATGTGACATTTTGCATATTGCTAAATTTTCCGTTTTTTCACGATATTTTGGTATTTTTCACAAAAAAACACAGACTGTATCGACCAAAATTTACCACTAACTTGAAGTACAATGTGTCACGAGAAAACAATCTCAAAATCACTGGGATAAGTAAAAGCAAAAAAAAGTTATCCCCACTTAAGTGAGACATGTCAGATTTGAAAAAAAAGGGCTGTCATGAAGGCACAAACTGGCTCTGTCATGAAGGGGTTAAGTAAGCTTAAGAACCCATTGCTTCTTGCTGATTTACCTGTTTCGTTTTCCCAATCAATGTCGGGTAAATTAAAATCCCCCATAATTAATACCTGACCCTGATTTGATGCTTGTTTGATTTGGTTTAAAAGAAGAGACTCTTCCCTTTCATTTATATTTGGTGGTCTATAGCATACCCCTATTATAAATTTGTTTTTTGGTTTCTTATTATTGTCGGTTATCTCTGCCCACACTGTCTCCGAGTTGTCGTCTTCCAGGTCTGTGCTCATATTTTTCTCACATGATGTTAAGTTATTATTTACATATAGGCACACACCCCCGCCCCTTCTATTTTCCCTGTCTTTCCTGTAGAGTGTATATCCCTCCATGTTTAATGCCCAGTCATGCGACTCATTACACCATGTTTCTGTAATACCAATGATGTCGTAGTCATCCCTTACGTGCTGTATCTCGGCTGCCTTCAACGGGAGATTCTCACCCCTGGGCCTGCCACCTGTACCAGGGCGGATTACGGTTTCCCGTGTAGATCTTCTTATGATTGTACAGTTCCCCTGTATCTAGTATTGCAGCTGCAGCAGGGAGGTATAGATGCATGTGCAAGCCAGTTCCTTTTAATCAACTTTCCTGACCCAAGTCAGAGATGGCTCCACGTCCTTACTTGTATCAGGCCAGGGGGGCCAGACCTCAGCAATCCCCAATTCCTCTGGGCGGATCAGTCCTCCTTGTCCTTTACAGATGTCCCCGCTGTCCTCCTGGTACCTGGGGTGTCTCAGTTGATATACGGGTGGGGGACCAAGTAAAAGGCCCGATGCTATGTACCTCCACACTCCAGGACTGCTCCAGGACCAGCAAAAAATTATTGAGGGACTGGGTTGTTGCTGTCCATTACTTGTGCAGGGGTCTACAGTGTCTCAATTGATATATAGGTGGGGGATCAAAGGAATGGCCCGGTGCTATGTACCTCCACGTTCCAGGCCTGCTCCAGGAACACCAAAGCTTATTGAGGGGCTGGGTAGCTGCTGTCCATTACTTGTGAAGGGGTCAGCGTCCTCCGCCCAGGACCTCTCTACCTGCCAGGCTTATTCACAGCTTTCCTGAAAATGTGATACAAGAGGGCGATGGTCAGGGAATCTCTCCTCTAGGTAGCAGCTGACCTCCGGTGGCCGATATCAATGTCCCCTCTGCAGCGTCTCAGTCTGCCACCATGCGCCGAGACCAAACACAGAACCGGAAGAGCTTGGGGAGAGACACACGGGGAGAGATGCCGGCTCTTGTATCACGTGCCCGGGGTCATAGGGGATCTTACTACCGCCTCCTCCTCAGCACCTTCGTCATGCAGCAGCACGCTGCATTGCTCCAGACCTCCGTCCTACCTCATCCGCTCCGAGGTCACGCCCCTCTAACACCCGCTTTTGTATACTTGATGTAACTATTTATAAGTCTCGCTATATCCTGGTAAATATATACGCCCCAAACACCAACCAAAGCCAGTTCTTCATAACCATGGCCAATAAACTACTTCCCTATGCTCATCAAAATATAGTAATATCGGGCGACTTTAACACGTGGGCATCTACGGTCTTGGATAGAAGTGCCACGACTTCCTCCAAGCGCTCTAACCCTAAATATGGCGTCAAATATCTTCTAACTTAAATGCATTGTGATAGATGTGTGGAGGACATGCCACCCCGTCGGGGAGTACACGTGCCTCTCAGCTTCACATGGGTCCCTTTCTAGAATTGACCATATCTTAATATCTTCTTCACTGTTCCCCAGGGTCATAGACACTGCATTAGAACCTATCACTATGTCAGATCACGGAGTTGGTTGGGTGACTTTGGCGACATCTGTAGATAAGGGTCCGATAAGGCAGTGGAGGTTCCCATCCCAGTTGGCGGACACTCAATCCTTCCGCAACATGCTTGAGGCATCCTGGATGGACTATAAACATAATAATCTTCAAACGGAAGAGGAATCCCCACTTTTATTCTGTCAGGCGTTCAAATCTGTATTACGGGGTAACATATTATCCTACACCTCTAAACATAAAAAAGACTCCCAGAGGCTCTACATTGAGGCACAAACACGCCTCACTGAGGCATACCAAGTGTTCCAAGCTTCCCCTACTCCAACCAATAAAACCAAGTACTGTGAGCAAAAAAAACTTTTTGATGCTCTCCTATCAAAGTTAGAATCCAATATTACATTTCTCTCATGGGCCAGATTCCATAGGCATGGCAACAGGTCTAGCCGACTTCTGTCCAAACTACTCCGTGGACAGCACCCCTCCTCTGCCATCCAAGCTCTCCGGAGGGCAGATGGCACAGTGGTCCACACTGGCCCACAAATCACTGAGACCCTACAGGGCTTCTATGAGTCACTCTACTCCCCACCTCTTAATGTAGATCAGATGAGAGATACTTTCTGGGAGCCTCTTTCCCACCCTACACCTGACACTGATTCTTCCAGTAATCTACTAACACATATAACTGAGGAGGAGGTTCTGGCCACGATAAAGTCACTTAAACTAGGCAAATCCCCGGGTCCAGACGGCCTCTCAAATGAATATTATAAGCTACTCGCCCCCAAACTGACTAAACCCCTGTCTAACCTTTATAACTCAATACTACAAGGCTCCCTTCCCCCCCTCTATTTTAATTCGGCCATTCTTAAAATTATACATAAACCTGGTAGAAACCCACTTCTCCCTGGTTCATACCGACCTATTTCCCTCCTTAATACTGATTACAAAATCTTCACTAAAATCTTATCAGATAGACTGAAATTTAAACTCCCCTCCCTAGTTCACCCTGACCAAACTGGATTCGTATGGGGACGCTACTCCGTTCTTAATGTAAGTGTAACCCTCCTATAAGCGTGAGGGTGACTGTTAATATAATGTGCCTCCACCCAAGTTTTAATAATGTATATGAGGATCACTTGGGAAACCTAATTTTCTCTGTCTTTCTTTCAATTAGATATCGGTGAATGGCGTCAAGGAAATACCCACAACTTGGTAAGTATAATTTAGTAGTAATTTAATAAGATACGGTATATACGTTAACTAAAGAAAATCACAGTACATTTCATATGTATAGTATTAATAACACTCTAAACCATTATAACTGCCTATACAATCAACATTGTGCATGCATTACAAAAAATTACCTTTACCTTTCCCTAGGGTAATTACTGGCCAGTCTGTAGAAAAATACCTTCAATAAGCATCACTATATAATTACTATAACAGCATTTCGTTGGCGCGCGTTGGGGCCCTTACTTTAAAAGAGATATGAACATGTAGGTACTTGCAGTCCTAGAATTTACTCTTTTGCTAATCTTCACTAGGTGATCCTAGCAATATAGGTAGAAAGTCTGTTATTCCTCCCTTTCCATTAATGCGAGTATTTACTCACAGAATGTATCTAAGATAGTCCTGCTCTCCTTCAGATAAAGAAACTTTTTATTATTGCTAGAAGCAATGACTTCAAATAGCCTTCCAAGCTGTCACTCTTTCTATAGTTTGTAGCTATAAAATAAGAGTTTCTTAGCTCAGCCTTCCATACGACTGTGTTGGCTCTGTCCCTCTGCTATATACACCAGGGCCGAAACTAGGGTTTCTGGTGCCCGGGGCAAGACATACATTTAGTGCCCCCCCCCCCCCCCCCAAAAAAAAAAATTATATAAATATATATATATATCTTTTTTTTTCAGAAGCAGGCACACATTTGGCATTTGGTTTTGCATAGAAAGAAAAACATTAATCAGAAGCCATTTATGTGCTTACAGACAGCAGAAGGGCGACAATAAACAGGGCATGTTTTTTTTTTTTGGGGGGGGGGGGGAAGTGGTGGGGTCACATAGTAGTATCAATTCACATTATAGAACACACCTTAATGCCCAGTACACATTATAGCACACACCGTAATGCCCAGTACACATTATAGCACACACCGTTATGCCCAGTACACATTATAAAACACACCGTAATGCCCAGTACACATTATAGCACACACCGTAATGCCCAGTACACATTATAGCATATAATTAAATATTAAGCACATATAGCAATATTAAAGAGACATTGATATACTAGCACCCCAAAGCAATATAGGCACCTGTTGCTACTAGTAGTCCAAAATCATGGTCCATCTTGGCCCAGTGACCTGCACTGTTATATCATTTATTACGTACAAGTGTTTGCGTGTTCTCAGGGATGGCCTGAACTGGGTGGCGAACAACTGTGGTGAAGGCTGGTAGGACCCACTTTGACCTTTCACTGCAAGCTAAGACCTTGGCAAGCAAGACATAGTAATATCATAACTTACTTGTAAGTGTGTTTAGCTGCAGCAGGCAGCTAAACCCCCCCCCCCCCCCCAGGCCACACTTTCTCCCATTAAATTCCCTCACATTACTTACAGACACCACTCCTCTCTATGTTCTGACATGTGTCCCGTCGCCGCTCTCTGTGTGCTGGCTCAGGCTGCTGCTGCTCGGATGTGCGGCCTGTTCTGGTTGTGCGGTGCACCGTGCAGCTACGCCGTCCACTTAATTGTGCTGTCACTTTACTGCATAATATAGTGTCTGCCGGCCCGCTGTTGTGTCCTGGCTGCCGGATGAGGTGATGCGACCTGGTCTGGTGGCTCCATGCTGGACTGGTAGCAGCTGGCGATCCCGCCCTGTCTTCCCGCGCCGGCTGTCCCTTGTGACTAATGTCACTTCTTTTCCTGCCAGTCGCTCTTCCACTGCACCTCCGACGTGATGTGGATGGTGACTGCGTGATGATGTCACACGCACATCGTCACAGAGGAGGAACCCATCGGCCGGTGGCAGCGTCATGTAAAGTAGGAAGAAAGCCTCACCAGTCACTGAGTCACTCTGCGCCCCCCACACCCAGCGCCCGGTGCGCGTGAGCCCCTAGCCCCCCCCTAGTTACGGCCCTGCATACACCCCCAATTTGGCGGCTTCAGATGACTGTCAGATATTTAAATCTGTGATTCAGTGCCCCTTCCTTCTTTACTTTTGGGCTGCAGCAGCAGTTTCTGACTCCCCCTTAATATCACCTCGCCTCCCGTCTCCCGCAGTTGCCGCTGTATTACAGACAGCTCCTGGGTGTGGAGGGATGTGAATAAGGGCGGCTGTTGGTTGCCTTTAGCTCTCTACCTCCGGCTTCTGTGCTAGGAGTCTGTGCAGTGTCGGGCTGAGCAGTACTTCCCCGTCTGGCAAACTCTTTTTGCTGGCAGCGGCGGGGTGACACCTTCTACAGGGCTACCTCCCCTCCCGTCTCCCGCAGGTAACCACCGCTTACACAGTGGCACCAGGGTGTGGAGGGGTGTATCTGGGTGCCCCGCGGGATTGGCTGAGGTGAGGTGGGTGGTAGGAGTGGGAAGTCACTTTATTGCTGAATGTCCGAATACCTCTCACCGGCATATACCTCTAGTTGGGAGGCTCTCTTCTGTTCCTGGCAGACAGTTATAGTATTCGGCAGCCACTTCTTCAGTAACAGTGGTGGACAGGGGCTTATGTCTGGATGCTGCAGCTGTCCTTTCTTTATTGGATGATGGGGCAGTCACTTAAAGGGAAGCTCATCCTCCGGCTGTCACAAGGTAGATATTGTCCCAGTGGAGTGCCTTTTGGGGTTGAGGTTTTTTAGATAGGTGCAGTTTTTTTATAATTTAGTTAAAAGTCCCCCATTATAAAGATAGGAGAGCTCAACAGAAGTCATCAGCTGGGGGAGTACACAGAGTGGCTTCACTTGGGTATACCAAGATGGCCTGCTCGCAAACTGAAATTCTCGTCTGTAAGTGGAATTAGCAGTGTTTATGTTATAAATGTGGGTGGGTGTGGGGATGGGTACTGAGTGGTTATTAGCCCTGACATTGTTTTAATTACAGAGTTTAAGGTCTGTGCTAGCGCTGTGTCAGGTGGCTGTAACTAAGCTGACGTCATTTAATTTATTCACTGCACTGCCGGGAAATTCAAAACAGATAAGTCTCTGTGCCCGGCTGGTGGGAGCTTGCGATGCGGCTCCGCTGCCCCAGCCAGGTGTCATCCCTCCTGCTCTGGCTGCCCTGTTCCCTCTCCTCCCCGCTGCATGGGGAGCGCCTGGGCAGCCTGCACGAAGACGCACGCCACCATTGCTGACAGTATATATTGAAGAAACAAGTGTGCAGCAGCCCGCCCGGTGCGCGTGACCCCCTAGCCCCCCCCTAGTTACGGCCCTGCATACACCCCCAATTTGGCGGCTTCAGATGACTGTCAGATATTTAAATCTGTGATTCAGTGCCCCTTCCTTCTTTACTTTTGTGCTGCAGCAGCAGTTTCTGACTCCCCCTTAATATCACCTCGCCTCCCGTCTCCCGCAGTATTACAGACAGCTCCTGGGTGTGGAGGGATGTGAATAAGGGCGGCTGTTGGTTGCCTTTAGCTCTCTACCTCCGGCTTCTGTGCTAGGAGTCTGTGCAGCGGCGGGCTGAGCAGTACTTCCCCGTCTGGCAAACTCTTTTTGCTGGCAGCGGCGGGGTGACACCTTCTTCAGGGCTACCTCCCCTTCCGTCTCCCGCAGGTAACCACCGCTTACACAGTGGCACCAGGGTGTGGAGGGGTGTATCTGGGTGCCCCGCGGGATTGGCTGAGGTGAGGTGGGTGGTAGGAGTGGGAAGTCGCTTTATTGCTGAATGTCCGAATACCTCTCACCGGCGTATACCTCTAGTTGGGAGGCTCTCTTCTGTTCCTGGCAGACAGTTATAGTATTCGGCAGCCACTTCTTCAGTAACAGTGGTGGACAGGGGCTTATGTCTGGATGCTGCAGCTGTCCTTTCTTTATTGGATGATGGGGCAGTCACTTGAAGGGAAGCTCATCCTCCGGCTGTCACAAGGTAGATATTGTCCCAGTGGAGTGCCTTTTGGGGTTAAGGTTTTTTAGATAGGTGCAGTTTTTTTATAATTTAGTGAAACGTCCCCCATTATAAAGATAGGAGAGCTCAACAGAAGTCATCAGCTGGGGGAGTACACAGAGTGGCTTCACTTGGGTATACCAAGATGGCCTGCTCGCAAACTGAAATTCTCGTCTGTAAGTGGAATTAGCAGTGTTTATGTTATAAATGTGGGTGGGTGTGGGGATGGGTACTGAGCGGTTATTAGCCCTGACATTGCTTTAATTACAGAGTTTAAGGTCTGTGCTAGCGCTGTGTCAGGTGGCTGTAACTAAGCTGACGTCATTTAATTTATTCACTGCACTGCCGGGAAATTCAAAACAGATAAGTCTCTGTGCCCGGCTGGTGGGAGCTTGCGATGCGGCTCCGCTGCCCCAGCCAGGTGTCATCCCTCCTGCTCTGGCTGCCCTGTTCCCTCTCCTCCCCGCTGCACGAAGACGCACGCCACCATTGCTGACAGTATATATTGTAGAAACAAGTGTGCAGCAGCCGCTGCTGCATCCTTCCCCCTTTGACCACGAGCTCACCCGCCACCATTGCTGACACTTACAGTATATAATATTGTAGAAAGAAGAGACACGGAGTCTCTCTGCCAGCTCCTGCACAATCTACACGTCCAAGCTCGGCTGCACAGTGGTGGGGGAGAGGGCGGGTGTGTTACTGGAGGCAGCAGCAGCAGCTGCTGCACACTTGTTTCTCCAATATTATATACAATGGGGGCGGGTGAGCTCGTGGTCAAAGGGGGAAGGATGCCGCAGCGGTTGCTGACTTAATGCAAGGTACACAATGTGAGCGGCTGCTGGCTTGTTAATAGTAGAATATACTGTCTGCAAGGGTCCTCTGTATGTACACTCTACGTGTCCAGTCACCCTGCAGCAAAAATCATGCTGCTGCTCTCCCCTACAGGCTGACAGGACAGGGAGAGACTGAGAGTGTATATACAGAGAACACTCACAGGCAGAGTATATTCTAGTATTAACAAGCCAGCAGTTGCTGCTGTCTCCTCTCCAGCAGGGTAGATGCTGCATCTTAGGAGTAGAGATGACTAGTGAAAGGAGGACATCTGATGACATCACACCCACGTGACTAGTGTGGCCAATCCCGGGATCGGGATCGGCGGGATCCCGGGATTTGGCCTCCAAAATGCCGGGATTTCAATCCCGGGATTGGAGATTCCAATCCCGGGATTTCGGGATTAGACTGCACATGTGCAGTCTAATGCCGGGCAGCGTCTGAGCACCCGCTCAGACGCTGCCCGGCTTCTCCCATACCCGGCGTGCGGCCTGCGCAGAGTGATGAGGTCAGCTGTCACGCTGCGCAGGCCACACAGCGGAGCCGCCCACACACCCAGCAACCCGGCTTATCAGCACACAGCACACGCCCGCCCACCCGCCAAGCTACGCGACCACCCGAACAGCTACCCAGCCACCCACCCGCCCAGCTGAAGCTGCCCACCCGCCCAGCTGAAGCTGCCCACCCGAAGCTGAAGACCCACCCGCCCAGCTGAAACTGCCCACCCGCCCAGCAGAAGCTGCCCACCCAAAGCTGTACACCCGCCCGCCCAGCTGAAGCTGCCCACCCGCCCAGCGGACATACCTGCAGCCTACCCGGCTCCCAGCAATATCTGCACGCTCGCCCACCCACCCACCCAGCACCCGCAAATGTAAGTTCTGTGAATGTGCAGGGTGGCCGGGGCGTTATTTTTTTTCAAATTAGGGAAGCCAATCCCGGGATCCCGGGAATCCCGGGATTGAGCATTTTTCAATCCCGAATCCCGGGATTGAAAAAATGCCCCGGGATTGGCTTCCCTACACGTGACCCGTTGTCATCAATGCAAGCAGGACTGGAGCATGTTGTAGACTGTGTGTGGTGCTCCCGAGTATCAGGTACACATACACCCCTTCCCCTCGCCCACACATTCTGCCCACACACTGTTCACTCCTGCACACACTGCCCCCTGCACATAATGCCCCCACACTGCCCCCCCTGCACATAATGCCCCCACACTGCCCCCCCTGCACATAATGCTCCCACACTGTCCCTCCCACTGCACATAATACCCCCACACTGTCCCTATTGCACATACTGCCCCAACACTGCCCATACTGTCCCCTACACATAATACCCCCACACTGCACAACCTGCCCCCCCTGCACTTAGAGCTCTGTTCACGTGTGTGTACGCTGTCCGTCCCCCCCAGTGTCCCCATGTGTGTACGCTCTCCCCCCCCCCAGTGCCCCGTGTGTGTACGCTGTCCGTCCCCCCAGTGCCCCCGTGTGTGTACGCTGTCCGTCCCCCCAGTGCCCCCGTGTGTGTACGCTGTCCCCCACCAGTGCCCCCGTGTGTGTACGCTGTCCCCCACCAGTGCCCCCATGTGTATACGCTGTCCGCCCCAGTGCCCACGTGTGTGTGTACTGTGCCCCCCCCAGTGCTCCCGTGTGTGTGCGCTGTGCCCCCCCCAGTGCCCCGTGTGTGTACGCTGTTTGCCCCCATGTGTGTACGCTTCCCCCCAGTGCCCCCGTGTGTGTACGCTGTCCCTCCAGTGCCCCTGTGTGTGTACGCTGTGCCCCCCCCAGTGCCCCGCGTTTTTACGCTGTTTGCCCCCCATGTGTGTACGCTCCCAGTGCCCCCCCCCCGTGTGTACGATGTCCCCCCTTGCATCCTACATTCCCTACCATCCAGCCAGGGGACATGGCCGCCCGCCAGCCAGCAGCTCCTATCCTCGGCATCCTACATCCCCGGCCGCCCGCCCACAGCTCCTAAAGCTAAGCCCTTTATTATTGTTGTTGTCATTATTATTATTATTATTATATCTCCTGCCCAGACTCTGTCCTCCCCATGCTGCCGCCGGGACTCGTCGGGACCAGGTTCAGGCGCTTCCACAGCCTGCGGCCTAACAGTCTGGTGAAGACCCAGCCTTAAGTTGCTTCCGCCACCCGGAAGACAGAAAGCAGCCACCCGGGCCATCAGAGGAGCAGCTGCGCCCAGGTAAATTCGTCCCTCCAATGTCCCTGTGTGTACCATGTCCCCCATCCCCACTATCCCTGTGTGTACCCTGTCCCTCACACCACTATCCATGTGCATACCCTGTCCCCCCACTGTCCTGTATGTACGCTGTCCTCCCCCCAGTGCCCGCCGTGTGTACGCTGTCCCCCCCATTGTCCGCCGTGTGTACGCTGTCCCCCCCAAGTGCCTCCCCCGTGTGTACACTGCCCCCCCCTGTGCTGCAGCTGCACCCAGGTAAATCCTTCCCCCCACTGTCCCTGTGTGTACCCTGTCCCCCACCCCACTATACCAGTGTGTACCCTGTCCCCCCAGTGCCCCCGTGCGTACGCTGCCCCCCAGTACCCCCGTGTTTACGCTGTGTCCCCCCCAGTGCCCCCTGTGTGTACGCTGCCCCCCGTGTGTACGCTGTTCCCCCCCCCCAGTGCCCCCCGTGTGTATGCTTTTCCCCCCAGTGCCCTCCATGTGCATGCTGTCCCCCCCAGTGCCCCCCGTGTGTACGCTGTCACTCCCCAGTGCCCACGTGTGTGCGCTGTGCCCCCGTGTGTACGTGTCCCCCCAGTGCCCCCCGTGTGTACGCTGCAGCCCCCGTGTGTACGCTTGCTGTCCCCCCCAGTGCCCCCCGTGTGTACGCTGTCCCCCCCAGTGCCCCCGTGTGTACGCTGTCCCCCCCCCAGTGCCTCTCATGTGTACGCTGGGCCCCCCGTGTGTACGCTGTCCCTCACCAGTGCCCCCGTGTGCACGCTGTGCCCCCTGTGTGTACGCTGTCCCCTTGCCCTCCGTGTGTACGCTGTCTCCCCCCCAGTGCCCTCCGTGTGTACGCTGCCCACCCCAGTGCCCTCCGTGTGTACGCTGCCCACCCCAGTGCCCTCCCTGTGTACGCTGTCACCCCCCGTGTGTACGCTGCCCCCCGTGCATATGCTGTCCCCCCCATGTATACGGTGTGCCCCCCGTGTGTACGCTGTCCCTCCCCAGGGCACCCCGTGTGTATGCTGTGCCCTCCGTGTGTACGTGCCCCCCCTCGTGCACCCTGTCCCCCCCAAGTGCCTGTCACAAGTTTACTCGAATCCCTGCCTACTCAGCTCGGGAATTGGCTCGACCTAACGCAGAGGTGTGGAGTCTAACCATGCCGAGGGTTTTCTGCCAGTGACCCCTCCAATTGGGATTTGGGCTTCTGCGGCACTCGACACGTCGGTCACGGTCTTTTGGTTAGGTTTCCCTTTATGAGCTGGTGGCGGGGAGATAGACAATATGGAGGAGCGGTCGTCTAGCCGGGTCGGTATTATACGGTCAGTTAGGAGCCCAGGGGAGAGGCAACGAAGGTGCAAAACAAGCCGGGTCATACACGGGAGACACTGGTTGCGGTACACTGGGATGAGACGGGAGAATAGTCGAGAGCGAGCTGGGGTCATACACGGAAGGTCACAGGCGGAGTACAAGGGGTTAAGCGGAAGAGTAGTCTGTAACAAGCCGGATCAAAATAGTAGCAATAGGGACAAGCACTAAGGCACAATAACGCTGGAGTAGGTGTGAGCCTATACTCTGGCAGTGATTTGCCTGCCAGAGACTTCCTTTATACTGGGACTTGGGCAGTTCAATTTCCTGCCTGTCCCTTTAAACATCAGAACGCGCGGCGCGCGCGCCCCTAGTGAGCGCGCGCCCGCGTACCCGGAAGCTGGAGACACGCTGACGGGGACTGTGCAGAGAGGGACGCCAACCGCCCGCTACTCTGCCGCCTGCCTCCCGCCTCAGCCCGCCGTCGCCCAGACTGCCCCAGCCAGTGTCCGGAGCGCCCCGCCTGACCCCCGCAGAAGCCACGTCCCCGGACCCGGTAAGAGACTCCCGCGGTCCGGGAGACTGTGACATTACCCCCCACCCTAGGGGTGGGCACCGAACACCCTATGAAAGGCTTGTTGGGATATTTTCGATGGAATCTGTGGAGTAACTGTGGGGCGTGAATCTCAGATGCCTTAATCCAGCAACGCTCCTCAGGCCCGAACCCTTTCCAGTCAATGAGGAATTGGACATGACCCTTAGAAACTCTTGAATCCAGAATCTGGCTTATCTCGTATTCTTCATGACCTCCTATCAGGAGGGGTGTACGAGATCGTCTGAAGGAAGAGAACCTATTGATGACCAGCGGTTTTAGAAGTGACACATGAAAGACGTTGGGAATTCTAAGGGATCTAGGAAGTTTGAGTCTCACTGCTACTGGATTAATTATTTGAAGAACGTGAAAGGGGCCAATGAACCTTTGAGCTAATTTCATGGACGGAACTTTAAGCCTCAAATGTTTTGTAGAGAGCCATACTCTATCTCCAGGTTTAAATTGGGGAGCCTCTTTCCTTTTTTTATTAGCGAAGCGTCTATAACGATCAGAGGATTTACTAAGGTTTCTTCTCACCTCAGACCAGATGCTCAGAAACTTCTTGACCGTATGTTGGACGGCTGGCAGAGCAGTAGCAGATTTGGAAAAAATTTCAGGAAGATTAGGATGAAATCCGTTTTGAACGAAGAATGGGGAATACCCCGTGGACTCGTGGTACAAATTGTTGTGGGCAAATTCTGCCCAGGGAAGCAGAGATGCCCAGTCATCCTGATTGGCTGACACGTAAATTCTTAAAAACTTCTCCAGGTCCTGGTTAACCCTCTCGGTTTGTCCATTGCTCTGGGGGTGGTAAGCCGAGGAGAAGTTGAGCTTGATGTTGAAAGAAAAGCATAGGGCTCGCCAGAACTTGGACGTGAATTGGACTCCTCTGTCTGACACAATACTCTGAGGGAACCCGTGTAACCTAAAGACATTCTTGATGAAGCTCTCGGCCAGTTTAGAAGTGGATGGAAGACCCTTGAGAGGAATGAAATGGGCTGCTTTTGAAAAACGATCCACCACCACCCAGATAGTGTTAAAACCCTGGCTAACCGGAAGCTCGGTGATGAAATCCATTGAAATGTCAGCCCAGGGGTGACTTGGAACTGGAAGAGGGTGAAGCAATCCCACTGGAGCTTGTGGTATGGACTTATGTTGAGCACATGTATCGCAAGCAGCTATGAAGTTCTTAACGTCTGTTTTGACTGATGGCCACCAGTAGCTGCGACAAATGATCTCTGAAGTCTTCTTAATACCAGCATGTCCCGTGAAGTAAGAGGAGTGGAACCAACGTAGAATTTTTGTTCGAGACTTTAATGGCACAAACGTCCTCCCTACAGGAATTTTTATCTTTCTGGAGGATGCAATAAAACAAGACGACTTTAAAATGGGCTTCTGGTCATTTAACTCTTCTGAAGCAGCTGGCCCAAAGACTCGTGAAAGTGCATCTGCTTTGACGTTCTTGTCTCCTGGACGATAAGTTAACACTAGATTGAACCGGTCAAAAAATAAAGACCATCTAGCCTGTCTGTAGTTTAGACAGTGGGCCGTTTTAAGGTACGTCAGGTTTCTGTGGTCAGTATATACTGTTACCGGAAAGCTTGCCCCCTCTAATATATGACGCCATTCTTGTAGGGCCAATTTGATGGCTAACAGCTCTTTGTCTCCCATTGCGTAATTTCTCTCTGCAGGTTTAAATTTTTTGGAGAAAAACCCACAAGCATACCACTTGTTAGCCTCATCCCTTTGGGATAGAACTGCCCCCACCCCTACCGAAGATGCGTCCACTTCAACAAAGAAGGGTTTGTCAGGATCGGGCCGTCTTAGAATGGGTGCAGACACAAAAAGTTGCTTGAGTAATGAAAAAGCTTGCTTGGCCTCCGGGGACCACTCCTTGGTATTTTCTCCTTTGCGGGTAAGCTTGGTTATTGGGGCTACCACGGAAGAGTAATTCTTAATAAACTGTCTGTAGAAATTGCAGAAACCTAAAAAGCGTTGAGTAGATTTCAACCCCACTGGTTGCGGCCAGTCAGAGATTGCAGACAATTTCTTTGGATCCATCCGTAATTCTGAACTGGTAACAATGAACCCCAAGAAGGGCATTTCCTGTTGTTCAAATGAGCATTTCTCTAATTTGCAGTACAACCGGTGCTTACGGAGGCGACCTAGAACTTCTTGAACATGCTGCTGATGTGCATGAAGGTTCCCTGAAAAAATTAAAATATCATCCAGGTAGACGATTACGAATTTGTTCAATAAATCTTGAAAAATGTGGTTCATATATCTCTGAAAGACTGCCGGGGCGTTGCTCAAGCCGAACGGCATCACTAAGTACTCAAAGTGTCCATCCCGCGTGTTGAAGGCTGTCTTCCACTCATCTCCTGATCTAATGCGGATCAAGTTATATGCCCCGCGGAGATCCAACTTTGTGAAGAACCGTGCCCCTTTGATTTTGTCAAAGAGTTCAGAGATGAGGGGGAGAGGAAACCGATCTTTCACCGTGATGGCATTGAGCCCCCTATAGTCAATGCAAGGTCTAAGGCCCCCGTCTTTCTTTTTGACGAAAAACAGGCCCGCTCCTGCTGGAGACTTGGATTCCCTGATAAAACCTTGCTCCAAGTTATCTTTAATATACTCTGATACTGCCTGAGATTCCGCCATGGACAACGGAAACACTCGGCCACGAGGAGGACATTTCCCAGGAACTAAATCGATGGCGCAGTCCCAAATCCTATGAGCTGGCAGTCTTTCTGCTTCCTTCTTGCTGAAAACGTCTGCAAAGGCATGATAAGCAATTGGGAGTTTGCCCCCGGACTCCAGTTGGGAGGAAGATACAGTACAGAAATGTCGTTTGATTTGTTCAAGGCATCGCCCCTGACACTCTTGCCCCCATGCCAATATTTGAGGACGCTTCCAGTCCAGCACAGGTGAATGTAACTGTAGCCATGGCAATCCCAGTATGACGGGATTCTCCGCTGCGGGAAGCACGAAGAAGGAGATGGACTCTTGATGTAGGATTCCCACTCTCATCTGCACCATTGCAGAATTAGAACGAATACTTGAAAAAGGCAACCTATTGCCATCTATACCTATGATGTGCAAGGGGTTCGTCAGTTCATGACAAGGAAGTCCCAAGCGTTTTGCCGTTCTTGCGGTAATGAAATTACCATCCGCGCCGGAATCTAGAAAGGCTTTAAGGGTAATTGAGGAATTCCCATAACTTAAGGTTACATCGATAGTGAATCCGATTGCGGAAACTCGAGAAGAGGTATAAGATAACGTGCCTAACCTGACCCCCTTACAATCAGTTAGGCCTTGTCGTTTCCCGGACGCTTGGGACACGCAGAGAGGAGATGACCTGATTCCCCGCAATACAAGCACAACCGATTTTTAAACCTTCGTTCTCTTTCCGCGAAAGGAAGGCGAGCTTTCCCGATCTGCATGGGTTCTTCCGATTGCTGACTTGCCACGGAAGCTGATGCTGACGAAGGGTTATTTGCTGGAGGAACAAATCGGGGTGCCAGCTTGAAACTGAATCTTCGGGACTGTTCCCTCTCTTTATCCCTCTCTTGGTAACGGAGGTCCACCCGTGTACATAAGGAAATTAGGTCGTCCAAAGAAGTCGACGGCTCTCGACCTGCCAACTCGTCCTTAATCTTCTCAGATAGCCCCTGTGTGAAGGTGGCCATCAGAGCCTCCTCGTTCCACCCTAACTCGGATGCGAGGGTCCTGAACTGAACCGTGTATTGTCCCACAGTCTGGGTTCCTTGCCTCAGCCGGAGGATGGCCGAAGCGGCGGACGTCACCCGACCTGGCTCGTCAAACACTTTACGGAACTCGGTGATGAATTCAGTGATGTTATTAATCACCGCATGATCCTTCTCCCAGAGTGGAGAGGCCCAGGACAGGGCTTGACCCGTGAGTAGCGAAATCATGAAGGCCACCTTCGCCCTATCTGACGGGAAGGATGCCGCTTGTATTTCAAATTGGATGAGGCACTGATTTAGGAATCCCCGACACTCCTTGGGATTTCCATCGAATTTCGCAGGATTCGGAATGCGAATCAAAGGGGCACTTGCTGCAACCACCGGAGGAAGTGGTGCCGGGGGCGGCGGAGCCGGAGGGGCTTCTATGCAATGCATCAAGGTCTGCAGACATTGCATGATTTGTGCCTGATCCTGTTCCTGCTTGTTCACCCTGGTAAGCAGATGCTCCAGAAGCTCCTTAGGAGACGGACCGGCCGCTGGATCCATATTTATGGGCCAGAGTATTCTGTCACAAGTTTACTCGAATCCCTGCCTACTCAGCTCGGGAATTGGCTCGACCTAACGCAGAGGTGTGGAGTCTAACCGTGCCGAGGGTTTTCTGCCAGTGACCCCTCCAATTGGGATTTGGGCTTCTGCGGCACTCGACACGTCGGTCACGGTCCTCTGGTTAGGTTTCCCTTTATGAGCTGGTGGCGGGGAGATAGACAATATGGAGGAGCGGTCGTCTAGCCGGGTCGGTATTATACGGTCAGTTAGGAGCCCAGGGGAGAGGCAACGAAGGTCCAAAACAAGCCGGGTCATACACGGGAGACACTGGTTGCGGTACACTGGGATGAGACGGGAGAATAGTCGAGAGCGAGCTGGGGTCATACACGGAAGGTCACAGGCGGAGTACAAGGGGTTAAGCGGAAGAGTAGTCTGTAACAAGCCGGATCAAAATAGTAGCAATAGGGACAAGCACTAAGGCACAATAACGCTGGAGTAGGTGTGAGCCTATACTCTGGCAGTGATTTGCCTGCCAGAGACTTCCTTTATACTGGGACTTGGGCAGTTCAATTTCCTGCCTGTCCCTTTAAACATCAGAACGCGCGGCGCGCGCGCCCCTAGTGAGCGCGCGCCCGCGTACCCGGAAGCTGGAGACACGCTGACGGGGACTGTGCAGAGAGGGACGCCAGCCGCCCGCTACTCTGCCGCCTGCCTCTCGCCTCAGCCCGCCGTCGCCCAGACTGCCCCAGCCAGTGTCCGGAGCGCCCCGCCTGACCCCCGCAGAAGCCACGTCCCCGGACCCGGTAAGAGACTCCCGCGGTCCGGGAAACTGTGACAGTGCCTCCTTGTGAATGCTGCTCCCCCCCCATTGCCCCACGTGTATACGCTGTCTCTCCCCCCCCTCCGGTGCCCCCCGTGTGTACACTGTCCCTCCCCATTGCCCCCGTGTGTACGCTGTGCCCCCCGTGTGTACGCTGTGCCCCCCGTGTGTACGCTGTGCCCCCCGTATGTACGCTGTTCACTCCTGTACACACTGCCCCCCCTGCACATAATACCCCCACACTGCCCCTCCGGCACATAATACCCGTTTGTACGCTGCCCCCCCCCAGTGCCCCCGTGTGTGTATGCTGCACCCCCCAGTGCCCCCGTGTGTGTAAGCTTCCCCCCCCAGTGCCCCCGTGTGTGTACGCTGCCCCCCCAATGCCCCCGTGTGTGTATGCCGTCCCCGCCCTAGTGCCCCCCGTGTGTGTACGCCATCCCCGCCCCAGTGCCCCCCGTGTGTGTACGCTGTCCCCACCCCGCTGTCCCCGCCCCAATGCCCCCCGTGTGTGTACGCTGTCCCCGACCCAGTGCCCCCGTGTGTACGCTGTCGCCCCCCGTGAGTACGCTGGCGCCCCCCGTGTTTACGCTGTCGCCCCCCGTGTGTACGCTGTCGCCCCCGTGTGTACGCTGTCGCCCCCCGTGTGTACGCTGTCGCCCCCCGTGTGTACGCTGTCGCCCCCCGTGTGTACGCTGTCGCCCCCCGTGTGTACGCTGTCGCCCCCCGTGTGTACGCTGTCGCCCCCCGTGTGTACGCTGTCGCCCCCCCGTGTGTACGCTGTCGCCCCCCAGTGTGTACGCTGTCGCCCCCCGTGTGTACGCTGTCGCCCCCCCGTGTGTACGCTGTCCGTCCCCCCCCCAGTGTCCCCATGTGTGTACGCTGTCCGTCCCCCCCAGTGTCCCCGTGTGTGTACGCTGCCCCCCCCAGTGTCCCCGTGTGTGTACGCTGTCCCCCCCCAGTGCCCCCGTGTGTGTACGCTGTCCCCCCCCAGTGCCCCCGTGTGTGTACGCTGTCCCCCACCAGTGCCCCCGTGTGTGTACGCTGTCCCCCACCAGTGCCCCCGTGTGTGTACGCTGTCCCCCCCCAGTGCCCCCGTGTGTGTACGCTGTCCCCCCCAGTGCTCCCGTGTGTGTGCGCTGTGCCCCCCCCAGTGCTCCCGTGTGTGTGCGCTGTGCCTCCCCCCCAGTGCCCCGTGTGTGTACGCTGTTTGCCCTCCATGTGTGTACGCTCCCCCCCCAGTGCCGCCCCGTGTGTGTACGCCGTCCCCGCCCCAGTGCCCCCCGTGTGTGTACGCTGTCCCCACCCCGCTGTCCCCGCCCCAATGCCCCCCGTGTGTGTACGCTGTCCCCGACCCAGTGCCCCCGTGTGTACGCTGTCGCCCCCGTGTGTACGCCGTCGCCCCCCCAGTGTCCCCGTGTGTGTACGCTGTCCGTCCCCCCCAGTGTCCCCGTGTGTGTACGCTGTCCCCCCCCCAGTGCCCCCGTGTGTGTACGCTGTCCGTCCCCCCAGTGCCCCCGTGTGTGTAAGCTGTCCCACCAGTGCTCCCGTGTGTGTGCGCTGTGCCTCCCCCCAGTGCCCCGTGTGTGTACGCTGTTTGCCCTCCATGTGTGTACACCCCCCCCCAGTGCCCCCCGTGTGTGTACGCTGTCCCCCCCAGTGCCCCTGTGTGTGTACGCTGTGCCCCCCCAGTGCCCCGCGTGTGTACGCTGTTTCCCCCCCCCGTGTGTACGCTCCCAGTGCCCCCCCCGTGTGTACGCTGTCCCCCCTGGCATCCTACATTCCCTACCATCCAGCTAGGGTACATGGCCGCCCGCCAGCCAGCAGCTCCTATCCCCGGCATCCTACATCCCCGGCCGCCCGCCCACAGCTCCTAAAGCTAAGCCCTTTATTATTGTTGTTGTCATTATTATTATTATTATTATTATTATATCTCCTGCCCAGACTCTGTCCTCCCCATGCTGCTGCCGGGACTCATCGGGACCAGGTTCAGGCGCTTCCACAGCCTGCGGCCTAACAGTCTGGTGAAGCCCCAGCCTTAAGTTGCCTCCGCCACCCGGAAGACATAAAGCAGCCATCCCTGTGTGTACCCTGTCCCTCACACCACTATCCATGTGCATACCCTGTCCCCCCACTGTCCTGTATGTACGCTGTCCTCCCCCCAGTGCCCGCCGTGTGTACGCTGTCCCCCCCATTGTCCGCCGTGTGTACGCTGTCCCCCCCAAGTGCCCCCCCGTGTGTACACTGCCCCCCCTGTACTGCAGCTGCACCCAGGTAAATCCTTCCCCCCACTGTCCCTGTGTGTACCCTGTCCCCCACCCCACTATACCCATGTGTACCCTGTCCCCCCAGTGCCCCCGTGTGTACGCTGCCCCCCAGTGCCCCCCGTTTGTGCATTGTCCCCCCCAGTGCCCCCCGTGTGTGTACGCTGTCCCCACCCCGCTGTCCCCGCCCCAATGCCCCCCGTGTGTGTACGCTGTCCCCGACCCAGTGCCCCCGTGTGTACGCTGTCGCCCCCGTGTGTACGCCGTCGCCCCCCCAGTGTCCCCGTGTGTGTACGCTGTCCGTCCCCCCCAGTGTCCCCGTGTGTGTACGCTGTCCCCCCCCCCAGTGCCCCCGTATGTGTACGCTGTCCGTCCCCCCAGTGCCCCCGTGTGTGTACGCTGTCCGTCCCCCCAGTGCCCCCGTGTGTGTAAGCTGTCCCACCAGTGCTCCCGTGTGTGTGCGCTGTGCCTCCCCCCAGTGCCCCGTGTGTGTACGCTGTTTGCCCTCCATGTGTGTACACCCCCCCCCCAGTGCCCCCCGTGTGTGTACGCTGTCCCCCCCAGTGCCCCTGTGTGTGTACGCTGTGCCCCCCCCAGTGCCCCGCGTGTGTACGCTGTTTCCCCCCCCCCCCGTGTGTACGCTCCCAGTGCCCCCCCCCCCCGTGTGTACGCTGTCCCCCCTGGCATCCTACATTCCCTACCATCCAGCTAGGGTACATGGCCGCCCGCCAGCCAGCAGCTCCTATCCCCGGCATCCTACATCCCCGGCCGCCCGCCCACAGCTCCTAAAG
Organism: Crinia signifera; assembly: GCF_055691185.1. Classification (NCBI taxonomy): domain Eukaryota; kingdom Metazoa; phylum Chordata; class Amphibia; order Anura; family Myobatrachidae; genus Crinia; species Crinia signifera. The sequence continues at coordinate 116,713,343 of NC_139219.1, read as the reverse complement.
CTAAGCCCTTTATTATTGTTGTTGTCATTATTATTATTATTATTATTATTATTATTATATCTCCTGCCCAGACTCTGTCCTCCCCATGCTGCTGCCGGGACTCATCGGGACCAGGTTCAGGCGCTTCCACAGCCTGCGGCCTAACAGTCTGGTGAAGCCCCAGCCTTAAGTTGCCTCCGCCACCCGGAAGACATAAAGCAGCCATCCCTGTGTGTACCCTGTCTCTCACACCACTATCCATGTGCATACCCTGTCCCCCCACTGTCCTGTATGTACGCTGTCCTCCCCCCAGTGCCCGCCGTGTGTACGCTGTCCCCCCCATTGTCCGCCGTGTGTACGCTGTCCCCCCCAAGTGCCCCCCCCCGTGTGTACACTGCCCCCCCTGTACTGCAGCTGCACCCAGGTAAATCCTTCCCCCCACTGTCCCTGTGTGTACCCTGTCCCCCACCCCACTATACCCATGTGTACCCTGTCCCCCCAGTGCCCCCGTGTGTACGCTGCCCCCCCAGTGCCCCCCGTTTGTGCATTGTCCCCCCCAGTGCCCCCCGTGTGTACGCTGCCCCCCCAGTACCCCCGTGTTTACGCTGTGTCCCCCCCAGTGCCCCCTGTGTGTACGCTGCAGCCCCCGTGTGTACGCTGTCTCCCCCAGTGCCCCCGTGTGTACGCTGTGCCCCCCGTGTGTACGCAGTCCCCCCCCAGTGCCTCTCATGTGTACGCTGGGCCCCCCGTGTGTACGCTGTTCCTCCCCAGAGCACCCCGTGTGTACGCCGTGCCCTCCGTGTGTACGCTGTGCCCTCCGTGTGTACGTGCCCCCCCATGCACCCTGTCCCCCCCAAGTGCCTCCTTGTGTACGCTGCTCCCCCCCCCCAGTGCCCCACGTGTATACGCTGTCACTCCCCCCCCCCTCCGGTGCCCCCCGTGTGTACACTGTCTCCCCCCCCATTGCCCCCCGTGTGTATGCTGTCCCCCCCAGTGCCCCCGTGTGTACGCTGTGCCCCCGTGTGTACGCTGTGCCCCCCCGTGTGTACGCTGTTCACTCTTGTACACACTGCCCACCCCCTGCACATAATACCCCCACACTGCCCCTCCGGCACATAATACCCATTTGTACGCTGCCCCCCAGTGCCCCCGTGTGTGTATGCTGCACCCCCCAGTGCCCCCCGTGTGTGTACGCCGTCCCCGCCCTAGTGCCCCCCGTGTGTGTACGCCGTCCCCGCCCCAGTGCCCCCCGTGTGTGTACGCTGTCCCCACCCCGCTGTCCCCGCCCCACTGCCCCCGTGTGTGTACGCTGTCCACGACCCAGTGCTCCGTGTGTACGCTGTCGCCCCCCGTGTGTACGCTGTCGCCCTCCGTGTGTACGCTGTCACCCCCCGTGTGTACGCTGTCGCCCCCCGTGTGTACGCTGTCGCCCCCCGTGTGTACACCGTCGCCCCCCCCCAGTTTCCTCCCGTGTGTACGCCATCCGTCCCCCCCAGTGTCCCCGTGTGTGTACGCTGTCCCCCCCCCAGTGCCCCCATGTGTGTACGCTGTCCGCCCCCCCAGTGCCCCCGTGTGTGTATGCTGTCCGCCCCCCCAGTGCCCCCGTGTGTGTACGCTGTCCGCCCCCCCCCAGTGCCCCCGTGTGTGTGCACTGTCCGCCCCCCCAGTGCCCCCGTGTGTGTGTGCTGTCCGCCCCCCAGTGCCCCCGTGTGTGTACGCTGTCCATCCCCCCAGTCCCCCCGTGTGTGTACGCTGTCCCCCACCAGTGCCCCCGTGTGTGTACGCTGTCCCCCCAGTGCCCCCGTGCGTGTGCGCTGTGCCCCCCCCAGTGCTCCCGTGTGTGTGCGCTGTGCCCCCCATGTGTGTACGCTCCCCCCCCAGTGCCCCCGTGTGTGTACGCTGTCCCCCCAGTGCCCCTGTGTGTGTACGCTGTGCCCCCCCCCCCCAGTGCCCCGCGTGTGTACGCTGTTTGCCCCCCATGTGTGTAGGCTCCCAGTGCCCCCCCCCCTCCATGTTTACGCTGTCCCCCCTGGCATCCTACATTCCCTACCATCCAGCCAGGGGACATGGCCGCCCGCCAGCCAGCAGCTCCTATCCCCGGCATCCTACATCCCCGGCCGCCCGCCCACAGCTCCTAAAGCTAAGCCCTTTATTATTGTTGTTGTCATTATTATTATTATTATTATTATTATTATATCTCCTGCCCAGACTCTGTCCTCCCCATGCTGCTGCCGGGACTCGTCGGGACCAGGTTCAGGCGCTTCCACAGCCTGCGGCCTAACAGTCTGGTGAAGCCCCAGCCTTAAGTTGCCTCCGCCACCCGGAAGACAGAAAGCAGCCACCCGGGCCATCAGAGGAGCAGCTGCACCCAGGTAAATTCGTCCCTCCACTGTCCCTGTGTGTACCATGTCCCCCATCCCCACTATCCTTGTGTGTACCCTGTCCCTCACACCACTATCCATGTGCATACCCTGTCCCCCCTCTGTCCTGTATGTACGCTGTCCTCCCCCCAGTGCCCGCCGTGTGTACGCTGTCCCCCCCCATTGTCCGCCGTGTGTACGCTGTCCCCCCCCAAGTGCCCCCCCGTCTGTACACTGCCCCCCCTGTACTGCAGCTGCACCCAGGTAAATCCTTCCCCCCACTGTCCCTTTGTGTACCTTGTCCCCCACCCCACTATACCCGTGTGTACCCTGCCCCCCAGTGCCCCCGTGTGTATGCTGCCCCCCCAGTGCCCCCGTTTGTGCATTGTCCCCCCCCAGTGCCCCCCGTGTGTACGCTGCCCCCCCAGTACCCCCGTGTTTACACTGTGTCCCCCCCAGTGCCCCCTGTGTGTACGCTGCCCCCCTTGTGTACGCTGTTTCCCCCCCCAGTGCCCCCGTGTGTATGCTGTCCCCCCCAGTGCCCCCCGTGTGTACGCTGTCACTCCCCAGTGCCCACGTGTGTGCGCTGTGCCCCCCGTGTGTACGCTGTGCCCCCCGTGTGTACGCGTTCCCCCCCAGTGCCCCCGTGTGTACGCTGTACCCCCAAAGCCTCTCATGTGTATGCTGGGCCCCCCGTGTTTACGCTGTCCCCCCCCAGTGCCCCCGTGTGTACGCTGTGCCCCCCGTGTGTACGCTGTCCCCCCCCCAGTGCCCTCCTTGTGTACGCTGCCCACCCCAGTGCTCTCCGTGTGTACGCTGCCCCCCCCAGTGCCCTCCGTGTGTACGCTGTCACCCCCCGTGTGTACGCTGCCCCCTGTGCATACGCTGTCCCCCCCATGTGTACGGTGTGCCACCCGGGCAATCAGAGGAGCAGCTGCACCCAGGTAAATCCGTCCCCCCTACTGTCCCCATCCCCACTATCCCTGTGTGTACCCTGTCCCCCCCACACCACTATCCCTGTGCGTACCCTGTCCCCCCCACTGTCCCTGTATATACCCTGTGCCCCCCCCCTGTACTGCAGCTGTAACCAGGTGAATCCGTCCCCCCACTGTCCCTGTGTGTACGCTGTCCCTCCACTGTCTCTGTGTGTACACTGTCCCCCTACTGTCCCTGTGTGTACCCTCTCCCCCCACTATTCCTGTGTGTACCCTGTCCCCCCAGTGCCCCCGTGTGTACGCTGCCCCCCATTGCCCCCGTGTGTACGCTGCGCCCCCATTGCCCCCGTGTGTACGCTCCCTCCCTCTTCGCTCTCCCCCCTGTGCCCATGTGTGCGCTGCCTCCCCCCTCGCTGTCCCCCATGTGTGCGCCCTGTTCCACTCATGTGTATGAGAGAAGAAGAGGGGAAAAGGATTGTCTCTTTTGCTGGCGCACTGATAAGAGGAAAATATTGAAGAAAATAAATACAAGATGAAATATACCTTTTAATTTATTTATAGTAAGACAGTTTAGGTGAAATTTTCACCACATAAACAATAAAAAATTTTTTTTTAATCGCACGTGTTGTATTTGTGTGTTATTATTGCTTATATCTGTTACATAATAATTTGGGGAAACATTGATTGATATGTGTACACAGTTAATACGTATTTTAAATATGTACTAGATAATCCTGAATCTAGAATAATAAGAGTTATCTGTCAGAGTAAATTCTGTCCAGTTTCTCTATTAGATTCCCATTCTACTGTGGTATTGTGATATGGGTTGCTATTTTATAATGCAGTAAATTCTGCCGGTATCTATTATGATCCCCGTTTTTATGCTGCCTATCTTTTATTGGGGTATTATTGGTTTATCCTACAGTAATTACTGCATATAAGTCATATGGAAGCAGTACTTTGTGCAAATGGGTATAGATGTTTAATATCACAGTAATTATCCATTTACATGTTATACGCACAGCCGATTTCCAAACTGGATTTTATGTAATTTGAATGAGGATACAAATAGTGCACTTTATTTATAACCAATGTTCAATGACACAGTAGATACCCTTTATGTATTGAGAGCACAGCAGGTTTTCAAGAGTTTAATGCTGTGTACACACGGGACAAACCAGCATGAGATTTTGACTATATAGTCAAAATCATATGCAGATTGTATGCAGATCGCACAGGTTTTTTACCTTGCAATCCTGATGCGCACTCCCGTGAGAGCACATATCGAAACCCAGATAGACAGGGCAGCAATGACTATATAGTGCAAATCTAAAGCTGATTGTATGTAAAAAGTACAGAGATAGCAAAGATTGTATAGCACTCATAGTACTATAAATAGTATTAATAAATAGTACTATTTGTACTGCTGGGGCACTACTAGTCCCAGCGGGCCCTTTATTGCCCCGCATGCTGGGACTCTAAGTCCCTGCATGTGGTGCAGGCTTGCTGGGACTTATAGTGCCACAGCAATACACAATAGTTTTTCTATTTTTTACACCAAATATCAGCTCGATGCCCACAGCCCAGGGGTATCGAGGACAGCCCCGGGCTTTAGCATGGGCAGGTAAATTCTGGAGGGGGGGACCCCTGATTTGGGGGGTCCCCACTTCCCCAGGACCCCTTCTGACCGGTCAGGGGGATGAATGATTTGGCAGGGGGAACTTGTATAAAAAGTTCCCCCCCCCGGCTGTGGCATTACCCTGCTGGCTGGTTGGGCCCGGTGCTGGTTCTTGAAATATGGGGGACCTCTACTCATTTTGTCCCCCGTATTTTGGGAACCAGGACCGGCCCTTGAGCCTGGTGCTGGTTTTATGAAATCCAGTGGACCCCTATTTGGTTTGCCCCGTGATTTTACGAAACCAGGACCGGCTCCTTGAGCCCGGGGCTGGTTACGCTCAGGAGGGGGGACCTCACGCCGTTGTTTTTTTAATAACAAAAATCGCATGTTTTGAAATGCGCATATTTTCATGACTGAAAATGCGCAAATTTCCATGACTTAAAATCGCACCATATCGCAATTTTTCCCGACGAATTCGCATTTAGTTAAATATGCGGCTAAAAAGGGAAAAATGCAAGTTCTAAAAGTGTGATTTGCGCCGATATGGTGCGATTTCAAAAAGTGCAATAAAATCGCATTCTATTAAATGTCACCCATTGTCTCCAGGGGCAAGCAACTGTTTATTTGTGAGTGAATAGCGTATTTAAGTGTCACTATTCATATGTCAATGTTCCCCATCACGTTTATAAGTTTACAGTATTAAACAGACTTCAAGTATTTCTGCAAGTATATTATTACCACTGATTTACCGCTATTACAACTATATTCAATATGCGGCAGGGCTCTCAGCCCTTATTCAGGTAACTGCCGTCTCTCTCCCTGCCCGTCTTTTTGAATCTGACCTCAGTCGGGCGGGCCTGGGTAAGTTCAGTAGTGTACTATCTTTGCTACTTATGACGCTATATTATCTATTAGCGGAACATTCCGTATGAACACTATTGTAATATTCAGTACCCCTATGTGTGTGCCCTGTCTCCCCCTCCCCCCACGTGTGCACCCTTTCTCCCCCCATGTGTGCACCCTGTCTCCCCCCCATGTGTGCCCTGTCCCCCCTCTGTCCATTGTGCGCTGTGCCCCCCTCAGTGCCCCGAATCAAAATCTGCCGCTTGCAGGAACCCCAGGAGTCGGGATTCGGAACAGCCGGGCGAGAGCAGAGGGCAGCCCGGCTGTCTGACTCATGCATGAACCGCGGAGGACACCTGCTCTCTCTCTACTCATGACTCCACAGTGAATCCCCCCTAGCTGGAGACCTGGACAAACCCGTGAATGTGTAGTGTGTCGGGACTCAGACGACAGGAGGTCTCTGAGAAGGAGCTGAAGGATGGAGCAGGGCCCTGGGAGAATGACGGAACAGCCGCAGCAAGAGGAGGAAGGTGACATATATACCCAGGGCCTAGCGCTTCATCTGCTCATACTGGTGTCCATCACTGTCACACTGTTCTCACTCATTGTCCCCATGTGTGCGCAGTCCCCCCTCATTGTCCCCATGTGTGCATTGCTCCCCCCCACACTTTCCCCATGTGTGCGCTGTCCCCCCTCACTGTCCCCCCTCACTGTCCCCATGTGCGCACTGTGCCTCCATGTGTGCGCGGTCCCCCCTCAGTGCCCCCATGTCTGCGGTTCCCCTCAGTGCCCTACAGTGAACCTTCTACACACTGGGTGTCATGCTCATCGCCAGGGGTCTCATGGTATGGGTGTCTCCATTGCCAGGGCTTTCATGCTCTGGGACGGGTGTCATACTCGTTGCCAGGGGTTTGTAATGCTTGTAGCCAGGGGTAATGTTCGTTGCCAGTGTTATTATTAAACATTTTTAAAAATCCAATGTTTATTCTTACAGTGAAATTTTACATTTCTGAATTAAAAAAATAAATAAATTGAAAAAAAAAGCGGTGAAATTCCATAGACAAAAAACCTTACGGTTTTACATGTCCCATTAAGGCTTCTAACACATGATCTGGCATTTCAGAAACCTGCTGTAACTCTTCCACTCAAACGCCAAAAAGCAATGAAATTCCGATCATTAAGGCTGGCGCCTTAATGGACGTGTTCCTTGCGCAGTACAGATATGGTACGCCATCACAGCCTGTGGGTAAGTGCAGATTCAGCACTCTCACATAGTGAGATTGCTGTCACTCACACAATGGTGGAGCTGCTAATTCACAGATTTGTGTGCTCATTGGAATACACACATGCAGTCTATGCAACTGAAGGTCTGAGCAGTAAACAGAGCCGAGAGGATGGGGTAAAAGTGGTGTTGATTGGGGGAGGAGACAGTGTGGTGCAGTTGAGGAGGAATAGAAATGCGTAGATGGTGGAAAGGCTAAGCAGCGTTGATGGGAGACTAACAAATGCGGATGGGTGGAAAACAGTGGCACAGATTGGGGGAGGTAAGACAGAGTGATGCGATTGGGTGGGAAACAGTGAAGCAATTGGAGAAAAGACAGTGGACCAGATAGGAGAGAGATAGCAGTATAGATGGAAGGAAACTGTGGCATGGATGAGTAGGGCAGAGCAGCATGGATGGAGGGGGTACAGAGTATCACTAATAGACTGGGATGCATTGGCACGATAGAAAGAAAAAGAGTGGCATCGGTGTGGAAAGACAGGGCAGCGCAGATGGGGAAAGACACATTGGTGCAGATGAGGCAATACACACAGCAGTAGGTATCAGGGAAGACAGAACAGCATGAAGGCGTATAGGAGAAGAAAGTGTAGATGCACAGTAGTTGGGAGTATTATAGTTTTTGCAATTATGAAAGATGTTTCTGGTAACTGCATGTGAATACTAAATGAAATGGATATATGTAGTGAGTGTGAAAGATGTTGGACCCTCAGTGGGATAGTTCTAGTAATAGTGTTTATTCTACCACCTGCCATCTTTGAAAACCCATGCAGTTCCTCTACCCTGTCTGGGGTATTGCTGTCTGTTGTAGTGTTTCTAGCACATGTCTGGTTTGCAGTGCTGATATACAGACCACACTGTGCTAGAAGCACTACAGCAGACAGCTACACCCCAGGCAGGGAAGAGGAACTGCATGGGTTTTCAAAGATGGCAGGTGCTAGAATGAACACTATAGTAATTCAGTGGGCTAGACAGTTTTAGATGATTGCGGGTACTTACAGTATTAGGATGAGTGCGCCACATAACTGCTCAGACCTTCAGTTGCATAGACAGCATGTGTGTATTCCAATGAGCACACAAATCTGTGAATTAGCAGCTCCACCATTGTGTGAGTGACAGCAATCTCACTCTGTGAGAGTGCTGAATCTGCACTTACCCACAGGCTGTGATGGCGTACCATATCTGTACTGCGCAAGGAACACGTCCATTAAGGCGCCAGCCTTAATGATCGGAATTTCATTGCTTTTTGGCGTTTGAGTGGAAGAGTTACAGCAGGTTTCTAAAATGCCAGATCATGTGTTAGAAGCCTTAATGGGACATGTAAAACCGTAAGGTTTTTTGTCTATGGAATATATATATAATCCCTTCACCAGGGGTGTAACTGCCATCACAAACAAGTTCATATCATACACTTTTGCACATTTTTATAGTATAAAATACATGTTGGTTAGTCAGTCACCATTGCCATATTTGTGAAAAAGTTCATAACAGCACATACATTTCTGAGGTAAAAGTTACCAACAATCGGTATTTTAATACATTTTACATGTATATGTTACATTCTTCCCCTGATGATACAAGGCAATAAAATGAACTTGGATCATCATAGTAGCCTTTACATTTCTTTAGTATACAATTTCTGTATTCGCAAAGTAAGGCCATACGGTCATGCTGGCAGGGTATGTCACCCTAGGTATATAACTGGGCACCCCTAATTGGTTATAAGTCACGATATTTGGGGACCTGCATAACCTTTTTTGTCTTTCCCTGCTTTGCTCAAATAATTCACTTTCAGAAGAATTAATTTCCATCTCACTCTGTGCTTCACTATGGTTTTTGTCACTACTAGTGCTATCATTTGAAACACATGGATCATAAATGCTATCTACAGGATTTACATTTTCTTCTGACTTATTGATATTTTCAGTACCCTTTTTACATGTACGTTTTTTATACTGAGGTACATTGTCTCTATAGTAACACCCAGGTCTTTCTACCTCTTCTCCCTCTGATTCTTCTCCTCTGGGCACATTACTACGTTTTACATTTTTTTGGTTCTTTTGCTCTAAATGATCAGAACTTTCATGTTGCACATTTTCAAAACGTATTTCTTGTCCAATGGGAAGTAAGTGCTGCCTGTGATAGGTTAAAATGGCTCCTTCCCCATTCTCTTGTTTAATTTTATACACTGGAAGATCATTGAATTTTTCAATAACTACAAAAGGGTCTTCTCTCCATCTGTTAGCTATTTTACATTTTCTAGGGGCGCCTAGATTTCTTAGCAAAACCCTGTCTCCAGGAGCTAACAAATGGTTGCGTACATTTTTGTTATATCTGGTTTTGTTTTTTAATTCTACTTTTTCAGCTGTTTTGTTAGCACAGTCATAAGCCTTTTGTAGTTCATCTCTCAATTTTGTCACATATTTAGTATGAGGTAAGTATGATTTATTGGTTGCAGGTGTTACACCCATACACACGTCTATAGGAAGCTTGGCCTCTCTTCCAAACATTAAAAGGTAGGGTGACATTTCGGTTGTCTCATTTTGAGTGCAATTATAGGCATGGACAAGGCGGTTAATGTGTCTCTTCCAGTAGTTTTTATCTTTTGGGTTCAATGTCCCCAGCATATTTAGTAATGTCCGATTGAACCGTTCAGGTTGTGGGTCCCCCTGCGGATGATATGGCGTTGTTCTGGATTTCTTTATCCCACAAATTGAACAAAGTTCTTTTATCAGGTAGTTCTCAAACTCTCTCCCTTGGTCTGTATGAATTCGATTTGGAAGACCGTAGTGGATAAAGAATTTGTCCCACAAGGTATTCGCCACCGTAGTAGCCTTCTGGTTTGGTGTTATATATGCCTGGGCATACCTGTTGAAATGATCTGTGATCACCAGTATGTGACATTTTCTTCCAGGTTCTACTTCCAAGGTGAGGAAATCCATACAAATCAGGTCCAAAGGTCCACTGCTCTTGATGGATTCTAGCGGTGCAGTTTGTTTTGTAACTGTTTTGCGGATAACACAGTTGCCACAAGTATGGCAATATTCTTCAATTTCATTCCTCATCCCTGGCCAGTAAAATCTTTTATTCACTAAGTTTAGAGTCTTTTTGTATTCAAGGTGGCCATGATCATCGTGTAGAGCTTTAAGCACAACACTTCTGTACTTGGTGGGCAGTACAAGTTGGTACACTTTCTTCCCATCACCTTTTATCATCTCACGATGCAACAGTCCATTTTTTACCACCAATTGTTTTCTTTGTCTTTCAAGTATTTGGATACCCTTTGAAGTTACTCTCGTAGAGGAATTGAGATTGGTTTTATGTAATCTAGAGAACACATGTCCAATATCACGGTCCAAGTATTGTTCCTTTCTCATATGTTTCCGTCTGATATTCGGTAATCCTTCCATTTCCAGGTTACTGATCCAACAATAAGAAAGTGGTAGTGCTGAGGGTGTCACTCCCAATGATGTTAGTACCTCTTCCCCAGCTATCTCTTCAGTCTTTATTTGGTGACACACTCCTTTTACATCTCCTAGGGGTACTTCTATCCATTCTTCACTTTGATCATCAGCTGGTTGATTTGGAATTCTTGATAAGCAGTCAGCATCAATAATACTCACACCAGGTCGGTACTTCAAAGTAAAGGTATACAAAGCCAAGGCTGCAAGCCACCGGTGTCCGGTTGCATCAAGTTTTGCTGTGGTTTGAACATAGGTTAAAGGGTTATTGTCTGTGTGAACTTCAAACTCTACCCCGTACAGATAGTCATGAAATTTCTCAACTACACACCATTTGAGAGCCAGAAACTCTCATTTGTGAGTGGGGTACTTTCTTTCACTTGGAGATAATCCTCTGCTGGAGAAAGACACAGGCCTCATCCCATCTTGATGCTGTTAATATAACACCCCTCCGATTCCTTCTTGTAAGGCGTCAATGTGTAACACATAAGGAAGTGAAGGGTCGGCATAAGCTAACACAGGGGCATCCGTCAGCTTCTCCTTGAGATCTCGAAAGGTCTTCTCACAAGAGTCATCCCATCTGTCTCCAAACAACTCTCCTGGCTTGTACCATTTCTGGGGGTTTGCTGTCTGTTCTGCTTTCTTCTTGTTGTTGTTTGGTGGGTACCCTTTAGTCAAATCAGTAAGCGGTTTGGCAATCTTTGAGTAGTTTGGTACGAATCTCCTGTAATAGCCACAAAATCCTAAGAAGGATCTAAGTTCTTTCAATTTACAGGGACGTGGCCAATTCCTTACGGCTTCAACCTTGTCAGGATCAGTCGACACTCCTTCTCTCCCCACAATGTGTCCCAAATACTTTACAGAGGAGCAACACAACTGACATTTGTCCAAGGATAACTTCAATCCTCCTTCTATGAGTCGGTCCAGCACTTTGAGTAGACGTTGATTGTGCTCTGCCAAAGAACTTCCGAATACAATGATGTCATCTAAGTAGACTATTACTTCCCGGTAGTTCATGTCTCCTAATATTCTTTCCATTGTTCTTTGGAATGTGGCCGGTGCACCCTTTATGCCTTGAGGCATTTTAAGAAATTCGAAAAATCCCAGTGGACAAATAAAAGCAGTTTTTTCTCGATCTTTAGATGACATGGGGATTTGGTAGAATCCATTCCGTAGGTCTAATACTGAAAACCACTTGCTCCCTTGTAACGAATCCAAGGCCTCATCGATCTTCGGTACTGTGTATTGATCAGGTACAGTTCTGGCATTCAGTGTTCTATAATCTATACACATGCAGATCTTTCCATTCTTCTTCTTTGCGATTACAATGGGGGATGCGTATGGGCTTCTGGATTCTATGATGATTTGGTTTTCCAGCAGTCCTCTAAGATGCAACCGGACATCAACAAAATCAACGGGGGCAATCCTTCTTGATCTTTCTCTGAATGGACGTTCATCTGTTAGTTTGATAGAATGTTCTACTCCCTTGGCCTCTCCTAAATCCCACTCTCCAGTGGAAAACACGGCTTTTCGCATCTTTAACTCTTTTATTAAGGAAGTTTTCTCTTCCTCACTGATGTCACTTTCTTTAAAACAGTTCTGAACTTCTTGGTCTATTTCTGTAGGTTGGGCTACAAGGGTGCATTTTACACCTGGTTCCTGCTTGGTTTTGTTCTGCCTCCACTCTTCTAAAAGCTGAAACCAATGGGTGTTTGTCCCGATGATAACTGGGGGGTCAGGGTTTCCTCCTCTTAATTCTGGACATACGAGGGCCATAAGAGGGACTTGTATTAATTTTTCTTCTGCTTCCTTATTAAATTCCACTAACACCTGTACATATCCTAAATAGGGGTACTTCTCTTCACTTAAACCCCAAATGACCAGTCCACTTAATGGGTGTATCGGTTCTTCTGGGATGTTTTTTCGATACCAGCTTTCAAAAATGATGGACCCGCTATCAAGCAAGACATCACAATGTTTCTCATTTATGGTGGCATTAATTACAGGGGAAGATCCCATAGGGCCATCAGGAATTCTTCCTTCCCACCAATTACTCCCCATAGTGCGACAACATACTTCTAGGGGGACTGAGAGGGGCTCACAGTCCTCCCTCGTCCGTTTCCCTGCACAGTACTATTCTGATCATTGGTGGAATTGGTATTAACACCACGCTGGAAATTTCTGCTAGCATTACATTCGTAAGCTCGGTGTCCCATCCTTCCACATCTAAAACACCCCCGACTAGCAATATTGTTTAATCTCCCCATCCCTCTTATGGATGTATTATTGTTCCTAGGTGGGGAATTCACAGATTGTTGGCTACTGCTGTGAGAGGCAATAAATTGCTCCAATTTTTTATTCTGACCCTCTATCATTTTTACAACTCTTTCTTCAAAAGAGTTCACTTCTGCCGTGGGTTGTACTATCTTTACTTTTTTTACTGTCTTTTCCCTTATTTCAATTAGGACTTCTTCTTGTGTAATTTCTTTTAACAGTTCATTGAAACTGGGAGGGGGTTCCTGTGCACTAGAACATCTTAGTTTCTGAGCTACATAGTCTGTATTTAGAGCCCCCCGTAATAACTGTTTTATCCGGCTTTTGTCTACCTCTGTTCTGGGTATACCACCCTTATCCACAATTTTGTATAACAGTTTATCTAACCGTATAAGGTATGCGCTCAACTTTTCCCCTTGATCTTGAAACGTACTGTGCAATCTGGACATCAAATCTTCTACACTTTCCAGGGTACCATAAGCATAGTCTAGTGCTTCAAAGTAGGTGTCTAAAGTAGCTTGTGGGTTGCTTCTCCGTGCAGCTTGTATAATGCCCATAGCAGGGCTCCGTAGACTCTCCACTACTCTCTGCTTCTTTATATTATCTGGACACCGTCATTCATCTGCTTGTTGAATGGCAGCCTCCTTCCAGGCTTCATAAGCCTCCTCTCCTGTGGGTACAGGTATAATCCCAGAGAAGATTCTCAATCTTCTATAACTGCCCTCTTAGTGCCAACGTTCCAATTGAGTGACTACTCTGTCTACTATAGTCTCGAATTGACTGCCATTTAGGTTTGTATAATTTTCTTGAGTTGTTCTATTAGCATCACCCCTCTCATTTCCTTCTCCAGACATGGATGCAGACGCATGTGCACTTGCAGCCTCTTCTTCTGTTACTTTAGGCCACATAATGTGCCATCTCCTCCCTGTCTCCCTGTCAGCTATAATCATTAATGGTATTAATTCACTGTCTAATTCCTCGTCAGTCTCAATTAACCCCTTACCGACGCAGCCTGTTTTTGCCTTCTTGACAGAGCCCTTTTTTTCAAATCTGACATGTATCACTTAAGTGGGGATGACTTTTTTTTGCTTTTACTTATCCCAGTGATTTTGAGATTGTTTTCTCGTGACACATTGTACTTCAAGATAGTGGTAAATTTTGGTCGATACAGTCTGTGTTTTTTTGTGAAAAATACCAAAATGTCGTAAAAAAATTGAAAATTTAGCAATTTGCAAAATGTTACATTTTCTGCTTGTGAGACAAATAATCATACCACTCAAAATAGTTAATAACTAACATAGACCATATGTATACTTTATGTTTCCATCATTATTTCAACCTCCTTTTAATTTTTTTGGACACTAGGAGGCTTAAAATATGAATAGCAAATTCTAAAATTTTCAAGAAAATTTCAAACACTGATTTTTTTAGGGACCAGTTCAGTTCTGATGTGACTTTGAGGGACTTGTATGTGAGACACCCCCATAAATGATGCCATTTCAAAAACTGCACCCCTCACAGTATTCAAAACAGCATTTTGGAAGTTTGTTAACCCTTTAGGTGTTTCACAGGAATTAAAACAAAGTGTAGGTGAAATTTCAAAATTTCATTTTTTTAGCAGATTTTCAATTTTAATACATTTTTCTAAGGAACACAGTAGATTTTACTAGAGAAATGTGACTAAAAATTGATTCCCCCAATTCTTTTGTTTTCATAAATATCCTATATGTGGCCCTAGTGTGCACGTTGACCAAACCACAGGTTTCATAATAGAAGGAGCACCTACTTGATTTTGGAGCCTCCTTTTTATGAGATTATTTTTTAGGCACCATGTAGGTTTCTAGGCACCATAAGATGCTAAAAGTTAGGAACCCCCCCACAAGTGACCCCATTTTGCAAACTACACCCCTCAGGGAATTCATCTAGGGGTATAGTGTACATTTCAAACCCCCAGGGGTTTCACCAATTTTGGTACAACTGGGCTGTGAAAATGAAAAATTACATTTTTTTACACAAAAATGCCGTTCTGGCTCAAAATTTTTCATTTTAACAAGGAATGAAGGAGACAAAGCACCCCAAAATCTGTGCCGCAATTTCTCCCGAGTACGGCAATGCCTCATATGTGACCAAAAAATACCATTTGGGTGCATGGCAGGACTCAGAAGGGAAGGAGTGATATTTGGATTTTGCAGCACAGATTCTGGTGGAATGAATGGTGGGTGCTATGTCGCATTAGCAAGACCCCCGAAGCACCAATACAGTGGAACCCCCCCACAAGTGACCCCATTTTGCAAACTACACCCCTCAGGGAATTCATCTAGGGGTATAGTGTACATTTCAAACCCCCAGGGGTTTCACCAATTGTGGTACAACTGGGCTGTGAAAATGAAAAATTACATTTTTTACACAAAAATGCAGTTCTGGCTCAACATTTTTCATTTTCACAAGGAATGAAGGAGACAAAGCACCCCAAAATCTGTGCCGCAATTTCTCCCGAGTACGGCAATGCCTCATATGTGACCAAAAAATACCATTTGGGTGCATGGCAGGACTCAGAAGGGAAGGAGTGATATTTGGATTTTGCAGCACACATTCTGGTGGAATGAATGGTGGGTGCTATGTCGCATTAGCAAGACCCCCGAAGCACCAATACAGTGGAACCCCCCCACAAGTGACCCCATTTTGCAAACTACACCCCTCAGGGAATTCATCTAGGGGTATAGTGTACATTTCAAACCCCCAGGGGTTTCACCAATTTTGGTACAACTGGGCTGTGAAAATGAAAAATTACATTTTTTTACACAAAAATGCAGTTCTGGCTCAAAATTTTTCATTTTCACAAGGAATGAAGGAGACAAAGCACCCCAAAATCTGTGCCCCAATTTCTTCCGAGTACGGCAATGCCTCATATGTGACCAAAACATGGCAGGACTCAGAAGGGAAGGAGTGATATTTGGATTTTGCAGCACAGATTCTGGTGGAATGAATGGTGGGTGCTATGTCGCATTAGCAAGACCCCCGAAGCACCAATACAGTGGAACCCCCCCACAAGTGACCCCATTTTGCAAACTACACCCCTCAGGGAATTCATGTAGGGGTATAGTGTACATTTCAAACCCCCAGGGGTTTCACCAATTTTGGTACAACTGGGCTGTGAAAATGAAAAATTACATTTTTTACACAAAAATGCAGTTCTGGCTCAAAATTTTTCATTTTCACAAGGAATGAAGGAGACAAAGCACCCCAAAATCTGTGCCCCAATTTCTCCCGAGTACGGCAATGCCTCATATGTGACCAAAAAATACCATTTGGGTGCATGGCAGGACTCAGAAGGGAAGGAGTGATATTTGGATTTTGCAGCACACATTCTGGTGGAATGAATGGTGGGTGCTATGTCGCTTTAGCAAGACCCCCGAAGCACGGTGAAATGATGAACCTAATAATCCATAGATGTGTGGTATATTTTAAAGCACTCCTTCATACATAGGCCGGGTTTGTCGGAGCAAGTTTCACAGTGGAAAATAGTTTGCTTTCGTATTCCCTTTTTATAGCAAACTTTGCACCTTTTTTTGTGTCCTGCCCTTTTTTCCAGTGGAGGGGATTTCGTTAGGAAAATGCTGCCCTGATACAATACGGGGGCCAGTACTAGAAGTACTGGGGCCAGTACTAGAAGTACTAGGGCCCTCTGCCTGCTGGTTCCCAAATATTAGGCCCTTTATGACTTCCTCTTGAAAGTGCATAAATGTCCCCGTCTGGCTGGTAGAACGGAATAGTACGTAAGCGTTATACAGTGCCATCTGGATGATATACACGGCCAGCTTCCTATACCATATTTTTGTTTTCCGCAGGGCACTGTACGGCTTCAGTACCTGATCTGAAAGATCCACTCCGCCCATGTACTTATTGTAATCTAGGATACAAATAGGTTTTGAGGTGTGGGTACTGGTACCTCGTACAGGGACGGAGGTGGTACTGTCTCCGTGAATTGTTGTCAGTATAAGGACATCCCTCTTGTCCTTATATTTGACCAACAACATATTTTTGGTGCATATTCCCCTGCTTTCACCCTTTCTCAGTAATTGGGCAACATGCGTTTTTGGGAGGCCTCTTTGGTTCTTGCGCACAATACCGCAAGCTGCTGTACCTCTTGAACCAAGGGCCTTAAACGGGGATGCTGGTGTAAAAGTTATCCACATAGAGGTGATAACCCTTATCCAGGAAGGGGTGCACTAAATCCCAGACAATCTTTCCACTAACACCTACGAGGGAGGGGGGGCATTCTGGCGGTTCAATTCTTGTGTCCTTCCCTTCATATACCCTAAACCTGTGGGTGTACCCTGAGGTACTTTCGCACAGCTTATACATTTTTATGCCATACCTTGCCCTCTTATTGGGAAGGTACTGGCGGAATTTAACCCTTCCTTTAAAATGTATAAGTGACTCGTCTATACAAATGAATTTTTGGGGGATGTACATCTCAGCAAATTTGGCGCTGAAATGATCAATGACCGGCCTGACTTTGAATAGCCGGTCAAAGGTGGGATCATCTCTGGGTGGGCACTGTGCATTATCGTTGTAATGCAAAAATTTAAGGATCGTCTCAAAACGAGTCCGGGTCATGGCCATACGATGAAGTGGGGTGCTGTACAGAACATCTGTACTCCAATATTGCCTAATTTCTGGCTTTTTAACTATGCCCATATGTAACACCAGACCCCAAAACGTCATCATCTCTACTGCATCTACAGGGGTCCACCTAGAAAATGATGACGTGGGGTTTTGGGCAATAAACTGCTGGGCATATAAATTACTTTGGTCCACCATTAAATTTATAAAATCATCAGAGAAAAAGACTTTGAAAAAGTCAATTTCTGTGAGGCCTGTAGTATCAAATTGGATTCCTGGGTTTGCCAAAAACTCAGGAACCTGGGGCTCAAAATTGTCTGGTGGTGGGGTCCATACGAGATCAATCATTGGGGGGGTTCTCAGCTGCTCTACGGGGGCGTCTTTGAGGGGGTCCCTCATCACTAGAGGAGGAAGAGGAGCTTAAGACGAATGCAAATTCATCGCTTTCTTCACTGGCTGTGTCAGTGTCAGAGGCAATAAGGGCATATGCCTCCTCCGCTGAAAACAGTCTTTACGATGATTGGGACATTTTTATTATTTTTGTGTAGGCGTGTATAGTGTAGGGGGGGGTACAAACTTTATTTCAACACGGGGGGTATGTAGTGTGTAAGTAGTGCTTTAACACGTGTAAGTTAAAAGAAAAAAAAAAGCTCCTGCGCCAAAAATTGAGCACAGATGTTGGTCAGTAACGTCCGTCACTGATCAGCGCTCAGCGGGCACAGGACACCCACAAAAGCACCGTGGGTGTAAAAAAATTTAAAAAAAAAGACTCCACAGCACCCTCCAAAAAAAAAAATTTAAAAAAACTTCTGATGAGTCAAAGACAACAGGAATTTGATCCAAAAAAAAAAAAATTAGATCAAAAATGCTGATCAGTGATGTACGTCACTGATCAGCGCTCAGCGGGCACAGGACACCCACAAAAGCACCGTGGGTGTAAAAAAATTTAAAAAAAAAGACTCCACAGCACCCTCCAAAAAAATGTTTTTTTTAAAAATGCTGATGAGTCAAAGGCAACAGTAATTTGATCCAAAAAAATGCTGATCAGTTAGTTTACACTGATCAGCACAAAAGGGGGGCAGCAGGGGGCAGCAGATACAAAATTATATCACACAATTTAAATCTCTGATACAATGACGCTGCTGCAGCAGCAGCAGCAGCACCAGCAGCACAAGCACCAGGAAGTCACAGCAGGAGCTGGCAGCACGGATGCCACCAACGCTGATCAGGTCAGTATAGGCACAGATGGGCACGGAGACCGCTCTGCAAGCTGTTCCTGACCGGAATGGCGGCTGCAGGGCTGTCTCCGTTATTACATTTGAGGTGTAATGGCTGTGATTGGTCCGTCGGTCCGACGGACCAATCACAGCCTTTGGGGGCAGGTGGGGTGAGGTGGGGTGACCACCAGTGACACCCTTACACCCGGTGGTGATTGGTGCTGTACTTAACAGCACCAATCACCACCGATCCCTGTGTCACCGGCGAACGTTATTCGCCGGTACACAGAAAACGCTGTAATTGGCTGTTCACATTGAACAGCCAATCACAGCGATCGCCGATGGGTGGGGGCATCGCTGCCCCCCCTGGGGAATGAGGGAAGATGTCTGCTGTCAGGGACAGCAGACATCGTCCCTCTGTCACCGCGTCTATAGACGCGGTGACAGTTTAATGGCATGACGTACATTTATGCCATGTGTCGGGAAGTACATCCCGACCATGACGTAAATGTACGTCAAATGTCGGGAAGGGGTTAATACAGCCACAACTTTACCCAAATCTCCTCTCCATTTATCTATCACTCTGGGTCTGACTACACCACATAGCCTATTTATTTTCTGTATTATTTTATCATCAGTAAATTCAGAGAAATTCCCTCCTACTACAAAACATTTATCCTCATCTTTTCCTTGAGCACCATTCATAAACATCTTTCCCTGACATAATCTCCATTTTATCCTGTGAAGTAACAGGCGTATATCCTGTATTCCGTATCTCAGCCAGTGCCTCCAAATGTAACCCTCCTATAAGCGTGAGGGTGACTGTTAATATAATGTGCCTCCACCCAAGTTTTAATAATGTATATGAGGATCACTTGGGAAACCTAATTTTCTCTGTCTTTCTTTCAATTAGATATCGGTGAATGGCGTCAAGGAAATACCCACAACTTGGTATGTATAATTTAGTAGTAATTTAATAAGAAACGGTATATACGTTAACTAAAGAAAATCACAGTACATTTCATATGTATAGTATTAATAACACTCTAAACCATTATAACTGTCTATACAATCAACATTGTGCATGTATTACAAAAAATTAGCTTTACCTTTCCCTAGGGTAATTACTGGCCAGTCTGTAGAAAAATACCTTCAATAAGCATCACTATATAATTACTATAACAGCATTTCGTTGGCACGCGTTGGGGCCCTTACTTTAAAAGAGATATGAACATGTAGGTACTTGCAGTCCTAGAATTTACTCTTTTGCTAATCTTCACTAGGTGATCCTAGCAATATAGGTAGAAAGTCTGTTATTCCTCCCTTTCCATTAATGTGAGTATTTACTCACAGAATGTATCTAAGATAGTCCTGCTCTCCTTCAGATAAAGAAACTTTTTATTATTGCTAGAAGCAATGACTTCAAATTGCCTTCCAAGCTGTCACTCTTTCTATAGTTTGTAGATGTTAGGCGCCGTACCTGGCGTCGCCGCCGTCCAGGTCCCACGGCAGCATCTGCGCTGCTAGGACGGCGGCCATCTTCCGACGCGCGTCATCAGGAAGCTTCAGGGATGTTGCTAGGCAACACCCCGAGCTTCCGCTCCGGCCGCTCCTGCAGGGGGAAGAATATGCAGAGCGTACAAGGAAGTGATGTCACCACAGGGGGTGGCTATTTCAAATATAAGCCGGCGTCTTTCTCTCACTGACGCCGGTTATAGCATTCTGTCAGCTGTTGCTAAGTTCGTGTTCCTGGTCCTGGTTCCTGTCGGAAGTTCCCTTGTTGTTCTCCGCCTGCTGTGCCTTGCCTGGTTTGTCCTGCCGTGTCTGGAATTCTGCCAGTGTTTCCAGCAGTGAGACTCATCGTCCTCAGAACTCTGCAGAGGCTTGTCTGGGATCCTGTAATCTTCCCAGATAAGTCAGGGGTTACCCTGTGTTTCTCCTCCTGCTGTTTGGCATCATTTTGCATTGGGTTTCTCAGTCAGCATTATTATCATTTCTCTTTATTATATCTCATCAGCATTGTTGCTATTTTATGATATTACCTTCTGGGCATTGTTGCCATTTCTTTATATAACATCTCACAAGCATTGTTGCCATTTTTCTATATAACATCTCACAAGCATTGTTGCCATTTTGTGTCACCTATTGAGCAGTATTGCTTCCCTGGGGTTTCTGGGAGTTCCTCGGTTCTGGGGTTTAGTTAGGCTGTCCCCTTGCTCTCTCCTGGCCTCGGCGGATGTGTTGTATTTTCCTAAGACCTGAGAAAAAGGAATTGAATCACCACCAGGTGATAAAGGCGCTGGAGAGATGGGGTGCTTTGTTGTTAGGCAGCTCACACGTAGGGGGGTTCAAGCCCCTGGGGTGGATATAGGAAAAAACCAAAAGGTTTGTGTGGAGCGCCAAATACAGTTAAAACACTGGATATTTGAAAAATAAGTGAATTTGATCAATTGGGTATCACAAAGTAAAAAACATTTAATAATCACAACAAATTAAAAACATATACAGTAATATGCACATTGATTTTAAACCTAAAAGACTGGTAATTGAGCTTTTGGTAGAATAGGCATACAGTAAACCACTTGTCGTATAAATGAATAAATGATAGGATACTTAAGTAAGTCACGCTTGTTCCAAAGTCTTGCTACTTGATGGTTTGGGTTTGTTGAAGTCCCAGTAAGGGGGGGCAAGGTAGGGTGGGGGATGGTGGAAGTCCGGATTGACTTGTACTTGTGGGATCCAGTTGGTCCTGCTGGAGACCTTGGTCTTTTGTTCCACTGGTGGGCTAGATGTAAATACCTCACTGCAGGGATGATAAGGCTCCAGAAGTTAGCAGGTGGGAGTCCCCAAATTGTACATCCAGATTGGAAGGATCAGCATGGATTGCTGGGTCCGTAATTAGGTTGGTAGCTGGTTCAAGGGGTGTTGGAAGTATCCAGATGGTGGTCAAAATTTGCAGACAAGGGTTAACCTGATGCGTTTCGTTGCGCTCTGGCAACTTTCTCAAAGGTATGCCACTGTTATCATGCTGTGGGTTTATATACTTGATAACAGGAAGTGCATCATCAACATACAGGAAGCAGTTACCCAATTGATCATAAAAAATTAAATACACAATAATAATAAATTTATATACATCTTGTAAACAATATCGATGTATTTAAGTCACATAGGAGGCAGTCTGATGGTTGTACATAACCTTAATAGGCATAAAAAGCATTAAGTGGGTTTCAAAAATGCCATTTCCGGTCGTTGGAACGCACGCCGCGTCCAACTTCCGGTTTTTGGAACGCACCATAGTAATCTATGGGGAAGCCATAGAGTTGTGGTACGCATGTTATATAACATATTTATTGGTTGTGCATTTGTGCGCTTCATTATTAAGGGCTTAAGTGGGATTGGGGGAGGGAGTCTCACAATTTTCGCGCTGTTTATAAACTGCGCTTAGAGCCGGCTATTTGGGTGCCGGAGCGTCACTTCCGGCGTGTGACGCGCACTTCCGGTGCGTGACACGCACAGAGGGAGTGAAATACTTCCTCATTGCGTTTCACTCCAGTGTTACTAAGCGCTGGAGGAGAATTACCATGGAGAAGTTACAAAAACAAACAAAAAGCCCCCAAAAAAGAATACCACACTTAAGGAAATATATATATATATATATATACAATCTAGCTAACGGACATTCCATTTTGCACCTGTATTCATAAAATGCACCATATGGATAATTTCATATAAGGGGTGTTATTCAAAAAGCTCCCACAAGGGGGAACCAAAGCGTATTGGTATCTCATAGAATACATGGGAAGAGGTATTGTTAGTATCAAGAAAGGGACATGAAAAAAAAATATATATATATATTAAATGGTAATAATAACAGTAATAATAATAATAATAAAGAGGGGATGGGGAATTGCAGTATGGTATAATTTATATAAATAGATGGAGTATAATAATTAAATATAAAATATATAGGAATAAAATATTTAAATTAATTGGAAAATGGAGTGTATTCAGAATATGGTTGGTACAGTGTCACACAAAATACCATAATGTGTGACAGTCACAGAGGGCATGCAGCTGCATCATAAGGAGAATCACAGCAACCATTATAGAGTGTGTATATAGGATGGACAATTTATACACATCAATATTATATTAGGTTTTTATTGGCCGAAAAAAACACATGTATATAGAGATATAATTACATTGAGCGTATAACATATAAACAAAAAAGCTGATTTGGATACACAGATTAGAGGTGGAGTGTTGAGATAGTAGTTACAGGCATACATTCAGTTCTACTTGATCATTGAGACCTTCCGGATGTATTGAGTTCATAATGTGCATCCAGTAGATCTCCTGACGACTAAGGATGTTAAAACGATCTCCTCCTCTCTCTGTGTTTTTAATGTGTTCCAGTCCTGTGACCTTCAAACATTTTGGGTCACCATTATGGTGATGGGCGTAATGTCTGGATACACTATGATCCAATTTTTTGTTCAGGATGTTCCTCCTGTGTTCGAGGAAACGCACTTTGATCGTTCTAGTGGTGCGACCTATGTAGTTCAAATTACATGAGCAAGTGAGCATGTAGATTGCATAAGAGGTCTCACAATTAATAAAAGTTTTTATTTTGTGTGTTTTATTTTCTGCTGTTACAATCCATTGTGTTTTGTTACAGATGTGTTGACAGGTAATACAACGGTTTTTATTACATCTGTAACAACCAAAGAGAGATTTGGAAATGGATTGTAACCAATTCGCATCTTTAGGTTCATTCTTTGTATTTTTGTAAAAACTAGGTGCCAGCAGATTCTTAATGGCTTTATTTCTCTTAAAAATGAACTTTGGCTTTCTTGGTAAATTGTCCCTCAGTATGGGGTCACATTTCTGTTTCTTCAGCATCAAGAATAGCTTTATTAATTAGATGTTGTGGATATCCCCTCTCTATAAAGGCAGAGGCCATGCTGTTACTTTGTTCACGGAATACAGATATATCGGAACTGTAATTAATAAAGCTAATTAATAAAGCTATTCTTGATGCTGAAGAAACAGATAGAACAAAATTACTGATCCCTAAAAATAAAAATGGTAAAAATAAAAAGACCTTGGAGGAAGGAGATTTGGAGATGGAAGTCCCATTCATCTCTACCTTCAATACTGAATCTACCCAAATAAAACACATTATCAATAAAAATTATAATCTTTTAAAATGTGACCCCATACTGAGGGACAATTTACCAAGAAAGCCGAAGTTCATTTTTAAGAGAAATAAAACCATTAAGAATCTGCTGGCACCTAGTTTTTACAAAAATACAAAGAATGAACCTAAAGATGCGAATTGGTTACAATCCATTTCCAAATCTCTCTCTGGTTGTTACAGATGTAATAAAAACCGTTGTATTACCTGTCAACACATCTGTAACAAAACACAATGGATTGTAACAGCAGAAAATAAAACACACAAAATAAAAACTTTTATTAATTGTGAGACCTCTTATGCAATCTACATGCTCACTTGCTCATGTAATTTGAACTACATAGGTCGCACCACTAGAACGATCAAAGTGCGTTTCCTCGAACACAGGAGGAACATCCTGAACAAAAAATTGGATCATAGTGTATCCAGACATTACGCCCATCACCATAATGGTGACCCAAAATGTTTGAAGGTCACAGGACTGGAACACATTAAAAACACAGAGAGAGGAGGAGATCGTTTTAACATCCTTAGTCGTCAGGAGATCTACTGGATGCACATTATGAACTCAATACATCCGGAAGGTCTCAATGATCAAGTAGAACTGAATGTATGCCTGTAACTACTATCTCGACACTCCACCTCTAATCTGTGTATCCAAATCAGCTTTTTTGTTTATATGTTATACGCTCAATGTAATTATATCTCTATATACATGTGTTTTTTTCGGCCAATAAAAACCTAATATAATATTGATGTGTATAAATTGTCCATCCTATATACACACTCTATAATGGTTGCTGTGATTCTCCTTATGATGCAGCTGCATGCCCTCTGTGACTGTCACACATTATGGTATTTTGTGTGACACTGTACCAACCATATTCTGACTACACTCCATTTTCCAATTAATTTAAATATTTTATTTCTATATATTTTATATTTAATTATTATACTCCATCTATTTATATAAATTATACCATACTGCAATTCCCCATCCCCTCTTTATTATTATTATTATTATTATTACTGTTATTATTACTATTTAGTATATATATATTTTTTTCATGTCCCCTTCTTGATACTAACAATACCTCTTCCCATATATTCTATGAGATACCAATACGCTTTGGTTCCCCCTTGTGGGAGCTTTTTGAATAACACCCCTTATATGAAATTATCCATATGGTGCATTTTATGAATACAGGTGCAAAATGGAATGTCCGTTAGCTAGATTGTATATATATATATTTCCTTAAGTGTGGTATTCTTTTTTTGGGGCTTTTTGTTTGTTTTTGTAACTTCTCCATGGTAATTCTCCTTAGTAACACTGGAGTGAAACGCAATGAGGAAGTATTTCACTCCCTCTGTGCGTGTCACGCACCGGAAGTGCGCGTCACGCGCCGGAAGTGACGCTTCGGCACCCAAATAGCCGGCTCTAAGCGCAGTTTATAAACAGCGCGAAAATTGTGAGACTCCCTCCCCCAATCCCACTTAAGCCCTTAATAATGAAGCGCACAAATGCGCAACCAATAAATATGTTATATAACATGCGTACCACAACTCTATGGCTTCCCCATAGATTACTATGGTGCGTTCCAAAAACCGGAAGTTGGACGCGGCGTGCGTTCCAACGACCGGAAATGGCATTTTTGAAACCCACTTAATGCTTTTTATGCCTATTAAGGTTATGTACAACCATCAGACTGCCTCCTATGTGACTTAAATACATCGATATTGTTTACAAGATGTATATAAATTTATTATTATTGTGTATTTAATTTTTTATGATCAATTGGGTAACTACTTCCTGTATGTTGATGATGCACTTCCTGTTATCAGGTATATAAACCCACAGCATGATAACAGTGGCATACCTTTGAGAAAGTTGCCAGAGCGCAACGAAACGCGTCAGCTTAACCCTTGTCTGCAAATTTTGACCACCATCTGGATACTTCCAACACCCCTTGAACCAGCTACCAACCTAATTACGGACCCAGCAATCCATGCTGATCCTTCCAATCTGGATGTACAATTTGGGTACTCCCACCTGCTAACTTCTGGAGCCTTATCATCCCTGCAGTGAGGTATTTACATCTAGCCCACCAGTGGAACAAAAGACCAAGGTCTCCAGCAGGACCAACTGGATCCCACAAGTACAAGTCAATCCGGACTTCCACCATCCCCCACCCTACCTTGCCCCCCCCTTACTGGGACTTCAACAAACCCAAACCATCAAGTAGCAAGACTTTGGAACAAGCGGGACTCACTTAAGTATCCTATCATTTATTCATTTATACGACAAGTGGTTTACTGTATGCCTATTCTACCAAAAGCTCAATTACCAGTCTTTTAGGTTTAAAATCAATGTGCATATTACTGTATATGTTTTTAATTTGTTGTGATTATTAAATGTTTTTTACTTTGTGATAACCAATTGATCAAATTCACTTATTTTTCAAATATCCAGTGTTTTAACTGTATTTGGCGCTCCACACAAACCTTTTGTTTTTTTCCTTTTCCTAAGACCTGCCTGTAGCGGAGTGGGGCGGACCTAATACGCCCTTCAGCCGAGACGGGCCCAGGTGAAGCCTAGCACAGCACACGTCCGTCAACCCCAGCCAGAGGCAACGGAGTTAGGTTGCCGGGGATACTCCCAAAATCCTTACATTATAACCGGCCAGACTAGGATCCCCCAGCGGTTCTGGAGGATCTCCCTGTACTCAGTTATTGTGCTCGGGTGTCTTTTGTATTTTCACCCATCATGGATCCCTCAGCGGGGGGTCCAGCTCAAGTACTCTCTGATCAGGTCCGTCTCCTCACGCAGCAGATGGTGGAGTTGTCCCTGTGAGTGGAGACACAGGAGGAGGTCAGAAGAGTAGTCCCTGCTAGTCTTCAATCTGTCAAAGAACCTAAGATGAATCTACCCGATCGCTTTTCTGGCGACCGGAAATTGTTCTTAAATTTTAGGGAGAGCTGTAAATTATATTTCCGTCTCCGTCCCGCCTCCTCAGGCTCCGAGACTCAGAAGGTTGGGTTGGTAGTCTTCCTACTCCAGGGGGATCCACAAACATGGGCCTTTGGTTTAGGGGCAGATAGTCCTGAGCTCAGTACTGTGGATGCATTTTTTACAGCTATGGGGGTGCTGTATGATGATCCCGATAAGGCAGCCTCCGCTGAGGCTCATATTCGGGCCTTGAGACAAGGTCGCCGTACTGCAGAAGCCTACTGCTCCGAATTCCGTCGCTAAGCTGGGGATACTACTTGGAATGATCCTGCACTGCGGAGCCAATTCCGTCTTGGCCTTGCAGATCAGCTCAAAGATTTCCTGGTACAGTATCCGGCGGCAGCTTCTCTTGATGACTTGATGCAGTTGGTGGTCCGCATTGACAGACGCATCAGAGAGAGACGCTCTGAGCGAGAGTTGCCTTCCTATCCTCCGGCCGAGACAGGAGGGGAGCTGGTGGGCGGGTCTGAAGAACCAATGCAAATTGGTGCATCTCGCCTTTCAAACCAGGAGAAGGCACGTCGTCGCTCCCTTGGCTTATGTTTGTATTGTGGGGGTAAAGGGCACCTGGTGGGCACATGTCCAGAGCGTCCGGGAAACGCCAGGGCCTAGGGGTTAGGGGAGGAATCCTCTTAGGCAAGTCCCGCTTATCTCCCAATAATTCTCTTTTGTTATTAGTTTGTCTAGGTCTGGGGGTTCAACGGTGGGAATCCCAAGCCTTTGTGGATAGTGGAGCAGCCGGGAATTTCATTGATTCTCGTCTGGTTCAGGATCTTGCCATCCCACTAGTCCCTCTTCCTTCCGAGTTGTCTGTTTTTGGCTTGGATGGCAGTCTCCTTCCCAAGGGTCTAATTTCACATCGTACTGTGCCCTTAGACCTAAGCATAGGGTCTACCCATTCTGAGAGTTTAGAATTTCTCGTTATTCACAGTCCCTTAGCTCCTGTGGTGCTTGGTTTACCTTGGTTAAAATTATATAACCCTCATTTCGATTGGCGGACTGGGGAACTGTTGCGGTGGGGGGAGTCATGCGCTGACTCATGTCTACACCTCCCTGTCAGGGTCTCAAGTTTCGCCAATCCTCTGCTCCCTGCTCCATATGTTTCTTTTTCTGACGTCTTTTCCAAAAAAGAGGCCGAGACCTTACCTCCCCATCGGCCTTACGACTGTGCCATCAGTCTCCTTCCTCAGGCTAAGTTACCCAAGGGTCGTTTGTACACATTGTCCTTACCCGAAGCTAAGGCGATGGAGGAGTATATTGCTGACAACTTAAAGAAAGGCTTTATTCGTCCCTGAAAATCTCCTGTGGGGGCGGGGTTTTTCTTTGTCGGCAAGAAAGATGGTACGTTACGTCCGTGTATTGATTACAGACAGCTAAACTTAATTTCTGTTAAGAATTCTTACCCGTTGCCTCTGATCTCTGTTTTATTTGATCAATTGCGCTCTGCTACTGTTTTTTCTAAGATTGATCTCCGAGGTGCGTATAATTTGATTAGAATCAAAGCAGGGGATGAGTGGAAGACTGCTTTTAACACTCACACTGGTCATTATGAGTACCTCGTGATGCCCTTTGGTTTGGCCAATGCTCCAGCGGTCTTTCAAGACTTCATTAATGACGTCCTCTGGGACTTTTTGGGGGTTTTTGTGGTCGTTTATCTGGACGATATCTTGATTTTTTCTTCTTCTTTAGAGCAACATAGAATACATGTTAAAAGGGTTTTACAGAGACTCAGAGAAAACTGTCTTTATGCCAAACTCGAAAAGTGTGAGTTTGAGGTCCATAGTATTTCCTTCCTTGGCTAGATTATTTCCCCGGAGGGCTTCTGTATGGATCCTGCCAAAGTTCAGGCTATCATGGATTGGGTAGCAAGGAAGATTTGTATCATGCACAGGATAAGACAAACATAGAACAAAATAATTAAAGAATAACCAACGTAACTTAATTTTATATCAATAATATACGATAGTTACTTTGTGTTGGAGGTGCCCCCAGGAATCAAGTACTCGAATACTTAGAAAAGGGAGAAACAGCCAACCACTTGAAGAGTGGGAAGCTGTTCACAGGAGGGATTCCTTGTGGGAGGCACAATGTCCAATTGAGTCCCTTTACACCTCAATTGGACATTCTCTTGGTCTAGAAGCTATCAGGTACTTTCTGCACATGGAAGGAATGGGGGACTTTCAGAAATTCATCCTTAAACTTCTGCAGTTCATACTATACCACAACTACTTTGTCTTCAATGACCGCTTCTACCTCCAAGTCAGGGGTACAGCTATGGGGGCGGCCTGTGCGCCCACATATGCAAACCTCTTTCTTGGTTGGTGGGAGCGGGAACATGTCTTTAAAGACGACAATGATATCTTGACCCAGAAAGTCATTCTCTGGCTTAGATATATCGATGACGTTATGATCATCTGGGATGGCACTGAACAAGAACTCACAGAATTCATGATACGTTTGAATAACAACAATTTAAATCTAAGATTCACTTATGAGTTCAGTAAAGATACCATCTCCTTCCTGGACCTGAGGATATACCGAGACCATGGCGACCAGATAGCTACCAAACTGTTTCGCAAACCTACAGCGACCAACAGCGTCCTACACAATTCCAGTTCTCATTTTCCCCCGACCGTCAGGAACATCCCCAAAGGCGAGTTCTTGAGGCTGAAAAGAAACTGCTCAAGTGAAGATGAGTTTAACAAACAGAGTTTGGAACTATCCTCACGCCTGAGGGATCGGGGCTACAGCAATAGGCTTATCAAGAAATCTAAATCAGCCATAATGGCGCTTGACCGTGACAAATTGGTCTTTGAGACCAAAGTGAAACAAACCAACAGCGCCCCAAGATTTGTAGGTGATTTCTGCAGCAATTGGAGGGAAATGAGAGACTGCATCCAAAAACATTGGCACATTCTTAAGTCTGACCCTGATCTTTTCACAGATCTTGGTGATACTGTCTCTATGAGTTGGAGAAGATCCCCCAACCTTAAGGATGCTCTAGTGAAAAGCCACTTCATCCCGAAACCCAGAAAAGACCCTACCTGCAAAGGCACATTCGCATGTGGCTCTTGTAAGATCTGCAGCCTAGTGACAACCACTACATCGGTCACAGACAAATATGGAAGACTGCACCACATCAATGATTATTTTAACTGCAGAACAACAAACGTTATCTACTGTATCACATGCTCATGTGGGATGAAGTACATTGGCATAACTACTAGGATGCTGAAGAACAGGATTCTCGAACATCTAGGCACGATAAGGAACGCTTCCAGAGACATGGCCAACATGAAACAAATCACCACGGTAGCAAGACATTTTCATCGATACCAAGACAACAGGCAACAGCACAAAATGGGTGTGTTTTGTCTAGAAAAGATACATCTGGGTATACGTGGTGGAGACATCATGAAAGAACTTCTCAGAAAGGAGAGCAAGTGGACTTTCTATCTAGGTACCCTTGCCCCTTACGGCCTCAACGAACACATAAATTACAATATCTTCTTGTAATTGTTAATTTTAAAAACACCAGATAATAATCAGTCTTCAGGATGCCTAACATTATATGGCGGATTTGTTACTTCCAGAACTGTATTAATATCCCATCATAGATCCAACCGGTGGGGTCTTTTTATATACCCTCAACTTACTTTCATTACTCTTTTCTCATTGTAATCTTCTATTTCCACTGTGTCACTTATAACAAACTGTATCCATTAACTCTATTTATGTTTGCATTTTTCTCCTTTATCTCATTATTCTACAAGTTACCATTCAATTTTCTCCACACTATTTAATTTTGTCGTGCACTTTTGCCTCTGTTCACCCTACACTTTTTATCAATGATTTTTGCACAACTTTTCCACATTTGATATTTTTATTTTATTGTATTTATTTTATTTTTGCTGCACTTGACACTTCTTGCCAGATACTAGTGTTATTATTTTTCTATATTTATATCACTACATCCACTTTAATTCATTTCCAATGTTTACACACTAAATATTGGTATTTACACCTATGTTCTCCACATAGGACACAATTTTACTGCATTACGACTCTAAATGTCACCCATATGACCACACTTATTTCCACGTAATGTTCACCCTACTTCCCCCCCCCCTTTTTTTACATTTCAATTTTAAACATTTGTTTTGTTTATCAGATCTAATATACATCCACACCCACTTACCCCATATTTTCCTCCTCACTATACACTGATCACACATCGATGTTTCCACAACTCACCAACCTATTTTATTCCTCTACTTTTATGACTATATTATCAATCACTGTTGGTATATAACCCCCATTTTATTAATTATTTCGTTCACTAATATTTCCATTTTTGCTGTATAAACTTATTATCATAACAACAATCGTATTTATTCTTAAACAAATCCCAGACTGTTACACTCTTATTTTCATCATTATACTCTCTTTTCTATTAATTGAGGCTGATACTGCATTCATAATTAATTCTGCTACTTGTCTCACATAGTATGCCTCCGCTTTTCAGCCTGATTGATTCAATTAAGCCATCTTAGGGAACCACAGCCATTCGGCTTTGCCCCTCAGCTGAAATACATACCAATCAGCTACCCTTAAATACCTGACCTCGCGCACACCACGTTAGGCTTTCAGGTGACCAAGCCCACGTGGTGAAACGCGTTCTGAAGGACCGTAGCAGTTTCCCTTCTCTATGGGGAACTGACAGTCCAGCTATTGAGATCGTTCCAGCACACCCGGCGGGGTGACAGGTATCCTTTCTCTTCCCCCTCTTCCTTCTCTGTGCACAGCGGCATCCGTCAGTGGCGCATCTCAGCCCTGCACTGTAATCCACATCAGGGCTGACCTAACACCGCGCAAGCTGGTTCCCGTGCACACTTGCTTTTCGCTCCCTGCTGTGTGCCGCTCTGTCAGTCGCACCCCCGGCCGCTCGTTGAAGACGGGAGGGCTGTCATTGACATCGGGTTTTTCTTACACACTGCACCTCGCTGTCTCGCTGCCTCTCTCTACACAGCATTAATTTTACTTTTTTATATTAGCCAAACCATCAGCTATTACTTCTATCTAGCTATAAAGGCTAATGCAAAACGCTTATGCTATTGCTGTTATCTAAGGGTTAATTGGCCCTAGTCTGAAACACAGCTATTGTACCAGCGTTATTAGCAACAGTTTACTAAATGCTGCTTGATACACACAACAAACATTGGTGACCGCTTATTTGTCTACTAAAAACACTGTTTGAAACATATTGTTTGATCTGTTAATCTGTTACGTTTTTACTGGTCCAATTAGACGTTTATTACTGTATGAATTACAGCATCTGCTGTGTCAATTTATCGTTTATTACTGTGTTAATTACAGCTATTTGCTGTGTCAATTTGTGACCATCCACCGGTCCAGTTAAATGTCTGCTTATGTTGAATATACATTAATTGCCTCATTAACTAGAAATCATTATTCTCTTATACGTACCGAACAATTTTGTTTCCCCTCTCTGGTAAGAACCATTTGTTTCACACCAGCCACATCCATAGACGGTCAATTAACAGACTAATTGTATCATCTGTGTACGGCAGCTATTTACTCTTTCAATATAATTTGCATTTATTAAACATTTATTACTGCTTTCTTACTCGTTGTTGGAGAGACTTTCTGGTAGCGAATTTCAGTTCTGCAATGATGTTTTATCAGGGCTGACCTAACTCTACATACAGAAGTGTCCTCCTAACACCTAACTATTTTTCTGTCGGTGTGTCTACTTCTTCTCTCACTCGCCGTCCGCTCAAATAAATTCTTTTGATGACGTTGGGCAGCAGAAAGGAGTGACTTTAACACGCTGTACTTTTACTTTTCTCCCACCTCTACAAGGATACCTGGTTTACTCTATTATCTCAAAAAACAAAAGTTTTTCCCAATAATATTCATTACCCCTAACGGGTACTTTTTGTGATTTCCTGTATTTTATTGTACTGTACTATTAACTTCTTAAATTATAACTCTAATCACAATCAGTTCAATAAGCTGGACGTCTCATTTGTTGTCCTATTTAAGGACACTAAACGGTCTTACACCAACAGTGTATGTACTAACTAATAACACCACTAACTGCCACTGCTCAGACATAAATTTATTCTGACACTAAGTAGCAGTAATCCCCCTTTTTTTTGTCTATCCAATTTATCTATTATAGACAGTTTATTATGTGTGAATCATCTTTCTCTTTTTTTGAGCTATTATTTTAAACAATTGGAATTAAAAGTTACGTTTTAACTCATTCATTATCTCGTACAACAGTAAAAGTGTGCCTCCCACAAGGAATCCCTCCTGTGAACAGCTTCCCACTCTTCAAGTGGTTGGCTGTTTCTCCCTTTTCTAAGTATCATGGATTGGGTACAGCCCACTACTCTAAAAGCAGTCCAGAGGTTTCTGGGGTTCGCGAACTACTATCGCAGGTTTATTCCTGCGTTCTCAGATATTGTCGCGCCAATCGTTGCACTCACTAAGAAGGGTGCAGATCCCGCTCTCTGGTCTACAGAGGTCCATAATTCTTTCCGTCTTCTCAAAGAGGCTTTTATTTCTGCTCGTATCTTACGTCATCCAGATCCTGACCGCCCGTTTATTTTAGAGGTGGATGCCTCTGAAATTGGCATTGGGGCTGTGCTGTCGCAGGTAGATCCCAAGGATGGTCTTTTACATCCCTGTTCCTTCCATTCTCGTAAATTTTCTTCCGCAGAGTGTAATTACGATGTGGGGAACAGAGAACTGCTGGCCATAAAATGCGCTCTGGAGGTGTGGAGGCATTGGCTGGAGGGAGCCAAATTTCAGGTGACCATTTTCACTGATCATAAAAACCTCTCTTATCTTCAGGATGCCAAGAGACTTAGGGGGAAATTTACCAATATGAAAAACCTAGTTTTTCGTATTGGTATTTCCCCTACGGCTGCATACGACTGTTTGAGTCGTATGCAAAGTCGTGTTCCGGAGGGGAAATTACAAAGCAGTCAGATACGACTGCTTTGTAACCCTCCGATGGTGTAATGATTCGTATTAGCGGCCGTATATACGGCCGCTAATACGAATTATTTGTAGCAGTCTGCACGGATCAGTCAGATCCGTGCAGGCTGCAGTGTGTAAAAAAATAGAAAAATAAATAAATAAAAAAAAATACCGGCGTGGGGTCCCCCCCACAGCCGAAACCAGCACCAGTATCAGAAACCACCATTCTTTTGAATGGTGATTTCTGTCGTATCCTATCGATGGTGTAGGACATTCGTATTTGTAAATACAAATACGAATGTTCCATCTTTAGGACTACGAATTGTTGTATTTTTGGGATTGTAAATCCCGAAAATACAAATTCGTAAAAAAAAGGTTTATTTCTCCCTACGAATACACCTTTTTTCTACGAATCCATTTTGGTAAATGTCCCCCTTAATGCCCGTCAGGCAAGGTGGGCGTTATTCTTTGCTCGTTTCAATTTTCGTATCACCTTTAGGCCGGGTTCCCGAAATGTCAAGGCAGATGCCTTGTCTAGGAGTTGTTTAGGTCTTCAGGACAGGGAGTCGGCACTTGAGACCATTATCCCATCTTCTCGGATTCATGTTGGTATCGCGCAGACACTTTTGGATAAAGTCTTACAGGCACAAATGGAGGCACCCGACCTCACCCCTCCAGGGAGATTGTTTGTTCCCTCTAGACTCCGAGGGAAAGTCCTTGCTGAGTTTCATACGGCCAAGATGGCAGGTCATCCTGGTTGTGCCAAGACATTGGATTTAATCTCTCATTCAGTATGGTGGCCATCAATGAGAGGGGATGTGGAATCTTTCGTCAAGTCCTGCGAGGTCTGTGCCAGGAACAAGTCCCTCCGCACCCCTCCCACAGGTCAACTTCTTCCTTTATCTTGTCCGGAGAGACCGTGGACCCACATCTCCATGGATTTTATTGTAGATTTGCCTTCTTCCTCTGGTCATGATACCATCTGGGTAATTGTGGACCGCTTCAGCAAGATGACGCATTTTGTTCCCTTGGTCGGTCTTCCCTCCGCTCAAAGACTGGCTGCATTATTTTTGTTGCATGTCTTTCGCCTCCATGGGCTCCCCACAGATATTGTCTCGGATAGGGGGGTACACTTTGTCGCTAGGTTTTGGAAGTCCCTTTGTGCAGCTTTAAGCATCAACCTCAGTCCTTCTTCTGGGTATCATCCCCAGTCGAATGGACAGACTGAAAGAGTCAATCAAAACCTCAAGCAATTTTTAAGATGTTATGCTTCCAAGTGTCAGAACAAATGGTCAGAGCATCTGCCTTTCGCAGAGTTTGCATATAATAATGCATGGCATTCAGCTTCTAAAATGTCTCCGTTTTTCTGTGTCTCTGGTCAACACCCCAGAGCCAATTCTTTTGATCCCGGATCTTCCGGGGGTGGTTCTTGGTTGTCACAAAAGAGGGTCATTTGGAACAAGGTTCATAAGGCTCTTCTCGCTGCTTCAGCATCTGCCAAGCGGTTCTAAAAGTGTGAGTTTGAGGTCCATAGTATTTCCTTCCTTGGCTAGATTATTTCCCCGGAGGGCTTCTGTATGGATCCTGCCAAAGTTCAGGCTATCATGGATTGGGTACAGCCCACTACTCTAAAAGCAGTCCAGAGGTTTCTGGGGTTCGCGAACTACTATCGCAGGTTTATTCCTGCGTTCTCAGATATTGTCGCGCCCATCGTTGCACTCACTAAGAAGGGTGCAGATCCCGCTCTCTGGTCTACAGAGGTCCATAATTCTTTCCGTCTTCTCAAAGAGGCATTTATTTCTGCTCGTATCTTACGTCATCCAGATCCTGACCGCCCGTTTATTTTAGAGGTGGATGCCTCTGAAATTGGCATTGGGGCTGTGCTGTCGCAGGTAGATCCCAAGGATGGTCTTTTACATCCCTGTTCCTTCCATTCTCGTAAATTTTCTTCCGCAGAGTGTAATTACGATGTGGGGAACAGAGAACTGCTGGCCATAAAATGCGCTCTGGAGGTGTGGAGGCATTGGCTGGAGGGAGCCAAATTTCAGGTGACCATTTTCACTGATCATAAAAACCTCTCTTATCTTCAGGATGCCAAGAGACTTAGGGGGAAATTTACCAATATGAAAAACCTAGTTTTTCGTATTGGTATTTCCCCTACGGCTGCATACGACTGTTTGAGTCGTATGCAAAGTCGTGTTCCGGAGGGGAAATTACAAAGCAGTCAGATACGACTGCTTTGTAACCCTCCGATGGTGTAATGATTCGTATTAGCGGCCGTATATACGGCCGCTAATACGAATTATTTGTAGCAGTCTGCACGGATCAGTCAGATCCGTGCAGGCTGCAGTGTGTAAAAAAATAGAAAAATAAATAAATTTAAAAAAATACCGGCGTGGGGTCCCCCCCACAGCCGAAACCAGCACCAGTATCAGAAACCACCATTCTTTTGAATGGTGATTTCTGTCGTATCCTATCGATGGTGTAGGACATTCGTATTTGTAAATACAAATACGAATGTTCCATCTTTAGGACTACGAATTGTTGTATTTTTGGGATTGTAAATCCCGAAAATACAAATTCGTAAAAAAAAGGTTTATTTCTCCCTACGAATACACCTTTTTTCTACGAATCCATTTTGGTAAATGTCCCCCTTAATGCCCGTCAGGCAAGGTGGGCGTTATTCTTTGCTCGTTTCAATTTTTGTATCACCTTTAGGCCGGGTTCCCGAAATGTCAAGGCAGATGCCTTGTCTAGGAGTTGTTTAGGTCTTCAGGACAGGGAGTCGGCACTTGAGACCATTATCCCATCTTCTCGGATTCATGTTGGTATCGCGCAGACACTTTTGGATAAAGTCTTACAGGCACAAACGGAGGCACCCGACCTCACCCCTCCAGGGAGATTGTTTGTTCCCTCTAGACTCCGAGGGAAAGTCCTTGCTGAGTTTCATACGGCCAAGACGGCAGGTCATCCTGGTTGTGCCAAGACATTGGATTTAATCTCTCATTCAGTATGGTGGCCATCAATGAGAGGGGATGTGGAATCTTTCGTCAAGTCCTGCGAGGTCTGTGCCAGGAACAAGTCCCTCCGCACCCCTCCCACGGGTCAACTTCTTCCTTTATCTTGTCCGGAGAGACCGTGGACCCACATCTCCATGGATTTTATTGTAGATTTGCCTTCTTCCTCTGGTCATGATACCATCTGGGTAATTGTGGACCGCTTCAGCAAGATGACGCATTTTGTTCCCTTGGTCGGTCTTCCCTCCGCTCAAAGACTGGCTGCATTATTTTTGTTGCATGTCTTTCGCCTCCATGGGCTCCCCACAGATATTGTCTCGGATAGGGGGGTACACTTTGTCGCTAGGTTTTGGAAGTCCCTTTGTGCAGCTTTAAGCATCAACCTCAGTCCTTCTTCTGGGTATCATCCCCAGTCGAATGGACAGACTGAAAGAGTCAATCAAAACCTCAAGCAATTTTTAAGATGTTATGCTTCCAAGTGTCAGAACAAATGGTCAGAGCATCTGCCTTTCGCAGAGTTTGCATATAATAATGCATGGCATTCAGCTTCTAAAATGTCTCAGTTTTTCTGTGTCTCTGGTCAACACCCCAGAGCCAATTCTTTTGATCCCGGATCTTCCGGGGGTGGTTCTTGGTTGTCACAAAAGAGGGTCATTTGGAACAAGGTTCATAAGGCTCTTCTTGCTGCTTCAGCATCTGCCAAGCGGTTCTAAAAGTGTGAGTTTGAGGTCCATAGTATTTCCTTCCTTGGCTAGATTATTTCCCCGGAGGGCTTCTGTATGGATCCTGCCAAAGTTCAGGCTATCATGGATTGGGTACAGCCCACTACTCTAAAAGCAGTCCAGAGGTTTCTGGGGTTCGCGAACTACTATCGCAGGTTTATTCCTGCGTTCTCAGATATTGTCGCGCCCATCGTTGCACTCACTAAGAAGGGTGCAGATCCCGCTCTCTGGTCTACAGAGGTCCATAATTCTTTCCGTCTTCTCAAAGAGGCTTTTATTTCTGCTCGTATCTTACGTCATCCAGATCCTGACCGCCCGTTTATTTTAGAGGTGGATGCCTCTGAAATTGGCATTGGGGCTGTGCTGTCGCAGGTAGATCCCAAGGATGGTCTTTTACATCCCTGTTCCTTCCATTCTCGTAAATTTTCTTCCGCAGAGTGTAATTACGATGTGGGGAACAGAGAACTGCTGGCCATAAAATGCGCTCTGGAGGTGTGGAGGCATTGGCTGGAGGGAGCCAAATTTCAGGTGACCATTTTCACTGATCATAAAAACCTCTCTTATCTTCAGGATGCCAAGAGACTTAGGGGGAAATTTACCAATATGAAAAACCTAGTTTTTCGTATTGGTATTTCCCCTACGGCTGCATACGACTGTTTGAGTCGTATGCAAAGTCGTGTTCCGGAGGGGAAATTACAAAGCAGTCAGATACGACTGCTTTGTAACCCTCCGATGGTGTAATGATTCGTATTAGCGGCCGTATATACGGCCGCTAATACGAATTATTTGTAGCAGTCTGCACGGATCAGTCAGATCCGTGCAGGCTGCAGTGTGTAAAAAAATAGAAAAATAAATAAATTAAAAAAAATACCGGCGTGGGGTCCCCCCCACAGCCGAAACCAGCACCAGTATCAGAAACCACCATTCTTTTGAATGGTGATTTCTGTCGTATCCTATCGATGGTGTAGGACATTCGTATTTGTAAATACAAATACGAATGTTCCATCTTTAGGACTACGAATTGTTGTATTTTTGGGATTGTAAATCCCGAAAATACAAATTCGTAAAAAAAAGGTTTATTTCTCCCTACGAATACACCTTTTTTCTACGAATCCATTTTGGTAAATGTCCCCCTTAATGCCCGTCAGGCAAGGTGGGCGTTATTCTTTGCTCGTTTCAATTTTTGTATCACCTTTAGGCCGGGTTCCCGAAATGTCAAGGCAGATGCCTTGTCTAGGAGTTGTTTAGGTCTTCAGGACAGGGAGTCGGCACTTGAGACCATTATCCCATCTTCTCGGATTCATGTTGGTATCGCGCAGACACTTTTGGATAAAGTCTTACAGGCACAAACGGAGGCACCCGACCTCACCCCTCCAGGGAGATTGTTTGTTCCCTCTAGACTCCGAGGGAAAGTCCTTGCTGAGTTTCATACGGCCAAGACGGCAGGTCATCCTGGTTGTGCCAAGACATTGGATTTAATCTCTCATTCAGTATGGTGGCCATCAATGAGAGGGGATGTGGAATCTTTCGTCAAGTCCTGCGAGGTCTGTGCCAGGAACAAGTCCCTCCGCACCCCTCCCACGGGTCAACTTCTTCCTTTATCTTGTCCGGAGAGACCGTGGACCCACATCTCCATGGATTTTATTGTAGATTTGCCTTCTTCCTCTGGTCATGATACCATCTGGGTAATTGTGGACCGCTTCAGCAAGATGACGCATTTTGTTCCCTTGGTCGGTCTTCCCTCCGCTCAAAGACTGGCTGCATTATTTTTGTTGCATGTCTTTCGCCTCCATGGGCTCCCCACAGATATTGTCTCGGATAGGGGGGTACACTTTGTCGCTAGGTTTTGGAAGTCCCTTTGTGCAGCTTTAAGCATCAACCTCAGTCCTTCTTCTGGGTATCATCCCCAGTCGAATGGACAGACTGAAAGAGTCAATCAAAACCTCAAGCAATTTTTAAGATGTTATGCTTCCAAGTGTCAGAACAAATGGTCAGAGCATCTGCCTTTCGCAGAGTTTGCATATAATAATGCATGGCATTCAGCTTCTAAAATGTCTCCGTTTTTCTGTGTCTCTGGTCAACACCCCAGAGCCAATTCTTTTGATCCCGGATCTTCCGGGGGTGGTTCTTGGTTGTCACAAAAGAGGGTCATTTGGAACAAGGTTCATAAGGCTCTTCTTGCTGCTTCAGCATCTGCCAAGCGGTTCTAAAAGTGTGAGTTTGAGGTCCATAGTATTTCCTTCCTTGGCTAGATTATTTCCCCGGAGGGCTTCTGTATGGATCCTGCCAAAGTTCAGGCTATCATGGATTGGGTACAGCCCACTACTCTAAAAGCAGTCCAGAGGTTTCTGGGGTTCGCGAACTACTATCGCAGGTTTATTCCTGCGTTCTCAGATATTGTCGCGCCCATCGTTGCACTCACTAAGAAGGGTGCAGATCCCGCTCTCTGGTCTACAGAGGTCCATAATTCTTTCCGTCTTCTCAAAGAGGCTTTTATTTCTGCTCGTATCTTACGTCATCCAGATCCTGACCGCCCGTTTATTTTAGAGGTGGATGCCTCTGAAATTGGCATTGGGGCTGTGCTGTCGCAGGTAGATCCCAAGGATGGTCTTTTACATCCCTGTTCCTTCCATTCTCGTAAATTTTCTTCCGCAGAGTGTAATTACGATGTGGGGAACAGAGAACTGCTGGCCATAAAATGCGCTCTGGAGGTGTGGAGGCATTGGCTGGAGGGAGCCAAATTTCAGGTGACCATTTTCACTGATCATAAAAACCTCTCTTATCTTCAGGATGCCAAGAGACTTAGGGGGAAATTTACCAATATGAAAAACCTAGTTTTTCGTATTGGTATTTCCCCTACGGCTGCATACGACTGTTTGAGTCGTATGCAAAGTCGTGTTCTGGAGGGGAAATTACAAAGCAGTCAGATACGACTGCTTTGTAACCCTCCGATGGTGTAATGATTCGTATTAGCGGCCGTATATACGGCCGCTAATACGAATTATTTGTAGCAGTCTGCACGGATCAGTCAGATCCGTGCAGGCTGCAGTGTGTAAAAAAATAGAAAAATAAATAAATTAAAAAAAATACCGGCGTGGGGTCTCCCCCACAGCCGAAACCAGCACCAGTATCAGAAACCACCATTCTTTTGAATGGTGATTTCTGTCGTATCCTATCGATGGTGTAGGACATTCGTATTTGTAAATACAAATACGAATGTTCCATCTTTAGGACTACGAATTGTATTTTTGGGATTGTAAATCCCGAAAATACAAATTCGTAAAAAAAAGGTGTATTTCTCCCTACGAATACACCTTTTTTCTACGAATCCATTTTGGTAAATGTCCCCCTTAATGCCCGTCAGGCAAGGTGGGCGTTATTCTTTGCTCGTTTCAATTTTCGTATCACCTTTAGGCCGGGTTCCCAAAATGTCAAGGCAGATGCCTTGTCTAGGAGTTTTTTAGGTCTTCAGGACAGGGAGTCGGCACTTGAGACCATTATCCCATCTTCTCGGATTCATGTTGGTATCGCGCAGACACTTTTGGATAAAGTCTTACAGGCACAAACGGAGGCACCCGACCTCACCCCTCCAGGGAGATTGTTTGTTCCCTCTAGACTCCGAGGGAAAGTCCTTGCTGAGTTTCATACGGTCAAAAATATTGAGAGGAAGAGAAAGACAGTTTTTTATGGATGCACTCCTGGTTTCACAAAATTATCATTAATCAAATGATTTTCTTTTTATATTTTTATATATATAAAATTGTGGGGACCCCTATCGTCTTTATTGTTATGACCTGTGACATGGGGTAAGCCACAAAAAATGTGCGAAAATTAAAGAGGTTAAAATATCCCAACATACATATATACACAGTGATAAGGAAGAAAAATTTGTGTTGGACAGATTATTTTAAAAAACGTGTAGGCAGGTTTCATAGGATGTTGATGTTTTATTAATAATTGGGTGGTATTCCCATATATACAATTTATGTACTTCCACTTTTATTAATTTTTCAATACACTGTTGTTATTATCCTTGTTGTTACAAGGGGATATGACAGTTGGTTCTAGGGCTTTGTCTTGGTAGTGAATAAATTCACTTATTTTGCCAACCCATATGTCCAACTGACACACCTATAGATTTTTTTGCAAGAATACAGTTAGATATATTTGTCTCCGGATGTTTTTTTCCAGCTTTAATTTGCTGTACTGGTGAGTGTTTTGGCCTTAGAATTGGCTCTATATTACACTTGAAGGTATACACTATCACAATTGTACTGTGAATTTCTATCACCTGTGGTTGACAATTCTGTGGAGCGATATCTCTATGTTTGAACAGGCTGTGTACCTTGGCCGTATATTAGGCTCTATATCACATGGGCGTTGTATGCCCTGTTCAGGTCTCTTATTATTATTGCCTATTTAGCTGTTTGTATCAGCATTTGGCAAATGACAACGTGTGTGTCGAGTGTGTGGTCTGGCCCTGAATCTGGCTCTATATCACACTTTTATTATATGCCCGAAATGTTATCCTCCTCAGTTTTGTAAGCTGTGCCTTTTAAGCTGTGTTATAATCAGCGTATGGCGAAATGGTGAGATTTTGTGATTGTAGCCTTAATTTTGGCTTTATTTCACAGTATATTGTTGTATAGTGTTACACTGTATTTATCTCAGGTTTGTATTCAAGTGGCAAATTCTTATGGCACTTGATACTGTGTGTTAGATCTAACTGTATATATTGCGCGCTTCCCAGAGTGTGCATATAAATTCTTTAGTGATTCAGTGGATATATTGTTATCTCCTGATTTGGCTTTTTACCCAGGATTTTAGTATAACAATTTTGAATACACTTCAATATGTTCCTCCTAGTCGCTACTGACACCTGCTGGTGAATTTGATATATTGTATATCTCTTTCTAAACTGGCTTAGTTTTCAGTGCCAGTTTAAAGCAACTATGTTGCAATTTTGGGTTATATGTACGGTTTTAATGATATTGATTGCAAGTACGTTATTCAGTTTTGCCTGATATAACCTTTAGTGCTACACCCCTTAGATGGTCACTTAGGTGTGCACTAATAGTGGGTTGTTTGTACCATACACTTGCCTAGTTGAAATTACTATCTACCTTAAGTTGGTAGATTGCGTGAGCTATAATAGTTCACTATTGCCAGCAGTCAGTCAGAGCGATTAGCGCTATAGATGAACAAACAGTGGGAAGTAGTGTAATAACA
This sequence comes from Crinia signifera, assembly GCF_055691185.1. NCBI lineage: Eukaryota > Metazoa > Chordata > Amphibia > Anura > Myobatrachidae > Crinia > Crinia signifera. Next base: position 116,670,565 of record NC_139219.1, on the reverse strand, counting down.
AATAATACAATTCACATCCTATTACCCCTGCCTAACACGGGTCTAGAACACGTGTTTCGCACTTAGGTGCTTCTTCAAGCTAGCCAAACGATTGACCTCCATCGTCTAATCTTTATTGCGGTGTCCCGCCAATCATTTTCGAGTATCGCGGGTCACGTGTTAGTGAATTAGCCAATGACGTGAGTCACTAGGTACGTGTCATTGCTGTGCGGCATAGTGCTGCTGCCGCTGCCTGTGTCACGTGATTGGTCACGTGTTTCCTATGCACCAATGACGGCTCACTTGGACAATGCCCGTCCATCTGTATAGTGTATCCCGGCGCCCCGGAGTATGTATGTCTAAAGTTGCGATTTATTTTACATGATTTTAATCTGTGGGGCAATCGTTGCACGGATTGCATATTCCCCTGATTGGAATTCGTTCTCCCCCTGGTCTACTGATTCTATATTTACACTCCCTCAGTTGGATGTTAAGTGCCTGTTAGGTATTCTTTATTATTGAGTATGCTTGGCGATTCCACTGCCCGGTAATCTGTATATTTAATATGTGTCCTGCCTTTGATTGCATTGTATTGCAAACAATGGTATTTTGAGAGCACTCAAGATGCTAGTTATTACATATTTATTATTAATGAGTCTTCTCTCATATATTGGAATTGATCTTAATATTAAGAGGTGTGAAAACAGATATTATGACTTTTGTTAACCCCTTCCTGACAGAGCCTGTTTTTGCCTTCCTGACAGAGCCCTTTTTTTCAATTCTGACATGTCTCACTTAAGTGGGGATAACTTTTTTTTGCTTTTACTTATCCCAGTGATTTTGAGATTGTTTTTTCGTGACACATTGTACTTCAAGTTAGTGGTAAATTTTCGTCGATACAGTCTGTGTTTTTTTGTGAAAAATACCAAAATATCGTGAAAAAATGGAAAATTTAGCGATTTGCAAAATGTTAAATTTTCTGCTTGTGAGACAAATAATCTTACCACTCAAAATAGTGAATAACTAACATAGACCATATGTCTACTTTATGTTGACATCATTATTTCAACTTCCTTTTAATTTTTCGGGACACTAGGAGGCTTACAATATGAATAGCAAATTCTCAAATTTTCAAGAAAATTTCAAACACTGATTTTTTTAGGGACCAGTTCAGTTCTGATGTGACTTTGAGGGACTTGTATGTGAGACACCCCCATAAATGATGCCATTTCAAAAACTGCACCCCTCACAGTATTCAAAACAGCATTTTGGAAGTTTGTTAACCCTTTAGGTGTTTCACAGGAATTAAAACAAAGTGTAGGTGAAATTTCAAAATTTCTTTTTTTTTGCAGATTTGCAATTTTAATACATTTTTCTAAGGAACACAGTACATTTTACTAGAGAAATGTGACTAAAAATTGATTCCCCCAATTCTTTTGTTTTCATAAATATCCTATATGTGGCCCTAGTGTGCACGGTGACCAAACCACAGGCTTCATAATAGAAGGAGCACCTACTTGATTTTGGAGCCTCCTTTTTATGAGATTATTTTTTAGGCACCATGTAGGTTTCTAGGCACCATAACATGCTAAAAGTTAGGAACCCCCCCACAAGTGACCCCATTTTGCAAACTACACCCCTCAGGGAATTCAGCTAGGGGTATAGTGTACATTTCAAACCCGCAGGGGTTTCACCAATTGTGGTACAACTGGGCAGTGAAAATGAAAAATTATTTTTTTTACACAAAAATGCAGTTCTGGCTCCAAATTTGACATTTTCAGAAGGTATGAAGGAGAAAAAGCACCCCAAAATCTGTGCCCCAATTTCTCCCGAGTACAGCAATGCCTCACATGTGACCAAAAAATACCAGTTGGGTGCATGGCAGGACTCAAAAGGGAAGGAGTGATTTTTGGATTTTGCAGCTCAGATTCTGGTGGAATTTTGGTGGGTGCTATGTCGCATTAGCAAGACCCCCCAAGCACCAATACAGTGGAACCCCCCCACAAGTCACCCCATTTTGCAAACTACACCCCTCAGGGAATTCATCTAGGGGTATAGTGTACATTTCAAACCCCCAGGGGTTTCACCAATTTTGATAAAAGTGGGCAGTGAAAATGAAAAATTACATTTTTTTACACAAAAATGCAGTTCTGGCTCAAAATTTTTCATTTTCAGAAGGTATGAAGGAGAAAAATCACCCCAAAATCTGTGCCCCAATTTCTCCCGAGTACGGCAATGCCTCACATGTGACCAAAAAATACCAGTTGGGTGCATGGCAGGACTCAGAAGGGAAGGAGTGATTTTTGGATTTTGCAGCACAGATTCTGGTGGAATGAATGGTGGGTGCTATGTTGCACCAATACAGTGGAACCCCCCCACAAGTCACCCCATTTTGCAAAGTACACCCCTCAGGGAATTCATCTAGGGGTATAGTGTACATTTCAAACCCCCAGGGGTTTCACCAATTTTGATACAAGTGGGCAGTGAAAATGAAAAATTACATTTTTTTACACAAAAATGCAGTTCTGGCTCACAATTTTTCATTTTCAGAAGGTATGAAGGAGAAAAAGCACCCCAAAATATGTGCCCCAATTTCTCCCGAGTACGGCAATGCCTCACATGTGACCAAAAAATACCAGTTGGGTGCATGGCAGGACTCAGAAGGGAAGGAGTGATTTTTGGATTTTGCAGCTCAGATTCTGGTGGAATTTTGGTGGGTGCTATGTCGCATTAGCAAGACCCCCCAAGCACCAATACAGTGGAACCCCCCCACAAGTCACCCCATTTTGCAAACTACACCCCTCAGGGAATTCATCTAGGGGTATAGTGTACATTTCAAACCCCCAGGGGTTTCACCAATTTTGATACAAGTGGGCAGTGAAAAAGAAAAATTACATTTTTTACACAAAAATGCAGTTCTGGCTCAAAATTTTTCATTTTCAGAAGGTATGAAGGAGAAAAAGCACCCCAAAATCTGTGCCCCAATTTCTCCCGAGTACGGCAATGCCTCACATGTGACCAAAAAATACCAGTTGGGTGCATGGCAGGACTCAGAAGGGAAGGAGTGATTTTTGGATTTTGCAGCTCAGATTCTGGTGGAATTTTGGTGGGTGCTATGTCGCATTAGCAAGACCCCCCAAGCACCAATACAGTGGAACCCCCCCACAAGTGACCCCATTTTGCAAACTACACCCCTCAGGGAATTCATCTAGGGGTATAGTGTACATTTAAAACCCCCAGGGGTTTCACCAATTTTGATACAAGTGGGCAGTGAAAATGAAAAATTACATTTTTTTACACAAAAATGCAGTTCTGGCTCAAAATTTTTCATTTTCAGAAGGTATGAAGGAGAAAAAGCACCCCAAAATCTGTGCCCCAATATCTCCCGAGTACGGCAATGCCTCACATGTGACCAAAAAATACCAGTTGGGTGCATGGCAGGACTCAGAACGGAAGGAGTGATTTTTGGATTTTGCAGCACACATTCTGGTGGAATGAATGGTGGGTGCTATGTTGCACCAATACAGTGGAACCCCCCCACAAGTCACCCCATTTTGCAAAGTACACCCCTCAGGGAATTCATCTAGGGGTATAGTGTACATTTCAAACCCCCAGGGGTTTCACCAATTTTGATACAAGTGGGCAGTGAAAATGAAAAATTACATTTTTTTACACAAAAATGCAGTTCTGGCTCACAATTTTTCATTTTCAGAAGGTATGAAGGAGAAAAAGCACCCCAAAATATGTGCCCCAATTTCTTCCGAGTACGGCAATGCCTCACATGTGACCAAAAAATACCAGTTGGGTGCATGGCAGGACTCAGAACGGAAGGAGTGATTTTTGGATTTTGTGGCTCAGATTCTGGTGGAATTTTGGTGGGTGCTATGTCGCATTAGCAAGACCCCCCAAGCACCAATACAGTGGAACCCCCCCACAAGTCACCCCATTTTGCAAACTACACCCCTCAGGGAATTCATCTAGGGGTATAGTGTACATTTCAAACCCCCAGGGGTTTCACCAATTTTGATACAAGTGGGCAGTGAACATGAAAAATTACATTTTTTACACAAAAATGCAGTTCTGGCTCAAAATTTTTCATTTTCAGAAGATATGAAGGAGAAAAAGCACCCCAAAATCTGTGCCCCAATTTCTCCCGAGTACGGCAATGCCTCACATGTGACCAAAAAATACCAGTTGGGTGCATGGCAGGACTCAAAAGGGAAGGAGTGATTTTTGGATTTTGCAGCTCAGATTCTGGTGGAATTTTGGTGGGTGCTATGTCGCATTAGCAAGACCCCCCAAGCACCAATACAGTAGAACCCCCCCACAAGTGACCCCATTTTGCAAACTACACCCCTCAGGGAATTCATCTAGGGGTATAGTGTACATTTAAAACCCCCAGGGGTTTCACCAATTTTGATACAAGTGGGCAGTGAAAAAGAAAAATTACATTTTTTACACAAAAATGCAGTTCTGGCTCAAAATTTTTCATTTTCAGAAGGTATGAAGGAGAAAAAGCACCCCAAAATCTGTGCCCCAATTTCTCCCGAGTACGGCAATGCCTCACATGTGACCAAAAAATACCAGTTGGGTGCATGGCAGGACTCAGAAGGGAAGGAGTGATTTTTGGATTTTGCAGCACAGATTCTGGTGGAATGAATGGTGGGTGCTATGTTGCACCAATACAGTGGAACCCCCCCACAAGTCACCCCATTTTGCAAACTACACCCCTCAGGGAATTCATCTAGGGGTATAGTGTACATTTCAAACCCCCAGGGGTTTCACCAATTTTGATACAAGTGGGCAGTGAAAATGAAAAATTACATTTTTTACACAAAAATGCAGTTCTGGCTCAAAATATTTCATTTTCACAAGGAATGAAGGAGACAAAGCACCCCAAAATCTGTGCCCCAATTTCTCCCGAGTACGGCAATGCCTCATGTGTGACCAAAAAGTGGCAGGACTCAGAAGGGAAGGAGTGATATTTGGAGTTTGCAGCACAAATTCTGGTGGAATTTTGGTGGGTGCTATGTCGCATTAGCAAGACCCCCCAAGCACCAATACAGTGGAACCCCCCCACAAGTCACCCCATTTTGAAAACTACACCCCTCAGGGAATTCATCTAGGGGTATAGTGTACATTTAAAACCCCCAGGGGTTTCACCAATTTTGATACAAGTGGGCAGTGAAAAAGAAAAATTACATTTTTTACACAAAAATGCAGTTCTGGCTCAAAATTTTTCATTTTCAGAAGGTATGAAGGAGAAAAAGCACCCCAAAATCTGTGCCCCAATATCTCCCGAGTACGGCAATGCCTCACATGTGACCAAAAAATACCAGTTGGGTGCATGGCAGGACTCAGAAGGGAAGGAGTGATTTTTGGATTTTGCGGCTCAGATTCTGGTGGAATGAATGGTGGGTGCTATATGGCATTAGCAAGACCCCCGAAGCACGGTGAAATTATGAACCTAATATTCCATAGATGTGTGGTATAATTTAAAACACTCCTTTATACATAGGCCGGGTTTGTCGGGGCAAGTGTCACACTGGAAAATAGTTTGCTTTCTTATTCCCTTTTTATAGCAAACTTTGCACCTTTTTTGTGTCCTGCCCTTTTTTCCAGTGGAGGGGATTTCATCAGGAAAATGCTGCCCTGGTACAATACGGGGGCCAGTACTAGAAGTACTGGGGCCCTCTGCCTGCTGGTTCCCAAATATTAGGCCCTTTATGACTTCCTCTTGAAAGTGCATAAATGTCCCCCTCTGGCCGGTAGAACGGAATAGCACGTAAGCGTTATACAGTGCCATCTGGATGATATACACGGCCACCTTCTTGTACCAGATTTTTGTTTTCCGCAGGGCACTGTACGGCTTCAGTACCTGATCTGAAAGATCCACTCCGCCCATGTACCTATTGTAATCCAGGATACAATTAGGTTTTGAGGTGTGGGTACTGGTACCTCGTACAGGGACGGAGGTGGTACTGTCTCCGTGAATTGTTGTCAGTATAAGGACATCCCTCTTGTCCTTATATTTGACCAACAACATATTTTCGGTGCATATTCCCCTGCTTTCACCCCTTCTCATTACTTGGGCAATGTGCGTTTTTGGGAGGCCTCTTTGGTTCTTGCGCACAGTACCGCAAGCTGCTGTACCTCTTGAACCAAGGGCCTTAAACAGGGGGATGCTAGTGTAAAAGTTATCCACATAGAGGTGATAACCTTTATCCAGGAAGGGGTGCACTAAATCCCAGACAATTTTCCCACTAACACCTACGAGGGAGGGGGGGCATTCTGGCGGTTGAATTCTTGAATCCTTCCCTTCATAAACCCTAAACCTGTGGGTGTACCCTGAGGTGCTTTCACACAGCTTATACATTTTTATGCCATACCTTGCCCTCTTACTGGGAAGGTACTGGCGGAATTTAACCCTTCCTTTAAAATGTATAAGGGACTCGTCGATACAAATAAATTTTTCAGGGATGTACACCTCTTCAAATTTGGCACTGAAATGATCAATGACCGGCCTGACTTTGAATAGCCGGTCAAAGGTGGGATCATCTCTGGGTGGGCACTGTGCATTATCGGTGTAATGTATGAATTTAAGAATTGTCTCAAATCGAGTCCGGGGCATGGCCATACGGTAAAATGGAGTACTGTACAGAACATCTGTACTCCAATATTGCCTAATTTCTGGCTTTTTTACTATGCCCATATGAAACACCAGACCCCAAAACGTCATCATCTCTACTGCATCTACAGGGGTCCACCTAGCAAATGATGACGTGGGGTTTTGAGCAATAAACTGCTGGGCATATAAATTAGTTTGGTCCACCATTAAATTTATAAAATCATCAGAGAAAAATAATTTGAAAAAGTCAATTTCTCTGAGACCTGTGGAATCAAATTGGATTCCTGGCATGCCCAAAAACTCAGGAACCTGGGGCTCAAAATTGTCTGGTGGTGGGGTCCATACTAGATCAATTATTGGGGGGGGAATCTCAGCTGATCTACGGGGGCGTCTTTGAGGGGGTCCCTCATCAGCAGAGGAGGAAGAGGAGCTTAAGGCAAATCCTTCAAATTCCCCGCTTGCATCACTGCCTGTGTCAGAGTCTGAAGCAAGCATGGCATATGCCTCCTCCACTGAATACATTCTCCTGGATGATTGGGAGGACATTTGGGAGGACATTTGGGAGGACATTTGGGATGCCATTTTTATTTTTTGTGTTACCGGTAGTGAAATGTTTCAACACGTGTATAGTGTAGGGGGGGGCACAAACTTTATTTCAATCCGGGGGGTATGTAGTGTGTATTGTGTATGTGGTGCAGAAAAAAAAAAAAATGCTTTATACCAATAAAAAAAAAAAAAATGAAGGGGTTAAAAAAAAAAAAAGGGGTTAAAAAAAAAAAAAAGGGGTTAAAAAAAAAAAAGGTCCTGCGCCAAAAATTGAGCACAGATGTTGGTCAGTAACGTCTGTCACTGAACAGCGCTCAAAGGCAACAGGAATTTGATCAAAAAAAAAAAAAAAATAGATCAACCCTGTGCCGAAAGAGATGATCAGTGATGTACGTCACTGATCAGCGCACAGCGGCCACAGGACACCCACAAAATCACAGTGTGTGTAAAAAAAAAAATTAAAAAAATACCCCACAGCACACACACAAAAAAAAAAGGTGATCAGTGATGCGACACTGATTACCAGTGAGGTGCAGCAGGTGCACAACCTTTGGTGCAACTGACAGGTATATATATAAAAAAAAAAACCTCTGTACCCCCAAAAAAGTTGCTGATCACCTCAGATATAGTGATCAGCACAAAAGGCGGGGACAGCAGACACAAAATTTAGCACTCTCTATCACTATCTCTCTCTATCTCTCTATCTCTCACTATCTAACACTATCTAACACTCTATGACACTGCAGCAGCAGCACTCACAGGTATATCTATATATAAAAAAAACCCTGCGCCCCCAAAAAGTTACTGATCAGTTAATTTATACTGATCAGCACAAAAGGAGGGGGCAGCAGTCAGTTATATAAAAAATATATAGCACAATCTGTCACTATCTCTCTCTATCTCTCTCTCTCTATCTCTCTATAACTATCACACTGCAGCAGCACAAAATATAGCACTCTGTCAGTAGGCCTCTCTCTCTATCTCTCTCTCTCTATCTCTCTCTCTCTATCTATAACTATATCACACTGCAGCAGCACAAAATATAGCACTCTCTGACACTATCTCTCTCTCTATCTCTCTCTATCTCTCTCTATCTCTCTCTATCTCTCTCTATCTCTCTCTATCTATCTCTCTATCTATCTCTCTATCTATCTCTCTATCTATCTCTCTATCTCTCTATCTATCTAGCTAATACAGTGCAGCAGCACAATTTCACAGGCACAATTATTGAACAGGATCCAGTAATCAATCAGCAGCGATCAAGTAAGTATTGCAGGCAGCAAGGTTCTGGTCAGTATGGCGGCAGGGGGGTACGGTGACCGCACTGCACGCTTTCCAGACCGGAATGGCGTCTGCAGTGCAGTCACCGTTAGTTTAAATCCCCCTCCTTGGCTGTGATTGGTCCGTCGGTCCGACGGACCAATCACAGCCTTTGGGGGCGGGCGGGGTGAGGTGGGGTGACACCAGTGTCACCCTTACACCCCGCGGTGATTGGTGCTGTACTTTACAGCACCAATCACCTCTGATCCCGTGTCACCGGCGAACGTTATTCGCCGGTGACACAGGAAAACGCTGTGAATGGCTGTTCACACTGAACAGCCAATCACAGCGATCGCCGACGGGGGGGCGGCATCGCAGCCCCCCCGGGGCATGCACGGACATGTCTGCTGTCAGGGACAGCAGACATGTTGAAACTGTCACCGCGTCTATAGACGCGGTGACAGTTTAAAGCCATGACGTACATTTACGCCATGTGTCGGGAAGTGCTTCCCGGCCATGACGTAAATGTACGTCAAATGTCGGGAAGGGGTTAAAAACGTGATTTTGTGACAGAAAAAGGGGAAAAAATATATGTGATAACAACATCATAAACAAATTATGTGAAAAATCATAACAAATGTACACGATTGTGTTCAGATTATTAGTATTAGATTAAATAGTGCACTGGTGTTGTGAATCTGTGCTTAAATTGACAGTGTACTTGTTCACTTAGGCTGTGATGCTAAGAAATAGCTATACACAGTTCTGTGGGTACCACTTATGTATTGGTTGTGATCCAATGGGGACTGGTCCATTGGGTTGATATAATATAAGGTGAGGGGTCAATATCGTGATTGGATAGAGATGGTTAGGGATAAATAGTGGTAGGGATTTTAATAGTGATAAAAATGGGATATTTTGAAAGAAGATGCATCTTGGTTTAGTTTTAGATTTCATATTTCTCATGATATTTGTTTTTTATCTCTTTTACAGAAAGACAGGATTTCATCGATGTTGGTAAGTATCATGCTTTTTATGTTGTTTACCTTGCATATTTTGCGTATATTATACTTATATAGTACTAATAAAGAAATAAAGATATATAAATATAGAAGGCACTAGGGTACATATGACTGGGGGTTCCTTAATTTCTATTTTTTATTTTTATTTTGGACTGGTTACATTGTTTAGGGGTGATTTTTGTATATGAATCTAGTTTGTGGTTAGATGGTGGTTGTTTTTAGAGAAATGCTGAATAGCTATTATATTCATTTAACCCTCTTGGATGCAAACAGTCCATCAGGAAGATCATCTTGGTCTCAGTTTTTAGAAGTTCAGCATCTAGATCTCCTCCTCTGATGCCCATTTGGATATGCCGCATGCCAAACACTTTTAGCCCCGTAGGGTCACTGTTATGATGGTGCATGAAGTGTCTGGCTATTGGGCTAAGTTTTCTAAAATTTTCTGAGTCCTTTCTGGCATTTCGTATGGAGCCAACATGCTCCAATACTCGGACCTTAAATGGCCTCTTGGTTTTTCCCACATAGACTTTGCCACATGGGCATTGTATCTGGTATACCACCCCAATGGTAGTACAGGTTATCAGACCTTTTATGTGCCATACTTTGTTAAACTTGTCTCTATATGATTTTGTCGAGATCATATAGCTACATGCTTTACATCTGCCGCATTTTTCTGAGCCTTGTTTCAGCGAAATAGCTGTTGCTGGCGGTATTTCTGCCAGATGGCTGCGTACTAGATGGTCTTTTACGTTTCTGGCTCTTCTCCAATTGACTTGGACCTGAGGTTGAAGGATTTGCTTTAGATCCTCGTCTGTCTGTAGGACAGGCCAATGTTTTTGTAATATTTGACGGATATCCTTCCAGTGGTTGTTATACGTACCAATGAACCTAACAGGTTCTGTCTGGTTTGGATTTCGTTTTTTGGGGAGGAGCAAGGAGTCACGTGTGATGTTTTGTACTTCCTTTCGAGATTTTTTAATAAGGTTTTTACTATATCCTCTCTCCATTAGCCTGTCAACTAATTCTTGTTCCCTTTTCTGCAGGGTTTGAGGGTTTGAGCAATTCCTTTTAGTCCTTATCATTTCCCCTTTGGGGATGGCCTTGATTGTACTAGGCAAATGACCACTTGAGGCATGTAGCAGACTATTTGTTGCGGTTTCTTTTCTATATAGATCTGTGCACAGATTCCCAGTGTTGTCAATACTGATTAGCAGATCGAGAAAATGAATTTGGCTCTGGCTTATTTCATGTGTTAATTTCAGATTCAAGTCATTTTGGTTTAGGATTCCAATGAATTCCTCTAACTCGCCTTTTTCTCCTTCCCATAGTAGCAGGATATCATCAATAAAGCGGAGATACAATGGAATTTTCTCTGTAAATTCTGTATTGAGATCACTGAACACTACCTCCCTCTCCCACCATCCCAGGTACAGGTTCGCATACGTTGGGGCACATGCTGTCCCCATTGCAGTCCCCCGTACCTGGAGATAGTGGGAACCCTGGCACGTGAAGTAATTTTTGGTAAGTATAAATCTGATGGATTCTATCAAAAATTGATTAAAATCATGATTGGCGTCCATATTCAGAAAATACTGTACTGCTTCGATGCCTCTCTCATGCTTGATGCTAGTATAGAGGCTTTCAACGTCCAGGGATACCAGCCATATATTCTTGTTGACAGTCAGGTTATCAAGTTTATTTAACACGTCCATCGTGTCTCGTAAGTATGATGGTAAAGATGTGACGTGATGTCTCAAGAATTGGTCCACATATATGCTTAAATTCTCGGTTAAGCTTCCTTTGCCAGATAGAATTGGCCTGCCCGGTGGTGCTTTGGCATTTTTGTGGACTTTGGGGAGGAGGTACAGGGTCGGTGTCCTAGGATTACTGATTTGTAAAAATTTATAGTCATTATTTGAGATGACTTTTCTCTCATGGGCTGACTTAATCAGAATATTATATTGACGAGAAAATTCCGTGCAAGGGCTGAAGATAAGTTTTTTGTAGCACTCGGGGTCTTTTAATTGACGTTGTAATTCATGAGTGTACAGGGTGCGTGGCCATAATACCACGTTTCCCCCCTTGTCTGATGGTTTTGTAATTGTGTCATGCGAGGATGTCATTTCTTTGAGAGCTTGTTTTTCTCCTGCTGTAATGTTCTCTGGTTTGTGCCTTGGTTTGCCCAGCAATTTATCTAGATCTTGTGAGACTAAGGTCTGATACACCTGTATTTGGGGGCAGATTTTTATATCTGGTGTGAATGTCGATTTTTTCTTTACTTTCAATTTATCAAAAGGTTCTGGTGCTTTCTGATGTAGGTCTGTGTCCGGTGGGTTAGGCTCATCATTCTGGTTTTCAGATTCTAGATCTAATAGAATTTCCAATGCAAATTGATCCTCTTCCCCTAGAGCTTCCTGATTGCTGGGGTTTACTGATGCAGTTTTAGTTTTACAAAAGAATTTTTTTAAAAGGATTTTCCTAGTAAATAGGTTTAAATCTTTTTCCAGGTCAAACCTATCGGCCTGTGTGGAGGGTGAAAAGGAGAGACCTCTCCTAAGAATGGATTCTTGGCTGGGTGTTAGTTGTCTATCGGTGAGGTTGATAATTTTAAGGGGTGCACAGTCTGCTGTGCCACCTGTACTTTCAGGATATCTTATTCCCTGAAGCGTCTCCTGTTCCTGGGATCCTCCTGCCAATCGGGGGTGTTCCCGCTTCCTTCTTCTTCCTCCCCTGGCCTCTCCTGCTCTTTCTCCAATGTCTCGACCCCTTCTGCCAAGTCCTAAAAAATGAGGTCGTGCAAGTCTATTGTCCCCTGTTTCATTATCAGATGAGTCAGGTTCCGACGTAGTATAGTTTGAGGTATTACCACTTCTGTTGGGGTTTACAGGTCTATTAGCTCTCATGTTCCATTTGAATATTTTGTTATTTTGGAAGTCCATTTTATCTCTATGGAACTTCCTTTTCTTGCGTTCAATAATTTCTGATTCATAAGCCTCAATTTCTTTTTTATATTTATCGTATTGTTTTTGAAATTGATCTAATGTTTCGAAGTTTTTAAGCTTTTCTCCCAGTACCATTATTTCCTGTGAGAGCTGATTTAAAATAACTTCGTCGTGTTTTACCAAAATTTTGATCAGATCTTTGGAACACTGTAATAGCGTTTTCTCCCATTCTACCTTCAGGTCTTCATTTGCTAAATCAAATGCCGGAAAGACTCTAGGTCTTAAACCTCGGGGGACCAGGTTATTTTTCAAATAGTTATCGAATGTGGTCCGATTCCACACGGTTTTGCTCTGTCTCATGAGCGCGTTCTTTAGTGCGTATAGGTCGTCTGACCAATTCGTCGGGGGACCACCGGATTTTTCTGAATGGTCTAAGAAGATAGAATCCATATCACTTCTTAATTTGTCCCTTCTACTTTCTAGATCTTTGGCTAAGCTAAATGCCGACATTGTGGATTACAACCGTTTGGCTTTATATTTGATGAGTTTTATAATTGTTAATACAATTGAGATTTCAATGGTGCTAGAGTCCAAGAGACTGCATGGGTAGCAGTATATTTAGAGGAAGAACAGGTGGGGTTCTGGAATCTGCACTCAGTAGTATATATTACCCTATGTTATCGGGTATTCACCGCTATACCATTTACCTTGTCATGTAGCGGGGGTGCTATCCTGACCAACTGTAAGTCAGTAGTCAAAAATATTGAGAGGAAGAGAAAGACAGTTTTTTATGGATGCACTCCTGGTTTCACAAAATTATCATTAATCAAATGATTTTCTTTTTATATTTTTATATATATAAAATTGTGGGGACCCCTATCGTCTTTATTGTTATGACCTGTGACATGGGGTAAGCCACAAAAAATGTGCGAAAATTAAAGAGGTTAAAATATCCCAACATACATATATACACAGTGATAAGGAAGAAAAATTTGTGTTGGACAGATTATTTTAAAAAACGTGTAGGCAGGTTTCATAGGATGTTGATGTTTTATTAATAATTGGGTGGTATTCCCATATATACAATTTATGTACTTCCACTTTTATTAATTTTTCAATACACTGTTGTTATTATCCTTGTTGTTACAAGGGGATATGACAGTTGGTTCTAGGGCTTTGTCTTGGTAGTGAATAAATTCACTTATTTTGCCAACCCATATGTCCAACTGACACACCTATAGATTTTTTTGCAAGAATACAGTTAGATATATTTGTCTCCGGATGTTTTTTTCCAGCTTTAATTTGCTGTACTGGTGAGTGTTTTGGCCTTAGAATTGGCTCTATATTACACTTGAAGGTATACACTATCACAATTGTACTGTGAATTTCTATCACCTGTGGTTGACAATTCTGTGGAGCGATATCTCTATGTTTGAACAGGCTGTGTACCTTGGCCGTATATTAGGCTCTATATCACATGGGCGTTGTATGCCCTGTTCAGGTCTCTTATTATTATTGCCTATTTAGCTGTTTGTATCAGCATTTGGCAAATGACAACGTGTGTGTCGAGTGTGTGGTCTGGCCCTGAATCTGGCTCTATATCACACTTTTATTATATGCCCGAAATGTTATCCTCCTCAGTTTTGTAAGCTGTGCCTTTTAAGCTGTGTTATAATCAGCGTATGGCGAAATGGTGAGATTTTGTGATTGTAGCCTTAATTTTGGCTTTATTTCACAGTATATTGTTGTATAGTGTTACACTGTATTTATCTCAGGTTTGTATTCAAGTGGCAAATTCTTATGGCACTTGATACTGTGTGTTAGATCTAACTGTATATATTGCGCGCTTCCCAGAGTGTGCATATAAATTCTTTAGTGATTCAGTGGATATATTGTTATCTCCTGATTTGGCTTTTTACCCAGGATTTTAGTATAACAATTTTGAATACACTTCAATATGTTCCTCCTAGTCGCTACTGACACCTGCTGGTGAATTTGATATATTGTATATCTCTTTCTAAACTGGCTTAGTTTTCAGTGCCAGTTTAAAGCAACTATGTTGCAATTTTGGGTTATATGTACGGTTTTAATGATATTGATTGCAAGTACGTTATTCAGTTTTGCCTGATATAACCTTTAGTGCTACACCCCTTAGATGGTCACTTAGGTGTGCACTAATAGTGGGTTGTTTGTACCATACACTTGCCTAGTTGAAATTACTATCTACCTTAAGTTGGTAGATTGCGTGAGCTATAATAGTTCACTATTGCCAGCAGTCAGTCAGAGCGATTAGCGCTATAGATGAACAAACAGTGGGAAGTAGTGTAATAACAAATAATACAATTCACATCCTATTACCCCTGCCTAACACGGGTCTAGAACACGTGTTTCGCACTTAGGTGTTTCTTCAAGCTAGCCAAACGATTGACCTCCATCGTCTAATCTTTATTGCGGTGTCCCGCCAATCATTTTCGAGTATCGCGGGTCACGTGTTAGTGAATTAGCCAATGACGTGAGTCACTAGGTACGTGTCATTGCTGTGCGGCATAGTGCTGCTGCCGCTGCCTGTGTCACGTGATTGGTCACGTGTTTCCTATGCACCAATGACGGCTCACTTGGACAATGCCCGTCCATCTGTATAGTGTATCCCGGCGCCCCGGAGTATGTATGTCTAAAGTTGCGATTTATTTTACATGATTTTAATCTGTGGGGCAATCGTTGCACGGATTGCATATTCCCCTGATTGGAATTCGTTCTCCCCCTGGTCTACTGATTCTATATTTACACTCCCTCAGTTGGATGTTAAGTGCCTGTTAGGTATTCTTTATTATTGAGTATGCTTGGCGATTCCACTGCCCGGTAATCTGTATATTTAATATGTGTCCTGCCTTTGATTGCATTGTATTGCAAACAATGGTATTTTGAGAGCACTCAAGATGCTAGTTATTACATATTTATTATTAATGAGTCTTCTCTCATATATTGGAATTGATCTTAATATTAAGAGGTGTGAAAACAGATATTATGACTTTTGTTAAAAACGTGATTTTGTGACAGAAAAAGGGGAAAAAATATATGTGATAACAACATCATAAACAAATTATGTGAAAAATCATAACAAATGTACACGATTGTGTTCAGATTATTAGTATTAGATTAAATAGTGCACTGGTGTTGTGAATCTGTGCTTAAATTGACAGTGTACTTGTTCACTTAGGCTGTGATGCTAAGAAATAGCTATACACAGTTCTGTGGGTACCACTTATGTATTGGTTGTGATCCAATGGGGACTGGTCCATTGGGTTGATATAATATAAGGTGAGGGGTCAATATCGTGATTGGATAGAGATGGTTAGGGATAAATAGTGGTAGGGATTTTAATAGTGATAAAAATGGGATATTTTGAAAGAAGATGCATCTTGGTTTAGTTTTAGATTTCATATTTCTCATGATATTTGTTTTTTATCTCTTTTACAGAAAGACAGGATTTCATCGATGTTGGTAAGTATCATGCTTTTTATGTTGTTTACCTTGCATATTTTGCGTATATTATACTTATATAGTACTAATAAAGAAATAAAGATATATAAATATAGAAGGCACTAGGGTACATATGACTGGGGGTTCCTTAATTTCTATTTTTTATTTTTATTTTGGACTGGTTACATTGTTTAGGGGTGATTTTTGTATATGAATCTAGTTTGTGGTTAGATGGTGGTTGTTTTTAGAGAAATGCTGAATAGCTATTATATTCATTTAACCCTCTTGGATGCAAGTGTAATATAGAGCCAATTCTAAGGCCAAAACACTCACCAGTACAGCAAATTAAAGCTGGAAAAAAACATCCGGAGACAAATATATCTAACTGTATTCTTGCAAAAAAATCTATAGGTGTGTCAGTTGGACATATGGGTTGGCAAAATAAGTGAATTTATTCACTACCAAGACAAAGCCCTAGAACCAACTGTCATATCCCCTTGTAACAACAAGGATAATAACAACAGTGTATTGAAAAATTAATAAAAGTGGAAGTACATAAATTGTATATATGGGAATACCACCCAATTATTAATAAAACATCAACATCCTATGAAACCTGCCTACACGTTTTTTAAAATAATCTGTCCAACACAAATTTTTCTTCCTTATCACTGTGTATATATGTATGTTGGGATATTTTAACCTCTTTAATTTTCGCACATTTTTTGTGGCTTACCCCATGTCACAGGTCATAACAATAAAGACGATAGGGGTCCCCACAATTTTATATATATAAAAATATAAAAAGAAAATCATTTGATTAATGATAATTTTGTGAAACCAGGAGTGCATCCATAAAAAACTGTCTTTCTCTTCCTCTCAATATTTTTGACTACTGACTTACAGTTGGTCAGGATAGCACCCCCGCTACATGACAAGGTAAATGGTATAGCGGTGAATACCCGATAACATAGGGTAATATATACTACTGAGTGCAGATTCCAGAACCCCACCTGTTCTTCCTCTAAATATACTGCTACCCATGCAGTCTCTTGGACTCTAGCACCATTGAAATCTCAATTGTATTAACAATTATAAAACTCATCAAATATAAAGCCAAACGGTTGTAATCCACAATGTCGGCATTTAGCTTAGCCAAAGATCTAGAAAGTAGAAGGGACAAATTAAGAAGTGATATGGATTCTATCTTCTTAGACCATTCAGAAAAATCCGGTGGTCCCCCGACGAATTGGTCAGACGACCTATACGCACTAAAGAACGCGCTCATGAGACAGAGCAAAACCGTGTGGAATCGGACCACATTCGATAACTATTTGAAAAATAACCTGGTCCCCCGAGGTTTAAGACCTAGAGTCTTTCCGGCATTTGATTTAGCAAATGAAGACCTGAAGGTAGAATGGGAGAAAACGCTATTACAGTGTTCCAAAGATCTGATCAAAATTTTGGTAAAACACGACGAAGTTATTTTAAATCAGCTCTCACAGGAAATAATGGTACTGGGAGAAAAGCTTAAAAACTTCGAAACATTAGATCAATTTCAAAAACAATACGATAAATATAAAAAAGAAATTGAGGCTTATGAATCAGAAATTATTGAACGCAAGAAAAGGAAGTTCCATAGAGATAAAATGGACTTCCAAAATAACAAAATATTCAAATGGAACATGAGAGCTAATAGACCTGTAAACCCCAACAGAAGTGGTAATACCTCAAACTATACTACGTCGGAACCTGACTCATCTGATAATGAAACAGGGGACAATAGACTTGCACGACCTCATTTTTTAGGACTTGGCAGAAGGGGTCGAGACATTGGAGAAAGAGCAGGAGAGGCCAGGGGAGGAAGAAGAAGGAAGCGGGAACACCCCGATTGGCAGGAGGATCCCAGGAACAGGAGACGCTTCAGGGAATAAGATATCCTGAAAGTACAGGTGGCACAGCAGACTGTGCACCCCTTAAAATTATCAACCTCACCGATAGACAACTAACACCCAGCCAAGAATCCATTCTTAGGAGAGGTCTCTCCTTTTCACCCTCCACACAGGCCGATAGGTTTGACCTGGAAAAAGATTTAAACCTATTTACTAGGAAAATCCTTTTAAAAAAATTCTTCTGTAAAACTAAAACTGCATCAGTAAACCCCAGCAATCAGGAAGCTCTAGGGGAAGAGGATCAATTTGCATTGGAAATTCTATTAGATCTAGAATCTGAAAACCAGAATGATGAGCCTAACCCACCGGACACAGACCTACATCAGAAAGCACCAGAACCTTTTGATAAATTGAAAGTAAAGAAAAAATCGACATTCACACCAGATATAAAAATCTGCCCCCAAATACAGGTGTATCAGACCTTAGTCTCACAAGATCTAGATAAATTGCTGGGCAAACCAAGGCACAAACCAGAGAACATTACAGCAGGAGAAAAACAAGCTCTCAAAGAAATGGCATCCTGGCATGACACAATTACAAAACCATCAGACAAGGGGGGAAACGTGGTATTATGGCCACGCACCCTGTACACTCATGAATTACAACGTCAATTAAAAGACCCCGAGTGCTACAAAAAACTTATCTTCAGCCCTTGCACGGAATTTTCTCGTCAATATAATATTCTGATTAAGTCAGCCCATGAGAGAAAAGTCATCTCAAATAATGACTATAAATTTTTACAAATCAGTAATCCTAGGACACCGACCCTGTACCTCCTCCCCAAAGTCCACAAAAATGCCAAAGTACCACCGGGCAGGCCAATTCTATCTGGCAAAGGAAGCTTAACCGAGAATTTAAGCATATATGTGGACCAATTCTTGAGACATCACGTCACATCTTTACCATCATACTTACGAGACACGATGGACGTGTTAAATAAACTTGATAACCTGACTGTCAACAAGAATATATGGCTGGTATCCCTGGACGTTGAAAGCCTCTATACTAGCATCAAGCATGAGAGAGGCATCGAAGCAGTACAGTATTTTCTGAATATGGACGCCAATCATGATTTTAATCAATTTTTGATAGAATCCATCAGATTTATACTTACCAAAAATTACTTCACGTGCCAGGGTTCCCACTATCTCCAGGTACGGGGGACTGCAATGGGGACAGCATGTGCCCCAACGTATGCGAACCTGTACCTGGGATGGTGGGAGAGGGAGGTAGTGTTCAGTGATCTCAATACAGAATTTACAGAGAAAATTCCATTGTATCTCCGCTTTATTGATGATATCCTGCTACTATGGGAAGGAGAAAAAGGCGAGTTAGAGGAATTCATTGGAATCCTAAACCAAAATGACTTGAATCTGAAATTAACACATGAAATAAGCCAGAGCCAAATTCATTTTCTCGATCTGCTAATCAGTATTGACAACACTGGGAATCTGTGCACAGATCTATATAGAAAAGAAACCGCAACAAATAGTCTGCTACATGCCTCAAGTGGTCATTTGCCTAGTACAATCAAGGCCATCCCCAAAGGGGAAATGATAAGGACTAAAAGGAATTGCTCAAACCCTCAAACCCTGCAGAAAAGGGAACAAGAATTAGTTGACAGGCTAATGGAGAGAGGATATAGTAAAAACCTTATTAAAAAATCTCGAAAGGAAGTACAAAACATCACACGTGACTCCTTGCTCCTCCCCAAAAAACGAAATCCAAACCAGACAGAACCTGTTAGGTTCATTGGTACGTATAACAACCACTGGAAGGATATCCGTCAAATATTACAAAAACATTGGCCTGTCCTACAGACAGACGAGGATCTAAAGCAAATCCTTCAACCTCAGGTCCAAGTCAATTGGAGAAGAGCCAGAAACGTAAAAGACCATCTAGTACGCAGCCATCTGGCAGAAATACCGCCAGCAACAGCTATTTCGCTGAAACAAGGCTCAGAAAAATGCGGCAGATGTAAAGCATGTAGCTATATGATCTCGACAAAATCATATAGAGACAAGTTTAACAAAGTATGGCACATAAAAGGTCTGATAACCTGTACTACCATTGGGGTGGTATACCAGATACAATGCCCATGTGGCAAAGTCTATGTGGGAAAAACCAAGAGGCCATTTAAGGTCCGAGTATTGGAGCATGTTGGCTCCATACGAAATGCCAGAAAGGACTCAGAAAATTTTAGAAAACTTAGCCCAATAGCCAGACACTTCATGCACCATCATAACAGTGACCCTACGGGGCTAAAAGTGTTTGGCATGCGGCATATCCAAATGGGCATCAGAGGAGGAGATCTAGATGCTGAACTTCTAAAAACTGAGACCAAGATGATCTTCCTGATGGACTGTTTGCATCCAAGAGGGTTAAATGAATATAATAGCTATTCAGCATTTCTCTAAAAACAACCACCATCTAACCACAAACTAGATTCATATACAAAAATCACCCCTAAACAATGTAACCAGTCCAAAATAAAAATAAAAAATAGAAATTAAGGAACCCCCAGTCATATGTACCCTAGTGCCTTCTATATTTATATATCTTTATTTCTTTATTAGTACTATATAAGTATAATATACGCAAAATATGCAAGGTAAACAACATAAAAAGCATGATACTTACCAACATCGATGAAATCCTGTCTTTCTGTAAAAGAGATAAAAAACAAATATCATGAGAAATATGAAATCTAAAACTAAACCAAGATGCATCTTCTTTCAAAATATCCCATTTTTATCACTATTAAAATCCCTACCACTATTTATCCCTAACCATCTCTATCCAATCACGATATTGACCCCTCACCTTATATTATATCAACCCAATGGACCAGTCCCCATTGGATCACAACCAATACATAAGTGGTACCCACAGAACTGTGTATAGCTATTTCTTAGCATCACAGCCTAAGTGAACAAGTACACTGTCAATTTAAGCACAGATTCACAACACCAGTGCACTATTTAATCTAATACTAATAATCTGAACACAATCGTGTACATTTGTTATGATTTTTCACATAATTTGTTTATGATGTTGTTATCACATATATTTTTTCCCCTTTTTCTGTCACAAAATCACGTTTTTAACAAAAGTC
This sequence comes from Crinia signifera, assembly GCF_055691185.1. Lineage (NCBI taxonomy): Eukaryota > Metazoa > Chordata > Amphibia > Anura > Myobatrachidae > Crinia > Crinia signifera. The sequence goes on along the minus strand of NC_139219.1, from coordinate 116,649,641 downwards.
ATAATATCTGTTTTCACACCTCTTAATATTAAGATCAATTCCAATATATGAGAGAAGACTCATTAATAATAAATATGTAATAACTAGCATCTTGAGTGCTCTCAAAATACCATTGTTTGCAATACAATGCAATCAAAGGCAGGACACATATTAAATATACAGATTACCGGGCAGTGGAATCGCCAAGCATACTCAATAATAAAGAATACCTAACAGGCACTTAACATCCAACTGAGGGAGTGTAAATATAGAATCAGTAGACCAGGGGGAGAACGAATTCCAATCAGGGGAATATGCAATCCGTGCAACGATTGCCCCACAGATTAAAATCATGTAAAATAAATCGCAACTTTAGACATACATACTCCGGGGCGCCGGGATACACTATACAGATGGACGGGCATTGTCCAAGTGAGCCGTCATTGGTGCATAGGAAACACGTGACCAATCACGTGACACAGGCAGCGGCAGCAGCACTATGCCGCACAGCAATGACACGTACCTAGTGACTCACGTCATTGGCTAATTCACTAACACGTGACCCGCGATACTCGAAAATGATTGGCGGGACACCGCAATAAAGATTAGACGATGGAGGTCAATCGTTTGGCTAGCTTGAAGAAGCACCTAAGTGCGAAACACGTGTTCTAGACCCGTGTTAGGCAGGGGTAATAGGATGTGAATTGTATTATTTGTTATTACACTACTTCCCACTGTTTGTTCATCTATAGCGCTAATCGCTCTGACTGACTGCTGGCAATAGTGAACTATTATAGCTCACGCAATCTACCAACTTAAGGTAGATAGTAATTTCAACTAGGCAAGTGTATGGTACAAACAACCCACTATTAGTGCACACCTAAGTGACCATCTAAGGGATGTAGCACTAAAGGTTATATCAGGCAAAACTGAATAACGTACTTGCAATCAATATCATTAAAACCGTACATATAACCCAAAATTGCAACATAGTTGCTTTAAACTGGCACTGAAAACTAAGCCAGTTTAGAAAGAGATATACAATATATCAAATTCACCAGCAGGTGTCAGTAGCGACTAGGAGGAACATATTGAAGTGTATTCAAAATTGTTATACTAAAATCCTGGGTAAAAAGCCAAATCAGGAGATAACAATATATCCACTGAATCACTAAAGAATTTATATGCACACTCTGGGAAGCGCACAATATATACAGTTAGATCTAACACACAGTATCAAGTGCCATAAGAATTTGCCACTTGAATACAAACCTGAGATAAATACAGTGTAACACTATACAACAATATACTGTGAAATAAAGCCAAAATTAAGGCTACAATCACAAAATCTCACCATTTCGCCATACGCTGATTATAACACAGCTTAAAAGGCACAGCTTACAAAACTGAGGAGGATAACATTTCGGGCATATAATAAAAGTGTGATATAGAGCCAGATTCAGGGCCAGACCACACACTCGACACACACGTTGTCATTTGCCAAATGCTGATACAAACAGCTAAATAGGCAATAATAATAAGAGACCTGAACAGGGCATACAACGCCCATGTGATATAGAGCCTAATATACGGCCAAGGTACACAGCCTGTTCAAACATAGAGATATCGCTCCACAGAATTGTCAACCACAGGTGATAGAAATTCACAGTACAATTGTGATAGTGTATACCTTCAAGTGTAATATAGAGCCAATTCTAAGGCCAAAACACTCACCAGTACAGCAAATTAAAGCTGGAAAAAAACATCCGGAGACAAATATATCTAACTGTATTCTTGCAAAAAAATCTATAGGTGTGTCAGTTGGACATATGGGTTGGCAAAATAAGTGAATTTATTCACTACCAAGACAAAGCCCTAGAACCAACTGTCATATCCCCTTGTAACAACAAGGATAATAACAACAGTGTATTGAAAAATTAATAAAAGTGGAAGTACATAAATTGTATATATGGGAATACCACCCAATTATTAATAAAACATCAACATCCTATGAAACCTGCCTACACGTTTTTTAAAATAATCTGTCCAACACAAATTTTTCTTCCTTATCACTGTGTATATATGTATGTTGGGATATTTTAACCTCTTTAATTTTCGCACATTTTTTGTGGCTTACCCCATGTCACAGGTCATAACAATAAAGACGATAGGGGTCCCCACAATTTTATATATATAAAAATATAAAAAGAAAATCATTTGATTAATGATAATTTTGTGAAACCAGGAGTGCATCCATAAAAAACTGTCTTTCTCTTCCTCTCAATATTTTTGACTACTGACTTACAGTTGGTCAGGATAGCACCCCCGCTACATGACAAGGTAAATGGTATAGCGGTGAATACCCGATAACATAGGGTAATATATACTACTGAGTGCAGATTCCAGAACCCCACCTGTTCTGAGTTTCATACGGCCAAGATGGCAGGTCATCCTGGTTGTGCCAAGACATTGGATTTAATCTCTCATTCAGTATGGTGGCCATCAATGAGAGGGGATGTGGAATCTTTCGTCAAGTCCTGCGAGGTCTGTGCCAGGAACAAGTCCCTCCGCACCCCTCCCACGGGTCAACTTCTTCCTTTATCTTGTCCGGAGAGACCGTGGACCCACATCTCCATGGATTTTATTGTAGATTTGCCTTCTTCCTCTGGTCATGATACCATCTGGGTAATTGTGGACCGCTTCAGCAAGATGGCGCATTTTGTTCCCTTGGTCGGTCTTCCCTCTGCTCAAAGACTGGCTGCATTATTTTTGTTGCATGTCTTTCGCCTCCATGGGCTCCCCACAGATATTGTCTCGGATAGGGGGGTACACTTTGTCGCTAGGTTTTGGAAGTCCCTTTGTGCAGCTTTAAGCATCAACCTCAGTCCTTCTTCTGGGTATCATCCCCAGTCGAATGGACAGACTGAAAGAGTCAATCAAAACCTCAAGCAATTTTTAAGATGTTATGCTTCCAAGTGTCAGAACAAATGGTCAGAGCATCTGCCTTTCGCAGAGTTTGCTTATAATAATGCATGGCATTCAGCTTCTAAAATGTCTCCGTTTTTCTGTGTCTCTGGTCAACACCCCAGAGCCAATTCTTTTGATCCCGGATCTTTCGGGGGTGGTTCTTGGTTGTCACAAAAGAGGGTCATTTGGAACAAGGTTCATAAGGCTCTTCTCGCTGCTTCGGCATCTGCCAAGCGGTTCTGCGATCGTACTCATTTAGAGTAGGAGACTGGGTTTTTCTTTCAACCCGGAACATTAAGATTCGCCAAGTCTCTCAGAAACTGGGGCCTCGCTTTATTGGTCCTTTTAAAATTATCAGTCAAATCAACTCGGTAGCTTTTAGGCTCCAACTGCCCCGGACCATGAAAATTCACAATGCCTTTCATTGCTCTCTTTTCAAGCAGGTGTCTCAGCCCAGGCGCAAAGGACATGCACCTATCCTTGTCCAAGGTCGCAAGGAGTTTATTGTAGAAAGGATTCTTGATTCAAAGGTGACTCGTAATCAGCTCAAATTTCTAGTGCACTGGAAAGGAAATGGCCTGGAGGAGAGATCCTGGATTCGGGACAACGAGCTCCACGCTCCTTTTCTTAAGAGAATTTTTTTTGAAGAATTTCCCCATAAACCCAGGGTTGGGGGTCCCTTGACCCCTCCTCAAGAGGGGGGTACTGTTAGGCGCCGTACCTGGCGTCGCCGCCATCCAGGTCCCACGGCAGCATCTGCGCTGCTAGGACGGCGGCCATCTTCCGACGCGCGTCATCAGAAAAGCTTCGGGGATGTTGCTAGGCAACACCCGAGCTTCCGCTCCGGCCGCTCCTGCAGGGGGAAGAATATGCAGAGCGTACAAGGAAGTGATGTCACCACAGGGGGCGGCTATTTCAAATATAAGCCGGCGTCTTTCTCTCACTGAAGCCGGTTATAGCGTTCTGTCAGCTGTTGCTAAGTTCGTGTTCCTGGTCCTGGTCCCTGTCGGAAGTTCCCTTGTTGTTCTCCGCCTGCTCTGCCTTGCCTAGTTTGTCCTGCCGTGCCTGGAATTCTGCCAGTGTTCCCAGCAGTGAGACTTATCGTCCTCAGAACTCTGCAGAGGCTTGTCTGGGATCCTGTCATCTTCCCAGATAAGTCAGGGGTTACCCTGTGTTTCTCCTCCTGCTGTTTGGCATCATTTCGTATTGGGCTTCTCAGTCAGCATTATTACCATTTCTCTTTATTATATCTCATCAGCATTGTTGCTATTTTATGATATTACCTTCTGGGCATTGTTGCCATTTCTTTATATAACATCTCACAAGCATTGTTGCCATTTTTCTATATAACATCTCACAAGCATTGTTGCCATTTTGTGTCACCTATTGAGCAGTATTGCTCCCCTGGGGTTTCTGGGAGATCCTCGGTTCCGGGGTTTAGTTAGGCTGTCCCCTTGCTCTCTCCTGGCCTCGGCGGATGTATTGTATTTTCCTAAGACCTGCCTGTAGCGGAGTGGGGCGGACCTAATTCGCCCTTCAGCCGAGACGGGCCCAGGTGAAGCCTAGCACAGCACACGTCCGTCAACCCCAGCCAGAGGCAACGGAGTTAGGTTGCCGGGGATACTCCCAGAATCCTTACAGTAGCTATACACTTGAATTGTTACTAAAGTACATAGATATCCTTTGAAGATGTCTAAGTAAATAATTATGGCTCGTGAGGTGTATAAGTGTATAAAATAAGAGTTTCTTAGCTCACCCTTCCATACGACTGTGTTGGCTCTGTCCCTCTGCTATATACACCCCCAATTTGGCGGCTTCAGATGACTGTCAGATATTTAAATCTGTGATTCAGTGCCCCTTCCTTCTTTACTTTTGTGCTGCAGCAGCAGTTTCTGACTCCCCCTTAAAATCACCTCGCCTCCCGTCTCCCGCAGTTGCCGCTGTATTACAGACAGCTCCTGGGTGTGGAGGGATGTGAATAAGGGCGGCTGTTGGTTGCCTTTAGCTCTCTACCTCCGGCGTCTGTGCTAGGAGTCTGTGCAGCGGCGGGCTGAGCAGTACTTCCCTGTCTGGCAAACTCTTTTTGCTGGCAGCGGCGGGGTGACACCTTCTTCAGGGCTACCTCCCCTCCCGTCTCCCGCAGGTAACCACCGCTTACACAGTGGCACCAGGGTGTGGAGGGGTGTATCTGGGTGCCCCGCGGGATTGGCTGAGGTGAGGTGGGCGGTAGGAGTGGGAAGTCACTTTATTGCTGAATGTCCGAATACCTCTCACCGGCGTATACTTCTAGTTGGGAGGCTCTCTTCTGTTCCCGGCAGACATTTATAGTATTCGGCAGCCACTTCTTCAGTAACAGTGGCGGACAGGGGCTTATGTCTGGATGCTGCAGCTGTCCTTTCTTTATTGGATGATGGGATGGGGCAGTCACTTGAAGGGAAGCTCATCCTCCGGCTGTCACAAGTATGAGAGTCTTATGCTCAGCAGCTGTGAGGATGCTCCTTCTCCGGCTCTTCTCTCTGCCTTTGGCTAATGTTACAGCTAATGTCCAGCTCAGGACCTCAGGCAGGGATGGAGCTCTCAAAGGAGGAAACTGCAGTCTGTCTTCTCAGAGCTCTGACAGCTCTATTTATAATCCTTCTGCAGGGTCAGCTGACCTTACCTCAGGTCAGCTGAGCGGGAAAACACAGCTGTCTCAAGCTCCTGAGCTCTCCCGCCCAGACAATGACAACTGACTGCTAAGGCAATCACCTCATAGCATTACCACTACAAATGTCCTCAAAAACATGGCATTAACAAATATATATATATATAATCCCTTCACCAGGGGTGTAACTGCCATCACAAACAAGTTCATATCATACACTTTTACACATTTTTATAGTATAAAATACATGTTGGTTAGTCAGTCACCATTGCCATATTTGTGAAAACGTTCATAACAGCACATACATTTCTGAGGTAAACGTTACCAACAATCGGTATTTTAATACGTTTTACATGTATATGTTACATAAGAAAGGCCTTGACAGCTATGCAATGGGTGGAATCTACTGAGAGCCCCGGACCCTATGCACTACTCTCATTAGACGCCGAGAAGGCCTTTGACTTGGTCACGTGGGATCACTTATTTTATTCTTTGAGAAGATTTGGACTCCCGGAGGAATTTATCCGCACCATCAAACTACTTTACGCCTGATCCTCCTCCCAAATCCTGACAAATAACTATATGTCAGATCCTATACCACTGTATAGAGGAACCAGACAGGGATGCTCCCTGTCCCCCCTATTGTTTTCTCTAGCGGTGGAATCCCTCGCGATAGCCCTGAGGGCCTTGCAGGATTTTCCCGGAGTGCGAATGAATTCCTCAAGTTAAGACTTTTTGCGGATGACATACTTCTTTTTATATCTAACCCCAGTGTCTCTGTCCCTGTGATTCAACAGATCCTACTTCATTTCTCACATTTCTCAGGATTCCGAATAAATTATGATAAGTCTCGTCTCCTACCCCTGTTTGCCTCCTCCCCACACTTCCATTCATCCTCTCTCACTTCACAGTTTACTGTTTGTCCTCATATGCTTAAGTATCTGGGAGTCTTAGTACCTAAAAAACTAAAGGATCTTTATAATGTAAATGTCCCTCCCTCCTATACGTCGATTGAAAAGCAGTTGAATGGATGTATGGATCTGCCTCTGTCTTTGGCGGGCAGAGTGGCGGTCATTAAAGCCGTAGCCTTTCCTAAGCTGTCCTACCTCCTGCAGATGTCGCCATTACAGCTCAACATATAGATTTACAAAGGTTTAAATCACTATTTCTTAAGTTTGCGTGGACGGGGAAGAGGGCTCGGATACCGTACAATAGACTTAAACTCAATAAATCTGATGGAGAGTTTGGCATGCCCAACATACAAGCATTCTCCCAGGCAGCCAATTTTCGATACATCACAGATTGGTTTACGACCAAATCAGAATATACTGCCCCGTCCCTTGAAAAACAAATATTCCACCTGTACTCCCCAGCAGCTCTATTACACGCCCCACTGAGGTTAATCCCTAAAATGATCAGAGACTCTATTCTGTTAAAGCAATTTACAGGTCCTGGAAACAGATTAATAGGACTTTATGTAGAAGGTATTCTTCGTCCTCATTTACTACACTATGGGGAAACCCTCAGTTTACCCCAGGACTTGAAAATGCAGAGTTTCTAGGCTGGAGAGATAAGGGCATCACTAATGTTCGCAAAATATTTAACCCGGGAGGAACTGTGCTCCCGTACTCTGCACTGGTGGAGAAGTTTGATGTCCCTAACTGCCAATTTTATATGTATCTCCAGTCGAGACATTTTGCACAGGCCCAACCGACCCCAATGGAGAAGGATACTGAGATAGACCCCATTGAGAGTTTGCTGAGGCCTGAATGTATTCTTGGATATAGAATCAGATACCTATACTCGGCTCTTATTACAGCAGGGGTGGAAGACCACCACCGAAACCTCCATGCTAGATGGATCACGGACATCCCTGATCTCCCAGCTCCAACTATTATATTAAAAAAACTCCCATTAACTATGAGATACCTGCAGTTGGCTGCTTTACAGGAGACCCACATAAAAATTTTAAACAGGGCATATATAGTGCCAGTGCAGAGGGCACACTTTGTTCACAGTGACACGGGATGCAGCTACAAATGCCATAAAACCAATGCCTCCTACTACCATAACTTTTGGGAATGTAGAAAAATTAGATTTTTCTGGGATAAGGTGATCAATTGCATTAACGACACCTATTCTCTGAGGCTCCGGAAGCATCCGACTGCATGTTTGTTTTTAGGTTTCCAGGTCTGGGATATTGGTCCAAGGAAATCATTGATTATACCAGTGCTAACTATTATATTAACTATCGCAAAAATAATAATTCTAACTCACTGGATACATAGAGGTTCCCCCACCATTATGGAGATGAGAAAGGCCATTCTGGACACGTTATTCTATGAAAGAGATGCCTTAAGAGCAGACTTACAAAATGGCGCCCCCCGCTTTTACAAAAAGTGGGAACTATACATTCTTAGCTTCGACCAGCAAACACAGAGCCGAATACAGAAAATTTTTTAATCCACCACTTGGTTTCTCCTTAGACAGCTATCAGCTTGATACTGACTGGTACTATGCCCAATGGAGAGTATCCGAGCTTGGTGGAAGCTGGATTGAGGGCTATAAGGTAGAATCTTGTACACATTGACATAGTGATATAGAAGGAGATCGCTTAGATATGTGACTATAATGGATTCTGACTCTGTCTTTGTCCCCCCCCCTCCCCCCCATTTTTCTTCCCACCCCCACCTTCCTCATATTCATGTTTAAAGAAATATAAGCTGTGTAACTCGGATGGAATATTTTCCAATTTAAATATATAGCTCACGAAGATATATGTGGACCTGTCCCTTTTCCCCGTGGAAACTGCTATTCACAGATTTCCTATACTGTGTACTTCTAACCACTGAGAAACGGACAGTTGAAGGTAAGACACAGACACTGAAAGTAGCTCAATCACAGTTTATTCAAATGACAATTTGCTTGTCTCCTAACAATGTGTATTGTGCCCTCCTTTTACATCACAACTTAAAGACCCTGTCTCCAGGCTCTCAGTATAAGTATAACAAAGTTTTCATGTGGTTCGCAATATCTCATGTTCATTTTCTGCTGTCAAAATGTTCTTAATTCTGTATGTCATGCAAGTTTCAGCTGAAAAACACAATAAAATTGTTTATTAAAAAAAAAAAGCAGGTTTCCATTCATCTCCCTCACGAATGCGGATTAAGTTGTAGGCTCCACGCAGATCTAATTTAGTGAAGATGGTCACTCCCTTAATTCGATCGAAGAGTTCTGTAATGAGTGGTAGTGGATAACAATTTTTAATGGTGATTTCATTTAGGCTACGGTAATCAATACAAGGCCGTAACCCTCCATCTTTCTTTTTGACAAAGAAAAACCCAGCTCCAGCAGGAGAAGCTGAAGGACGAATAAACCCTTTGGCTAGGTTTTCCTTTATGTATTCAGACATTGCCTGTGTTTCTGGTAAGGACAAGGGATACATACGGCCTCGTGGAGGATTCTTGCCTGGCAGTAACTCAATGGGACAATCCCATGGTCGATGAGGAGGTAACTTGTCAGTAGCTTTTTTGGAGAATACATCAGCGAAGTCTTGATATGAGGTAGATAACCCTTCCGGAATTTGAAAGGAGACTTGACGCGAGGGCGTCATCGATTTGAGACAGAACTTGGTGCAGGATGCACCCCATGCTAGGACCTGGGATATAACACAATTGATACTGGGATTATGGGCACGCAACCAGGGGAGGCCCAAAACAATTGGGTAGGAGGACTTGGGTATGACAAAGAACTGTATTTTCTCTACATGCAACAGGCCGACTTGCAGACTTAAAGGTTGGGTTTGAAGGGTAAAATCTCTCCTAATATACGACTCCCATTTACAGCAGTTAGATATACTGGACGCTGAAGGGGAACAGTAGGTAGTTGCCAACGTTTAATGATTTCAGCAGTGATGAAACTTTCTGCTGCTCCGGAATCGAGGAGTGCTGATAACTGTCGGAGCTGATGTTTGACTTGTAGTGACACTTGGAGAATACAGTCTTTGGTATTGGGAGAGGTAATAACAACCCCTAACCTGCCCTCTCTCTTACAGGTTAGGTTCTGGCTTTTCCCGGTCTCTTCGGACAAGAATCCACGGAATTCTGAGGATTAGTACAATAGAGACAGAGGTGTTCGACATGCCGATGTCTTCGTTCGGCTGAGGACAACTTGAAACGGTTGACTTGCATGGGTTCCTCCGTCGGTAACGATGGAGGTTTGGATACGGGTAGACTTATGCCTCTCTCTGAGTCTTAGATCGATCTTAGTGCACAAGGAGATTAGATCTTCCAATTTGGAAGGCAAGTCTCTAGCCGCCAGTTCGTCTTTAATTTTATCGGCGAGACCATTTAGGAAAGCTACAAGGAAGGCCTCCTCGTTCCATGCTAGCTCAGGATTTTAAATTGGATTAAGTATTGACCCACAATCCTGGAACCTTGACGTAGGCGTAATATTTCAGTGGCAGCTGAACGAATTCGACCTGGCTCATCGAAGATGATTTTGAAGGTGCTAATGAACCGAACATAGTCCGACAGCAGGGGATCTGCCTTTTCCCATAAGGGAGATGCCCAATTCAGGGCAGAGCCAGTAAGTAGTGATATCACATAAGCAACTTTGGTGCGGTCTGTAGGGAAGTAAGAAGATTGAAGTTGGAAGTGAATTTCACACTGATTTATGATGCCTCTACAGTTTTTTGAATTGCCATCAAATATGGTTGGGGTAGGAAGCTGTAGATGAGCAGTGACTCCTGTCGTTGAAGCTACGGGTCTAGGCGATGGCGCCGATGTAGGAGTTGACCCTTGATTCAAGGTGGTTTGGATATTGTCCAGTCTTTTTGACTTGGAGGGCATGGAAAACTTGCTCCTATGCAGCTTCCTATTGATCCAGGCGAGCCACTAACTTTTGAACGGGAGCTCCTCGCTCCTGACCTGATGCTGGGTCCATGGAGTCAGTACAAACTGTCACGTTTCCGGTCGCACCGGCTGGAGTGAAACGGAGGCTAGGTGCTTTGATATAAGATTTCTGCATAGACGACAGAAGGGAGGACAGCAATTGGATAAAAGAAAAACCAGTTTTAATAAAGATACAATGTTACAGAAAATGAGGAATGGCACAAGGATAATACTGTAGATAATGAGTAAACAAAGTCAATGATATGCAATACTTATTGTAGAGCTTGCAGGTGATTGGAATGAAGAGATGAATAGACTTGAAGGTTTGAAGAAATAAATGAAAACTTGAAGAATTGGATGATTGAATGATTGAATGGTTGGATGATTGGATGGTTGGATGATTGGATGATTGGACAATTGGACGATTTGATGACTGGACGATTGGATGGTTGGATGATTGGATGGTTGGATGATTGGATGGTTGGATGAATCAGGGAAGGGTGTGCTGACAACCCTAATAGCTGTAACCAGGAGGGATAGCAGAATAATAACCGTCAGGCTGGAGAAAGGGTGACCCCTTTGTGGGGCTAACCTTGTCCAGTCCATTAAGTCGGCAGCAGGGGTCTGCGATGTGAAGGTTGAAGACAGCGGGTGTAGCAGGATACCGGATAGAGTCTCTGGAACAAGAAGTAGCAGCGCTACCAGCAGCAAGGAGAGTCAGATGCCTAGCATAAGGACATCATTGTACTGAATGCTGGTTTGGCCCAGCAAGTCAGTATTTGAAGGGAGAGCTGCACTGTGATTGGTTGAATGTAAATTGGCAGTGCAGCCTGATAGGAGAAACCAACAAGATGGCTGCCGCCAGAGAGGGCGACAGGTTTCAGAAGCAAGAAGTGTATGCAGCATGCACCAGCCAGCGTGTCCAGCCAGACCCAGACAGGACACAGAACACTATGGCAACTCAGGCCCCACGCCGTCCAAGCCCCGCATGTCACTGGTGCACACGCTACCACTGTCACCCTGAGATGACAGCGTGACATCACGCAACCCAGGAACAAGGGAACTGACAGTGGAGGTGAGTGCCAGCGTCTGAATTACCCTGTTAGGAACCCCAGGGGCAGCCATGGCATGGGAGGCATGAGTGGCAGATATGGTGGTCATGACACTGCCATTAGAGGTGGTGGAAATCAGTTCCACACCGTTCCCCCTCATTTTAACCCTTGGTTACAATACAGTACAGTACTACACTAATTCTTACCACTTCCATCCTCCTCCTCATCTTCCTCCAGCTCCATTTGGTCATCCTCCACCTCAATGATGTCTGAGTGGAGAATAAAAGAAGAACAGTATTAAAAACATTATTTGCCTACTACAGTACAACTCCATAGAAGAAGGCCCTAATAGGCTGAAATGGCTACACACACTCTCCAAGCGGGCACCACCCACCTACTGTACAACCAGCCAAGGACCAAAGGCTGCGTGACACCCACTGCAGAGCACCCCAAAGTGAATACCTACACCAAACGGCAGCGGCAGGTCCAGAACCACCTGCACTTCCACCCTCTTCAGCAACCAACCCCCACCTCCGCATACCACAAAGCACCCCCTCCACTGGACAAAGGCATCAGGCTGCCTGACATCCAGCCCTCTCCTTCTCTGGAACTGTAAAAAGTACAGTACAGTAGGTCCAGACTAGCGAGATGCCGCAGTCAGACAAGGTGTACTGGCCACCCCCCACCACACACCCAATAACAACAGGACTGTACTGTAGTTTACCCCATTCTCCATACCACCACCAGGGATTCAGTACTGAATCCCGGCGGTCGGGATCCCGACGCCGGAATCCCGACAGCCGAAATGCCGACAAGGGGGGGACGTGGATCGCCCCCCCCTTGCGGGCTCGCTGCGCTCGCCGCGCAGCGGGCCCGGTGCCTCGCTACGCTCGGCACACTAATTTATTCTCCCTCCAGGGGTGTCGTGGACACCCACGGAGGGAGAATATGTCAGTATTTCGGCGGTCGGGATTCCGGCGTCGGGATTCTGAACGCCGGGATCCCGACCGCCGGGATATTAACTGCATCCCCACCACCAGTACCCTTGGCCAATTGCAATAAGCGACCACATCACCATAGAACCACCTACTGTACTTTGTACAGTAGCAGAGATACTGTGAGATCTCTCACTTCTCTCGTAATGGTTGGCAATAATATTGCACCGTACCCCTGCATTGTACAGTATCATTTACTGTATGCAAGATTGTGTATTGTTTTATTAAATACTGTAAATCTTGTTTAGCAATTACACCGCATTGTTGATCGCTATTAACACACAACCCCAATTGTTTGTACTGTATGTACTGTACCACTGTACTTACTAAACAGGTGCTCCTCCTCCTCTTCCTCCTCCTCCTCCACCACCACCTCTTCTTCCTGGGTGGGGGTGTGGCTTAGCAATGCTGCAAATGTAAAAAAAATACTGTAAACATACTGTACAGTAAAGTAAATGGTTAGACCCCTGGTGTTATACTGTAAAAGTACTTACCAGCTGAGCTGGTGCCCGGCTGCTCCTCCTCCTCCGATTAGTGGTACAGGAGTGGCAGTGCCTCTCCTCCCTCCGCCGGTGTCGCGACAGGTCTATATAATAAAAACATTGTAACCCCAAGTACTATTACAGTATACGATACACATGGAGTGCCACACTGGTATTATGTGGGACCCCAAGTATTATTACAGTATACGATACACATGGAGGGCCACACTGGTATTATGCGTGACCCCAAGTACTGTATTATTATAGGATACACATGGTGGGCCACACTGGTATTATGTGGATCACACTATTATTATAGGATACACATGGTGGGCCACACTGGTATTATGTGGGACCCCAAGTACTGTATTATTAAAGGATACACATGGTGGGCCACACTGGTATTATGTGGGACCCCAAGTACTGTATTATTAAAGGATACACATGGTGGAACCCCACTGGTATTATGTGGGACCCAAGTACTGTATTATTATAGGATACACATAGAGGGCCACACTGGTATTATTTGGGACCACAAGTAATATTACAGTATACGATACACATGGAGGGCCACACTGGTATTATGCGGGACCCCAAGTACTGTATTATTATAGGATACACATGGAGGGCCACACTGGTATTATGTGGGACCCCAAGTACTGTATTACATGGGGGGGCCCCACTGGTATTTTGTGGGACACCAAGTACTGTATTATTATACTGTAGGATACACATGATGGTAACCCACTGGTATTATGTGACGCCTTCCTCCTTAACTAGCACCCCACCCACCTGTCCCAGATTGTTTTTAATTAGGTTGGAGCCCTACGCTCAAGACTGCACACTCTAGCTTGGCACTATGAGAGTAAGTCCTACTGTACATATATGCTGAGTGTTGGTCTGTGGGACTGTGTTTGGGGCGTTGGCGTCTTTGGGCTGCTGTTGCTGGACTGCTCCATGACATCATATTGCACACTTTCCATCACCCCTTTAGTTTGTTTAGTATATATGTAACACCCTTCACATTTATTATTACCTCTTACTTAGGTAAGTCTTATCACATATAATTTCCCCTATCCCTTTTACTATCACTTTAATTTCACACTAATGTGATGCCATGGGGTGGTTCTGCTGGGCTGGCCTGGGGGTCCCGTGCCCTGGACCTGTCTCAGAGTAGTGTTAGGGACTTGTCCTATTGAGGTACCCTGGATGCGGTGGACAAGCCCATAATAATGGCCATCATTATGCTAATAACCTCAAATGCAATATAGCAAAGATATTAACAGGTCTAGCATTTATATTTAGTGTGTACCTGCAAACTCCTCCTCCTGCTTGCTGTACTACAAGTCTCAGCAGGTAGAACCTCATATGTCCAGGGTGTGCAGTTTAGGGCCCCTCCCCCTATGTACTATATATTGTGTATTCATACACACTGGAAGGAACTAGAGAAGCCTTCCTCCTTAACTAGCACCCCACCCACCTGTCCCATATTATTTTTAATTAGGTTGGAGCCCTACGCTCTAGACTGCACACTCTAGCTTGGCACTATGAGGGTAAGTCCTACTGCACATATATGCTGAGTGTTGGTCTGTGGGACTGTGTTTGGGGCGCTGGGCTCTTTGGGCTGCTGTTGCTGGGCTGCTCCATGGCATCATATTGTACACTTTCCATCACCCCTTTAGTTTGTTTAATATATATGTAACACCCTTCACATTTATTATTACCTCTTACTTAGGCAAGTCTTATCACATGTAATTTCCCCTATCCCTTTTACTATCACTTTAATTTCACACTAATGTGATGCCATGGGGTGGTTCTGCTGGGCTGGCCTGGGGGGTCCCATGCCCTGGACCTGTCTCAGAGTAGTGTTAGGGACTTGTCCTATTGAGGTAACCTGGATGCGGTGGACAAGCCCATAATAATGGCCATCATTATGCTAATAACCTCAAATGCAATATAGCAAAGATATTAACAGGTCTAGCATTTATATTTAGTGTGCACCTGCAAACTCCTCCTCCTGCTTGCTGCACTACAAGTCTCAGGAGGTAGCACCTCATATGTCCAGGGTGTGCAGTTTAGGGCCCCTCCCCCTATGTATTATGTGAGACCCCATGTACTGTATTATTATATGATACACATGGTGGGCCACACTGGTATTATGTTGGACCCCAAGTATTATTACAGTATACAATACACATGGAGGGCCACACTGGTATTATGTGGGACCCCAAGTACTGTATTACATGGGGGGCCCCACTGGTATTATGTGGGTCCCCAAGTACTGTATTATTATAGGATACACATGGGGGCCCCACTGGTATTATGTGGGACACCAAGTACTGTATTATTATACAGTAGGATACACATGGCGGGCACCCAGGTACTATATACTGTACTGTAATACAGTACAGTAAACTTTGAGTGAACACAGGAATTAAAGGGTACACTTGTACTGCAGTCACCACTTTATTAACACTTTATTCTGGTACACTGTATCCTCACATTACTGTACTTACAGTGCCTGATGGCCTGAAGTCTGTCAGGATCTCTCCTGACCAGGTCGCTCCAGCCGCGCTCTAGGGAGCGGACAGACCGCTCACGGCCAGTGTCTGCCAGAATGGCCCTACGGGCCTTTCTGTATGCCTGCAGCTTCTCCTTGTTGCTGGAGAGAAATCATATCTCTACAGTGCACCAGGTGCCTAAGCTCCCAGGTGCTATCCACTACGCAATGCAGTGATGTGTATGGTCTGTAGAGTGCTGATATAATCAGTGGCATCCGCAGCCCTATTGGCGAAACCTGAGTCACTGCAGTGTCTGAGATGGCCCCTTCATGGATTAGCGCTGCAGGAGATGTTGTAGTGTAATGTACTGTATTTCAGGTCAGGTCGACCCCCTCCACCCCTGTGGGGAGGGGAGGAGGCGATTGACTTCAGCTGCATACACATAACTCCCTGGAAGAGACAATAATGCAATGGTAATGTAGCGAAATCAAGTACTCTTAAGGCCCCCATACACTATACGATTTGGGCACGATTTCACCCGATTCGGATGAATCGGGCCATGAAATCGGCCCAAATCGCATGGTTTGACAGCCCCCCCGATCCGATGCGCGGTCCCGTGCGCATCGGATCGGAGTCGGGCAGTCGGACCGGCTGCACATAAGATTTCCTAAAGAGAGCGGGCAGCGTCAGCGGTGACAGACGCTGGGGAGGGCGATGCTGGAGAGCCGGGCTGGGGACACAGGCAGCAGCGGGCGGGGGTGGACGCCGGTGAACGGAGCTGGCCGGGCGCAGCATGACCGGGGACGGGGAGAACGCTGCAAGAAAAAAAAAAACCATTACAAATGAATTGGAAGCCAGTGATTGGCTGAGAGAGCTCTCTCAGCCAATCAGCAATTGGCTGAGAGAGCTCTCAGCCAATCACTGGCTTCCAATTCATTTGTAATGTTTTTTGTTTTTTTCTTGCAGCGTTCTCCCCGTCCCCGGTCATGCTGCGCCCGGCCAGCTCCGTTCACCGGTGTCCACCCCCGCCCGCTGCTGCCTGTGTCCCCAGCCCGGCTCTCCAGCGCCCCCCCCCCCACCGCCCGCTGCCTATTTGACAGCTAAAATGCCCGGCTCCCCCCCTGTTGCTCCCCAGTGTCCCTCACCCCGCTCTCCCCCTGCAGCTCCCCGGGAGTTTTATATGATAAATCGCATGGCGATTTATCATATGCACAACTTGGCACATCAAGTGCCTTATCATGATGGAAACCTCCCGGGGAGCTGCAGGGGAAATCGGGTCCGACTTGTCCCTAGGACAAGTCGGGCTAATGTATGGGGGGCCTTATGCTGTGTACACACTAGTACAATCTGCATAAGATCCAGATGCGATTACAATTTAGACTATCTGCATACAATTTACACTATCTGCATTCAATTTAGACTATATAGTGCAGATGTGCACTATATAGACAGGGCAGCCAAGACTTTCTGGCTGAGATATGGGAGCGCGCATCTTGAACGCATCTGGATCGCTTGGGATAAAAACCATACAATCTGCATGAGATCCAGATAAGATTTTGACTATATAGTCAAAATCTCATCTGGATCGATCGGAGAGTACACACTAGTACAATCTGCATAAGATCCAGATGCGATTACAATTTAGACTATCTGCATACAATTTACACTATCTGCATTCAATTTAGACTATATAGTGCAGATCTGCACTATATAGACAGGGCAGCCAAGACTTTCTGGTTAAGATAAGGGAGCGCGCATCTTGAACGCATCTGGATCGCTTGGGATAAAACCCATACAATCTGCATGAGATCCAGATAAGATTTTGACTATATAGTCAAAATCTTATCTGGATCTTATGCAGATTGTATCAGTGTGTACACAGCATTATGCAGATTGTACTAGTGTGTACACAGCATTACTCTACAGTAACAACACTTCATGAACACCTTCAGTAGCTGATGCACAGGTGTACTCGTTACTAACTGACACATTATAAATGATCCACAGCTGGAGCTAATTACTTCACTTACAGTATGATTTTGTGAGGAGACCTGTAAAACATTAACTGTTTTATTTGTCTAGTTTTGTTAAAACTGTTACATTTAATGGTCTAGTTTTATTAAATATCACTCTACAAAATATTTGAATAAAAAAAAAAAATTGGACCCCAAGTACTGTATTATTATAGGATACACATGGTGGAAACACACCGGTATTATGCGGGACCCCAAGTACTGTATTATTATAGGATACACATGGAGGGCCCCACTGGTATTATGCGGGACCCCAAGTACTGTATTATTATAGGATACACATGGTGGAAACACACCGATATTATGCGGGACCCCAAGTACTGTATTATTATAGGATACACATGGAGGGCCCCACTGGTATTATGCGGGACCCCAAGTACTGTATTATTATAGGATACACATGGTGGGAACACACCGGTATTATGCGGGACCCCAAGTACTGTATTATTATAGGATACACATGGTGGAAACACACTGGTATTATGCGGGACCCCAAGTACTGTATTATTATAGGATACACATGGAGGGCCCCACTGGTATTATGCGGGACCCCGAGTACTGTATATTATTATAGGATACACATGGTAGAACCCCACTGGTATGATGTGGGACCCCAAGTACTGTATTATTATTATTATAGGATACACATGGTGGAAACCACTGGTATTATGCGGGACCCCAAGTACTGTATTATTATAGGATACACATGGAGGGCCCCACCGGTATTATGCGGGACCCCAAGTACTGTATATTATTATAGGATACACATGGTGGAAACCCACTGGTACCCCAAGTACTGTATTATTATAGGATACACATGGTGGACCCCACTGGTATTATGTGGGACCCCAAGTACTGTATATTATTATAGGATACACATGGTGGAAACCCACTGGTATCATGCAGGACCCCAAGTACTGTATTATTCTAGGATACACATGGTGGAAACCACTGGTATTATGTGGGACCCCAAGTACTGTATATTATTAAAGGATACACATGGTGGAAGCCCACTGGTATTATGCGGGACCCCAAGTACTGTATTATTATAGGATACACATGGTGGAAACCCACTGGTATTATGTGGGACCCAAGTACTGTATTATTAAAGGATACACATGGTGGAAACCCACTGGTATTATGCGGGACCCCAAGTACTGTATTATTATTATAGGACACACAGGTGGAAACCCACCGGTATTATGCGGGACCCCAAGTACTGTATTATTAAAGGATAAACATGGTGGAAACCCACTGGTATTATGCAGGACCCCAAGTACTGTATTATTAAAGGATAAACATGGTGGAAACCCACTGGTATTATGCAGGACCCCAAGTACTGTATTATTAAAGGATACACATGGAGGGCCACACTGGTATTATGTGGGACCCCAAGTACTGTATTATTATAGGATACACAGGGTGGAAACCCATTGGTATTATGCGGGACCCCAAGTACTGTATATTATTATAGGATACACATGGTGGAAACCCACTGGTACCCCAAGTACTGTATTATTATCGGATACACATGGTGGACCCCACTGGTATTATGTGGGACCCCAAGTACTGTATATTATTATAGGATACACATGGTGGAAACCCACTGGTATTATGCAGGACCCCAAGTACTGTATTATTCTAGGATACACATGGTGGAAACCACTGGTATTATGTGGGACCCCAAGTACTGTATATTATTATAGGATACACATGGTGGAAACCCACTGGTATTATGCGGGACCCCAAGTACTGTATTATTATATGATACACATGGTGGAAACCCACTGGTATTATGTGGGACCCCAAGTACTGTATTATTAAAGGATACACATGGTGGAAACCCACTGGTGTTATGTGGGACCCCAAGTACTGTATATTATTATAGGATACACATGGTGGAAACCCACTGGTACCCCAAGTACTGTATTATTATAGGATACACATGGTGGACCCCACTGGTATTATGTGGGACCCCAAGTACTGTATATTATTATAGGATACACATGGTGGAAACCCACTGGTATTATGCAGGACCCCAAGTACTGTATTATTCTAGGATACACATGGTGGAACCCCACTGGTATTATGTGGGACCCCAAGTACTGTATATTATTATAGGATACACATGGTGGAAACCCACTGGTATTATGCAGGACCCCAAGTACTGTATTATTAAAGGATACACATGGAGGGCCACACTGGTATTATGTGGGACCCCAAGTACTGTATTATTATAGGATACACATGGTGGAACCCCACTGGTATTATGTGGGACCCCAAGTACTGTATATTATTAAAGGATAAACATGGTGGAAACCCACTGGTATTATGCAGGACCCCAAGTACTGTATTATTAAAGGATACACATGGAGGGCCACACTGGTATTATGTGGGACCCCAAGTACTGTATTATTATAGGATACACAGGGTGGAAACCCACTGGTATTATGCGGGACCCCAAGTACTGTATATTATTATAGGATACACATGGTGGAAACCCACTGGTACCCCAAGTACTGTATTATTATCGGATACACATGGTGGACCCCACTGGTATTATGTGGGACCCCAAGTACTGTATATTATTATAGGATACACATGGTGGAAACCCACTGGTATTATGCAGGACCCCAAGTACTGTATTATTCTAGGATACACATGGTGGACACCCCACTGGTATTATGTGGGACCCCAAGTACTGTATATTATTATAGGATACACATGGTGGAAACCCACTGGTATTATGCGGGACCCCAAGTACTGTATTATTATATGATACACATGGTGGAAACCCACTGGTATTATGTGGGACCCCAAGTACTGTATTATTAAAGGATACACATGGTGGAAACCCACTGGTATTATGCGGGACCCCAAGTACTGTATTATTATAGGACACACAGGTGGAAACCCACCGGTATTATGCGGGACCCCAAGTACTGTATTATTAAAGGATAAACATGGTGGAAACCCACTGGTATTATGCAGGACCCCAAGTACTGTATTATTAAAGGATACACATGGAGGCCACACTGCTATTATGTGGGACCCCAAGTACTGTATTATTAAAGGATACACATGGTGGAAACCCACCGGTATTATGCAAGACCCCAAGTACTGTATTATTATAGGATACACATGGTGGAAACCCACTGGTATTATGTGGGACCCCAAGTACTGTATTATTAAAGGATACACATGGTGGAATCCCACTGGTATTATATGGGACACCAAGTACTGTATTATTATAGGATACACATGGAGTGCCCCACCGGTATTATGCGGGTCCCCAAGCAGGGCCGGTGCAAGGTTTCTCAGCACCCTAGGCAAATATTCTGCAAGCCGCCCCCCCCCCCCCACCTCCTTCAAACAACACTAATATATATATATATATATATATATATACACACACACACACACACATATACACACTATATACACAGAAATATGCAGTGTATAGTGTACTGTATGTGATTTATAGATGTGGCCATCTTTAGGCAGCTAACACCTCTGAGGCACTAGAAAGGTGCAGGTGCTGAAGAAAAAAACTTTTGCAGGGGCCCTCCGTGACCAAAACATATCCCACCTTCACGGACATCACCGTTGCCACCAGCAACCCTCCCATTCCTGAACACTGCCACTACAGACACTACTGATAGCACACACCACGTTCCTACTAGTGCCTCCGCAGACATCCCTACCAGCACCCCCTTCCCCCAAACACTGCTCCTGCCAATAGCACCCCCGTCTGTCGGCGGTGCTGTCTGCGGTGATGTGCACTTGTCCAGGCAGGGTTGATATTGGTAGGAGCGGTGTTTAGTACAGCGTAACTAATCATTTGGATTCCCCCAGGCAAAAAGTTTGTCAAACATCGTTATGCCCATTACAGAATATTACACACCTTAATGTCCGTAACACAATATGCCACACATAGAATATTGCACCATTGCACATTATACCGCACTCCACAATGCCAATTACACATTACAGTATGTCACACATGGTAATGCCCAGTATATAGGGCCTGGTGTTCATTATGCCGACAATGGCATTCTGACTGCTGTCAGAACACTGTTAATAATACAAGAAGGGGAGGTTGGACCTGTGGATGGAGAAATAACAGGAGAGGGTAACCAGGTAACCCATGTGGGGGTCATTGGTTCCGCAGATGTGCTGTTAGGTGAGAAAGAGCATTAGAGGGCAACGCAGTGTGTGTGTAGGGGGGTATGGAGCTATTAGGAGACAAAACATATCATGGTAGCCAATGGGGGAGATTGGAGTTGTGAGGGGAGAGAGAGAGAATGAGGTGGGTAGCCTGTGGTAAGGGGGGGTTGGAGCTGTGAAGGGGAGGCATGAGAGGGTAGCCTGTGTAGGGGATGGGGTGGGGGAGTTGCTGGTGCCACAAATGGGGGGGAGGGGGTGGTTTGGAGATTTGAGGGGAGAGAGAGCATGAGGGGGTAACCTGTGGGGGGCTGTGTGGGGGAGGGGGGGGGGCATGGGTGCCATGAATGGGGGGGTTAGAGCTGTAAGGGGAGAGAGAACATGAGGGGGGTATACTGTGTGGGGGAGGGGGGGTCGCGGGTGCCGCGAATGGGGGGAGGGGGGTTGAGGTTGTGAGGAGAGAGAGAGCATGAGGGGGTAGCCTGTGTGGGGGAGGGGGGGTCGCGGGTGCCGCGAATGGGGGGAGGGGGGGTCGCGGGTGCCGTGAATGGGGGGAGGGGGGCCCCATCATAGGAATAGGAAGGATCAAGGATGTATGTTAGATCGGGGGGGGGGGGGGTTGCTGCCAGGGCCAGGTGGCTGAATACCAGCCAAGGGATGGGTGCAGCAAGTTTAAAACGGGCAGGCTAGAGCAGGGGAGGGAGGGCTCGCACGAATCACTCACCGAGTAGCTGAGTGCTAGAAGTTGACAGCTGCAGCTTCGCTTCCTTCCTCCTGCTCTCCTCTGCGTAGCTTTTCTGCTGCTGGTCTGCTGCTCCTCCTGCAGCTCACTACCGCCCTCCAGTGGCTGGCGCCCTAGGTAAATGCCTAAACCTGCCTAGTGGTGGCGCCGGCCCTGTCCCCAAGTACTGTATTATTATAGGATACACATGGTGGAAACCCACTGGTATTATGCGGGACCCCAAGTACTGTATTATTATAGGATACACATGGAGGGTCCCACTGGTATTATGTGGGATCCCAAGTACTGTATTATTAAAGGATACACATGGTGGAAACCCACTGGTATTATGCAAGACCCCAAGTACTGTATTATTATAGGATACACATGGGGGGCCCCACCGGTCTTATGCGGGACCCCAAGTACTGTATTAATATATGATACACATGGGGGGCCCCACCGGTATTATGCGGGACCCCAAGTACAGTACTGTATTAATATACAGTAGGATACATATGGTGGGCACCCAGGTACTTTATACTGTACTGTTATACAGTAAACTTAGAGTGAACACAGGAATTAAAGGGTACACTTGGCGTTACTATTGTCTACACTTGTACTGCAGTCACCACTTTATTAACACTTTATTCTGGTACATTGGGCCTTATTTTGGTTCATTCTTTCTGACAAAATCCTTCTTAGATGGGCAAAACCATGTGCACTGCAGGTGGGGCAGGTGTTACTTGTGCAGAGAGAATTAGATTTGGGTGGGGTTTTACTTCAAAGTGAGATCTATATTGCAGTGTAAAAATAAAGCAGTCAGTATTTTCCCTGCACAGAAACAAAATTACTCACCCAAATCTAATTCTCTCTGCACATGTTACATCTGCCCCCCCCTGCAGTGCACATGGTTGTGTCCATCTAAGAAGGATTTTGTCAGAAAGAATGAACCAAAATAAGGCCCATTGTATCCTCACATTACTGTACATACAGTACAGCGCCTGATGGCCTGAAGTCTGTCATGATCTCTCCTATTAAAATACTGTATTAAAATACTAAAATATTAATACTGTGTCTACTGTACCACAGCACACTCCTAAGACTTGAGACGCATATGCGTCTGAGACGTGCCTCGCATATTCAGTATGAGCGTCTGAGACTATTGTCTCCTGGGGGAGGGGAGGCGACGGTTGGCTTCAGCTCAATACACATTACTCCCTGGAAGAGACAGTATTGCAATGCAGTTCATCTGGGGGCACCATGTGCAAAATGTGTAATAGACAGTAGAAATGGAAGCAAAAATTTTTTATGGAAACAAGTTATTTTATGTACTGTACTGTATGTCTTAAGTTTTATTAAAATATCCCTTTCCAAAATATTCGAATAAAATAAAAAAATATATATAAATAAAATAGAAACTATAATCAAACACAGGTCTCCAGCTTGTAGGGCCATACAGCTATCCACTACACTACGCAACACAGTGATGTGTATGGTCTGTAGAATGCTGATATAATCAGTGGCATCCGCAGCCCTATTGGCGAAACCTGAGTCGCGGCAGCGTCTGAGACAGCCCCTTTGTGGATTAGCGCTGCAGGAGATGTTGTAATGTAATGTACTGTATTTCAGGTCAGGTCGACCCCCTCCACCCCTGGGGGGAGGGGAGGAGGCGGTTGACTTTAGCTGCATACACATTACTCCCTGGAAGAGACAATAGTGCAATGGTACTGTAGCCAAATCAAGTCATCTTACTCTACAGTACCAACACTTCATGAACACCTACAGTAGCTGGGGCACAGGTGTACTAGTTACAGGCTGACACATTATAAATGATCCACAGGTGAAGCTAATTACTTCACTTACAGTATGATTCTGTGAGGAGACCTGTAAAACATTAACTGTTGTATTTGTCTAGTTTTGTTAAAACTGTTACATTTAATGGTCTAGTTTTATTAAATATCACTCTACAAAATATTCGAATAAAAGAAAAATATTGACACCGTAATTGAACACGGGTCTCCAGTATGAAGAGCTGCACAGCTATCCACTACACTATGCAACACAGTGATGTGTTCCATCTGTAGAGCTGATATAATCAATGGCATCCGTAGCCCTATTGGCGAAACCCAAGTCACGGCAGCGTCTGATACGGTCCTTTCATGGATTAGCGCTGTAATGTACTGTATTTCAGGTCAAGTCGACCCCCTCCACCCCTGGAAGGGGAGGAGGCAGTTGACTTCAGCTGCATACACGTTATGCACAGTACCAACAGTTCAAAATATTCAGCATCGGCTACGTGAACGTGAAGGTAAATGTTTGTATAGGATCATGACACTACACAGCCCTTTTGCTCGCTCCGATGTTCATGCGCGTCTCATTTCCTACGAGGCTCTCATTTCCTACAAGCGTCTCATCGCGCACGAGCATCTCATACTGTAAGCGCGCTCCGTACGGCGAATGGCAGGATTCCATTGGCACATTACAGTTTATCACTCCGACTCTAGCTTGATGGAGCATTAGCCACCCAGTGGTGGCGGATTGTATTGCATGGCGTGCACCCACGCCCCTTGGCGGACGCCAGCGCAAGAAGAATATCGGAGCGCCAGAACCTCCGCAATGGCGGCCTGGCGACAAGAAGGAGAGGCACTCCATCTGTAAGTACATGCACAGCATACATACACACACACACCACTTACACTACATACACAGCATACATATAAACATACATACACACAAACAACACT
Organism: Crinia signifera; assembly: GCF_055691185.1. Classification (NCBI taxonomy): domain Eukaryota; kingdom Metazoa; phylum Chordata; class Amphibia; order Anura; family Myobatrachidae; genus Crinia; species Crinia signifera. The sequence continues at coordinate 116,624,467 of NC_139219.1, read as the reverse complement.
CACACAGCATGTACACACACAGGGGTGGATCCAAAACAAAATGACAGGGGGGGCACCATGATAAGGGGTGCACACCATGTGTGTGCGCAGGTGTATGGAGGAGAGGGGGGGGGGTAATTTGTGTTTACTGCTCCCAGAAGCTACTCTGTTACTTGGGACTTGGGAGTGTCAAACATGCCATCTCAATAATCCCATAGAAATATAGATAGAGAAAGGAGAGAAGAGAGAAAGGAGGAAAGAGAGAAATTGAGAGGGGGAGAGAATGAATGGGATGGAGAGAGCAAGAGAGAGAGAGAGAGAGAGAGGTTGAAAGAGGGAGAAAGAGAGTGAGAGGAAGAGAAGGAGAGAGACAAGGACAGAGAGAGAGAAAGACAGGGTGAGAGGCATAGAGACAGGAGAGAGTGAGACAGTGAGATATAGAGAGAAACAGAGCAAGACACAGAGAGAGTAAGACAGAGCGAGTCACAGGGAGACAGAGCAAGACACAGAGATTGTGAGACAGGGAGAGAGCGAGACACATAGAGAGCGAGATGCATGGAGAGGGGACAGGAAACAGAGAGAGTGGGAGGGATAGATGAGGGGGGAGAGAGAGGGAAAGAGATCAAGAGAGAGGGTTCCAGGCAGCGGCTTCCAGGCAGCGGGGATCCAGGCAGCGGCGGCTGGGAGCTTGTAGCGCTGTTTGTTGGACGGAGAGTGGGAAGCGCTGCTGAATTTGAAAAGACTGTCCGGATGCTGATTGGCTGAATTCAGCATCCGGCCAGTCTTTTTAAATTCAGCAGCACTTACTTCCCACCCCTACGGCCGCCAAATAGCGCAGCACTATAAGCTTCCAGCCACCGCTGCCCACTGCAGCTTCAACAGCTCCTCAGGGCAGTGCCGTCTTCCCCATTGGGGTGGGCGGCGAGCCCCTAGAATCCAGGGCCGGCACTACCCAGTCAGCAGCTCCTGCAAAGCAGGGAGGCGCTATGCTGAAAAGGCGCTGTCTTCCTCCATGCTCTGCTAAAGCTGACTCAGCCCTCACTGTCACTGCCTCCTGCACCGCCTGTCAGACAGCAGGCGGGCGGCAGTATAAAGAGCTGCTCCCTGCACCACGAGTGCACACAGCCTTCACACCGCCAGCAGTGTCTGTCTGACAGCGGGCGGCAGTATGGAGAGGCTGAGCAGCTCCCTGCACCGCGCACACACTGTCCTCCTCCTGCGACCTGCCCCTTCTTCCTCACAGACACTTGCGCTGAGGCATGTAGCGCTGTCTGTGAATGCCTGGATGACATGTCCTGTCCGGATCCGCCCCCTTCCCATTGCTCCCTGCGCCTAATAGCTGTCAATCAAATGAGGAACAGACAGCAGCGCCGCCCTTCCTTCCCTCTTCTCAGTGTTCTGTGCCAGCGCCACTGCCAGTCCTCAACACTCCGCCCCCTCTATCGCCTCCCCTCTTCTTCCATCTCCTCCTTCTCTCCCCTCCTTTCCCCCTCAGTCACGAGAGCGGTGTAATGGCGTACTCAGCGTCCTGCCTACACAGATAGAAGAGGAGGGACTGCACAAGAGTTAAACAGCAAAAGAACAGTGAGTCTTTTATTATACATGTTTATAACATTTTTTTTAATAATTGTAGATTTTTTTATATTAATTTAGACACTTTATAAATAATGGGCTGGGTTATGTGCCTAAAGGTGGCCATACACGCTGCAATAGCAGCGTGTGATGCGATGTGCGCTCCTGCGGGCATCACATCGCACAGTACAAAAAGTATGTGCTGCACATACTTTTTGTACTGCTTTTGGATTGCATTGCACACACATTGCATGCATGCCGTGTGATACGATGCGATCTAGCCCATAACGTATGCGATTCTCGCAGTGTGTATGGGCACCTTTAGTGCCTTCAACATTATTTGGACACAGCACTGAGATGGTGTATGCATACATGTACATGCACCCGAGATCCTCCATAGGATCGCATGTTGCATATGCTCCCACAATCGGGCTGCAGCTTGTTGCATTGGCAATGTGAAAGGGTGCAAAATTTATGGTTTGCAGGAGGGCGCGGACACCCTAGCACCGGCCCTGCTAGAATCCTTGGGTTCCTGGGCCCATTAAGCCCAATGGAAAAGACTGCACTGACAGGGAGGAGAGAGACAAGCAGAGAGTTAGTGCAAGTATTCAGGGGAGCAGCGACAATGAGTGCAATGAGTGCTCTTCAGTGCAAAGGCAGCGGTAATTGGGTGGGCTGTGTTTTGAGGGAAGGACTGCGGCCCCTGGTTCAGGACACACACCAGTATGGCCGCGTGGTCCTCCTGCCCACTATGCTGTGCGAGACTTCAAATTTAAAAAAATATCTTAACTGATGCATTATGTGTCTTGGTGCCGGCCCCATGAATCCACCACTGCACACTATATACACACACAGCATACAGTACATACATCCATACAATAAACACTTCATGTGTACATACAATAAACACAGAGCATACATACATAAACACACAACATACATATAAACATAGACACACAGAATATACATACATACACACTGTACATTGCGGGCATAGGGAGACCGAGCAGCCCGGGCATACTTAACTGTACTCAGATGTCTGTTCCTGGGTCTGGCCGGCTCCCCGTCGGGTGCATGCTGTTCTTGCAGCGCTGGGGTACAGTGGCAGCTGGGAGGCAGAGTCCAGGTGCCGGATCATGCCGTGTTGTAGCCACATGTGAGGTCTGGCTTAGCAGGTGCGCGATGAGCTGGAAAGCTCATCGCGCACCTGCTAAGTATGTGGAAGTGTCCTGGTTCCACATGTGTCTCCTGTACAGGGAGCCGCCATTTTGAAGACCAGGATTGCCCAATTGTTGCTCAGGTCAGTTCTCGAGCCAATCCGGTGCAGTCTCCACTATTAAAAGCGCTTCAGCCCTCAGGTACCTTGCCAATGCCTTTGGTTACTTCATGCAGTAAGGATCTAGGACTCTGCTCCCAGTTAACTCTTGCCAGTTCCAGTTGTCTAGGAGAGACCTGCTGAACCCATGGCAGGGTATTAACCTGGATGTGACAGTGCTTCAGCTCTGTGGGTCTACAGTCTTCATAGTCACAGTCCTGAGTCCTTTACCCTGCTGCTACAGCCCTCAAGTTGCAGTTTTTACTACAGAATTCTTGCCACAGTTCCTGAGTCTACAGAAGCAGTGTGAGTCTACAGCCGCAGTGCGCATCTACAGCTGCAGTGTTGTTCTACATCCGCAGTGTGTCTACAGCCACAGTGTTCTTCTAAAGTCACAGTGAGTCTACAGTTAAAGCCACAGTGTATTCTTCTATAGTTAAAGTCAAATTATTCTTCTACAGTTAAGCCTGCAGTGTTCTTCTACAGTTACATTATTTTTTTACAGCTAAAACTACAGTTTGACATTTATATTCTTCAACTACAGTCTTCCACAGTTATACCCCTTTTATACCAAAAATCCCGGATCCGACCCGGCATTTGGAAGAAGGATCCAAGCCAGGTCGGATCCAGGATTTACTCCATTTACACCTGGCATACCCATTTACACTGCCCTCTACCCAGGTCCTAGGGTAGAAGTCCCATGTAAAGGAACATGGCGGGACAGATTTACACCGCTTCTGACCTGGGACTGACCCGCCGAAGACCTGGAGTTTTGAGGCGGTGTAAAAGGGGTATAAATCAGTCTTTTTCTGTGTCTTCAGTTAATTCTGTAATTCACAGTTTGGGACGTCATCTTATATTTACAAATCTTTGCAGTTACTTAGTGACTATATTTATTTCATATATCATATGTGCTTGAAATTGTATTGCATTCCTTGATTGAACTGTACCGCTTAATCTTCATTAAATATAGTGAATTGTTTATATAGTGTCCTCCAGCTTCTTCCAAGGGATACATCGGTTGAGATACCTTACCCTACAACCCCATGAGAAAGCATAAACTCACCGTCGGGTATCCTCCCGGTTTACACCTTGTCTGTTGACAAACCTAACACAACCTTAACTCTAAACTTAAATAACTTAACCTAAAATAAGACACGGACACAAAGTGCTGGCGTTTCAAAAGAATGTCAAATTTATTTTGACAACTAAAACTATGACTATAAATGGTGGCGGCACTAAAGAACGGTCACTATAGGAAAGGTGGGGTTAAAGATCACTATGCATACATACATCGCTGGTGATCACTCTCCCTGGTCAGCCACCCGGCCTGGTGGTGACGGCCACCCCCCGGACAAAAGCATGGCCCATGACAATCGATGTCGAGGGAGAGTGCACCCCACTACCTACACACACACAGAGTTCTTAAAGAATGACTGTTCTTTACCGCCACAGCCAGGCCCTAGGCCGCAGCCACCGCCACCACTAATAACGCTCAGCACCTTAAAGATAAACATGAAAAAATGTCGCCTAAAAACAGAACCACGCCCTCTGTGCTCAAATGAACGCCATCGCTCCTGTACAGCTCTGGACGCTGGAAGTCGATGGCGTCATGGCGAATGACACCCCCGCCGTTAACTAGCAGGTATCTCTCAACCGCAGCATTCACCTTCTTATGTGAACGCTCCAGGCGGGGGCACAATCTAGCGTTCCTCCAAACTCTCCTTGAGATCATGGAGGACCACACTAACACACAAGATGGCAAAAATTGGGCAATGATGTGGAGGTCCCGGCTAATCACGGAGCACAGCTCCAGAGCGGATCCCCGCCCAAGGTCATTCCCGCCTAAGTGGAATATAACGACCTCCGGGACCCCAAACTGCTTCACGGCCCGCATCAGCTGAGCCTGCAGCGCACACCACCTCATGCCCTGTACTCCTAGCCACCTAACCTCCCCAGCCTGTGGGAACATGCATACATCAGAGGCGAGATCCGCCTGCGAGGCCCAGTACACAAAGGAATGGCCCAACATCCACACGGACTTAACGTCCCGTCGACCTAATGTATGCACACAAGAGGTTAGTTAGCAGGAGACCCAATTGCAACAAGCACTCACACACCAACCAGGTTAGAGAGAGAGGGAAGAGAAAACCGTGGCCGACCAGCTCTTGAGGCACAAAACACACCGCCCGGATTAAACTAACAGGTACGCCATGTCAGATTGTAATTGAAGCCAAATCGTGCCCCCCGGTGGATGCGAAAACACACCTCAAGGCCCCCACTGGAAGTTGGTGAGCGCTTATGCGTCCAGTCGACAATGGTGAGCAGTGATAGATAAAGTCGGCCGAATGTACCTACGGAATGCTGCCGAGCGCCATCGACCCAGAGACTGAATCTCTGAATAGGAGCGGCCCTCCGCAGCCGCCGAGGTAGCAGTCCCAATCCGAAAGGAATGCGACCCAAATTTCTTTGGATCCAGACCCGTGGCCTCCAGCGCCCGTCCCAATCCGTGGCAAAACTGATACTTGGTGAGCGGTGACCCATCATCATGCATCAGCCATGCAGCAGGTAGGTCTGGGTGCACCTGCGCGAAGGCCGTAACCAATGCCACGGGGCACACCCTTTCCACCGCACATGGGAGCAAAGACAGCCACCGCCCCCTACCAGCCTAGCCCATCTTGGAACGGCGCAGGTGACATAGCACCGAATCCACATGGACCACCAGGTCATCCACGGTCAGTGGTGAGGGCATTCGCTTTGACGGCGCCACCAGCTCCCCAAACCTGAAGACACCATGATAAGCCATTGCATACACCATTCGGAACAACAGGACCTTATAGTCAGGCCAGCAAATGTCCCTCAGGGCACCCAGCAAGGCTGGGAGCAATGTCAAATCAATTGGTCGCCTGCAGTCTGGGAGTGCCGGCGAGGTGTGCAGCCATCCACGCAACGCACTGGACACCAGAGAGGACCGGGACGGGTCCGCCCTACCATGCAGAGACAAAAAGAAAGATACCCCTGCCAGCATCCTGCGTACTGAGGCAACAACACCCCAAGGAGTACAAACTCCAGACAAAGGCCACCATAGCCGCACCAGGTGTCTTACCTGCATGAGGGGCAGACAGGCTAAACTGTTCCCCCTCGTGCCATCCTTTCTGATAGCACCACAGTGCCCTGGGCACGATAGCCCGCATAGCTAGCCCCTCCATTCCGGGCTGATCACCTGAAGTGCCTGCCGCCGGCATGAGGCTCACCTCTGTGGACATGTCAGGGGTCCCGACAGCCGAGGTTCCAGGAACAACCGCCAAAGGAGGAGCCGGCCCGCCCTGCGAGACCGAAGTGGCAACGGCCTGAGCCCCCATGCCACGGCACTTGTTGGGGACACAATTACGGGCGCCACCTGTTAAGAGGCTGTAACCCCAGGCAGCTCAGCAGGGGCTGGCAAAATGGCAGGGTTGGGAGCTGGCAGAGCCCCAGTAGGGGAAAGCCCAGACATGCGGTATATGAAGGAATTCAGAAGGGCCATAAACTGCTGTACTCCCTTACAGGAAGTAGGTGGCAGGGGCCCTGCACCGCGTCAGCCAACAGAGGGGAAGTATTTTCGGGAACTACCCTAGACCCCCTTTAGCGCTGCACTGAGGGACCAGCCTGGTCCTCCGCAGCCATTGTCGCCTGGCCGGTCCTGCAGGAGGCTTGTCCCAGGGGATGGACAGGAGTGACTGGGGTCCCACAATAGGGTGGGTGGCCGTCCCCAGTAGCCTGCACTACCAGCCCTACATCCCTGTCACACGTCACCCCACAGGCCAGTCTGGGAATGCCAGAGGGGTGTGCAGTGCTCGTGGCAGGAGTACCCCGCCCCCTGCCTCAAACGGCATCACTATATAATATGGTGGTGCCCCTTATGGGGGTCGAAGCCTGCCTCACGGCGTTGACCATCACGCCAGGATGCTGCACACCCGGTGTCTGCAATGGCGGGGACTGGGCAGTGGTATCATCCAGGCGGCCCTGCCGCACCCCGGGGTAGTTGCACCATGGGAACTAGCTCTGCCCGACCCCCCAGGCTGCCAGGAGGTCCTGGCGCCATTGCCACGGCCTACCCCTTAGTGATGGGAAATCTAGTTAATTTTGTGACTATTTCATTATGATCTAGTTCACCCAAAAGATTAGCTCAGAAGACTACCATATATGTACTCGAGTATAAGCCCACTTTTTGAGAACATTTTTCATGCTGAAAATGCCCGTCTCGGCTTATACTCAAGTGAGGGTCCCACTCGAGTCAATAAGCTTTCCCAGTTTTTGATGTAGACTAGGTGCTTAGGCTTATATTCGGGACGACCTACACTCGAGCATACATACGGCAGTCCGTCCGGCTCATTATTCCATCAGAGACTGAGAGGAGTGATTAGAACTAGATGAACCAGACTACATTATTACACGCAGAGCAGGGATTTCTAATACTAGCTCATTGGAGGAGTAATATTCTTGTTAGAATGATCAGATAGGTTTAATAAATCAGATTATTTCCCATTTTAGAAGCAGTAAATTATACAGCACCCTTATACCCCCTTCACACTGCACTTGTAAAACGGAATATTGCCGTTGTTTCACAATTTAAACATGTTTAAGGCAAACGGAAAGTGCCAGAGTTGATTTACCGGTGAAAGATAACTGATATTTCAAAACGTTTAAAAACAGAGTCCTACATGTTTTATTGCCATTTTTTATGCAGCGAGAATGGCTCGAAACGGTATTTAGCAAAAAAAAACCTACAGACCCGTCCCCTGCCTTCTGCCTTGAAACGTGTTGAGGGGATCAAACGGGTTGATTGATGTGAATGGTATTCAAATGGCATTCAAAGCAGCAATCTACTGCAATGTCAAGGCTCAGACCCGTCTTGAATACCGCCTTAAAATACAGCTTTGTAAAAATGTTTAGGAAGGGCGAAAGCGGCACTATAGGGACCTATTCATTGTTTAGCTCTGCAATATTTATTCCATTTTGGTTATTATTTTAACTTCCATAATATGCAAGTAAAATACCCAAATTCAGAGTAATATACTGTCATTATTTTTTGCTTTTAAAATACAGTATTTAACATGTCCCTTTTCCCCAATGTAACTGACTTTAGAGAGAGATAAAGTAAAGAGTTTGCAAAATATCCAGTCAGTTTCTGTCATTTATCTTCCACAGCCTAAATGTGACCTAAGCCGATCGGCTGCTAGGGGAAACTGCTCCACTTTATGTATTATGAAGGTTTATACATATCCCTCTTTGTCCTGTGGAGTAAACAGAGCTACATTATATAACATACTGTACATGTTTGGGAGTGTAGCTCGTGACCGAATATGAAGGCAGCATGGCAGTGCATACTATAGTTCTGCTCCATACATGTGCCTGAGCACGGCAGTGCCACACATGGCAGCCCAGAGGCACTGTACAGTCTCATTATGGCTGTATGAGTCAGAGATTAGTTTAGGGATCTGTAGGAAGTGAACTATTGCCCCTTTCAGACCGCACTTTAAAAACGGTATATTGCTGTTTTTTTACCGTTTTAAAACGGTAATGTGTGCGGTCTGAAAGGTGCAGGACCACTTAACCGGTTAGAAAAAAACGTTTTTTCTAACCGGTTAAAATGCAGGGTCCTACCCGTTTCAGAACCGGTATTTTAGGCTCAAAATCGGTTCTGAAACGGTATTTAGGACCCAGCCAATGAGCTGGGTCCTAAATTCAGCACAGTGAATACTTAATGAGCGCTCATTAAGTATTCACAGCACTGGAGCCCCCCCCGCGCGCGTGTCGACACCCCCCGCGAGCGTGTCGACACCCCCCGCGCGTGTCGACGCCCCCCCCGCGCGCGTGTCCGCGCCCCCCGTGTCGCCTTACCCCATGCCGGTATCTCCGTTGTGGTTCCCGGCACTGCAGCTCAGTATGCTCGGAAAGCACTTATGAAAAAAGTGTCTTTCAGAAAATGGCTGCCCCCATACGAAAGACAGTTTTTTTAAACTGGGTTTCCTATGGGGCAGCCATTTTCTGGAAGACACTTTTTTCATAAGTGCTTTCCGAGCATACTGAGCTGCAGTGCCGGGATCCACAATGGAGGTACCGGCACGGGGTAAGTCGACACGGGGGGGGGGGCGCCGACACGCGGGGGGGGGGTTTCGACACGCGCGGGGGGCGTCGACATGCGCGGGGGCGTCGACACGCTCTCGGTCGACACGCGCGAGGGGGGGGGGAGCTGCACGGAGGGGAGGGCTGAAGGCTGCACTGGCTTTGACCCTGTATTTGGAAAGTTTCCAAAAATGGGTCTGCCAGTGTCAAAAAATCGGCACTTAAACGGTAATATACCGTTTAAGTGCTGCGGTGTGAAAGGGGTTTTATCTGGCAGACCCGTTTTTGGAAACGTTTCCAAATACAGGGTCAAAGCCAGAGATGCGGTCTGAAAGCAGCATAACTGAACTACTGAACTATTTGCATGACTCATGAGTCATCAGCACAATGTAGATCCGCAGAGTCCAGACTAGGGTGGCCAATCCCGGGATCGGGATCGGCGGGATCCCGGGATTTGGCCCCCAAAACGCCGGGATTTCAATCCCGGGATTGGAATTTCCAATCCCGGGATTTCGGGATTAAACTGCGCATGCGCAGTTTAATGCCGGGCAGCGTCTGAGCACTCAGACGCTGCCCGGCTTCTCCCATACCCCGCAGTGCGCAGCGTGACGAGGTCACGCTGCGAGGTCACGCTGCGCAGGGCACAGCCGCACGTCCACGGCTGCCCGCCCGCCCGCCCAGCGCTCCCGGCCACCTGCCCGCCCACCCACCCAGCGCTGACGGCCGGCAGCACTCACGGCCGGACACCCGCCCGCTCACCCACTCAGCGCTCACGGGGACCCAGCGGCAGCGGTCCCTGTCCCTGCCACCCACCCGCCCACCTAGCGGTCCCTGCCACACACCCACCCTCCCACCCAGCGCTCCCTGCCATCCACCCGCCCTCCCACCCAGCGGTCCCTGCCACCCACCCGCGGCCAGGGTGTTTTTTATTATTAGGGAAGCCAATCCCGGGATCCCGGGAATCCCGGGATCCCGGGAATCCCGGGATTGAGCATTTTTCAATCCCGAATCCCGGGATTGAAAAAATGCCCCGGGATTGGCATCCCTAGTCCAGACCATGGCTGAGCTCAGCACTGCCACCTGTGGTAGCTAACATGCAATGCCTCCTGTATATTACATAATGAGAGCTGAATAACATGGCTGCTGCAGAAGCACCTACCCAGATCCCAGCAGCAGATTTAGCCCAGCAGTATGCTCAGGATTCAGTAACAGCAGCAGCAGCAGCAGTAAGTGTTTGGGCATCTGGACTAATAGTATAGTGATAGTATCACAGAAAGGTGAGCAGCATGAGCACACATGCTCACTCACAGACACCCCACATAGACTTTGGCTAGGCAATACTTTCATTTCATTAGATCTGTATTTGCTGGGCTTTGCTGTACTTTTAACTATAGATTCAGTAATTAAAGATGAAGTAAATTAGCCTTATGTAGCTGTCTGTGTGTTACACTGGGATCTGTCTGTGTGTTACACTGGGCTCTGTCTGTCTGTGTGTTACACTGGGCTCTGACTGTGTGTTACACTGGGCTCTAACTGTCTCTATGTTACACTGGCTTGCACACAGATAGAAAGAGAGGGACAGAAAAGGGAGAGAGAAGGTGAAAGATTTTAGAAAGATTTAGCAATGATAGACAGTATAAGATACAGATACAGCTTGTGCCTTACCAGCTTCTTCAGACAGAGAGTGTGTAACTATAACTCGTGATCCCTTCCTACCCTGTCTAGAATCCTCCCCTGCTCTGATAGGCCTTGTGCCCATCCTCATTAACATACATGTGACCAACAGCACTGTGTAACCTGTGAAGAACCCTCAGTGGTTTATGCCCCTTCAGGCTTAATCAGCCCTCTGTGTTTCTTTATAAACGGCCACTTAGTTTTCAGCCTAGTTTGGCTACCACTCCCTATACACCATCTGCCAGTTCCCAAATCCAAGCCTACAGTGACAATGTCCACCTGCCTGGTGGGTCTGCAAGTTGTTTCTGATTACTATTGCACCCTGCTCTGGTGCATAACCAGTGTAACAGTCAGGCCAGCCCTGGTTCCTCCACTGTGTCCAATCACATCTGCCTCAGTGACAGGGACGTGCTTTCATATTAGCAGAAAGGGTACTTGTGTAATATCTGGGCACCCAATTTTTTCATTGCATTGCATCTTATGCAATATACTGTAGTGGCATACAATTCATGTGATGCAATTTTTCATTGTAAAGACCCAATTTTTTTATTTTATAGTCACCCATGGGGGATTTCATACCCCCACTATCCAACCATGCATGGAGTTAATTTAATATAGTGTGGCGAGCGCAGCGAACCAACGAGCCCGAATCGTGGCGAGTGCAGCGAGCCCCGCGAGGGGACGCAGAATACATGTAAAGTAATCTGCGTCACATTCTATAAAATCAACTCCATGCGTAGTTGGATAGTGGGGGTATGAAATCACCCATGGTTGACTAAACAATGAAAAATCGGGTCTTTACAATGAAAAATCGCATTGCATGCCTTAAGTAGTGGCATGCAATGAAAAAAATCGGGCGCCCAGATGATACACAAGTACCGCAGAAAACAGGTCCTTGTCCCAGAGGCACTTACTGTATATATGTGCCGCTAATAGTTTTTTTAATGGAGATATAAAGCCTGCTGCTTTGCCCCACTCACTGCCTCCCCCTGATTCTGTCCTTTAAAATTGACATCACAAAGCACTACTCTTAGATGTACTAAGTTTGAAAAGTGATAAAATGGAGAGTAATAAACAGCCAGACAATCAGCTCATACCTGCCATGTCACAGACTGTGTTTGAAAAATGACAGGTAGGAGCTTATTGGTTGGTGGCTTTGTGCCTCCAAAACCAACTTAAAATAATGGGGTAAAAATGATTAAAATAATATAAAGCGCAGCATCGGCTCCTTTGAGGGTCCAGGACATGGCTGACAAATATGCGCTTCCCGATCACAGGCTCTAGCCATGTATCAAGCCCAACATTACGCGAGCTCGGTGCTTAAATATCTCTCACCTACTGATAAAACTAATGCCCTAGACACGCTGCTATTAAGACCAACATCGGGAAGAAAAGCCATTTCGACCTATTATCAAATATTACATACTCCAATAGCCCTAGACACCATGCGAACAGGCATATCTACATGGTTGCAGATCTTCCCACAATACTCATTAAAGCACATGCTACGTTCATTCCATTATTCCTGGAAGACAATGCCTTCCTCTATGTACAGGGAAATGTTTTACAATATCTACCACAACGGCTATCTCTCCCCACATAGACGCTATGTCATGGGCATTTCTGAAATCGATGCATGCCCGAAGTGCGGTAGTTCGGGGGCAACATTCAAGCATTGTATGTGGGATTGCCCTTTCATATCCCGCTTTTGGAAACAAGTGCGGGGATTCTCTATGACCTACCTATTAAACAGCCTTCCTTTGACGGCGGAGTGGGCCTTGCTGGGTGTGTTCCCTCCCAATACACCAATACTACCCGACAGTAAAAAAGTAATGCTTATAATCTCGGCAGTGGCCCGCAAATGCATCCTACATCAGTGGATTCATGCGGACCCTCCAACCGTACAACTGTTTAGGGCAAAACTTTTCCATGTCTTTCATATGGAGTGGGTGGAGACATCCTTACAAAAGGAAGAACGCACAGAGAAACTTTTCCAAATATGGGAGGGCTTTATTGACTCCTTATCAAATTATTTGAAAATACAGATACATAAATGTTTTAGGTCCACACAATGGTACGAGACTAGGAATCTCTTACGGAATGCCCCGATTGACCTTCCAGCGACATAGCCGTCTCACGGTTCGGTGGCCCTTTGGCCGTGTTCGCCTACTCCTTTGTTATCTGTCTGTTTAGCAAAGTTGGATAAGAAATATTATTATTCAATGTACATTGATTCCATATTGTATTATTGGAACTCATACAACCGCATTTTGATGATTGTAATACTTTAATGCTCAATCCTTAATAAAAATATTTGGAAAAAAAAAAATAATATAAAGCATAGATTTATGACACATAGGGGGGAATTTAAGAGTTCTAAGTTATTTCAAACGGGATGTTGCTATTGGCAACCAGTGATAAATAAATAAAAAATAGCTTCTGATTGGTTGCCCATAGCAACATTCCATGTAAAATATTGGGGGAAATTTACCAAAATGGATTCGTAAAAAATAGGTATATTCGTAGGCAGAAATACACCTATTTTTTACACATTTGTATTTTCGGGATTTACAATCCCGAAAATACAACAATTCGTATTCCTAAAGATGGAACATTCGTATTTGTATTTACAAACACGAATGTCTACACCATCGATAGAATACGACAGAAATCACCATTCAAAAGAATGGTGGTTCCTGATTTACTAAGCAGCCGTATGGATAATACGGCTGCTAAGTGGTGTAAAACACCCACGCAAATACGACAGGAAAATACACCTTGCTTTCCCTGTCGTATTTGCTTTAAGCCTGCACGGATCAGTCAGATCCGTGCAGGCTTTAGTGTAAAAAAAAAACAGCCGTAACCAGCACCAGGCTGAAAGAGCCAGGGCCGGTAATTAAAAATCAGGGAACCAGACTAATAGGGGTTCCCCGATTTTTAACAACCAGCCCCAGGCTCCAGGTCAGGGGCTGGTTCCCAAAATACGGGGGACAAAATGACTAGGGGTCCCCCGTATTTCAAGAACCAACTCCAGGCACAACCAGCCAGCAGGGTAATGTCACAGCCGGGGGACACTTATTATATAAGGTCCCGCGGCCAAAACATTAACCCTACCGACCTGGTAGCAAGGGGCTTCATTTTTTTTAAATCTTGAACCCCATGTCTTCTACCCCCTTTATGTTATGCAACTGTGCCATATCTTGCATCCCTGACCTGATTTGTATTGGCCAGACCCCTTTTAGTGGACTGTGAACCTAAATCTGGACCAAATCAATATTCTCTACCCCCCTCTATTTTATGCAACTTTGTACATCTCACCCTTGGTGCCTCCTCTATCTAGGGCCCCCCCTGTGGTTGGCATGTATTTTAAAAATAAGAAAAATATTTATTTTTTTAGCTAAAGGTTTTGAGCATGGATGTGGGGTAGTGCTGCAGCTTCACCTATCTGCCAGTGTGACAATGATTAATGGTGCTGAGCATCGGGAGCCAAGTCACACTGACTGCACAAGTGTGCAGTGCATACTGGGAATTTACTAAGGGCCAGATGTATCAAGCTTCAAAAAGTGATAAAATCATATCACTATAAACAACCAGCCAATCAGCTCCTACCTGTTATGGATCTGGGTGTAAGCAATGATGGTGGTGGGCTGAGCCGTCAGCCAGGACTGCTGTTTAGAACAGCCACGGCGAAGCCCTACGCTATCTCTGTTGGCTGTCCCGGGCAGGTGACCGCATGCTGCAGAGTACTAGCCTTCTTTAGTCGCCGTGTTCGAAGGAGCGAATTAAGCCCGCTCCAAACCCGATGCAACCAGGTTTTATATTGGGACAAACCCACGGCGACCGTCAGGGACTGGACCAAAAGAAGTGTCACGACCACCATTGCAGCTACCCTTGTTCCCTGTGCTGTTTCAACCCTGCAGTGCCCTGACGCCATGCCCTCTGCCCTGGCGCTCACCTCCGCTGCTGATGCCAACGCCGACCTGCTACATTCTGTCACTCTGTCACCCAGGCTCCATGTCCATCCGCCGGGTGTCAGTTCTGGTGTGCAGTGTCTTGGCGTGCTGGCTCCGAGTAGTGTGAGGCACGATCCGCCATGATGGTGTCCGCGTCCTTCTGGGCCTCGGGCTGGGAAACGCCAGCTGCAGCGCCTCCGTGTGGTATTCTCTGCCGGCTGGTTTCTGTTGCCACAATGGGTGGCAGCCATCTTGTTGGTTTCCATAACCTATACTGCGTGGCTCCCGCCGTGATGTCATTACTGCGGCCAATCACCGTTTAGCTCAGCATTTAAATACTGACTAGCCGGGCCAGACCGGCAGTCAGTACAATGTTGTCCACCAGATAGCATCTCTGTCATCCCTGACATTTCCTGCAGTATCCACTGCAGGCTGACTCCTCTAAACCTCTGGGTGAAGTCTATCCTCATCATTCCTGCTGGTCGTCCACTGCTCAAGCCATATCCTACCACATAACTCCTCCTTTTAGGATAAGGACAAGGTTAAACACCCCTCTTGGTGTCATCTTCCTCCTGCACATCCTGACGGTCAATATCCGTGGCCAGTATCCCTGGCATCCTGACAGCCACGACCTCATTCAGCAAGAAACTATCATTGGACTTCATCTTATCCCAAACCCTTCTTTATTATTCTTCAGCCATCCAACCATCCAATCTTCCAATCATCCAACCATCCAATCATCTTCAAGCTTCTTCAATAAGTATTATTATTGTCTTCTTGTCATTTCAACCAATATCTACAGTTGATTCATTGTGCCATCATTCATATCTTTTGTACTGCAGTATCTTCATTAAAAAAGGTTTTATTTTATCCAATTGCTTTACTCCATTCTGTCGTTCATGCAACAGCCCTACATTAAAGCACCCAGCCTCCGTTATACTCCGGCTGGTGCTTCACCAAGCTTATGAAACGTGACAAGGAGGATCTAACTACAAGGGCCTATCTGGACTAAACACCCTAACTATCGGCTCCTGACCAAGGGCAGGGAGTGTGACGAGTCACAGGCACCGGAGCAAACAATAACGGGGTGCCACCAAACACAAAACACGCCAACACAAAATGGTACAATATTGGTACCCCAAAACGGGCGTGAACCCACAACCATGAGCCTCTTCGAATCACGGAGAGCTGGACTAGAAAAAAAACAATAACTAAGGGATATGGGCAGCTTGCCCGCAGAAATGAAAGATAAGGAACAGGGCTGGACAATGGCTGCACCACGGCTGCACGGTGAATGCAGCAAGAAGGAACCGGATCTGGACCAAGACGGGACCTGGAAAAGACCGGATCTGGACAGAACCGGGACAGGATAGAGACAGGATAGAGACAGGACTATGTCTGGACCAGGACAGTGACTGGACGATGACTGGACTCAGACTACAGGAAGACTAGGCACTTGACAGAATCAGAACAAGACACTTGACAGGACCCAGACTGACACAGGACAGAACTCTGACAGGATCCAGACTGAGTGGACCGGGACAGAAAAAGACAGGACAAAAGGGAACAGGACCGGACCGGAAAGCAGGAAGCCAAACTAACTACTGGGACCAATACAACTGGCGGGGTTGAACTGGGCCAGATCCCTTAAGAGGGATACTCTGGCCAATCAGACCCCTGCCATGTGCCTGGCCCATGATAATTAGAATTACCTTCAGGTGGCCGAGCGTGCGCGGCCCAGCATTGACTGGTTGCTAGGCAACCACCGGGCGACGTGATTCCCGGCATCCCCTGTTGCCCGGCAACTGCTGGGGAATGCCAAGGCTACTGTCCTGTTGCCCGGCCGGGTGATGACGCGCACCGGCCGGGCGGAAGTGCCCGGGATGCCCTTCTAAGGGCGCCGGGACTCTGCTGCGGCAGAGCCAGATTAAGGTCTAAATGGGCCTGGAGCTGAAAATTATCAATGGCCTATTATGCACAATAATAGGGGTTGCGGCCAGCACCTAATAATGTGGGGGGTGTGACCAGTGTTCTGTTTGGGTGGTCTGCTCATGGGTGTGTCTGTATTTGTGTAAATACTTTCAACTAATTATATATGCCTGGAAAAGGCAGGGGGCTGGCATAAGAAAAATGCAGGGAGATATATTGGCGGGTGCCCTCCAAAGGTGCACATGCAGGATACCGATGTTCTAAGATACTTGCAGGGCGAGGCAGCATTCCAGTCATAAAAAAAATACTGAAAGCCGAAACTTGGTAGACAACATTTCAGCACCTTTTATGTGGCTACTTAAATTTACCACACCATATACCACTTATACAAATCATGCAACACAATAGTAACCCCCTTATACTGTACTTGCCTCTTACACATTGTGCCACATGGAATGAGCCAAAATTCACACTGACTGAGCAAAAATTCACACTATGGCACACAGATTGCTTCAAAATTCACATTATGCCACACAGATTAAGGCAAAATACACATTTTGCCACATGGATTGAGCCAAAATACACATTATTATACCAAACAGATTGAGCAATAATGCACAATATGCTTCATAAATAGGGGCATTGCGCGCTGAAGGCGCGCATTAAAAATTTACCATATTCTCCATTACGTATTATGCCAAACACCATAATGCCTATGAAAAATGATGCTACTTAAGTGTTGCTTACCAACATGTTCATTGCCAGGGGTTCCATGCTCATTGCCATGTGGGATTACATGCTCATTGCCAAGGGGGAATACATGCTTGCGGTAACTGGGGGATAGCCGCCACTGGGCAGAAATGACAGCCATTGACAGCTGGGCAGAGAGCAGGGGGCTGCCTGGCTGTATTCAGAGCACTGCATGTCCCGGCTATTTGTAATTATACCCCTTTCACACCAGAAAATGCAGGGATTTACCCGGGAATATGGCCCCAAGATCATGCAGGGACATTCCCGGACTGGACCGTTTTACACCAGCCTAGTCATTGCATTTTTTTGTGTGAGGGGAAGAGAAAACAACCCCCGTCCCCCTTTAAACAACCAGCTACATCTTCGGAACCAACTGACCGATTTACATGTAGGCTTCAAATGATTTTGGTCCCGTGAAACAGGGCCATTTGGTTCCAGAGAAATCTGTCAAACAACATGAACAGCCATGAAATTACATTTCAGAAATGAAAAAAAAATTGTTTTACCCGCAATATCTCTAGAACCAATGAACCCATATGGACCAGGTATCAGATTGAAGGCCCAGCGATTTGGGTTCGACTGAGATCAACCTCAGGCTTCTGTGATGCCGGAGGGGGAACTGGCAGCCGTTGGAACCGGGTGGAGGTCGGAATTAGCGGGTCCCATGTTATCCTATGGGGAAATGTTCCAGGTTTGCCTGTCGGTATCTCTGGTTCCCGGGGGGCTACCGACACGGGGCTGGGGAGAATGGGGGGGGGTGGATGTGAATCGAAGTGACTGTATGTTAGAACACTCCGAGACACTCCTCCTGGCGCTTAGCAGTTTTTAAAGTTATATTTAAAATAATATGTGAGGTTTTCACAGCTGCAGCATACACTTCATGTGAGCCCGTCTCGACTCACCAAAAAAATATACAGAGGGGGGGGGGGGGGGGGGGGGAAATTAGAAGACCACAGGAACGAAACGCGTTGACGCAATTATACACCTGGTTAGGTGTTTCACCTGCCCTACTTGTTTCCAGCCTCCAAGCCTGCCTGATACAAGGAGAAACCTTCTACACGTTGCCGGCTGTTGAATTACATCGCGCTGTACGAGCGCACCGCAGCATCGGCTGACCTGCTGACACATCGTCGTACAGCTGAGTTGCAGCTTTCCGTCCCCCGCTGCCGGCAATCAGCTGTCCTTATCCAGTTGTTCCCCGCCAGCACACCCGCTGGTTCACCGCTACCTACCAACCCTGTCACACAGCTGAAGCGCAGCTCTCCGTCCCCCGCTGCCGGCAATCAGCTGTCCTCATCCAGTTGTTCCCCGCCAACACACTTGCTGGATTACCGCTACCTACCAACCCTGCCACACAGCTGAAGTGCAGCTACCCGTCCCCCGCTGCCGGCAATCAGCTGTCTTTACCTAGCCGCTCTCCACGCTACATCAGGGGAGCCGGGAAATCCATACAGAGCGCACTATTCCACCTATCAGTCGACACACTCCTTCACCGCCGTGGCCAGTGCGGTGAATCCGTATCTGACTACAGGCAGGCTACACCGGCGACAAGCCGAGAGGAGTGCAAGTCGCATCAAAAGGAATCATCAACCTTTAACATCGACAACCGCTCGCTGGATTTCCCTTACTATTGGCACGGCAACAATTCCTATCATCAAGGGTGAGCAATATAATCCTGTGATTTACATCTACTAACCAATTGATCTTTTGACTGTATAAAAACGGACTTTTCCCATCATTTACAAATTTAACCACTACCCCCCATTTATTCTCTGGTTACTTAACCTGTAAAGCAGGCTTTCAGGCTACCAATATACAAGCTATGGATTTAATATCCTAAATCTAGGGATTCCTTTACGAGATATATTTTATAATGTATGTATTTTATTGATGTACTTTTTCTTATAAAAAATTTTCAATTTATCAGTGTGTCCAGCATTTCATTTATCTTCTCTCAGCCAATCAGTGTGTTATCTCTAAACAAATTATTTTTCAGCAGCGCAATCCACTTCTAATTCCCCCCCCCCCCCCCCCCTCTATTTGGAGAATGGGCCTGGAGCTGTAGCTCCATCAACCCCATTGTTAATCCGGCCCTGTGCTGCGGCAGTGCCGCAGTAACAAGAAGAGGGACAGCAGCGGCAGACACCTGGTAAGTGTCCGCGCTGCTGACACTACCTGTCATTTTTCAAACACAGCCTGTCACAGGTAGGAGCTGATTGGCTGGTTGTTTATCACTTTCCATTTTATCACTTTTTGGAGCTTGATGCATCTGGCCCTAAGTCCCATAAAACTTTGCACAAGAGGTCAGAGGCTGAGAGGCTTGTACTGAGCTCTGCTTGGTGGAGCTCATCATATGCTTCTCAGGTGGCAATGTCTTCTAAACCCTTTATGTGGGTGTAGAGGACATTGCCATATCTTGCATCCCTCACCCAATTTGTGTAGTTGCTGGACTCCTTTTTGGGCCCCCTGGGATGCCCACGGGTGTGCTAGGGGTGTCTTATGCCACACCATGTTTCTCCAGATTGTAAGGGCCAGATGTATCAAGCTTCACAAAGTGATAAATTGGAGAGTGATAAACAACCAGCCAATCAGCTCCTACCTGCTACGTCACAGGCTGGGTTTGAAAAATGACAGATGGAAGTGACTGCTTGGAGACCATGAGGCGCTTGGCAGGCAAGCAGGCTGCTGGGAGGGAAGGTGGCTGCTGGGCACACGCTTTGGCAGGAGTGGGAAGGGATGCACACAAACTCACAACAAATTTACAAACAAACACATGCTGTATTCACACACACCACTCACTGCTGCAGAAGACAGGATTTTGACGCAGGAGGAAGAAATCACTTCGGAAGGTAATTAAGGACTAATTCAGCTGTTTTAAAACCTCCAATTGCTTAATTACTTATGGGGGGATAATGGCTCCGTCCATATTGCCAGAGCAAGTCAGGCCAGATTTTCCTACAAATAATTTTAGAAACTAATATAAACTCAGACTAGCACTAGGGGTGCTAGTAAAAAAAAAGCTGCAGTAACATGCCTTATTTTCACTCCAGGGCAGCACACAAATGAAAATTAGTAGGGGTTAATAAGAAGCACATAGGTGCTATATAGGGAAGTGAAGGTGTGATTAAAATACAAAATATATACAGTGATAGGAAAAAATAAGTGTTAATAAAGTGTTAGGGTGTGCTAACCTGGAGCAGACCAGCCATATCAACATGAGGAGGACCACACTCCCAAACCCATCCCATTAGCAGTAACATACTGTATATGTCTGGGCTTAATAGCCCAGTATAAGGCCACATGATAATGGCATATAACATCTGAGAGCCAGCTTACCTGGAGATACCCCTGGCTTCTCCAATGGCACTCAGGTGTCAGTAATCCCTCCTAATGCTGACCCATCTATGCCTCTCAACTGCACAACACTTTTGTTGGTAAGCTGCTCATTTAGAGGTGTATCACTCAGGTGCCAAAAGGGAGGGGCAATTCTGTCTAGGAAAAAACATTTGGGGCGATATGTAATAGGGTGCGATTTTTGGACTAGTCCAAAAAAATCGCACCATATCGCACAAAATCGCACCTTTCCAAATCGCATTTTTTGCCGCAAATTCGCATATGTAATGAGATGCGAATTTGCGGCAAAAAAGTGCGATATGGTGCGATTTCGGGCGCTTTTTTAGTCCTGAAAATGTGCGATTTTCAGTCATGAAAATCGCCACATTTTCAGTACTGTGCGCTGTGTTGTAAAAAAAAATAGAAAAAAAACAGCGTGCGCTCCCCCCCCTAAGCATTACCAGCCCCGGGCTCAAAAAGCCGGTGCTGGTATCATAAAATCAAAGGAACAATCAAGTTGGGGTTCCCTGGATTTTATAAAACCAGCACCAGGCTCAAGGTCCGGCGCTGGTTCCCAAAATACGGGGGACAAAATGACTAGGGGTCCCCCGTATTTTAAGAACCAGCACCGGACACAACCAGCCAGCAGGGTAATGCCACAGCCGGGGGAAACTTATTATATAAGCTCCCGCGGCCAAAGCATTAACCCCCTGGCTGGTCAGCATGGGCAGGGGTCCTGGGGAAGTGGGGTCCCCCCCAATGAAGGGGTTCCCCCCCTCCAGGACTTACCAGCCCATGCTGATAGTCCGGGGCTGTCCTCCATGCTCCTGGGCTGTGGGCATGGAGCTGATGATTTGTGTAAAAAAAAGAATGAAAACTATTGTTTTACACTGGCGAACTATGAGTCCCAGCAAGCCTACCCCGCATGCTGGGACTTGGGGAACCACAAGTCCCAGCATGCGGGGCATTAAAGGGCCCGCTGGCACTTGTAGTTCTGCAGTGAAAAAAATAGTGCACAAAATCACACTGACACCCTGTAAAATAAAACTTTAATACACACAAAACACACACACACACTGATACTTACCTACCTTGAGCCCGTAGGTCGGTCCCTGGATCCTGGGTCCGTCCTCCGGGGCTCCAGGGCAGAAGAGTCCGGTTCCGGGGCCTTGGTCCTGGTTCCGGGGCTGGTCCTGGGGTTCCGGGGCTCCTGGCGTGAAGAATCCGGGGTCCGGGATCCGTGGTAGTCCCCAGGGGTACCTAAGGAGGCAAATCCTACTCACCTGCTCCCCGTCGGCGACCTCCGGTGACAGCGCTGCTCCAGAGTGGTACCCGGCTTGAAGGACTTTGCCCGGCGCTGAGATGTTTCCTCTTCGCCGTCTCTGAACAGAATGATTTCTCGGCCAATCAGGAGCCGAGAAAGTCGGCTCCTGATTGGCCAGAAATCATTCTGTATACAGACGCCGACGAAGTAACATCTCAGCGCATCCAGAGCAGAGATGTTACTTCGTCGGCGTCTCTAGTTAGAATGATTTCTGGCCAATCAGGAGCCGACTTTCTCGGCTCCTGATTGGCCGAGAAATCATTCTGTGCAGAGACGGCGAAGAGGAAACATCTCAGCGCCGGGCAAAGTCCTTCAAGCCGGGTACCAGTCTGGAGCAGCGCTGTCACCGGAGGTCGCCGCCGGGGAGCAGGTGAGTAGGATTTGCCTCCTTAGGTACCCCTGGGGACTACCACGGATCCCGGACCCCGGATTCTTCACGCCGGGAGCCCCGGAACCCCAGGACCAGCCCCGGAACCAGGACCAAGGCCACGGAACCGGACTCTTCTGCCCTGGAGCCCCGGAGGACGGACCCAGGATCCAGGGACCGACCTACGGGCTCAAGGTAGGTAAGTATCAGTGTGTGTGTGTGTGTTTTGTGTGTATTAAAGTTTTATTTTACAGGGTGTCAGTGTGATTTTGTGCACTATTTTTTTCACTGCAGAACTACAAGTGCCAGCAGGCCCTGTAATGCCCCGCATGCTGGGACTTGGGGTTCCCCAAGTCCCAGCATGCAGGGTAGGCTTGCTGGGACTCATAGTTCGCCAGTGTAAAACAATAGTTTTCATTCTTTTTTTTACACAAATCATCAGCTCCATGCCCACAGCCCAGGGGCATGGAGGACAGCCCCGGACTATCAGCATGGGCTGGTAAGTCCTGGAGGGGTGGGACCCCTTCATTGGGGGGGTCCCCACTTCCCCAGGACCCCTGCCCATGCTGACCAGCCAGGGGGTTAATGCTTTGGCCGCGGGAGCTTATATAATAAGTTTCCCCCGGCTGTGGCATTACCCTGCTGGCTGGTTGTGTCCGGTGCTGGTTCTTAAAATACGGGGGACCCCTAGTCATTTTGTCCCCCGTATTTTGGGAACCAGCGCCGGACCTTGAGCCTGGTGCTGGTTTTATAAAATCCAGGGAACCCCAACTTGATTGTTCCTTTGATTTTATGATACCAGCACCGGCTTTTTGAGCCCGGGGCTGGTTATGCTTAGGGGGGGGACCGCACGCCGTTTTTTTTTATTTAATTTTTGTTTTAACTATTTTTTTTACAACAGAAGCATGCACAGATCTCAATGATCTGTGCATGTTTCTGTAAAAATCGCCAGCAAGAAGCTGGTCTATTTTTTTTGCGCTTTTTGGTTATGTCCCATATGCGACTTTAGAACTCGCATCCTATTACATATGCGAGTTCTATAGTTTCCTATGGGAAAACATCTGGATGCGATTTTCAGTGTGACTGAAAATCGCATCTTTTAAATGTGCAAATTCGGGGCGTGGCCTGGCGGACATAGTGGACGCACGCACATCGTGGCAGCTCCTGCACATTAAAAAACATCCAGGGCATATCCTGGGTCCTGTGCCCCATTCCTGCTCCCTGCCTGACCTGCACACCCCTTCGGCATTGCCCCGACCGTGTCTGCTGCTGGTTGCGGAGCCGGGGTGCACTTTTCAGTGCGCCTGCAGGTTGCGACCTAGCAGACGACCAGAGACCGGGGACTAAAGTAGCGCGGACGCGGCGTGGATTTCGAGGGGACGCCGGCGCGGACTCCTAAACCACCTACCCGGACAGCAGAGGAGGTGAGAGTGCCCACTCCTGTCGGGCCCTGCTACTGCCGGCGACAGACCCGGACGCCCGCTGTGTGCCGCGATCCACAGCGTGACAGGCGGCGGAGGTGAGCGGCTGAGAGGGGGAGTGACGCGAGACACCCAGACAGACTAGCTGCTGCAGGGTGGATCCGGGGGGACACGGGGGGCCACCCGGTGCCATAGAGGACACCGCCTGGGACCCCTGGATGCCCGACTGCCCTGTATTTGTGAAAGAGACACCAATCTCCCTCGCTCCCCTGCGGCAAACCCCAGACCAGAGCTGTGCAAATCTGTCAGCCCCTATTTGACAGTCACTAACAGAGGGACCAAAACGCACTACAGGGGATTACTCTGAAGGAGGATTAGGAAGGAGACAGACTGTGCACAGACTGCTGTTCCTCTGAACAGCCCAGCAGATCTCCATTACCTTGGTGGTTCTTTCTCAAAGCCCATACCTCTGTCTACTCCTTTTGTGGTCCCAGGGAGCCATCTAGTGGCGTAAAAGAATTACAACACCCTCATAGCATATATTTATACTGTATGCCTATACCATCTTACATATTAGCCTAACCTCACAAGACTGCTATATACAACTTTCGCTGGGAGTGACGCTGCCTTCTAACAGACTCCTGACCCCAAAGTCCCATTCTCAGGAAGCCACACTTCCAGAAGTCAATGTAACAGACGGCCCTTACTGCTGGGCGAGACATCTAAGTAACAATGAGATAATGATAACAGCAGACCGCAGGCCATGACCCCCTAACCACCCACATATATGGGGAGGTGTGATCGCTGGTCACTCACCGGGCATATCTAAATTACTACCTTGTGATGTGTTACTAAAATACCAAAACAGCGGAACCACCCGCCATCTGTCTCTGTCCAGTTAACTTATGGGGAGGACCAAGAAAGGCCTGCAAACGCCGGTGCCCAAGCGTTCGGGCAACAGTCAATCTAACCCTACTATCTTTCAATATCTCACTCAAGCCTCAGAAACCAATGTAGATGACACCCAAGCAACACTAGACTGCTCTCAATCGCCGACAGACCCCTTACAAATGGCTTTCTCCCCTGGCCCCTCCATCTCGCAGAACTCAGAGGCCACGTTGTCAGAGGTTTTAGCACATCTTCGCACGCTGCCTACCAAAGCAGACCTTCCATCCAAAAAAGATTTCCTTGACCTGGAACAGACACTACGTGAAACAATAAAAACGGAAATCTCGTCAATCCAATCTGACCTAAATCAAACGACTTAACGTGTCGCTGAACTAGAGGACCTGACAGGAGACGTGGCCAATTACCAAGACAAACTTTATGAAATAGCCTCTGTCCACGCACAAGAACTAAAGCTCCTACAGCGCCGTCTAGATGACATGGACAACAGGGGAAGGAGGAATAATCTACGGGTCAGAGGTCTGTCTGAAGACATTCAGGGAGCTGGTATGACTGATGCCCTCACAAAAATCTTTAATGAAATCACTGAGGCCGCACCTGATCACACTATCCTATTTGATCGTGCCCACCGTGCTTTGAGACCCAGAGGCCTGCAGTCTGAAAAGCCCAGAGATATCATCTGCCGGCTCCACTACCATAAAGAACGCGAGGACATCCTAAACAAAGCCCGCAAGCTGGAAGCTATTGAATTCAACGGCGACAGGATTCAAATATTCCCAGACCTTTCTTGGAGTACCCTCCAACAAAGACGCCTGCTTAAGCCTCTTACCGACCTGCTCAAACAGAAAAATATCAGATTCCGTTGGGGCTTTCCATTAAGTATCCAAGCGTCACATGAAGGCAAACAGGTGACCCTACAGACCCCGGAAGACCTGGACTCGTTTTGCAGGGCTCTGGACATTGCTAGACCACATCTTGCCGACTGGGTACACCTGACTAACCGTCTAGACCCCCCGTGCCCTCCGACCAGCCACTCCCGTTGGCAGACGGTGGGAAAAGCTGCCTGTCCTGCCTCATCCTCTCGACAGGATCAACCTGATGCCGTGACCTGATATGGACTTTCCCCCAGGGAACTGATTACCAGTTGATACAAAGGAGGGTTTGTAAGAATTAATGCTTTAGCCCTTTCTGATGTTTTGTTATTGTTCAGTGGTCTAGATTGGTTCTCAGATTTCTTCAACCCCTAGACTGCTGAGAATGTTCAAAGAGAGGCCTTATGTTACTCTCTTGAGTTAAGACGATACAAAGTTTGCCCCCGGTGATCCTGATTAGAAGGCCAACTACCATAACCCCCCCCCCCCCCATTCTAATACTATAGAATAGTGTATTGGTTATTTTTCTCATCCCTAAAGGCCTCTGCCCTCCACCCCACTAGGACCACCTGCACTCTCTCCTTCAGTTTACACCATATCCCTTGTGGTAGGTCACTATAGGCCGAGACGAGGCAGTTGACAGGTCATAATTAGTGAGAGGGGACCCTCCTTTATGAGAGCATCCATGATCACTGGATTGGGACAGTACTCGTTTAACGTACTACATGGTTACTAAATGTTATAGAACTATTGACTTGACAATTTGCTAGTTATGTGCTCACCCCATCCTCACCATATGCCCGGTGGGGACTGTAGACACCGACCCCAGTTAGGGTGAACCACACTTCCTTTGGACTGCGATGCTCGGTGGTAGCACCGCAAACTCCAACAGTGGTTTCACATTTCTTATGTTGACAGTTTATAGTTTTCTGTATCTCAGTATGTGTTTTTTCTCTCTGTGTCCTTCCTCTCTGTTCTCCCCCCCTCTCTCTCCCACCTCTTATGTCCAGAGACCTTCTTACCCGTATATGATCAATCCTGTCATGGAAAGGATATTTATAGGTATGCCCAAGACAGTTTAGACATGTCCTCACCAAATACAACAACACTTAATCTCTGCTCCCTAAATGTAAAGGGGCTAAACATCCCTGAGAAAAGGTCCAACCTGGCCAGGGAACTGAAGTCCAAAAAGATCGACGTGGCCTTCATACAAGAAACCCATTTTAAACAAGGAGCTGCTCCTAGATTGAGCAGTCATCATTACCCCTTAGTATATTCTAGTAACAACTCATCGGGGAAGACTCTGGGTGTCGCCTTATTACTTTCCCGCATATTACATCCTTCAGATATTTCACATCATACCCTTGTAGAAGGGCGTTGTCAAATATTAAAATGCACAATTTCCTCGCAGAAATATACGTTTGTAAATGTCTACTTCCCAAACACTAAACAAAGACAATTTTTTAACAGGATTCTACGCCTTACTGAACCACTCAGGGAAGGTTGCCTCGTGGTAGGCGGGGACTTTAACTGGTCGCTAGATCCACTACTGGATTGCAATCCAATCCCAAGTTCCTCCCGTATCCGTGACCATCGCAGAATTAGGCAGCTTTTACATGATCATCAACTGGTAGACGTGTGGCGTATCCTTAACCCTTCAGTGAAAGACTACACCTATTTCTCGCCCCCTCACTCCGTATACTCCCGACTGGATTACTTTTTAGTAGATCATCAGTTCTTGCAGCACTTTACACACGGCGACATTGGGCAGATTACATGGTCTGACCATGCCCCTGTCTATATAACAGTGACGGCCCCCTCCTCCTCCCCGCGCCCATGGACCTGGAGATTTAATGAACTCCTCCTATCCGATCCTAGGTTTAAGAAAGACTTAGCTACGGCAATAGCAGAATACAAAACCCATAATGATAATGATTCAACTTCTCCAATAACGGTATGGGAGGCCCATAAGTGTGTACTTAGAGGGAAGTGCATTCAGATGGGGTCCTTAATGAAAAAAGAGAGAGAGGCGGGGAAGAGGAAATTACTCGAAAAAATTAAAGCCTTAGAAACATCCCATAAATCCACACTCTCACCAGACACGTTAAAAGAGTTAACGGAGGCAAGATCGTCACTTAACCAACTAATGCACGACAGGACCAAACTTGAGTTACGTAAATGTAGACACAAATATTACCTTTGGGGGAATAAACCTAGTGCGATGCTGGCTAGAGCTTTAAGAGCCCAAAGGACAGAAAACTACGTCCGGAATATTATAGACACTGAGGGGAAAAAAGTACATACCTTCACTCAAATTGCACGTGCCTTCGAGACATATTACACTCAACTTTATAATTTGAAGGGAGATCCCACTACATCAGATAAACTTGCACTCAAACAAGAAATCAATGACTATTTAAAATCTGTTCAGTTCCCACTACTCTCAGAAACCGATATAGCAGCCCTTGAGCGACCCTTCACTATAGAGGAACTAGAGCAAGCCCTTTCGAACACCCCTTCGGGGAAGAGCCCAGGCCCTGATGGGTTCACGATAACCTATTATAAGGCTTTCCGTTCGACACTTATGCCCCTCTTTTTAAAGGCATGCAACGCTATCTCCAAAGAGAAGGCCTTCTCCCCCCAGAGTCTTGAAGCTCATATCTCTATAATTCCGAAAGATGGGAAAGATCCGGCACAATGCTCAAGCTATAGGCCTATCTCCCTATTGAACACGGATCTGAAACTATTTGCCAAACTTCTCGCCCTAAGACTAGGATCCCTTCTCCCTGGGCTGGTTCATGGGGACCAGGTGGGCTTTGTCACCGGCAGGGAAGCAAAAGACAACACAACTAAAGTGATTGACTTGATCCACTTTGCTAGACTAGGTGGAGCTCACGTGGTCCTCTTGTCAACTGACGCAGAGAAGGCCTTTGATAGGATAAATTGGACCTTTATGGAGGCTCTCCTTGAACATATAGGCTTAGGCCCGAGATGTTTACATAGTATTCTAGCATTGTACAGCACTCCCTCCGCCCGTATTCGGGTTAATGGGGCTCTTTCCAATCCGTTTCTTATTCAGAACGGCACTCGCCAGGGCTGCCCCCTATCGCCTCTAATCTTTGTACTATGTATGGAGGCTCTGGCGCGTGCGATACGAATGAATAAAAATATCAACGGCATTGAAGTTGGCAGAAATGAACACAAACTAGCTTTATACGCAGACGATTTAATGGCAACTATTTCTAACCCCATTACATCTCTGCCTTCTTTAATGCTGGAATTTGAGAAATTCGCTCACCTATCTAACTTTAAAATTAATTTTACCAAATCTGTCGCCTTAAATATCTCTGCTCCAAATGATCGAGTAGAAGCACTCAAAAAGGCGTACCCTTTCCACTGGCATCCAACGCACATCAAATATTTAGGGCTCTTGTTGTCTGGGGATAGCGCTAACCTTTTCCGACTTAACTTTGTACCTTTACTTGCCGGTTTAAAAACCAACATTTTGAAGTGGTCCAAACTTAAACTATCCTGGTTAGGTAGAATTAACACGATAAAAATGACCTTCCTACCCAAGATTTTATACTTACTCCAAGCCCTTCCAATTGAAATACCCTCCTCCTTCTTTAAAGAATTACAAAGCATTGTAGGTAAATTTATATGGCAGAACCGTAGGCCTAGGATATCCCAAAAGGTCCTAGTTCAAAATCGTGATAGGGGTGGTCTACAACTTCCCCACTTCCTAAGCTATTACCACTCGGTTCTCATCACCAGGATTGTGGAAATGTCTAGGCCCGTGCAAGCTAAACAATGGCCTGCCATTGAGGGCCATGCAACCGGTGTATCTCCCCGAGTCATTCCCTGGCTCCAGAAGATCCCCCGGATTCAACACCCAACCTTGTCCCCGACACTATTGTGTTGGAGCAGGCACAGACATCTCCACTATTTTGACTCTGGCACGACACTCCTCACCCCGTTAATTAATAATCCTGAATTCACCCCTGGCTTCAACCTCCGGAATCTCTCTAGTCTCTTCTCAATAGATGTATCTTATCTGGGTCAACTAGTGTACCGCTCTGGTTTGCGCTCCTTTGAAGACCTCCGCAGAGCTGGCTTCCCGCCGGGTCTTTTCTGGTTTTATCTGCAAATCAGACACTATGTAGCCTCGCTTCCCAAGAGGAACAGAGGCTGGGAACCAACCCCTTTTGAATTACTTTTCCTCTCCCAAGAGCCTCCAAAACATCTGATCTCTACGTTTTATCAAATATGCCTAAGTAATCTACCAGATCTGGTACCTGGTTACACTAAGGCTTGGCAAAAGGAGTTGGAAAAAGATTTATCAGAAAAGCAATGGACGCAGATATTTAAATATACCTTTGCTTCCTCATCGTCAGTACAGACACTGGAGACCCAGTATAAGATATTGTCCCGCTGGTATAGATGTCCATCTATATTACATAAACTAAACAACTCTCTACCAGATCTCTGCTGGAGATGTGGTCAATCACCAGGTACACCTCTACACATTTGGTGGTCGTGTACGGAGATTCAAGGATACTGGCGTCAGGTTCACAATATCTCTGAAAAAATCACCAATTCTCCCCTGCCCTTCAGCCCCGAATTTTGGCTATTAAATCTCATGGATATGCCTATCTCCCGATTTAAGAAATCTTTGCTTAGGCACTTGATGAATGCAGCCAGGGCGGTAATACCTTGCCACTGGAGATCACCAACCCCCCCTCCCCTATCACACTGGTTTCGAAGATTAGACCTATATATGTCAATGGAGGACCTGACTTCCTTCTTAAAGGACTCCTCCCAGAGCTTTGCCACCACGTGGTTAAGCTGGCTTACTTTTAAAGAATCCCCAGATTACTCCCGCCATGTTTCCCATGAACAGATCCCCATAGTGTAGAAGTCTCTGGAAACCCCCACCCCCCTCCCCATTCTCCCCTCCCCAGATTACCCTTTCCTCCCCCTCCATTCTTCTTCTTCTTATTTTTAACTTTTCTTTATATACCTGCTCTCACTATTGTACTTTCTACTTTTTTCCTTTTAAAATTGTACATCGTTCCTTGTTTAGTAAGAGTAACTTGATATACCAACGTTTGTTTGATAATTATAACCTCATTATAATTGTATATCAGAAACATTACATACAATTTGCGTAATTATCCTTTATTGCTGTTCCTCTGAAAGTACATTGCTTTGTAACATTTTAAAGATGTTCTGTACTCTTTAATAAAAATTGATTGAGAAAAATGTGCAAATTCACGGGAAAAAATGCGCTTTTTCCCGCGAATCGCACCCTATTACATGTGGGATTTTTAGAAAAATTGCGATTTTGGCCGTTTTGGACCAAATATCGCAAAAGTCTAAAAATCCCACCCTATTACATTTCGCCCTTGGTATCCCAATTGCACACTGAGTGAAACATAACTACATAATAATTAGATAACACAGAGATTTTGGTTGCGTATATCTGCAGATATAGGGCTAAGCCCCCAGTCAAGGCATCTCTGTCACTGGGGGTCCCTAATACTGGGTATGGGTCTGGGGTGTGGGCCCCCAACATGCCGACACAGGCTGAGTACTCCAGGGCAGCACACAAATGAAAATTAGTAGGGGTTAATAAGAAGCACATAGGTGCTATGTAGGGAAGTGAAGGTGTGATTAAAATACAAAATATAAACAATGTGATAGGAAAAAATAAGTGTTAATAAAGTGTTAGGGTGTGCTAACCTGGAGCAGACCAGCCATATCAACATGAGAAGGACCACACTCCCAAACCCATCCCATTAGCAGTAACATATATGTCTGGGCTTAATAGCCCAGTATAAGGCCACATGATAATGGCATATAACATCTGAGAGCCAGCTTACCTGGAGATACCCCTGGCTTCTCCAATGGCACTCAGGTGTCAGCAATCCCTCCTAATGCTGACCCATCTATGCCTCTCAACTGCACAACACTTTTGTTGGTAAGCCGCTCAATCAGAGGTGTGTCACTCAGGTGCCAAAAGGAAGGGGCAATTCTGTCTAGGAAAAAACATTTGGTATCCCAATTGCACACTGAGTGAAACATAACTACATAATAATCAGATAACACAGAGGTAATCAATCCTGCAGCGTACAAGTTGAAACTTCCTTCATTCCTGAAGATTCCAAATTTGTTCCATTACACCCTATTACATTTCGCCCTTGGTATCCCAATTGCACACTGAGTGAAACATAACTACATAATAATCAGATAACACAGAGATTTTGGTTGCGTATATCTGCAGATATAGGGCTAAGCCCCCAGGCCGTACGTCAAGGCATCTCTGTCACTAGGGGTCCCTAATACTGGGTATGGGTCTGGGGTGTGGGCCCCCAACATGCCGACACAGGCTGAGTACTCCAGGGCAGCACACAAATGAAAATTAGTAGGGGTTAATAAGAAGCACATAGGTGCTATGTAGGGAAGTGAAGGTGTGATTAAAATACAAAATATAAACAATGTGATAGGAAAAAATAAGTGTTAATAAAGTGTTAGGGTGTGCTAACCTGGAGCAGACCAGCCATATCAACATGAGAAGGACCACACTCCCAAACCCATCCCATTAGCAGTAACATATATGTCTGGGCTTAATAGCCCAGTATAAGGCCACATGATAATGGCATATAACATCTGAGAGCCAGCTTACCTGGAGATACCCCTGGCTTCTCCAATGGCACTCAGGTGTCAGCAATCCCTCCTAATGCTGACCCATCTATGCCTCTCAACTGCACAACACTTTTGTTGGTAAGCCGCTCAATCAGAGGTGTGTCACTCAGGTGCCAAAAGGAAGGGGCAATTCTGTCTAGGAAAAAACATTTGGTATCCCAATTGCACACTGAGTGAAACATAACTACATAATAATCAGATAACACAGAGGTAATCAATCCTGCAGCGTACAAGTTGAAACTTCCTTCATTCCTGAAGATTCCAAATTTGTTCCATTACACCCTATTACATTTCGCCCTTGGTATCCCAATTGCACACTGAGTGAAACATAACTACATAATAATCAGATAACACAGAGATTTTGGTTGCGTATATCTGCAGATATAGGGCTAAGCCCCCAGGCCGTACGTCAAGGCATCTCTGTCACTAGGGGTCCCTAATACTGGGTATGGGTCTGGGGTGTGGGCCCCCAACATGCCGACACAGGCTGAGTACTCCAGGGCAGCACACAAATGAAAATTAGTAGGGGTTAATAAGAAGCACATAGGTGCTATGTAGGGAAGTGAAGGTGTGATTAAAATACAAAATATAAACAATGTGATAGGAAAAAATAAGTGTTAATAAAGTGTTAGGGTGTGCTAACCTGGAGCAGACCAGCCATATCAACATGAGAAGGACCACACTCCCAAACCCATCCCATTAGCAGTAACATATATGTCTGGGCTTAATAGCCCAGTATAAGGCCACATGATAATGGCATATAACATCTGAGAGCCAGCTTACCTGGAGATACCCCTGGCTTCTCCAATGGCACTCAGGTGTCAGCAATCCCTCCTAATGCTGACCCATCTATGCCTCTCAACTGCACAACACTTTTGTTGGTAAGCCGCTCAATCAGAGGTGTGTCACTCAGGTGCCAAAAGGGAGGGGCAATTCTGTCTAGGAAAAAACATTTGGTATCCCAATTGCACACTGAGTGAAACATAACTACATAATAATCAGATAACACAGAGGTAATCAATCCTGCAGCATACAAGTTGAAACTTCCTTCATTCCTGAAGATTCCAAATTTGTTCCATATTTCTTTACTCAAGCCATTAGTCCTGAAGCATTTTCACTCAGGTTTGCGTTAAAGTGTGCTCCTAACTGACTGACGTACAGGACCTCCAATCTGGGCACGCTGTCATTGGGTGCCCCTGTCCTGTGCCCAGGGGTGTGGCAAAATAGCTGGAAGCGTGGCCACCTCCTGCAATGGGCCACACTCCCAAACCCCCATCAGCATCATCATCAGCACACTACAGCTGCCATGTGCTGTGCTGACATGAGCTTTCACGCTGTCAGTGAGACACTCATGCTGAGCCTGCTGTCAGCACAGCACATGTTGTAAGTGTGTGCTGCTGCTGCCTTGGAGGGATGGAGGGAGAAGGGGGGGGAGAGAGGGGTTGGACCAGGGACCCCGCTGGGCCCCTCCAGCAAGCCCAGGCCCAGGTAATTAGTACCCGCTCCCCCCTCTCAGTGACCATGCCTGTCCTTGCCAGCGGCATCTCTGCTGTCTCTCCTATGCTCGCTGTGCCATATGGATAAACTCCTAATATACAATTCAAGTTACACTGCCATCTAGTGGTCTATATGTATACATCCTCAAAGGTAATACAATTATGGAAGTCGAGACACATCATAAAATATATTTTATATATATATATATATATATATATATATATATATATATATATATAGACGGCGGGGGACTGCGGCATATATATATATAGCAATCCAAGAATGAATGGCACTCAGAGGGCAGGTACAGCATATAATCAAAGGTTTATGGTGGTCAAGCTTTCGGGGTCTGACCCCCGTCTTCAGGACAATAACCTACATCAAATGCACTGAGATACAAACAGCGTATATATACACATACTTACCCCGCCAATCCGCCCACTGTCCTCCCGTACGGCGTGCGACGCTGAGCCCAAGCGGAAGCTGTCAGACCGCAGACATCCGGCGGCAGCTAGCGCCAGCGTTGCTAAGCAACGGGCGCCACTTGCGCTCCAGCTCATCCCGTATCTTCAACATACTTCCTGCTGGCACGGTCACGTTACCCAGTCGGGGGACCTAAGGGAACAGGGAAAAAAATACAATTAGATACTCTTAATAAACACATACACAAGAAACATAATGTACAAAATATACAAAGCACACTAAATGATGAGTTCAACCAACCGGATACCTGCGCATCATAGCACAGCGTTCCAGTTGATCTTTTCATTTAGACCATGGGGCTGAATGGTATTTAGCCTGAAGATCCATCTGGACTCGGAAAGCAATAGACGCTTTGCCCTGTCACCTCCCCTTAAAGAATCAGGTATGTGGTCAATAATAAAGTATTTAAGCGAGGACAAAGTATGTCCCATCGCTTTGAAATGGCGTGCAACAGGCTGATCTATTGTCCAGCCAGAAATTGCCAAGTCAATAGCAGACCTGTGCAATGCCATTCCCTCGCGGAACGACCTGGTGGTCTGTCCCACATAATAGTGGCCACATGGGCACACTATAATGTACACCACATACTCTGATCTACAGGACAAGACATAGCGTATATGATACTCCTTTTCCATGTGTGGGTGTTTAAACTTCTTACACACGATCAGATGACTACAAGTGGTACAATTACAGCAGCCCGGTGGTTTGATGTAGACATTGGGGGCTCGTGGAATACCCATCCCCGTAATGTCTGTCTTCATCAACCGGTCTTTTAAATTGCGACCTCTTTTAAAGGCTGCCAATGGGCGTACTGTACTTAGTCCAATCAAGTCAGGGTCACTCTTGACAATGGGCCAGAGTGCTTTTGAGGCATAATGAATTGCAGGACTGGCCACTGTGTAGGTACTAGTCCAGGGAAGAACATTAGATGAATTTACTAGTTTAGGCTGAAGCAACTCCACACGGGACATAGTCATGACCTCCAGCTTCTGTTGTTGTAACAGGGCTGGATCATACCCCCTACTCTCAAATTTTTCAATTAGCTGATCAATTCTGTTGGATATCAATGATGAATCACTGATAATCCTAGCTATCCTCATCATTTGAGATCTTGGGAGACCCCGTTTGAGGGCCGGGGGGTGATGGCTCGACGCCATCAAGAACGTGTTTCTATCCACGTTCTTATGATAGATGTCCGTGGAGATATTATTCTCCTTGATGCTCACAGCTACATCCAAGAACTGTGCAGATGTCTCACTGCAGTTATACGTGAATTTAATGGTGGAGTCTCTGGAATTGACATCCACCATCACGGCATCAAATAGCTCCTGTCCACCTGTCCACAAGATGAAGATATCATCAATGTAGCGGGTGTACAGGAGCAAGTGCCTACTAACCAAGGGATTATTAAAGAACATCTGCTCTTCCTGGCTAAACATGTAGATATTAGTATACGAGGGTGCCACGGATGACCCCATTGCGCACCTCGTAGCTGCAGGTAGTACCTACCATCGAACAGAAAGAAATTTCTTTCAAGGGTCAACCTCAACAATGTAATAAACAAATGATGATCAAACACAGTGCTATCTAGATGTTGGCTCAAGAATGCCTGCACCGCATCCAGTCCCCCACTATGGGGTATGGACGTGTACAGACTGGCCACATCCAGACAACACATCAGGGTCCCCGGGGGAACCACAGAAATGTCCAATAATAACTTCAAATAGCTAGTCGTGTCTTTCAGAATGCTTTTTTCTTAGATAGAAATGGCTGGAGAACATAATCAAGCAGTTGTGAAACAGGCTGATATAAA
The DNA here is from genome assembly GCF_055691185.1 of Crinia signifera. Lineage (NCBI taxonomy): Eukaryota > Metazoa > Chordata > Amphibia > Anura > Myobatrachidae > Crinia > Crinia signifera. Next base: position 116,588,466 of record NC_139219.1, on the reverse strand, counting down.
GAGTTCCTTGCAGAAATAACAGGCCGCCCGGGTGGCCAGCATCCTTGTGCAGTTTAGGAAGGGTATATAATACCGGGACAACAGGATCTGCTGTCAATATTCGATCTCGTACTTTGACCGGTAATTTCCCTTCCAGAAACGCTGTAGACAGAATGGTGGACAATTCCTTCTTGAATTTATTCGTTGGGTTGCTGGGTAATTTTTTGTAGACTACAGGATCCGCCAATTGGTGATAAATTTCAGCTCTATAATCAACGATGTTCTGAATTACAATCGCCCCGCCTTTGTCGGCGGGACGGATGACGATATCCTGGTACCCACTCAATTCTTTTAGGGCCTCAGTCTCAGCTTTAGACAAATTTTTAGAGACAATGCCAGGGGCTACCACAAATCTATTAACGGAGTCATCCAGCAATCTCCCAAAGGTTTTCAATGAAGGATTAATTGACACCGGGTCAAATTTAGAGCTTGCACTGGAAGCCAGGAAGTCCCCAAATATATCAGATGAAGGTTGCACCACTTTATGTTGGAAGAACTCTTTTAATCTTAATTTTCTCATGAGCCTGTGGTGGTCACACCTCCAGTCAAAGCTATCAAAAAAGTTAGTAAGAACAAATGTGAGACTTCGATTTAATACAGATAGTTCAGTCGAGGACAGGATACGGCTGGATAAATTAAATATTAGGGTTTTTTCATTCCCACTATGCGTGGTGGGTTTCGGCACACCTCGCTTGTTTTGTTGGCCCCTGCGGGTGGCCGGCCTCTTCTGGCCTGTTGTGTAGCAGGGCCTGCCTGGCCTAAAGGGACACCCTGGTCAGTGGCCTCATCAGACTCTGATATGACAAAGTCACTATCACTGGTCATGTTGCTCAATTGCTGACGTCCCCGGGTTTTCCCATGTTTTTGTTGCCAGGGTTTCCGATGGCGGGTGCCCGCCTCCCCTCGCTTCTCAGACCAATCACCGGTCAACCAGCCATAAACCTTATTTTCTTCATAGTCTAAATCGACTGTATGACGTTCCTCTTAAACTTGAGAAGATCTTTCTTGTAGGTCTCACATTGTTGATCAAACTTCTGTGCCCAACCAGTGGCGTAGTTACTGTAAGGCAGACCCCGCCGCCGCTTGGGGGAGCGAGCATCAGCGGGGTCTGTGTGGGCGCTGGCAACCGCCCCGCAGAATGACATTGGGCTGCGCTGTAATGCCGCTGAGCTGGCACTGGAGGAAAGTCCTGTCAGCGCCAGCGGGGTCTCTGTGTGTGCAGTAAATTAAATTGGGCTGCACTGTCAAGTGTGTGTGCGCCAGAACCCGCCCGACAGAATGACATTGGGTAGCGCTGCGGCTGCCCACTGGCTAAGCTGACACAGGAGGAGAGTCCTGTCAGTACCAGCAGGGTCTGTGTGTAGGCGCCGGCGCACTGACATTAGGTGGCCGCTAGACCCCACCTCTACCTCTTCAATCGCGGCTCTGCCTTCACTCTCCAACTCCCACCCGGCAGGAACTTCAAGGAGACTGCGCCCCCCCCCCACCAAACCAGCAAGCAACATCAAGAAGACTGCGTCAACCCCAATATCAAAGATGCTTAGCAGGACCATGAAAGGGAGGGGTGTCTATAGCAGAGGTAAGCTGGGGCTGGGCTGTTTTCCCAATGTGTGTGCTGGCAATGTGGCAGGCAGGCAGGCCGGGTGTATGGTGATGACTGCTTCTGCTACCGGGGACTGGTAAAGGAGCACTTTTTAATGGATTTGGGTGAACCTGGCACCTATGGAGGGTAAGGGGGGAATGCGTGTCCCTGCCATATGTTCCTATTACGAAGGGGAGTTGTTCTGTTACTGCCCTCTCCAAGATCCCCTTCCCCTGGCAAAGGGCACATATAATTGGAAGGGAAACTGTCAGTGTGAGTGTGGTGTCTGTGTATCAGTGTTGTCTATGTGTCAGTATCTATCTGTGTGTCAGTGTTGTCTGTGTCAGCATCTGCCTGTGTCAGTGTATATGTGTCAGTGTTGTCTGTGTCAGCATCTGCCTGTGTCAGTGTTGTCTGTGTCAGCATCTGCCTTTGTCAGTGTATATGTGTCAGTGTTGTCTGTGTCAGCATCTGCCTGCGTCAGTGTTGTCTGTGTCATCATCTGCCTGTGTCCGTGTCGTCTGTGTCAGCATCTGCCTGCGTCAGTGTTGTCTGTGTCAGCATCTGCCTGTGTCAGTGTATATGTGTCAGTGTTGTCTGTGTCAGCATCTACACTTCTTGCACTACCTTCTTGGATGTGACCCTAGAGGCGGAGGGGGATAAAATCACCACCTCTAATCACATTAAAGAAGTTGGCTCTAATGCCTACCTACATTACGGCAGTCCACATTACCCTCCGTGGAAAAAAGGTATCCCAAAGGGTCAACTGCTTCGACTGTATAGAAACTGCTCCAATTTTGAAACTTTCAAAAAACAAGCTACAGAAATGACACAGTCTTTCCTCCAAAGAGGTTACCCCAGAAAACTACTTGATCAAGCTTATCAAGAAGTAATTACACAAAACAGAGGGGATTTAATCAATAATACAGGGGGTAAAAAAGACGACAAAGAGGAAATGGATCCTAGGAATCAATTGACTTTTATATCTACCTATAATAGCCATTCGAACCAGATCCGTAAAATAGTGGGCAAAAACTATAACATTCTCAAACAAGACTCATTTGATGTTTTACCACCAAACCCACGTTTTGTATTTAAACGGAATAAAACCTTAAAAAATGTACTTGCTCCAAGCTGTCTCAAAACCATAAAAGAAAATACTCCAGTGGAAAGCAATAATGTGTGGTTAGGCCAGAAACCACAGGGCTTCTTTAGATGCGGAGGCACCAGGTGCATAACATGTGGACATATCAAAAACAAATCAAATCACCATGTTTATAATAACTAAGGCAAACAACAAAAGATTAATACATTCATAAATTGTAATTCTAAATATGTAATTTACATGCTATGTTGTCCCTGTAATCTCCGATATATCGGTAGGACCACCAGAAAGATCAAAACTCGCTTTTTAGAACATCGGAGGAATATAAGTAAACAACTAGTAAGCCACAGTGTATCAAGACATTTTTTTGAGGCACATGCTGGAAACCCAGAAGGTCTCAGCCTTATGGCCCTCAAACATGTACCAGAAACAACACGGGGAGGCGATAGATATAAGAAACTCTGTAGACAAGAAGTATTCTGGATGTTTCAAATGAATACCATCCATCCAGATGGCCTCAATGAGGCGGTAGAATTGAATACGGTTATCTCAACCATCATCATAACTCCGAAACATTCCCTCTCATGCACAATGCCCCCTTCCCCTATGTATTTACTCCCATATTGCTCTTTGCAGCTTCTTACTATATCCACATCTTGTCTCTGCCTCTATGAAAACAACTAGAAGACAAGTACTCATATATATACACCCTGTACAACAAGAATAATAAAAAGAAATTTACTATGAACTTTATGAGAAAATGTTCTCATAATTCACATCTACATCTATTTGCTTTACATTTTTCCTTTTTCTCTTTTCCTTTCTTTTTTCTATATATAATATTATAATTTTAAATAATTTCATTAATTTATTTTTCACCTACCTCTCTCTGAACATATATATGTATATTTATATACATTTCTAGTACAGTATTGCCTTGAATATATTGTCTTTATGATGCTGCAATACTTTTGGGATAAAGGGAATTTTCCCTCTACAGCCTCAGTACCCATCTGTATGCAGTAAAACATATAATGAAATGCACATTGTAAAATATACCTATTGAAAATGTTCTGTTTCTTGATATGTGAAATTAATATGTGTCCTTTGGAACGCACCAGTATCCACTAGAGAATGAGCAAAGCTTCCTGATCAGTGGAACGCAGGGAAGCGCACATCTCTCACTGGGTCACGTGACCAGGAAACAATTATGAAGCCTACTCTGTGTTAACACACAGAGGGATAGCAACTGCGTGACCACGACATATAAGAAATACATATTAGCCATAAACGCCGCAATATATAGCAACTAGTTGAAAGAGAGTGTTCAGCACTCCGTTTTTATAAACATTAAACCGCGATTATGCGGGTCGCCGGCGTTCCATCTGAACCGGAAGTGCGTCACCGGAAGTCCGGGAACGCACTTAAACCATCTCATTTCAATATAAAATGAAAAGTGTGTTTTTTTAGTATTTGGAAACCTCGTTTTTTAATTCTGAAACTATACAAATGTTTAGAGCTGTCTCCTATTCATGCTGCTATAATTTTTAATATGTTTTGTGAAAACAATAAATTAATTGAGTTCACACAGATGTGCACAGTACCCCAATCATTAAGGGTATTTATACCCAGACGCTGTACCTAGCAAACCACCTTGAAAAAGCTGCAGGGGCAGCGAAACGCGTCGGTCATTTGGTACACCCACCCAGCTGCTTGTTCACTATTTCATCACCCTCAGTCTGTGCCCACCAGCAGAGCTTCTTAAACCTGATTCCCACAGGGACCACAAAAACACCCTTGAGTGCGGGATCCTAGGACGGGCAACACCATCTTTTGTGGAGGAACGCCACCTCTGTAATACTGCCGAACCAGGACCCCACATCCACATAATCTTTGGGGCGACTCCGAACCAATTACCATCAATCCTTGGAGTGACTCCGATACCAAATTACCACGGAGATTATACAGTGGCACATCCATCCTATCATTAAGGAATCATTTCCTTTTGGGCCCAAAAGAGGACAGGACACAACTGATCTGAGGTGACCTTTTTGGGACTTTCATCCCCTATACAAAATACAGCAGCATCCATTTCTTGTATTTACTCTATGTATTTTTACATGTTACCAATATTTATCAATACTTTTTTATTCTTAAAGCCACAGGCCTAAGAAGTGTGCACTAATATAATCCTGTGAATACATATATATTTTTTACTGCCATATATTTTATACTGCAATAAAAACCCATGTTTTATTTCATGCATGGCTGAATAGTATTGTATAGCGCAACCACCCAATCCTTTCCTCTGTGTCAGCATCTGCCTGCATCAGTGTTGTCTGTGTCAACATCTTCCTGTGTCAGTGTATATGTGTCAGTGTTGTCTTTGTCAACATCTGCCTGTGTCAGTGGTGTCTGTGTCAGTCTATGTGTCAGTATCTATCTGTGTGTCAGTGTTGTCTATCTATGTGTCAGTATCTATCTGTGTGTCAGTGTTGTCTGTGTCAGCATCTGCCTGCATCAGTGTTGTCTGTGTCAGCATCTGCCTGTGTCAGTGTATATGTGTCAGTGTTGTCTGTGTCAGCATCTGCCTGTGTCAGTGTTGTCTGTGTCAGCATCTGCCTGTGTCAGTGTATATGTGTCAGTGTTGTCTGTGTCAGCATCTGCCTGCGTCAGTGTGGTCTGTGTCAGCATCTGCCTGTGTCAGTGTATATGTGTCAGTGTTGTCTGTGTCAGCATCTGCCTGTGTCAGTATCTATCTGTGTGTCAGTGTTGTCTATCTATTTGTCAGTATCTATCTGTGTGTCAGTGTTGTCTGTGTCAACGTACATGTGTCAGCATCTGCCTGTGTGTCAGTGTTGTCTGTGTCAACGTACACATGTCAGCATCTACCTGTGCGCCATTGTTGTCTGTGTCACCGTACATGTGTCAGCATCTGCCTGTGTGTCAGTGTTGTCTGTGTGTCATCATCTGTCTACATTTCAGTCTTGTCTGTATGCCAGTGTGTCTGTGTCAGCATTGGTGTCAGTGTGTGCTATGTGACTAATAGGGTTACCTACAGTATTCAGGGGAGCCCCAATAGCTTATGTCTCTGTCTTGTCTATCACATAGCAAACACATTTGCTGCAACCCACTCCTGGCTTCCCTCATCCTTTCTCCACTGGATCCCTCTCTACGCCACTGGCTGTCCAACAACTCTAGAAGAGACCACCAGACCAAAGCCATCTTACAGCAGAAGTTTAAAAGCATCTTTGATAGACGCTCTCATCAAAGCAGGTGAACGGGCTGGTAGGGGGCTGGATGTGGCTGGAAGAGCTGACACGCTGCTGAACTGAGCTCCTCTGAGAGTGGCAGTCAGCTATTCCAGCTGCATCCCGCTACCCTGCTGCGATGACACGCTGCTCCTCTCTACTGAGAAAGGAGTGTCATCATTACCATCTGGTGCCGCCACAGATGGTAGAGATGTACACATACATATATACATACATATACACATATATACAGTGTGTATAATATATATATATATATATATATATATATATATACGGCCAACGGACCAGCACTCTCCACAATGATGCACAAGCTGCGTGCCTTTGTCAAAATCAAATACACAAGAGGTTTCCCAGCTCCCACCGGACACCGGCAAACAGACATGTCACTGCAGCAATTTCTTCAAACGGTGAAGTATTTATTAGTAGCGCCCCAACGGCTCGTTTCGGGGTTTCCCCCGTTCTCAAGAGGCAATACAGACGTCTGTATTGCCTCTTGAGAAAGGGGGAAACCCCGAAACGAGCCGTTGGGGCGCTACTAATAAATCACTGTTTGAAGAAATTGCTGCAGTGACGTGTCTGTTTGCCGGTGTCCGGTGGGAGCTGGGAAACCTCTTGTGTGTGTATATATATATATATATATATATATAGATATATATATATCTATATATATATATATATATATATATATATATATATATATATATATACACAAAATGCTATTGGGGGGGGCGCCACAAACTTTTTGGCAGGGGGGAGCAAAATTTATAGTTACGCCACTGTGCCCAACTATTGTTAGAAGGGTCAGTTAATACATCCTGATGGGCAGTTTGAAAAGCAGAAATTTTATCTTTGGCAATCTGTAGCTCACGCCCGGACTCCTCAATCACCAAAATCATTAAATCCATCGCTGCTCTATTCAGGATCCCCACCCACTTCCGTACGAATTTGGGGTTATGGCGCCCGATTGTGGGGGTGTTCCTAATGCGGAACCCACGGGGAATTCTTTTAGCACGGTAATAATCTGACAAAGAAGAACCGTGTAATAAAAAGTCTATTTCACGTCGTTTAAGTTTAAATAAGTGATGCTGTAACTCATCGATGTTCCGATCCGCATCACATAATGTAGGATCCTCGACAAACAGAATATTGTTGATTTCTGCTGGCGTAAATGAAAAGAACTCATCAATAGGGATGGATAGATTACTGCATCCAGCAGCATCTTGCGATGGTGTAACCCCGGGTTGATCCATCACAGCACAGGGTATGATCAGGACAGTATATATAAGTCAGTCAGTGTAGCTTCTTCACATCCAAGTATACAAACAACCAGTTTGTTAGGTGCCTTGCAACAGTTCACAACAAATTAATGCAGTGAAATACAGAGTATCCAATCCTGCCGGCATTCTCTTGACTCTAAGCAGCAGGCCCCGGTGCCTCAATGGTGTAACAAAACAGCAATCCAAGAATGAATGGCACTCAGAGGGCAGGTACAGCATATAATCAAAGGTTTATGGTGGTCAAGCTTTCGGGGTCTGACCCCCGTCTTCAGGACAATAACCTACAGCAAATGTACTGAGATACAAACAGCGTATATATACACATACTTACTCTGCCATTCCGCCCACTGTCCTCCCGTACGGCGTGCGACACTGAGCCCAAGCGGAAGCTGTCAGACCGCAGACATCTGGCGGCAGCTAGCGGCAGCGTTGCTAAGCAACGGGTGCCACTTGCGCTCCAGCTCATCCCGGATCTTCAACATACTTACTGCGGGCATAGTCACGTTAGCCAGTCGGGGGACCTAAGGGAACAGGGTACCCTGGTTCCCCCGGAGACCCTGATGTGTTGTCTGGATGTGGCCAGTCTGTACACGTCCATACCCCATAGTGGGGGACTGGATGCGGTGCAGGCATTCTTGAGCCAACATCTAGATAGCACTGTGTTTGATCATTATTTGTTTATTACATTGTTAAGGTTGACCCTTGAAAGAAATTTCTTTCTGTTCGATGGTAGGTACTACCTGCAGCTACGAGGGTGCGCAATGGGGTCATCCGTGGCACCCTCGTATGCTAATATCTACATGTTTAGCCAGGAAGAGCAGATGTTCTTTAATAATCCCTTGGTTAGTAGGCACTTGCTCCTGTACACCCGCTACATTGATGATATCTTCATCTTGTGGACGGGAGGACAGGAGCTATTTGATGCCGTGATGGTGGATGTCAATTCCAGAGACTCCACCATTAAATTCACGTATAACTGCAGTGAGACATCTGCACAGTTCTTGGATGTAGCTGTGAGCATCAAGGAGAATAATATCTCCATGGACATCTATCATAAGAACGTGGATAGAAACACGTTCTTGATGGCATCGAGCCATCACCCCCCGGCCCTCAAACGGGGTCTCCCAAGATCTCAAATGATGAGGATAGCTAGGATTATCAGTGATTCATCATTGATATCCGACAGAATTGATCAGCTAATTGAAAAATTTGAGAGTAGGGGGTATGATCCAGCCCTGTTACAACAACAGAAGCTGGAGGTCATGACTATGTCCCGTGTGGAGTTGCTTCAGTCTAAACCAGTAAATTCATCTAATGTTCTTCCCTGGACTAGTACCTACACAGTGGCCAGCCCTGCAATTCATTATGCCTCAAAAGCACTCTGGCCCATTGTCAAGAGTGACCCTGACTTGATTGGACTAAGTACAGTACGCCCCTTGGCAGCCTTTAAAAGAGGTCACAATTTAAAAGACCGGTTGATGAAGACAGACATTACGGGGATGGGTATTCCGTCAGCCCCCAATGCCTACATCAAACCACCAGGCTGCTATAGCTGCTGTAATTGTACCACTTGTTGTCATCTGATCATGTGTAAGAAGTTTAAACACCCACACATGGAAAAGGAGTATCATATACGCTTTGTCTTGTCCTGTAGATCAGAGTATGTGGTGTACATTATAGTGTGCCCGTGTGGCCACTATTATGTGGGACAGACCACCAGGTTGTTCCGCGAGAGAATGGCATTGCACAGGTCTGCTATTGACTTGGCAATTTCTGGCCGGACAATAGATCAGCCTGTTGCACGCCATTTCAAAGCGATGGGACATACTTTGTCCTCGCTCAAATACTTTATTATTGATCACATACCTGATTCTTTAAGGGGAGGTGACAGGGCAAAGCATCTATTGCTTTCCGAGTCCAGATGGATCTTCAGGCTAAATACCATTCAGCCCCATGGTCTAAATGAAAAGATCAACTGGAACGCTGTGCTATGATGCGCAGGTATCCGGTTGGTTGAACTCATCATTTAGTGTGCTTTGTATATTTTGTACATTATGTTTCTTGTGTATGTGTTTATTAAGAGTATCTAATTGTATTTTTTTCCCCTGTTCCCTTAGGTCCCCCGACTGGGTAACGTGACCGTGCCAGCAGTAAGTATGTTAAAGATCCGGGACCCCGAAAGCTTGACCACCATAAACCTTTGATTATATGCTGTACCTGCCCTCTGAGTGCCATTCATTCTTGGATTGCTGTTTTGTTACACCGTTGAGGCACCGGGGCCTGCTGCTTAGAGCCAAGAGAGTGCCGGCAGGATTGGATACTATATATATATATATTGGGACCGTCCGGTATATAATGAACCCCGAGGCTTTGTTCACAACAATCGATTTGAACGTTTACGTTCATTAGATGAAAATGTAGAAAGCAACCATTTTTTAGACCAGGTTCCTCATCCAAAACATCATATTCAAAAAACCCCGGTGAGGACACCTATCAGTCAAAAAAGAAGACTAGGGGAAAGAGAGGATCTGGAGTTACCCGCAAGGGCATCAAAAGTCAGAATGCTTTAATCAACACAGCCAGTGATAATATTGTAGATCTGGAGAAACATGGGATATATAATTTATCAAAAAAAGTATTAACCCCATTTGAAAAATCCCTATTAGCAAAAGGATTGTCTTTTGCACCCACATCGTTACCTAATAAGATAGATCTACAGGTGGATTTAAATTTGTTTGTGCGTAAGATGACCCTCAAACGCCATTTTATGAAAAAAGAGGGTAATAATAATCCGATTGTACCGATATCATCGAATGACCAATCATCTGGTTTGAAATTAAAATCCACTTTCTATCCTGTGGAGTCTAGAGGTCCACACCTAGACATGTTTCAACAACTTGTTAAGACTGATATAGATAAACTAGATGTTAAAAGAAATGGTCCCTCTAATTTAACGTTTAAGGAGAGAAATGCTCTCAAAGACCTCATGAATGACACTGCAGTTGTAATAAAAAATGCAGACAAGGGGGGTGGCATAGCGATTATGGATCGTGACTCATATATTAAGGAGTCATACAACTTATTGATGGATGACATATAGAAAATTGGAGAAAGACCCTACCTTACTCTATATTTCTGAATTAGAATCATTGTTGAAACAAGGTTTGGTTGATAAAAGCATTTCTATTGAGGAATATCGTTATTTATATAACGTGACACCCAACCTGGCCACTTTTTATCACCTTCCCAAACTCCATAAAAATAGGGAGTGCCCCCCCGCACGTCCTATTGTGGCCGGGGTAGGGTCTCTGACGTCTCGCCTATCTGAATTTGTAGACTCATACATTAAGAAGTATGTGCCGCTTTTAGATACGTATGTGAAGGATTCTACACACATGCTCCAGATCTTGAAAAATATCGAATGGGAAGAGCATTTCAGTTTTGGCACTATTGATGTTTCCTCCCTTTATACGAAAATTCCACATGATAAAGGTATTGAGGTTATTAAACAGATCCTTGTGGAAAATAGTGATTTTTCTGATACAAAGGTCCAGTTCATTTGCGATTGTTTGAAATTCCTTTTGAAACACAATTATTTTGAATTCCTTGGAGATTGGTATCTCCAGACTTGGGGCACGGCGATGGGGACGATTTGTGCCCCAAGTCTAGCCAATCTATACATGGGCGATTGGGAATCCAAAACGATGAATCTCGATGTTTTTAAAAATGTTATATTATTTAAAAGATACATCGATGACATTATGATTATTTGGTCTGGTGATGAAGTTTCTTTTAATGCTTTTGTGAACGATTTAAATTGTAATTCATATAATCTCACATTTACGCATAATTTTAATAGAAAAAACATTGAGTTTTTGGATCTTTTGCTCAGCGTGGAAAATTTCCCGATTGTGAAAGAAATAGAAACTTCCACATTTTTTAAAAAAGTGGATTGTAATAGCTATCTGCAGTTTGGGAGTTGTCATCTACCCTCCTGGAAAAATAATATCCCGTTTTCCCAGTACATCAGACTTAGGAGGAATTGTTCTAACATCACTAAGTTTGACACCCAAGCAGATATCTATACCAATCGCTTTATTGAAAGAGGATACCCTGATAGCAATGTCTCACGAGCACGTGATAGAGCTAGGGCTCTTGAACGTACCGATTTGCTTGAATATAAAATACCGGTGCGTTCTACCTCAGATACCAATACTGTTGATTGTTCTTTTGTCACACAATATAATGCAAAAGAAAAGGAAATCAAACGAATATTGAACAATAACTGGCATATATTGAAATTGGACCCAGTATTGGGTGAATTCATTCCTGATAGACCTAAAGTTATTTTTAAAAAAGCGAGAACTGTGAAAAATATGATTTCTAAAAGTCGATTAGAACCTATCACTGCTGGTCCTTCTGGTACTTTTCTTGATTTAAAAGGTTTTTTTCCATGTAATACGTGCAAAATTTTTAAATTTGTTAGCAAAAATAGAGATTTGCAGAATCCAAAGCTCTCCGGCATTAAATATCGTCATTTCATAAACTGTAATTCTGTTTATGTAATTTACCTGCTATCTTGTAGTTGTAATTTATTTTATGTTGGTAAGACAAAAAGAGTGTTTAAAATTAGAGCTTTAGAACACCTTCGGAATATAAAAAACGGGGTTACTAATCATAGTGTACCCCGACATTTTAAGACCCATCACAATTGTGACCCCAGCTGTCTTACTTTGAGAGCAATCGAACATGTTCCTGTACCTGTTAGGGGTGGCGATAGAGATAAGCTCCTACTGCGACGTGAGACTTTTTGGATACTAAAATTAAATACGGTTACTCCATTTGGATTAAATGAGGGTTATGAGATTACCCCTTTTATTAACTGCTAATTGTTCCTTTTTTATTATATATGTATTTTTAAATAATGTATTTTTAAACATATGTATACATATATATATTTTTTACACTGTTTGGTATTTTGTTATTTATGAATTTTTATATGTAATAGCACAGTTTGAGATGTATGACAGTTTTCATAACATCGTTGCATGTATTGTATGATTATGTATTTACTTTACTATTCTGGTTCTTATTTTTATTTTGTACTATTATGTCTGTTTATTACGGATTTTTGAATTTTCTTTATCCATGTGCATAATCATGCTAATTGGTTTGACACCGAATAGCGAGTGTTTGATGTGTCATTGGCTTAAGCATTAAGCAACTGAGAAACTCCGATTGGTTGGATTTCTCTTTTAAACCATCCCGGGTGTTCACAGAGCCACGCCCTCTGACGAAGTCTCTGACGAAACGCGTTAGGGTGTGGCTTGTGACACCCGTCCTGCTTGAACATCCCGGCTTCTCTCCTCGTTCCGTCCCTCTGGCTTTGGCGTCCTCGAGATCATACGGCGCAATCCAGCGTCAGTGGTTCCGGTAGGAGTCCTTATGCTAGAGGCCCACTCGTGGAGCAGTATTGCCTGTGGTTATTGTAACATCTCATGTGGTATCCAGCCCACAGCGTGCTTGTACATGGTACGAGTCTTTGTTTTTAAATCCGTGTGGAGTTTACTTGTCTATCTCCAAAAAATAAAAAAATTTACCTGCACCATGGAGCGCACCTTCTATTCTTGTTGTTTCTAGATCACCCCATCCTGACCCTGGATGATAATATATTGGAAGGAAGCTGCAGTCCGTTATTCTGTTGGACTTTGGTGATTTAACCCTCTGATTAAGAGACTGGTTCTAATTCATTGCTGGACGTTTGGCGCTTTTATACACCTTCTCTATTTCTAATATATAAATATATATATATATATATATATATATATATATATATATATATATATAGTCAGTAGTAGACAGCTGCGCCTTCAGTGTAAAACATTAAAGTGAAATCCTTAAATAAAGTGGTGATATGCGTACCAGAGATACGGGGAAAGATCACGTGTAGCAATGTCTTTCTTGCATCCGTCTCCTAATTGGTCCTCCTCATCCACAGGTGTGGAACTCGGATGGGGTATATAGACCCAAGAGGAGGGAATAATTTTTAGTTTAAAACAAAAATAATTTTTTATTTTTATAGTGACTGATAATAAGTGGTGGTGTGCTGCCACCGTGTGGACAAAACTTGTACCACACCCAATGTAAAGTGCTTAAATGAAGAAATGACTCACATTTGACAGGGGTCCAGTATCGACAGGGACCCCTGTAATTCCTCAAGGTTTTAAGGGTACCTTAAATGTAGAGACCCTCCCACCAAGGGGGGTAAGAAAAAATGGATAGTGTAATAAAGTTTAAAAAAGGGGGGTTTTAATGAACAAAAACATAGGTAATAGACTCGTACAATTTTATCAATATAAGAAAGCTTATCTGGAGTGTGCTGCATGCACAATGGAGAGTGGAGTTAATGTCCAGGGGTGACCAACGCGTTTCGTCCTTTTTATTCTGTTTGGGACTTCATCAAGGGTCATATAGGGGAGACTCTGCACCTACAGGGTATATATAGCCCTGTTCTACTTAATTTCCGGGTTTACCGGCGTTCCCTTAAGCGCACTGCGCATGCGCGAGATTAGGTCATAGATCTCGGGAGATCTGTCTCCCATTGTATGTAGTGCGCATGCGCAGTGCGCACATCTGAGCGCGGCTCGGAGGTAATACTTCTCCGGCCGTGTGTAGGGGGCGGGCGGCGTACTGACACCTTCTGGTGTCATCATAGAGTCCCCTCATGGCATGTCGCCACATCTCTCCTACCCGTGCACTGGACCGTAGCTCCGGGAGGAGGATGTAGCGGCCGCCATTTTCTAGGAGACCCCATGGTCGGCGCCATTTTGTCTATGAGTATATCCTACTCTTTTCTATATAGACGTTTCCACTAATTCAGTAAGGTGCAAGAAATGTCCCCATATGTGGACAACAGGGGACAAGTATAATGCAAGCAATGCCTATATCCCTTCACAGCAACTGCTGATAAAGGCATACGCATAATGCTAACAATATTAAGCATATGGATATACATTTGGACAGTCAGTATGTTAAAATATAGCAGATTCCAAACATTTGTTAAAAAAGTGAATAAATGAGTAAAATATTTTAAATGGCAGAGAACCCTATTTAAAATACATAAATATTCCTAACATTTGCTAAAAACAATTAAAAATTATATATACATTTTTTTTAGTGACAAAAAAGTGCATTGGATACGTTTTTTGAAGAGCACACAAACATTCATAAACATAAATTGCTAAAAAATACATATATATGAATGAACAAATAATGCAGATGAGTGTGTAACAGTATATATAAATATAACCCAGCCTTGAGAAAAAAATCTGTGTCTTCACAAAGACTCAACAGATCTAATCCAGGGCTGGAAGAGGACATATCGCATATTCAGTTGAATAGATTAAAGTTAAATAAAAGGGGCAATTTCCTATGAATCATTTAAACCATTTGGGACCAACGTATTTAAAGTGTAAATCCAGTACATTTCTCTTTGTGCCAGCTTTGTATCTCTGTCTCCTCCTCTTTCCCCCAGAGTCACATGTTCTATAGCTTTAAACATTATGGCTTCAGGGTTTGCATTGTGTGTATTTAGGAAGTGTTTTGGGACGGAATGATTATCCATTTTGTTTTTTATCGCTCGCACATGTTCCTGGATTCGAAGTCGTAATGGTCTTTTTGTTTTGCCCACATATTTTAGGCCGCATGTACATTCTAGGCAGTATATCACATAAGTAGTGGAACAGTTCATCATACTTTTAATTTTATATTCCTTGTCCTTAGCCGTATTTAGGACTTTTTTGCTGTCCTTATGGCTATATGGCAAACACGTCCTGTCTTGCCAAACAACCCATATAGTGTATGTCATCCAGTGCCCTTGCCGGCTGTTGTATGTAGGCAAGACAGTAAGATCAGCACGTGAATGAATGGCCCTTCACCGGTCAGCTATCGTACAAGCTCTGACCGGTAAAGGTAACGAACAACCAGTGGCCAAGCACTTCTTGGAAGCTGGCCACAATCTTTCTGATCTTAAACACATTATCCTGGACCACATTCCTCCATCCATCCGAAGAGGAGACAGAGCGGGCAAACTCTTAAGACTGGAGACAAGATGGATACACCGTCTTAATACGGTGAAATCAGAGGGCCTAAACGATCGACTAGCCTTAAGACAACAAGAAGTGGATCTCCACAGCGCTACCTCCGGAAATGTTTCTTGATTCCCTAAGTAGGATCAAGACTCCAATAATATGGGAAAAGAAAAAAATATAACAGTACAGATTTATGATTAGTGAGGGTCCATATTCTAGATCTCAAACTTCTTCCAAATTTCCGAAGTGACTCACCTAGTCTAGCTAGGAGATGTTCACATAAAGGTTTCTTTATATATAATAGGAAATGGAGACTCACCAGAGGGCAGTGCCCTATTTTCATTCAAAGGTATCTTTTTATTTTCAATCCAAAGCGACAGGACAATGTGGGTTATCCAAATATAACGATTTTATTCCTTAAAAACAGGACGTTCACCCTCCCACTGCACAAGAACGATCCTCTCCCACCCGGAATGGAAGAGATACAATCTAGGTAGTGTAGATGGCAACACACCAGTGGATAGGGGGTCAGTCCAGAATAGGAGAATCCTTTAAAACACCAACGCGTTTCGAACTAAAACAGTCCTTCCTCAGGGTGAAGAGTATAAAAGCAAAGTGTACCTGGTAGGGTATTTATACCTAAACAGTCCCGGCCTTTACTAAAACATGGATTCAACAATAAAAATCATTCATTATAAAATCATAATTATCACAGCATTCCGTTTTTCAACATAAGCATAGTGCCTAAAAACATATACATACACTTAATTACATACATATATAAACATTAAAACCTGTGTGTACAGCCTCCCATAGTATCGCTGGGTAGTCCATTGCGTGTATTGCTGTAGCCGGCTGCTGGACGCCGTGTCCGGCAGCTTTTTGCGTCACTTCCGGGTCCGGCTTCTGATAGCATGGAATGCAACTTGCGTTCCAAACGTCCGGACATCACTTCCGGTATGACGTACTTCCGGACTCTGAACCGCACGTAGTGTGTGGATTTGGCCCGCAGCGTGGCTGTAACATCATAGGGGATATTCATCTTGTTGTATTTTTAGCAGGATTGCCCTATATTTAGATCCATGTGGACATACACACATAAACAGAAAAAGGAATAATTAGAAATTCAATTCTTCACACAAATTCCCTAAAAACATAAGGAATAATAGGCCAACAGTGACATCTAGTGGTCAATTTCAATAATAACAGGGGTCTGAGAGATAAATAGCACAGTTCATAAAAAACATTTGAGCTCAAATTCTACATTCAAACCCCTAGGTGTTAATGTTTTAAGCTCATAAATCAGCTTCATTTCTGTCTGTGATAGTCTAAGCTCTCTAGATCGACTAGCCTTGTCCGTGTTCCTGTGAATCGAATTCCCTAACGCAGTGCAATTGGCAGCACTGAACATCGATCAGAGATCATTATAAAATCTGTGCCCTCATCATTGTTGCAATTTCCCACCGCAAGTTTAGTGCAGAATTGAACTCCAACAGTCACAATGTCAGGGTTCCACCAACTGGGTGACACTGCATATCCCACACTAAGAAATGATTAATGACAGTCACTGCATAATATTTATCACCATGTCACTGCGGGTGGTAGTTTTTAATATAAGCTGTCAATCCCCCTCTTGAATGTCATCACTGCATGTGTAATGGTGGAACATCCAACTTAAGGGTTTTTATAACCTTTTTGTTCACTTACATTACTCAAATTTCTTGTTTTTTTTCAATATTGTGACTTATTGGGTACACTCCCGCTGTGATGTTATTTTAATTCTCCTCATCTGTATTCATGTTTTTATCCAGCTATGCATTTTATATTCTCCTCTTCAGGGGATCTTAATATTTAATCACAGCACTTTAACTTCTCACTATACTCCTATACACAGAGCACCTTCTATTGCATTGAGTCTCCCCAGATCCCGATGACCGACAATGTCCGTTACTATAACCTCCACAGTACAGCAATCCAGGTAGTGAACCACACACAAGGCTGGAGCTTGCATTCCAGTTACCTTAACAACCAATAGAAAGGAGGAAGCGCACAGTACAATGGCAAACGGAATAAACCTATGACCGGAGCTTGCGTTCTAGTCGCCTAGGTTACCAACACAGTGGAGGAAGCACCCTGTTGATGATGCGCTTCCGGCACTGACATCCCGAAACAGGGTCTGCGGTGTGCGGCGGCCAGCGGGGGAATGGAGACCTGGTGCAGTCCTTATTTAAGGATGAGTCACTTCACACACTATTGATTGCATTTGTACCCACTTATTTGCCTTAACAAAGGGGCAGTGTAGCCCCGAAGCGTTGGGTGTTTTTTTTGCAGTGTAATACACTCGTTTATATTTTCAAAAAGTACCGGGAGTGCCTTCTTTCTTCAAGTTACTTATCTACAGTTCTTGAAAGGCACTGGGGCCTTTGTGTAAGAAGAGAGTGCCAGACCGTCTTTCCACTATATATATATATATATATATATATATATATATATATATATATATATATATATATATATATATATATATATATATATATATATAAGCAAGACTAGGTTTTTTTTGAGGTTTTTTTTGACAGCTGCGCTCAAACCGTGTTGGAGTGACAATTTGGCAGTCCAGCAAAAAGAGTCCTCCTCAGTTAAAGATATCAAACTCGAGACACACCACTTCTGGGTCTCCTTGCTTAGGTCCCTTTAAATGCGGACCGTCGCTCCCCAAAGTATAAGACCCGTGTCCAGCGGGTATTAGAAATCTGTAGAGAAGGAAGGACAATGGGGGCGCCTCATAGCGTAGTATTTTTTATAAAAAATTTGTAGACAATACAGCAGTATTAAAAACAGTCAGAGGATGGTACCCGTACCATTTAATTCCTCCGCTGTGGGCTTGAATACCACAAGGTTTTTAATATCTACCCGTCCACGGATAACAGCACGCCTCCTCCTGCGGGATTACAGCACACCACTCAACACTTGCAGCCTTCCACAGACTACAAGCGCGCCGGTACCTTCTCCTCGCTGGATCAGGGAACGCCGATCACCGGGACACGGAGCACGGATGACGTCACACAGGCACGCCCCAAACGCGTTTCGTCATAGAGACTTCGTCAGTGGGTTGTCCTGTGTGACGCTCATCGCCATCCTTTATTCCCCGTACAGCCAATCACAGCCGGCAAAAACCGGACAATCCCTCTAGCCTTAGAAGCCGGGTGTCCGTGTAAACTTATCTATTACTGGGCAGACAGTGGCAATTATATTGCTAAAAACAATACAATTAGGTTCTAATAAAACATGAGCAAATGTAGTGATCAGCGCAACCAAGAATAAACTTTCATTTAGATCAATCAAGAATTTTCTTTTAAAGGGTCATAGGTCAATGACCTCATTTTCGCAAGCAGTGTACTCTCATACTCTAAACTTTTTAGAGGGGCATAATTCATAGTTTTTGCCCGCCGTATTAGTACTAATGCCGATATAATCGGACAATCATATAGGAGTGAGAAGCAGATAGAAATAAAAATGAGAGCACAAATACAGCCACACATATAGCTAACATGGGGGAACTGTACGGTGACAGAAGTTCTGTCACCGTACAGTTCCCCCATGTTAGCTTGCGAAAATGAGGTCATTGACCTATGACCCTTTAAAAGAAAATTCTTGATTGATCTAAATGAAAGTTTATTCTTGGTTGCGCTGATCACTACATTTGCTCATGTTTTATTAGAACCTAATTGTATTGTTTTTAGCAATATAATTGCCACTGTCTGCCCAGTAATAGATAAGTTTACACGGACACCCGGCTTCTAAGGCTAGAGGGATTGTCCGGTTTTTGCCGGCTGTGATTGGCTGTACGGGGAATAAAGGATGGCGATGAGCGTCACACAGGACAACCCACTGACGAAGTCTCTATGACGAAACGCGTTTGGGGCGTGCCTGTGTGACGTCATCCGTGCTCCGTGTCCCGGTGATCGGCGTTCCCTGATCCAGCGAGGAGAAGGTACCGGCGCGCTTGTAGTCTGTGGAAGGCTGCAAGTGTTGAGTGGTGTGCTGTAATCCCGCAGGAGGAGGCGTGCTGTTATCCGTGGACGGGTAGATATTAAAAACCTTGTGGTATTCAAGCCCACAGCGGAGGAATTAAATGGTACGGGTACCATCCTCTGACTGTTTTTAATACTGCTGTATTGTCTACAAATTTTTTATTAAAAATACTACGCTATGAGGCGCCCCCATTGTCCTTCCTTCTCTACATATATATATATATATATATATATATATATATATATATATATATATATATATATATATATATATATATTGTTAATGGCACTATTTTAACAAACCAGTGGATAATGTAATAATCATACTGTATGTGTTACCTTCTAAAATATACAGCTGGTTACCCCTAACAACGGCAAGTTGCCACAGTGATATTAGCAAATACCTAGCTCATACAGTAGTTCTAAAAGCTTCTCATTCACAGACAATGGGAACACCAAATTTGCATATGACTAGAAGCTGCTGATTCCAGTGTACTGTGACCTTAGCAGATTTTAACCCTTATACTGCTGTATGGGAAATGAAGCTCCACGCTTAATACACTGTGTGATTATCGCAGCCGATCACAATTTAAACATACTATCAGTCACATCAGCGAATGTATCTCTCAATGAAAGTTTATGCAATGTATGTCCCGTTATGACCTTAGGCCAGTCATTGATACACAAACCTTAACAATGCATATGCGCTTGATTATGATCAAAGCTGACCCTGCGTCTGAAACGCTGATACACTTGCGATTAAGTAATGGAAGCACACACATTGTATTATTAGGATCACGATCCAACCCCGTGTAATTATAAGTTTTTATTGTCCAAAGTGGACACAAAAGGTTAACAGAATATAGAATATATATATATGTATATATATATATATATATATATATATATATATATATAAACTATGAACCTATACAATACAGTTTATACATGAAAAGAAACAGAGTTACAGTACATAGATTAGCAATGCAGGCTCGGCTAACATATACGACTGGCACAACTAAGGAAATATATCAATTACCGTCAAGAGGAGCGAATACCACAACCAGACAGGGGTTCCCCAAGGCTTTGTGGAAATGTGCTCTGAATAGATCACACGTCTCTTGGATCCCGCGCTTAGGCTTTTAAAGCAAAGGGGTTTGGGGTCAGGCTTGAATATCATTGGATGCAGGGGCTGGCTGGCAACTTTTAGCCTGGGGGGCAAGCCCAGAGCACTGGCCCATAAGAAACAGTCCATCCTTATATTGTTTGCAGACAGGCCGGCACAGCCGCTGTCGCTGCATAGTATACATACAGCCAGTTAAGCCTACCAATATGTGAAAAACGGCAAGCTACACAAATTTGCTTGTTGTTTCTTTTAGTGACATCTGAAAAGGAGAGGCATAGGGTGACAGAGAGAGTGATAGAGAAAGGCATTGGTGACAGGGAAAGGATGATGGGGAAAAGCAGTGGGTTATTACAGAGACAGGCAGTGTGTGACAAACAGTGGGTGAAAGGGTGATGCCAGTGAGAGATTGACAGGCAGTAGAAGAGAGCGAAAGGGTGACTGGGAGAGGCTGTTGGTGATGCCAACGAAAGGGTGACAGGCAGTGGGAGAGAGTGAAAGGGTGACTGGGAGAGACTGTTGGTGATGCCAACGAAAGGGTGACAGGCAGTGGGTGAGAGGCAAAGGGTGACTGGGAGAGGCTGTTGGTGATGCCAACGAAAGGGTGACAGGCAGTGGGTGAATAAAAAAATATTACAATTTACTTTCCTGGGCCCAGAACTACAATGCGTGGAGGGCAGCTTCTCCTTGGCGTTTTAATGCTCAAGATGGTCTAGAGCAGGCATGTCCAAAGTCCGGCCCGGGGGCCAATTGCGGCCCGTGCTGTCATTTCAAGTGGCCTGCAGCCTCCAGCCAGAAGTGGGTGGAGCTTCAGATGCGGGACACACAGCAATAAAGGTGGGGCCCCAGTGAGCGTGCCTTTACCTTGCTGTCTGCAGCAGTGAGGAGGTGCCAGCCGCCACAGTAAAATGTGTTTGGCGTCTTTCGGGTGAGTATGCATCCAACCCCTGCAGCTGCAATTGTATATCACCCTCCTCCGCAATCACAGTGACAGCAGTGTTGGGGAGGGGGTGCAGCAAGGGGGAAGCTTGCTCCCGTAACATGCAGAGTGGAGGAGGGCGGCAGCAGGAGCCCAAGCATCTCCTGTCCTTGCAGTTCCTGCTTTGAGTCTCCATCCTCTGGCTCAAACAAGGGGCTGGAAACATACAGAGAAGGGAGGGGGCAGGCAGGGGGACATACAGTCAATGGGGGCAGAGTGGGGGACCTACAGTGAAGGAGGGTCAGGCTGGGGGACATACAGTGAATGGAGGCAGTGATGGACATTCAGAGAAGAGGGGGCAGGCTGTGGGATATAGTGAATGGGAGTCATACAGTGAATGGGTGCAGATTGTGGTACATAGGCCCTTATTCTGATCGGTGCGTACTTTTCCGAATTCTTTCGGATGGCGGTTTTTAGCCGTCTGCGCATGCGTGGAGAACGCGACGCGCATGTGCCACGCATGGTCTCCGTACTTGTTCTCATTAATACCGTACAGAAATGTGCACCGCAATCACTCGGGCAATATGGGTGTGTTATGGGCGTCATGCGGAATGACACAGGGGCGTAGTTTCAAAGTGGGCTAAACTGGGCGGAAACATGGGCGGACACGGGGGAGTACACATATTTTGGTAGGCGTGCATTCGGACAGCACGCCGAATGCACGCGAACAAAAAGGGAAGAAATGTGCGGTGTCCAAAAGGCTACTCTTGCTTTGCGGACACCACTCGGTCATGCGCTAGGCAATCGGAACGCCTAATCAGGACGGACGCACCTCAACCAATGTCACCTGAACCAAATACAATCACATACTTTACCCATTACTTGTTAATTACACGCTTCTCACTGCTACAATTGGAAGCATTGCAGCTTAAAGGGAACATTACATGCTGCACTTGTCACACACTTTTACACTGCAAATAATGCACACAACTTAATATTAATAATACTAATACACATGGCACTTCTGCATGTATCAATTAATACAGACATTTGTGGGGCGAAAATAACATTTATTAAAGAAACTTTTGAAAAAATTTCAAAAACATCACAAAAAAAAATGGTACCATAACAGGACTAAAAAGAAATAATATAGAATAAATAGCCACAGCAGAATCATTAGGAACACATCAGGTGGCTTCACAACAAAAGTACAGCACCAACACTTCAAGTACAGCACACAGTAATGGTAGCCGAAACAGGGCAACAGGGGAACCAAACATGACATTTGAACCGCGGCCAAAAGTGGTGACCCTCGGCACGGATTTGGACACAGGATGCTGACACACACATCTCAATGGAAGATTTGGGAAGACATAACGGTGGAGATTAATGGGGACACAAGTTCATTTGTGGGCACGTTTGCCCCTGGCAGGCTCCTTGCCACGTGCAGCAGCTCTTCGGCCTCGTCCACGGCCAGAGTCAGATGGTGGCTCATGTGGAGCACATGCTGGTGAGGGGGTGGATGTTCTTCCCCCTCTGGCAGCAGGGAGTGATGGTGTTGGTAATGCACCCGAAGCGGGTGACATTAGGGCCCTATTGCTGGTAACTAGCTCCACCATAAGTTCATTATGGCGGAGGAGGAGGTCATTTTGCCGCAGGGCTTGATCAGCCAGCACCTGCAGGCTAGCAGCAATAGATTGCTGGCTGGCACTCATAGCCTGCAGGCTCGCAGCAATACTCTGCTGGCTGGTGGTCAAACCCTGCAGCACCTCCTCTGCCCTACGCACCCGCTCGAATGCCGACTCTCCCTGCTGCACAATACTATCCAGCACACGGCCCCACATGGACAATTCAGCCGCGGACAATCCCGGCTGCTGCTGCACGGGCCTGCTACTGGGGCCAGGTGGCACAGACTCCACAACCTCCTCAAGAGAATCTGGACCAAGCGGTGGGGATGCTGTTGAACAAGAAATTACCAATTACCACACATTCCATGCCAAATTTAAAACATCTACTTATGGCCTGGCAAATAATTACCTTCAAGCGTAGAAGCCATCACTTCCGCTGGGGACTCGCTGTCTATAGTACTCACCCCCCGGACCTCCTCCACTGCAATGCAGCACTGGGCCATCTCTTCCAGGGGGGTGAGCTCCAGCTTTGATGGCATGGGGCCAGCCCCAGAGGTGTGGCGGTGTTCCCACCGCTGGGTCAATTTCTTCTTGAGGTTGCCTTTGAAGTCGTGCCACCTGCAATCAAAGTGTACATATTAATACATGTCACCCTCCAATAACTATCAATTCAATGTCATGGCCAACATGTCTGTGCCTCTAAGCAATGTGAACACCCATTGCCCAACTCCATCTAATATTGAATGTAAACATTACTGGACTTGTACTACTCAAATGTAACACACATGTACTTGCCTCTTCTTAACATGCTCCGTCTGACGAACTTGTGGAGCCACTGCATTAATCTCCGCCGTTATCTCCTCCCAGATCTTCCATCTCCATGTGTGTGTCAACTTGACCGCTGGGCACTCTATTAAATCACGTGCCCGGGTCACCAGGATGTCAAGCTCCCGCGGTTCATATGCCATGTTTCTTGTGGTTGGTTCCTCTGTTGCCCCACTGCGGCCATGGGCACGGCCACTGGCACGGGCACGGGCACTGCCACGGGCACGGCCACCGGTTGCTGTACTTGAAGTGCTGGGCTGGCTACTCTGTTGGGAAGCCACCTGCTGTGTTCCCAATGATTCTGCTGATGCTGAGGATGGGCCAGCTGCTGATTGGCCTGATGTTGATGGGCCATCTGGGTGCTCTGGGTTGAGGGGGACATAGGTGGTGTTGGCCTCCATGCGGGACAAGAGATTCTGCACCACCTGGTCTTCCTCTGACTCTGAGCCAGCCATGTTTGCAACAAGTGTTTGCCTTTCTAGGACAACTTTAAATACTATTTCTGTAATTGGCGTTAATCAGCTGCAACCTGCGTTCCGTACGGCCGCGTCCCGTACGGCCGCGTCAACCGTGCGGCGCATACGGGCCGCCCCTTGGTGTTGAAAAATATTTCCAAAAAACCTGGCAAACTCAGTAAGTCTGATTTATTAGCTAAATGCAGATTCCAACACCAATGACCAAATAAAACTGAGGTCACACATGAAATGTATATTTGAATGTACTTCTGTACTGTGCACTTGTTTGCTATGTAGTACAACTGACACTACCCCTTCCATATGTCAATCCAGTCCACCACTTAGCCACAAGTAATCAGTGCTAGCATCCAAATCATATGTGAAAGCACTCCAAATTCAGGTTAGATGCTATCTACTTTTCATTCCACCTCTGTAGTAGGGGTCAGTAGAAGGTAAGTGTACACATGGCAGCATGGCCTAATTTTGGGAAAAGGTCTGCCACTATTTGCTATGTTTCTGCTGCATAGCTTTCATTATAAATTAGCTGTTTAGTACCTTGTTGAGTTAGGTGTAAGTGTCTAGTGATGCAGACTATTTCACCTGTTGCTTATACCCATGTTTGGTGAATGTTATAGATTAGATATAATGTGTTTTCATCTTATTTTACACTGTTTAGGATGGGTGTGCGATGCAATGGGTTAGCCGTCTGTTCGGGCGCATACACGCTGTTAGTGTAAAAATGAACAATAAAGTTAATACCAAATATCACTCTGATCAACCAATGACAGCACATGATTGTTTGATTTGTGCCATTGCTAAGATGGCGGCTTATGGCAGAGCAGCACCTTTTTCGCCAGCAGAGCTGAGGACACTGGTCTCCCTTATGGAGACCAGGCTGGGGCGGGCGGGCCCCTTTATAACGAACAGGCAGAAACGCTCTGCCTATGCGTTGGCCCGCCGCCGTATATACGCACTCACCCAGGTGCGGCGGACCATCGCTCAGCTGGAGCGGCGGTGGTCCGACCTCCGGCACAGGGAGCCAGAGAGGCTGCAATCAATAAGGGCCAGCATTGCTAGATGTGAGTATTTCAACAGTAAATGTGGATTTGGACATGATTGCTTACCTGACATTATTTAATCCACTAAGGTCACCAGCCTGATCATGAGTTAAACATGGCATACAATATATGAGTGCTACTTCCTGTTTGACACCCTGTAATGGTCATAAAATATGTTATTGGGGAGGATTAATGCTTGTGATGCTTAAAATGGGCCAAATGTCACAGCATACCTGCCATGTTACAGGCTGTGTTTTGTAAAGGCCACTGAGGAGCTGTTTGCATGTACAATTATCAGTACTTATAACCTTTGCATTTATAGGTTGATAAGGCTTAATACAAATTACCACTAATTGGCACTTTTTTGATTTTTCCCAAACACAGCACGTGCACGAGCAAGACAGGCCCGGGAGGAGGCAGAGGCGTCCCAGGCCCAGGAGGAGGCAGAGGCGTCCCAGGCCCAGGAGGAGGCGGAGCCAGCTATGGGCGAGGAGGAAGAAAATGAAGAAGGGGTGGCGGAGGAAAGGGATGGAGTGGAGGAGGATGTGTGGCCAGTGGAGGCAGAGGTGGTGGCTTTCGACCATGAGGTGGCAGCCGAGGAGGAGGTCGTGCCAGCCGAGGAGGCCCAGGAAGAGGGGGAGGATGAGGAGGCCTGTGAGGTGGAGCAGCCGGCCGAAAGTGGTATGTATACATAAAGAATCGTTATTCCTTTTGACATCCACTATTTGATATGTAGCACTGTTGATTCAAATGTGTTTAAAAATACTATAAAGGCAAACAACAAATTGGGTAGCAACAGACACACTTTGGGGTTAGATAGGGTGGCCAAACCATCCCTTTCATCCTGGACACATATTAATGACACAGGTTGTGCGGATGGCTTTCAGGTCGAATTGAAGTGCCACTGAACCTGTGTAGTTAATCTGTATCCAGGAAGAAAGGGATGACTTGCTCATGTAAGGGTTACATGTCCCTGCTGGTTGCATACAATCTGTAGCCTCATATAGGTGAGTAGAGTTTACTGGTGAATGATCTTTGTAAACTAGATTCAGTATGGCCTAAATGGAGTATGGACAGGCGTGGCTTATACTGGAGTAACAAGTGGTCAGTGCCCCTGGGCCCTCCTCAAGCTAACCACCCCCTGCGGTCTGCATGTATGTTTTGCACCATAATTGTGTGTGGTTTTGGTCTTAGTAATGCTTTTGAGCATGGGAGTGGGTTAGTGCTGCAGCCTCCCCTAACTGGCATTCTGACAATGATTTCTGGAGCAGACCATCAGCAGGCAAGCCATGCTTGATTGCACAAATGTACTGAGCATTCCTGAGAGTTGTGTAACTCCCCTGCCAGGCTCCATCATATAACAGACACTGAACTTTGTTTGCCGAATTGTGATTGGTGCAGCGCGTGGCATGCTTCTCAGAGCTTAGTCATGGGTGGGTTTGGATTGAGAAGGAGCAGTATGACTGTGAGGTGTTCTACAGAGTAAAGGGTAGAGGGCCAAAATCAGGCTTTCCATGTAGTATGTATGCATGTTTGTATAGGTGTATGTCTCATATATATAGTTAGATATGTGTGTATATATATATATATATATATTTATATATATATATATATATAAATATATATATATATATATATATATATATATATATATATATATATATATATATATATATATATATACACACACACCTGTCACAATGCATGATTAAAATGTAGGTTTGACTATGTTAAATGTATGCATGAATATCATTAGTCATTTTGAAATTTGAATTTCCTCCACAGGTGAGCCTGCCCAAGCAGAGGAGGGTCGCCGTGGGGCTCTCCTTCGTGTACGAGGCCTGATGCGGCAAATGTTAAGCCTGATGGACAGCATCATTGATGCGGAAAATTAATTTTCAGTTTTTTATTCTTGTTTGTGAATAAATATTTATTTAAAGTTCAAAGTTGTCAGTGTTTTTTCCTAACATGCTAAAGTATATGTGTAAGTTGTTTAAAATGTTTAAAATAAGCAAAATGTACATAGTGTATATAGATGTATGTTAGGGTCACATGCTGTAAGGGTTAATGTGTGTCATGAATGAAGTAGGAATGTGGGTTAGTATTGATGAGCATTTAATTGATTGAAATTGATAACAATCCCTTTTTCAGGAGGTTGCCTAATAGCCTAAGTGGGTCATGTGATCGCTGTGTGTACTCAGTACAAAAGTTTTGGATTGTGCGTAAATACTCCACATCGGGGCGTACGGACAGCTTCCCGTACGTTCTGAAGCGGTAAGACCGTGCTTGTGCGGGAAGACCGTGCAAGAATCTGTACGTTTCCACCGCACACGCACGGTTTGTATGTCGTCCGTACACACGCCCTGTTCTTAAAGAGTGAGTCCGTCCGAATGCGGAGGACACGTGGGCGTTTCTACGGACGATGCCCGCACGCCGCCGCACAGCGTGGCGTGCGGACCGCACCGTAAGAATTCGGGAATATCCGCACCGATCAGAATAAGGGCCATAGAGTGAAGGAGGGTCAGGCTTTTGGACATACAGGTAATGGAGGGTCAGGCTTTGGAACATGCAACGAATGGAGGCAGTGATGGACATTCAGAGAAGGGGGACAGGCTGGGGGACAGAGTGAATGGGTGCAGAGTGGGGAACATACAGTGAATGGTGGACATACAGTGAAGGAGGAGCAGGCTGGGGGACATACAGAGAAAGATGGTGAGGCAGGGGAATATACAGTGAATGGGGGCAGGCTGGAGGAAATACAGAGAAGGGGGGCAGTCTAGGGAATATACAGTGAAGAGGCAGGCTGGGGGTCATAAAGTGAACCGTGGCAGAGTGGGGAAACCATTCTGATGTTATTTATGATTCAAAGAATGTCAGGCTGAATGGTCGGCCCCCCACATTTTCACCTAACCAAAACTGGACCTCGTCGCAAAAAGTTTGGACACCCCTGGTCTAGAGCTCCAGAGGCTAGGAGAGGGGATTTGCCATAAAGGGGGAAATTTACCAATATGAAAAACCTAGTTTTTCGTATTGGTATTTTCCCTACGACTGCATACAACTGTTTAAGTCGTATGCAAAGTCGTGTTCCGGAGGATCAGTTACAAAGCAGTCAGATACGACTGCTTTGTAACCCTCCGATGGTGTAATG
Organism: Crinia signifera; assembly: GCF_055691185.1. Classification (NCBI taxonomy): domain Eukaryota; kingdom Metazoa; phylum Chordata; class Amphibia; order Anura; family Myobatrachidae; genus Crinia; species Crinia signifera. The sequence goes on along the minus strand of NC_139219.1, from coordinate 116,559,911 downwards.
ATTCGTATTAGCGGCCGTATATACGGCTGCTAATACGAATTATTTCTAGCAGTCTGCACAGATCAGTCAGGTCCGTGCAGGCTGCAAGGTGTAAAAAAAATAGAAAAAATAAATAAATTAAAAAAAAAAAAACGGCGTGGGGTCCCCCCCACAGCTGTAACCAGCACCAGGCTGAAGGAGCCGGGGCCGGTAATTAAAAATCAGGGAACCCGACAAATAGGGGTTCCCCGATTTTTAACAACCAGCCCCAGGCTCCAGGTCCGGGGCTGGTTCCCAAAATACGGGGGACAAAATGACTAGGGGTCCCCCGTATTTCAAGAACCAGCCCCAGGCCAAACCAGCCAGCAGGGTAATGCCACAGCCGGGGGGGGAGACTTTTTATGCAAGTCCCCCCGGCCAAAGCATTAACCCTACCGACCAGTCAGCCTGGCCAGGGGCCCTGGGGGAGTGGGGACCCCCCCAATAAAGGGGTCCCCCCCCTCCAGGACTTACCTGACCAGGCTGAAGCCTGGTGCTGTCCTCGATGCCCCTGGGCGGTGGGCATCGAGCTGATTATCGTGTAAAAAAAAAGATGAACCTATTGTTTTTTACTGTGGCACTACAAGTGCCAGCAAGCCTCCCCAGCAAGCTGGGATTGGAGAACCACAAGTCCCAGCCTGCTGGGCATTAAATAGCCCGCTGGCACTTGTAGTTCCACAGTTAAAAAAATAGTACACAAAACACACTGACACACTTTTAAAATAAAACTTTAATACATACAAAGCCCACACATACTAATACTTACCTATCTTCTTTCCGTAGGTATCCCTGGTCCTGTGTCGTCGTCTTCTGGTCCTGTGTCGTCTTCTTCCTCCATGTCGACCGTCGCTGTCGCCGTCCGGATCCGACGAAATCCATTTGGGAAGCTGTGGAAGGAAACCATACTCACCTGTCCCAGCGCGACGTAGTCCAGGTAAGTGTCTTGGCAAAAAAACAAACCGACAGCCCGAAACCAAGCGGACACGGAGACGCACGGTGTTTGTTTACATCGTGCGGCTCCGCCTCCCGAATGCCTTGCGGCCTAGCGGCTCCTGATTGGCCGCTAGGCCGCAAGGCGGCCAATAGCGGCATTCGGGAGGCGGAGCCGCACGATGTAAACAAACACCGTGCGTCGCCGTGTCCGCTTGGTTTCGGGCTGTCGGTTTGTTTTTTTGCCAAGACACTTACCTGGACTACGTCGCGCTGGGACAGGTGAGTATGGTTTCCTTCCACAGCTTCCCAAATGGATTTCGTCGGATCCGGACGGCGACAGCGACGGTCGACATGGAGGAAGAAGACGACACAGGACCAGAAGACGACGACACAGGACCAGGGATACCTACGGAAAGAAGATAGGTAAGTATTAGTATGTGTGGGCTTTGTATGTAATAAAATTTCATTTTAAAAGTGTGTCAGTGTGTTTTGTGCACTATTTTTTTAACTGTGGAACTACAAGTGCCAGCGGGCCCTTTAATGCCCAGCAGGCTGGGACTTGTGGTTCTCCAAGTCCCAGCTTGCTGGGGAGGCTTGCTGGCACTTGTAGTGCCACAGTAAAAAACAATAGGTTCATCTTTTTTTTTACACGATAATCAGCTCGATGCCCACCGCCCAGGGGCATCGAGGACAGCACCAGGCTTCAGCCTGGTCAGGTAAGTCCTGGAGGGGGGGGACCCCTTTATTGGGGGGGTCCCCACTCCCCCAGGGCCCCTGGCCAGGCTGACTGGTCGGTAGGGTTAATGCTTTGGCCGGGGGGACTTGCATAAAAAGTCTCCCCCCGGCTGTGGCATTACCCTGCTGGCTGGTTTTGCCTGGGGCTGGTTCTTAAATTACGGGGGACCCCTAGTCATTTTGTCCCCCGTATTTTGGGAACCAGCCCCAGAGCAGGAGCCTGGGGCTGGTTGTTAAAAATCGGGGAACCCCTATTTGTCGGGTTCCCTGATTTTTAATTACCGGCTCCAGGCTCCGTCAGCCTGGTGCTGGTTACGGTTGTAGGGGGGACCCCACGCCGTTTTTTTTTTATATTTCATTTTTTTTCTATTTTTTTACACTGAAGCCTGCACGGATCTGACTGATCCGTGCTGGCTTAAAGCAAATACGACAGGAAAATGGTGTTCTATTTTCCTGTCGTATTTGCGTGGGTGTTTCACACCACTTAGCAGCCGTATTATCCATACGGCTGCTTAGTAAATCAGAAACCACCATTCTTTTGAATGGTAATTTCTGTCGTATCCTATCGATGGTGTAGACATTCGTATTTGTAAATACAAATACGAATGTTCCATCTTTAGGACTACGAATTGTTGTATTTTTGGGATTGTAAATCCCGAAAATACAAATTCGTAAAAAAAAGGTGTATTTCTGCCTACGAATACACCTTTTTTCTACGAATCCATTTTGCTAAATGTCCCACGAAATTCCTGAACCGTCAAACTATTTTTGCTGTCTGTGCCACTAATCTGTGACAGGCTGGAAGTGATCAGCGCTGACATCACAGACCTTCCTTATAAACACTTGAGCATGCATGTGTTTTTCCAACTGCTCCCCAAAAAAACAGGGCATTGGCGACCAGTGGAACAAGGGTTGGAGCATAAAATGGGTCATTATGACCGATTGTAATGTTGCTATCACTCCCCATTGAAATGCACCAGTTGTAACACCGCTAGCTCTGCCTTTGCATATGAACACACACAATGATATACTTAACAGACACATGTTTTTATAGATGACACAGCACAGTATGCCCTTATATACAGTATGTGATAATTGTTTTTATTGTGGTGCTAATTAATGGTCACCTAATGAAGCAATTCAATTGTGGCTTTTGGGAGCACATGAGTGAGTGGGTGGACACATTTCTTCTCACATTCTCACAGAAATGTGCGAAAAGTATGTGGTTTGGAAACCCATACCAGGACTTTACATGGACCTTAAACCCCATAAACACTATCGACCCTGGCGGAGGACAATAACGTTAATAATATTGGCCGTGGGTCGTCGATATCGAGTGTACACACTAAACGATATCACTCAGTCATGCTGGTCGTTTGGCTATATAGCTATTGGTCCACCATTAACAATTGAATTGGTCCATTGGGTGCCCAGTCATAAGCGCTGCATAAATAAAAAATTAATTGCCTTCATGGACAGATATACATAGACATGATGACACTGCAAAAGGGGGACACTGGGCTTTATGAGATTGTGACTGGACTTGCTGAGGCAATTAGAAGGGAAGTGGGTAGGTTGGGGAGGTTAGGGGGAGACACTGGATGGGCTGGGTGGCAGGGGTCACTGGACTGGAGAAGTACTGTAGCAGGCACCAAGATGGGAACACTGACCTGCTGTGGTTACATTCCTGATTGACCTCGGCACAGTCTCACGGCAACATCCTGGACGACCCGTCAGCTTCAGCTGCTGGGGGCCTCTGGTCTGTCTCTGTCTGTTAGAGGCTAGCTGTGCCGTTGCCCGCCCCTTACAAAATGTATTTCCCTGGCGGTCTCGTGTGTGTAGTTCGGTGGCCATATCCAGCCTATAATATCCATCTGAGGTAGGCAGTGTGAGAGGCTGAGCTGTGAGGACAGGAGGCGGGGCCTCTCTCCAGCTCTGCCTCTAGTATAAACGGATTTGATAATGGGCAATGTGAATGTAAATGTAATGTTGTGCTGGTGGCCTGGTGCTAAGAGCGCTTAACTTGAGAGCAAAGCTGGGTGCGCCGCTAGTAACAACAGCGGGCACCCGGCACTGCTGGACCACCAGGGCATTTAGTGCAAAGGAGGATCATGCGGCCCTAGATACAAATGACAAAGCGGCCCAGGGGGCACTAGGCACCCTGCCCCCCAGCCCAGCCCGCCACTGATTGGATGCAGTAAAGGGACTAGGCATCTCTTCATTGATTATCAGCTTCTCGGGAACGTCTTCCTGTAAATGGGAATCTCATCCGACCATGCTGCTTCTTTGTTCAGGTATTTGGACAGAGACTGGAAAACAGTTTGAACTGGAGAAATGGTCTATATCTCACTACACACAAAGGTTCATCTGATTACATTGATTTAGGTATCTGTAAGGCCCGGTATAGTGATTATTTCACCACACTGACCTCGGCAACTGTTGACGGCAATTGTAACAAAACAAATAGAAACTACATTGGGGTTTATTCAGAGAGTTTCACGCAAACAGGGAAAGACAAAAGGGAAAATATCTTTAAGAATTTACAATTAATGTTTTACGTCCGACCTTGGTAGTTACGTTTAAGCTAATAAGACGCAAATGGCGTAATGTAATTGCACAGAGAGCGGTCGTAATACCTTGATGGCGTAGATATATATATATATATGGAGCGTGTGTGCTGGCACTCCGTGCTGTTGTAAGAGATAAATTATGCCCGGTGCCCTCCGTTTACCCTGCGTGCTTGCAGGGAAAATGATAGACAGGTCGGGGGTAGGCGGCACTCTAGAGAAAGAGAAAACATACACAGCAGTGTCTCCAATGAATGGTAAATTTTAACAATTTGACTGAATAATTAATGCTCACAAAGCTAAACTAGCATATTCGGACCGCAAACTCATCGACATTATTGATAACATTGTAATCCCAGAGATTCATTAAGGCCGTTCTGGGCCAGTGCATCAGACTGGTGATCCTTCTCAACGCCAATCTTAACAATCAATTGGATCGATCACTGCCCCTTTGACGGGATTTAGCTTGGTTAATATTGACCTGTTTTTAGTATTATGTTTATTGTTTCTTGCTTTATTCTAGTTTGTTTCCTTGTTTTCATTTTGTATTGATATGTATGTTTCACTATTTGGCTGTTGTGACGATGTCACCCCCGCCGGCTGCGTTCCGGAAATGAGAGGTGTCTGTCGGAATTGCTTTGCTATTTAACCAATGTATGTTGTCTTGTGCACCATGGCTTGACAAAAACTCCAAATAAAGGAGTTGAACCATTGCATTCAATATTGTGCTCTGTGTTGTTTATTGAAATGCATCAAATCAGACCGGAGTGACGCCGACTACACCCTATATGTGAACACGCCACTCGTGTCCATTTTGGAAGGCACCCGGCAAGTACCTGTCCTGTGTGTTTCGTATTTATTGTTTGGTGCAGCACTGCGGCTGAATTGAGTTCAGTGTTTGATTAACATAATTGTTTAAATAATCCGGTTAGCTTCTATACGGTCTACGCCGTTTCGGGTATTAACCCTTCATCAGGACCAGAAGACAATCAAAAGTGCAACAACAATGTGAAATGAAAAACTGAACTTACATATAGGGGACCCGCCATGTAGCGTCCTCCTCCGTCTGGGACTCCTGCTGACAACTTCCTTGATCTCCCGGAAGTGACCCGTCCGTCCTGGCAGCGGAGGAGGCTACACTAGGGAAAGGTGATAAAATGCCAGTACTTTAAAAATGCTGGTAAAGTGCTTTGTGCTTATCAACAATATTAAACAGTATTATACAGTGCTAATCGGACAGTGAATATATAACAAAACAACACTTAATAAAAAATCTTTTATACGAGTCAAGTGCACTTTCCCTGGGCTTGTTTTTTTTGAGCGGCCACCAGATGGCAGTGTGGTGCAACACATTCCAATTGAAATGTTATTTATAATAATATATAGCTCTTAGTGCTCATTCATATGCCTATATGGGCCAGGGATTGACTGTGGACATGCAAGACATTAATCATATTGATAAACGGCATACTCAAATCCATTTTAAATGCATTTTATGCCCAAGATACGTTCTAGTATGTCCCCCGTTAGACATATTTGTACTCAAGTTGGTTAATGCACCCTAATTTGCTTCTACAAGAAACTTCCCAAATTCAGGGTTTCATTAAGGCCTACAGGTTTTAGGGTCCCCAGAGTGTGAATCCACCTGCTCTCAATTTGCAAGAGGTTTTTCCCTCTATCATCCCCTCTTAGGGACTCGGGTGCCTGGTCTATCAGCTGAAAACGTAGGTTGGTCACCCCATGCCTGGCCTCCAAAAAATGTCTGGCCACTGTCTGCTCGCTGTGGCCTTTCTCTAATGCTGCGCGGATGGCCGTTCTATGGTTTGCCATGCGCTTTTTAATCGTGCAAATGGTCTTCCCAACATAATTCAACCCACACAGGCATGTCAACAGATAAATTACATATTTTGACATACATGTTAGGGGATGCAGTTAAGATCCCGGCGGTCGGGATCCCGGCGTTCAGAATCCCGACGCCGGAATCCCGACCGCCGAAATGCCGACACATTCTCCCTCCTGGGGTGTCCACGACACCCCTGGAGGGAGAATTAATTAGTGTGCCGAGCGTAGCGAGGCACCGGCCCGCTGCGTGGCGAGCGCAGCGAGCCCGCAAGGGGGGGCGATCCACGTCCCCCCCTTGTCGGCATTTCGGCGGTCGGGATTCCGGCGTTGGGATTCTGAACGCCGGGATCCCGACCGCCGGGATTACATACCGGATCCCATGTTAGAACAGGTTTGATGTTAAATACCTTGCCCATGTGGGGGTGTCGGAAAGAAGTACCAGAGATCATATAGCTACAGGTTACACAGCCAGTGCACCTGTAGCAGCCCCCTTTACGGGATAGGAAGTGGGTTGGTTTACTCTGTAGTTTTGAGATATCTGTCTTCACAATCCTGTCCCCTATGCTTCTACCTCTCCCGAAGCCTGTTTGTAGCCGGGTATTCTTAAGGCTGGGGATGTGTGGATCTGTGGAGACTAAGGACCACATGTTCTTAGCTTGCTTCACTATTCCGGGGCTTTTTTCTGTGAAATGCTTTACCCATGTAAAGGTCCCTTTGTTGGTATTGGCATTTTGGGTTTTACCTTTAAGTAATTCCTGTTGGGAGATATTGATGGCCTTTTGTATGGCCTCCTGCAGGAGTTGATAAGGGTACCCCCTCTCTAGGAATTTGCTTACCATACTTTCTAATTGGGTATCCCTCACTGACTCATCACTATTGACCCTACAGACTCGTATAAACTGCGAGTAGGGTAAACTGGCAGTTGTGGCCCGGGGATGGAAACTTTTGTATTGCAACATCATGTTGCGGTCAGTGGGCTTGGTGTAAAGCTGGGTACTGATCTTATTGCCACTTTTGATGATTCGGACATCAAGGAAGTCCAGTTGGGTGGGACTAATGGTGTAGGTCAGCTTGACCGGACTACTGGTACGGTTGTGTTGCTCTAGCAACTCTACCAGGTCCTCTCGTGGCCCCGTCCAGAGCAGGTCATCTATATACCTGTAATAAAATATTGCATGTTGTACAAACATCTCATTACATAGAAACATATCACTCTCGACCTGAAACATGTATGCATTCGCATACACTGGAGCGGAAGGAGAACCCATGGCACACCCTGACACCTGATTGTAGTATCTTTTATCATATATAAAGATGTTATGGGTTAAGGTGAATTTCAAGAGTTGTAACACGAAATCTGGACTAGGGCCATTGTAATGGGTACTGTGTGCCATGAGTTCTCCCACCGCTTGCAGCCCCTGCTCATGGGGGATGCATGTATATAAGCTGGTTACATCTATCCCCACCAGCAATGTATTAGTGGGGATTTCTCCTAGCTCCTGCAATTTTACCAGCAATGAGGTGGTGTACTTGAGATATGTGCTGGTGTTCTGCACACAGTTTTGCAGAAAGGCATCCACATATCTCGCCACTGGTTCACACAGAGAAGCCCTGTCAGAGATGATCGGTCTGCCAGGGGGTCTCTGTGGATTCTTGTGAAGCTTCGGTATGATGTAAAATATCGGCGTTATGGAGTGTTGTCTCAGCAGGCTTTTTTTGACATCAGGTGAAGTCAGTTGGCTTTGGATGGCAATGTCCAAGATGGATTCCAATTCCTGCCGGTGCTGTTCCGTGGGGTCGGAGGCAAGGAGTTCATACGTTGATCCATCGGACAATAGGCGCTCACATTCTTCTTTGTAAAAAGATAAGTCCATTACCACCACCGCCCCTCCTTTGTCCGCTGATGGCACAATAATATACGTCCTCTCACTTAGATTGGTTAACGCTTGATGTTCTTCTTTGCTCAGATTTTGAGTTTTAGTTCCTGGAATGGCCTTACTGCTGTTTTCCAGTATCCTGGCAAAGGTTTTGAGGGAGGGATTGTTGGACAAGGGGTCGAAGGTGCTGGGTGGTTTTAGCTGTTGCAACACCTTATCTTCAGGGGAGGGATTCAATTGTGGAGGTTTATTTTTGTCAAAGTGTTCTCGGAGACGGAGTTTTCTTTGTAATTATCAATTTTCCATGTAAAGTCATTGTCACACGCAGCCGCGGCGGGCATACTACTCACTCGTCCGCGCCCGCCGTCGGCTAGCGTGTAGTGGTCTCCAGTTCAGCGGCAGCAGGCAGCGGCAGTCTGGTGGGCAGCAGGCAGCGTGGGACGCCGGCAAGTGTAGCGGTGTGTGCTGTAGGGGCGCCGGGAGGCCGGCGCCGCCATCTTGGTTAAGGGCAAATAGCAGATTGGCTCATGTCTGAGGTTTCCGCCCATTCTGACCTGACAGCCAATGGCAGCCGTCCTCTAGAGATATAGGGGATCTGCCTAGGCCTGTTCAGTGTCAGTACAAAGAGTCTCCAGAGGCGTTCACAGCTCCCAGCTGACTCCGGCTCTCTGACTCACCTCTCCTGACTTGGTGCCTTGCTTCCAGTGCTCTGTGTTTGGTTTTGGTTCAGCTTAACCCCATCGCTGCCAGCTCTCTCCACAGCCTGGTCTCTGCCTGCATCCCTGAGCTTCCTGGCCTAAGCTCTTCAAGCCGTCTGCCTCCAAGCAACTTCCCATTCTTCAGTCATCATCCATCTTCTTTCAGTCTTCAAGGATCCCTCATTACCATCAAGCACATTCTCTTTCCAGATTCCCTCATTCTTCAAGACCTCAGCCTGCCGTCCTCAGTGCCCTGAACTGTCATTGTTTAAATTAACTTTTTCTTCGTTCAAGTGCCTTGCTGGCCAATTATTATTATTACCACTAACTGCCACTTAAAGAAAGTATTCAAGTGTGTATTGTTCCATTTATGAATTCTATTATTAAACCTGCACAATTTAATCCTTCCTCCTCTGGTCCGTCTCCGGTTGCTACACACCACACGACTTCATCCAGCCCTTCAGTTGTGACAGTTTGTACTGACCCGATGGAGTCGGGTGAAGAACAGGCTTCCATGTCGGACGCATTCCACAGCATCGTGGCTCGTCTGGAGCAAGTAGAGGCTACCCAACGCCAAGTGGCTCAATTTCTTCAGGCCTTGTCTCCGCCCCAGGCGGCTCCCTCAGTTTCTGTGGCTACAGCACCAGAGGTTCCAGTTCCTTGTTCCTACACCTGGACCCGTAGTTCCTCATCATATGCAATTACCAACCCCCAGCAAATATGATGGTTCACCGAAGGGATGCCGTGGGTTTCTGAACCAATGCGATGTACATTTCACCTTACAGTCTTCTCACTTTCCTACCTCCAAGGCAAAGGTGGCTTATATTGTGTCTCTCCTGGCAGGGTCAGCTTTGGACTGGGTGTCCCCTCTCTGGGAACGTGCTGATCCCCTGCTCAATGACTATGAAGCTTTCATTACCTCTTTCCGTCGCATCTTCAACGAACCTGGCAGAGTGTCTTCTGCCGCTACTGAGATCCTGAGGATTCGTCAGGGTAGTCGTTCAGTGGGACAATATGCTGTGCAGTTCCAGACTCTGGCTTCGGAATTAAAATGGAACGAAGAGGCTCTCGTCTCCGCCTTCTGGAATGGGCTGGCAGGTCGTATCAAGGACGAATTAACTACCCATGACTCTCCTGCTACTTTGGCTGAACTCATCTCCTTGTGCAACATGGTAGATCTACGGATGCAGGAGCGTCAACTAGAGAGAAATCGCTCTGATCGTCTCCGCCCTCGTCTCACCATCAACGCTGTTCCTGTTCCTAGACCAGGTCCCTCCACAACCACACCTCCAGACGAACCCATGCAGATCAACCGCTTTCGGCTTTCCTTTGAAGAAAAGTCCCGTAGACGTCGTGAGAATCTTTGCATGTACTGCGGTTCTTCCGCTCATCTGCTGTCTTCCTGTCCACTGCATCCGGGAAACGACCGCTCCTAACCTCCCCGAGGGAGGCCAGGTTAGGAGTCCTGCTTTCATCTCCCTCGTCAACGGTACCCACCATTCCTGTTACCCTTGTGTGCCCTCAGGGGAAAATCAAGATCCAGGCTCTACTAGATTACGGAGCGGCTGGGAACTTCCTTTCTTCTTCTTTCGTCCTTCAACATTCCTTGACGGTGCAACCTTTGGCCTATCCATTGGTTCTCACTGCAGTAGATGGGAGTCGCATCAGCAGTGGGCAAATCACCCTTCAAACCAATCCAATGACAGTTCTCGTGGGTGCTTTACATCAAGAGACTCTAGAATTTTTTGTCCTTCCTCAGTCCTCACACCAGGTAGTCCTGGGCCTACCATGGCTTACTAAACACAACCCTCATATTGATTGGACCAGTATGGAGATCAAAGCCTGGGGTACGAACTGCCTAACTACTTGCATGCCTCGTGTCATTCCACTCCATCAAACTAATCCTCAAGAAGTGGGAGGTTCCAGTCTTTCGCCTTCACCAGCTTCACCCTTGTGGTTACCCACACCATATCTTTCTTTTTCTGACGTCTTCAGCAAGGGAGGTGCCGATACCCTGCCGCCTCATCGTCCCTGGGACTGTCCGATAGAGTTGATACCTGGGAAGTTCCCACCGCGGGGCCGCATCTACCCCTTGTCTCTGCCTGAGACCAAAGTCATGTCTGACTATATTCGTGAGAACTTGAATAAAGGGTTCATTCGCCCATCTACTTCGCCAGCCAGAGCGGGGTTTTTCTTTGTAAAAAAAAAAGATGGAACCCTCTGGCCGTGTATTGACTACAGGGGTCTGAACGATATCACGATCAAGAACCGCTATCCCTTACCCCTTATCACCGAATTATTCGATAAAATCCGAGGGGCTTCCATCTTTACTAAACTGGATCTAAGAGGGGCGTACAACTTGATCCGAATTCGATCTGGAGATGAGTGGAAGATGGCTTTCAACACCCGAGACGGCCACTACGAATACCTGGTGATGCCATTTGGTCTTTGCAACGCTCCAGCCGTCTTCCAACAATTTGTAAATGACATATTTCGAGATTTACTGTATCATTCCATTGTGGTGTATCTCGATGACATCCTCATCTTCTCGTCTAACCTCCATCTCCGTCGGCAAACAGTAGCTGAGGTCTTGCGGCGCCTTCGCCAAAATAAATTGTTCTGCAAGCTAGACAAGTGCGTCTTTGAGGTCACTTCCATTCCATTCCTTGGCCACATCCTCTCCAGCACTGGGATAGAGATGGATCCAGAAAAAGTAAAAGCCATCTTAGACTGGACAGCGCCCACCACGCTTAAAGGCATCCAGAGGTTTCTGGGCTTTTCAAATTATTATCGTCGTTTCATCCGGAACTTCTCCACCCTTGCTGCACCCCTTACTGCTCTTACCCGTAAGGGCTCTGATCCAAGTCAGTGGTCACCTGAGGCCTTTCAAGCCTTCCAACAACTAAAGGATGCCTTTGTCTCCGCCCCAATCCTTCTCCAGCCAAACCTCGACAAACCCTTTATTCTTGAGGTGACGCATCCTCAGAGGGGGTAGGGGCAATCTTGTCGCAGAGAGGAGAGGACCAGGTGCTTCACCCCTGTGCCTTCTTCTCCAAGAAGTTTCTCCCAGCAGAGAAGAATTACCCCATTGGGGAGCAGGAGTTACTGGCAGTCAAATCTGCGTTGGAGGAGTGGCGGTACCTCCTGGAGGGGGCACGACATAAAATCACTGTGTATTCCGACCATAAGAATCTCTCATTTCTCAAGCACGCCCAATGTCTTACAGCTCGTCAAGCCCGCTGGGCCATGTTCTTCGAACGCTTCGATTTTCAAATCAGATTCAGACCTGGAACGATGAATGCCAAGGCCGACGCTCTTTCACGCTCTTTTGAAACATCAGCTGACCTTGAGACTCCTCCTCGACCCATCCTCGACCCTCTGGTCTTTGCTCAAGTAACAGTCCAGCCTTCACCTCCGCCAGGCAAGACCTTCGTTCCCTTCAGTCTCCGCAAGAGAGTGCTGTCCTGGGCACACGCTTCCCGTTTCGCAGGGCATACTGGGGCACAGAAGACCTTAATGTTCCTGTTGCGTTCTTACTGGTGGCCTACCATTCATCGCGATGTAACCAGCTTTGTCGCCTCCTGTGTAAAATGCGCCCAGCATAAGACCTCCAGAACGTCCCCTGCCGGTCCTCTTCTACCTCTAGCCATACCAACAGAACCATGGTCCCCCATGTCTATGGACTTTATCTGCGAACTTCCTCCCTCCAAAGGGCATACGGTAATTTGGGTGGTGGTTGACCGGTTTTCTAAAATGGTGCACTTCTTCCCATTGAAAGGCCTTCCATCCGCTCCAGTGTTGGCTCAGCTCTTCATTTCCACCATCTTCAAACGCCATGGGTTGCCCAAAGAGATTATATCTGACCGTGGAGTGCAGTTCGTCGCAAAGTTCTGGAGGGCTCTCTGTTCCGCTGTACAAGTCAAGCTCAAGTTCTCCACTGCTTTCCACCCACAAACCAACGGACAGACAGAACGTGTCAACCAGGACTTGGAGGCCTTCATTCGTTTGTTCATCTCTTCCTCTCAAGACGACTGGGTAGACCTTCTGCCTTGGGCGGAATTTGCGCACAACAATTCCTATCATTCATCCTCTGGCACCACTCCCTTTTTCACTGTCTTTGGCAAACATCCCCGATCTCCAGAGTTCTCAGATCTATCATTGCCCGATGTCCCTGCAGCTGCTTCTTCCCTACAACGGTTTGCAAAGATCTGGTCAGACGTTCATACCGCTCTCCTTAAAGCATCTGCTCAATATAAAAGGATGGCGGACAGGAAAAGAAGAGCGGCTCCCAAGTTGAAGGTTGGAGATCGAGTATGGCTGTCTACCCGCCATATACGCCTTCGGTTACCATCCATGAAGCTGGCTCCCCGGTTCATCGGGCCGTACCCAATCACTCAGGTGATTAATCCGGTGGCCTACAGACTACAGTTCCCTTCTTCCTTGAAGATATCAAATTCTTTCCATGTGTCTCTTCTGAAGCCTTTAAGATTGAACTTATATCAGAAGAAGGTGCCTAAGCCGCCCAAGATTGGTTCAGAGAGAGAGACAGAGTTCGAGGTGAGGCGCATTATCGACTCATGTTGCCGCAATACCCATCTTCAGTATCTGGTAGAGTGGCTTGGATTCGGTCCTGAAGAGAATTCCTGGGTTGATGCTGCAGATCTCCATGCTCCCCGTCTGGTGAGACAATTCTTTCAAAGGAATCCACACAAGGTGCGTAGGTGCCCTGGGGTCACCCAGAAAGGAGGGGGTACTGTCACACGCAGCCGCGGCAGTGCGCGGCGGGCATACTACTCACCCGTCCGCGCCCGCCATCGGCTAGCGTGTAGTGGTCTCCAGTTCAGCGGCAGCAGGCAGCGGCAGTCTGGTGGGCAGCAGGCAGCGTGGGACGCCGACAAGTGTAGCGGTGTGTGCTGTAGGGGCGCCGGGAGGCCGGCGCCGCCATCTTGGTTAAGGGCAAATAGCAGATTGGCTCATGTCTGAGGTTTCCGCCCATTCTGACCTGACAGCCAATGGCAGCCACCCTCTAGGGATATAGGGGATCTGCCTAGGCCTGTTCAGTGTCAGTACAAAGAGTCTCCAGAGGCGTTCACAGCTCCCAGCTGACTCCGGCTCTCTGACTCACCTCTCCTGACTTGGTGCCTTGCTTCCAGTGCTCTGTGTTTGGTTTCGGTTCAGCTTAACCCCATCGCTGCCAGCTCTCTCCACAGCCTGGTCTCTGCCTGCATCCCTGAGCTTCCTGGCCTAAGCTCTTCAAGCCGTCTGCCTCCAAGCAACTTCCCATTCTTCAGTCATCATCCATCTTCTTTCAGTCTTCAAGGATCCCTCATTACCATCAAGCACATTCTCTTTCCGGATTCCCTCATTCTTCAAGACCCCAGCCTGCCGTCCTTAGTGCCCTGAACTGTCATTGTTTAAATGAACTTTTTCTTCGTTCAAGTGCCTTGATGGCCAATTATTATTATTACCACTAACTGCCACTTAAAGAAAGTATTCAAGTGTGTATTGTTCCATTTATGAATTCTATTATTAAACCTGCATGATTTAATCCTTCCTCCTCTGGTCCGTCTCCGGTTGCTACACACCACACGACTTCATCCAGCCCTTCAGTTGTGACAGTCATTATGTGTGACTGTGGGCACACACAAAGAAAACTCCGTCTCCAAGAACACACCAATATATGCCAATATAAGGAACTGTCACACACCCTATTTTCTACTAGAAAGGAATCTAGGACGCGAGGGCATGAGTATAGATTAGAAGAAAAAAGATTTCTTTCAGCTAGTAGAAAGAATTTCTTTACGGTCAGAACAGTCAAACTCTGGAACTCTCTTCCCAGAGAGGTGGTAACGGCTGGCTCATTAAATGCGTTCAAGGCAAAGCTGGACAGACATTTACTGGAGAAAAACATCCATGGGTACAAATAAGAAATATAATTTGTCTGTAAAATACCAGAGCCTACCAAATCAGCAATGGATATCTATACCAGGTTGAACTAGATGGACGCAAGTCTTTTTTCAGCCTTACCTACTATGTAACTATGTAACTCATGGCACACAGTACCCATTACAATGGCCCTAGTTCAGATTTCGTGTTACAACTCTTGAAATTCACCTTAACCCATAACATCTTTATGTATGATAAAAGATACTACAATCAGGTGTCAGGGTGTGCCATGGGTTCTCCTTCCGCTCCAGTGTATGCGAATGCATACATGTTTCAGGTCGAGAGTGATATGTTTCTATGTAATGAGATGTTTGTACAACATGCAATATTTTATTACAGGTATATAGACGACCTGATACTGCTCTGGACGGGGCCACGAGAGGACCTGGTAGAGTTGCTAGAGCAACACAACCGTACCAGTAGTCCGGTCAAGCTGACCTACACCATTAGTCCCACCCAACTGGACTTCCTTGATGTCCGAATCATCAAAAGTGGCAATAAGATCAGTACCCAGCTTTACACCAAGCCCACTGACCGCAACATGATGTTGTAATACAAAAGTTTCCATCCCCGGGCCACAACTGCCAGTTTACCCTATTCGCAGTTTATACGAGTCTGTAGGGTCAATAGTGATGAGTCAGTGAGGGATACCCAATTAGAAAGTATGGTAAGCAAATTCCTAGAGAGGGGGTACCCTTATCAACTCCTGCAGGAGGCCATACAAAAGGCCATCAATATCTCCCGACAGGAATTACTTAAAGGTAAAACCCAAAATGCCAATACCAACAAAGGGACCTTTACATGGGTAAAGCATTTCACAGAAAAAAGCCCCGGAATAGTGAAGCAAGCTAAGAACATGTGGTCCATAGTCTCCACAGATCCACACATCCCCAGCCTTAAGAATACCGGCTACAAACAGGCTTCGTGAGAGGTAGAAGCATAGGGGACAGGATTGTGAAGACAGATATCTCAAAACTACAGAGTAAACCAACCCACTTCCTATCCCGTAAAGGGGGCTGCTACAGGAGCACTGGCTGTGTAACCTGTAGCTATATGATCTCTGGTACTTCTTTCCGACACCCCCACACGGGCAAGGTATTTAACATCAAACCTGTTCTAACATGTATGTCAAAATATGTAATTTATCTGTTGACATGCCCGTGTGGGTTGAATTATGTCGGGAAGACCATTTGCATGATTAAAGAGCGCATGGCAAACCATAGAACGGCCATCCGCGCAGCATTAGAGAAAGGCCACAGCGAGCAGACAGTGGCCAGACATTTTTTGGAGGCCAGGCATGGGGTGACCAACCTACGTTTTCAGCTCATAGACCAGGCACCCGAGTCCCTAAGAGGGGGTGATAGAGGGAAAAACCTCTTGCAAATTGAGAGCAGGTGGATCCACCCTCTGGGGACCCTAAAACCTGGAGGCCTTAATGAAACCCTAAATTTGGGAAGTTTCTTGTAGAAGCAAATTAGGGTGCATTAACCAACTTGAGTAGAAATATGTCTAACGGGGGACATACTAGAACGTATCTTGGGCATAAAATGCATTTAAAATGGATTTGAGTATGCCGTTTATCAATATGATTAATGTCTTGCATGTCCACAGTCAATCCCTGGCCCATATAGGCATATGAATGAGCACTAAGAGCTATATATTATTATAAATAACATTTCAATTGGAATGTGTTGCGCCACACTGCCATCTGGTGGCCGCTCAAAAAAAACAAGCCCAGGGAAAGTGCACTTGACTCGTATAAAAGATTTTTTATTAAGTGTTGTTTTGTTATATATTCACTGTCAGATTAGCACTGTATAATACTGTATAATATTGTTGATAAGCACAAAGCACTTTACCAGCGTTTTTAAAGTACTGGCATTGTATCACCTTTCCCTAGTGTGTCCTCCTCCGCTGCCAGGACGGACGGGTCACTTCCGGGAGATCCCGGAAGTTGTCAGCAGGAGTCCCAGACGGAGGAGGATGCTACATGGCGGGTCCCCTATATGTAAGTTCAGTTTTTCATTTCACATTGTTGTTGCACTTTTGATTGTCTTCTGGTCCTGACGAAGGGTTAATACCCGAAACGGCGTAGACCGTATAGAAGCTAACCAGCCTTTATCAGATACAGTGCCATGACAGGCTACAGATTCTCCAGCTGCTGCCAACTACTGTGTCACTTTGGATGAACCAGTTGTTAACAAACTTCTAGATATTCCACTTCCATGAGTTGTTCCACATATTTTTATTTAATCTATTCAATTGCTGTTGAATCCAACACCGAATTCGACAGTTTGCCATTCTGACAACATTCAAAAGTTGAGTTACAGCTTTCCGGACACTGCAACTGACCTATTCAATTGAAAATGGATTTGACATGCCTCCCGTCATAAAGGGACCAATCCATCAGATTGCAGTTGGCGTTGCTTCTACTTCCTGCACTTTCCCTAGCTTATAAACCTTGAGCAAGTTATGTGTTGCAAAGTGATCCATTTGGCTTTGAACTTGCACTACCACCAGACCTTCATCCAGGACAGAGAGCATTCCTTCAAGTGGAGAGTTGATTTGGGACCAGACTCGACAGTTTTAGGTAAGTACCAACCTGTGGTATGGCGTTGCATGTAGGTGTTTGTGTCGTGTATGGGTGCTGTCTTGAATGCTGGGGTACAGTTTTGAGTGCAGCATGTAATGTTTGGGTGGGAGAGGGGTGTCTGAGGTGTACATTTGGGGCTGCTTGTGTGTTTGGGGTATTTTGAAAATATGTATAGGTGTGTTTTTTATGCTTTTGTCATGATTTTATTGCTGCATGTAAATTTTGGGGTGTAGGGTTGTCTTTGGTCGACTTTTGGGGTTTATGCGTGGGGTTTTAATTTTTTTTAAACGTGTGCTAATGTTTTTTTTTCCTAGCAGAGCAGCCAAGGTCTTCCAGAGACTATGGCCAAAATAATAATAAAACCAGGTAATTATAGGTCATTTTCCGTGCCTGTAGCCACATTAGCATACACCTAGACACACCCATGGGGCACTTTGCGCACTGCCAGATACACTGATGCTGGTACTTGTATAGTTTCACAGCGAGCCACCGAGCCCATACGGTGGCAAGTGCAGCGAGCCCTGCGGATGACTGCGTGAAATGCGCCAGAAGCATGGCGAGCGCAGCGAGGGGACGCGGAATACATGTCAAGTAATTTGCGTCGGTACTTATGTAGTAACTGGGCTGCCGATTTCTAAATCGGGTCGGATCGGGAGATCGCATCGCATCGCATGCGACCATGCGATTCGATGCGATGCGATGCGATGCGATGACCCGATTTTTCCATAGGAATCAATGTTAAAATGGACTGAGTCCATTTTAACATGGAATTCAATGGGAAAAATGGGTCCTTTTCATACCCCTACTATCCAAGTGGGCATGGAGTTGGATATAAACCTGTGGCGAGCGTAGCGAGCCACCGAGCCCGAAGCGTGGCGAGCGAAGCGAGCCCCGCGAGGGGACGAATACCGTCCCCTCGCGGGGCTCGCTTCGCTCGCCACGCTTCGGGCTCGGTGGCTCGCTACGCTCGCCACAGGTTTATATCCAACTCCATGCCCACTTGGATAGTAGGGGTATGAAAAGGACCCATTTTTCCATAGGAATCATTTTAACATTGATTCCTATGGAAAAATCGGGTCATCGCATCCGATATCGGATGCGATGCGATGCGATGCGATGCGATATCGCATCGCATCGCATCTGATTGTATGCCTTAACTTAAGGCATACAATCAAAAAATCGGCAGCCCAGTTACTACATAAGTACCTTTGCGTCTCCTCGCGGGGCTCGCTGTGCTCACCACGCTTCGGGCTCGTTGGCTCACTGCGATCAACACACTTTATAAGATCAACTCCACGCCGACGTGGATAGTGGAGGTATAAACAAGTCGGGAGGACGCGTACCACGTCCCATTGCAGGGCTCGCTGCACTCGCAACGCTTCAGGCTGATATATAGTGGGGGTGTTTCAGGAACACATTCACACCTGATATACACCGAGACACACCTACAGGAATCTTTGCACACTGTCAGGGACACTGACACACACTGAGGCACAACTACAGGTATCTTTGCACACTGCCAAGGACACTGGAACCACTGAGGCACACCTACAGATATCTTAGCACACTTCCAGGGACACTGACATACACCAAGGCACACCTACAGGTATCTGTGTGAACTGCCAGGGACACTGAAATACACTGAGGCACACCTTCAGGTATCTTAGCACACTGTCAGGGACAATAACATACACCAAGGCACACCTACAGGTATATTTGCGCACTGCCATGGAGACTAAAACACACTGAGGCCCACCTACAGGTATCTTAGCACACTGCCAGGGACACTGACATACACTGAAGCACACCTACAGGTATCTTTGCCCACTGCAAGGGAAACTAACTTACATTAAGGCACACCTACAGGTATCTTTGCGCACTGCCAGGGACACTGATACACACTGAGGCACACCTACAGGTCATTGTGAATGCATTAATTGCATTTTTTTTATTTCCATAAAAGCCAACAAAAGCCAACCAGAGGATCAGTTTGAGGAGGATGTCTCTGGAGAAGAAACTGGGTGGAAGATCTCGTGTGGACCCCGTTACAGTGGAAAACTGTACACTAATGGAGGGTGTTGACAGGTCCTATGATGTTCTGTACAGACCAAGGGCACAGTAACCAAGCAGAAGCCTAAAATCTGGGAAGCCATCACGGATTAAGTCTGGCAGATGAACCCTATCATGGTCCAAGGAATGCCAGGTACTGTGGACTCCAGCTGCCCAGCTACTGTAGCTTCCCTGAGAAGAACTAAGTGCCCAGAAGATGAAAGATAACCCAGCAGTTCATTGAGGCGTGATGGTAAGAATTTATTGAAATGTGGTGTACTAAACTATTAGTTTCTCTAAGAGGTTGTCGTCGTTGTGCCTCTTACTGAAACCGGTGATACACAGCATAGCCTGTCTTGGAAGGAGCTGGCGTTTCAGAGATGCTGATGCTGCTGTGGGAGGCTGTCACAGTCATATAGTCCTTAGTTTGCCCTGAAGCACTTGTCCACATGTCCATGTGGTTAAGTGGACAACCGCATTTTTCCGGGCACCAAAGACACTTTTTTGGATGTCTCTGTACATCCTGGGTATCGCCTGCCTAGTGAAGTGGAATCTAGACAGGATTTGGTACCAGGAACACAATACCTCCATCAATTGGCTAAATCCCACTTCACTGATGGGGGACACTGGACACACATCTAAAACCAACATAGCTGTCAAGGCCACAGTTATCCACTTTGCCATAGGATGACCACTTTGTCCTCATCGCAAATGACTGTTGGATGGTCATTTGCTTAGTGAAAGATGTAGCGGTGTTCCGACTTCCCCTCTAGGATGATGAACGACTCCAAGCAGCAGCAGTAGGCGTAGCGCTGTAGGATCCTGTGGAGGATTCCCGGATAGAAGAGGAGTCAATCATGCCAGTGACATGGCCTATAGGACTACCTCCAATCTGGATCAAGGGATTAAGGCGCTTGGATACAACTGCATCAAGGGATTTAGGTGTCCCTGGACAGTTTCTGAACTAAACAGTGACTTATGAACTAACTTCATGTGACACATAAGTGAGGGTGTCCCTAGCTGGCCAACAGCCTTACCCATGCTTATTACTGAGAGAAAAGCGCATATATTTTTCGCACTCCACATCGCCGCTCTTCGCACTTTCAGAAATCACATTTTTTAGTCATAATTCGCATATTTAATGGGATGCGCATTAGAGGCTAAAAAGTGTGATGTAGTGCAATTTGCGGCGAATTGATTTGAAATTATGTCACTAAAAAGTGCGATTTCTTCCGCCGGTCATGTGCGAATTTTAGACCAACCGGAGTGCGATTTACAAGACTGTCTCCACCTGCCAAATAACCCCCTAATCTATTGGCTCACCTAGGTCCCCTCCATTATGCATCGCACCCCCTATATAAAGGGGCATTGGCGCCATTTCACTCTTTGATAGGAAGTAAGGAGCATGGAGAGGAGCAGTGGCAGTGTGAGAAGAGGAAGAGGTGTTGGTGGCAGAGTGAGGAGTGGCAGAGGGGCCAGTGGCAGAGGGAGCAGTGGCAGTGTGACCAGAGGAAGAGGGGCCAGTGGCAGAGGGAGCAGTGGCAGCAGCCAGGCAAGAGGAGCCAGTGGGAGAGGCAGCAGAGGACTGGTGAGGTCGACCTCCATTACAGGGAGTGGCAGCAGTGTGGCAGCCACCATGGCCACTGCAAGGGCAGCCCCAGACCAGGCCCTGGCGGACCAGGCCCAGCAGGAGGAGGTGGAGGATCCGCTGGCATCCCCATCCTGTAGCCAGGACCTTGCCCATACCCCAGAGCAGCTGCAGGAGGGCCACATGTCCGAGATGGAGGAAGATGGAGGTGAGGAGGAGGAGGAGGAGGAGGAGGAGGAGGAAGACACTGGCATGAAGGAGGATTTTGACATGCATGTGGAAGATATAGAGGATGAGGAGGAGGGTGAAGCTGGCCGCACCAAAAGTGGGAGAAAGGTCCGATTCAGTTATGAGGAGAATGTGGCGCTTGTCCGGGCCATCATACCCCTGTATGACCGCTTACTGGGGAAAAACCAGCAAAAGACCACCTCACATCGTAGACGTGGTATGTGGAAGGACATCACCCAGGCGGTCAACGCTGTCTGTCACCGCAAGAGGCTAATCAAAAACATTAAAAAGCGGTTTAACGACATCAAGCGGCAGCTGAAAAAGAAAATGGCCATGGAGATGGAGGAGGCCACCAAGACTGGTGGAGGAAGCCCCACCACAATAACCTACACATCATATGAGGTGAAGCTCCAAAGAATTATCCCCCCTGAGGTCCTGCCTGGGATGCACATTGCGGATACCGATAGACCGGCAAGCCCACCCCGAGCTGGTAAGTGTCACCACATGCAATATGAAACATACATGCCAATGTATTTAAACTGCAATGTTATTTTGTATTGTTATACTAATTAATGTGGTGCTGTGGAACTACATAGCCCAGCAAGGTCTGTCAATGGCAATAGTTTACACCTACTTTAACCCCTTCCCGACATTTGACGTACACTATATATACGTCATGGCCGGGATGTACTTCCCGACACATGACGTATATATACGTCATGACTTTAAACTGTCACCGCGTCTAGGGACGCAGTGACAGAGGGACGATGTCTGCTGTCCCTGACAGCAGACATGTCCCAGCATGCCCAGGGGGGGCGGTGATGCCTCCCCCCCGTCGGCGATCGCTGCGATTGGCTGTTCAATGTGAACAACCAATCGCAGCATTTTCCTGTGTTACCGGCGAATCAGACGCGAATCAGACGCGAATCTGACGCTCGGTAACACAGGGATCAATCACCGCCGGGTGTGAGGGGGCGTGAGGGGGTCACCGGTGATGACCACACCTCACCCCACCTGCCCCCAAGGCTGTGATTGGTCCGTCGGACCGACGGACCAATCACAGCCATGGCGCGTGATTTAAACTAACGGTGACTGCGCTGCAGACGCAATTCCGGTCTGGAATTGCGTGCAGAGCGGTCACCGACCAATCTGTCATGATATACATACCTGATCCTTGCCTGATACTTACCTGATCACCGCTGGTAGCGTGCTGCCAGCAGCTGGATACTTCCTGGATCTTGTCACTTCCTGTGTGCTGCTGCTGCAGTGTCATAGAGTGACAGATAGTGACAGATAGTGACAGATAGTGAGAGATAGTGACAGAGAGTGCTATATTTTGTGTCTGCTGCCCCCCCCCTTTTGTGCTGATCAGTATATCTGTGCTGATCAGCAACTTTTTGGGGGTGCAGGGTTTTTTTTTTTATATATATATACCTGTCAGTTGCACCAAAGGTTGTGCTGCCTGTGCAACTGACTGCTGCCCCCCCCTGCTGCCCCCCCTTTTGTGCTGATCAGTATAAATTAACTGATCAGCAACTTTTTGGGGGTGCACCCACCATTCATTCCACCAGAATCTGAGCTGCAAAATCCAAAAATCACTCCTTCCCTTCTGAGTCCTGCCATGCACCCAACTGGTATTTTTTGGTCACACATGAGGCATTGCCATACTCGGGAGAAATTGGGGCACAGATTTTGGGGTGCTTTTTCTCCTTCATACCTTGTGAAAATGAAAAATTTTGAGCCAGAACTGCATTTTTGTGTAAAAAATTTAATTTTTCATTTGCACAGCCCAGTTGTATCAAAATTGGTGAAACCCCTGGGGGTTTGAAATGTACACTATACCCCTAGTTGAATTCCCTGAGGGGTGTAGTTTGCAAAATGGGGTCACTTGTGGGGGGGTTCCACTGTATTGGTGCTTCGGGGGTCTTGCTAATGCGACATAGCACCCACCAACATTCCACCAGAATCTGTGCTGCAAACCCCAAATATCACTCCTTCCCTTCTGAGTCCTGCCATTTTTTGGTCACACATGAGGCATTGCCGTACTCGGGAGAAATTGGGGCACAGATTTTGGGGTGCTTTTTCTCCTTCATACCTTGTGAAAATGAAAAATTTTGAGCCAGAACTGCATTTTTGTGTAAAAAATTTAATTTTTCATTTGCACAGCCCAGTTGTATCAAAATTGGTGAAACCCCTGGGGGTTTGAAATGTACACTATACCCCTAGTTGAATTCCCTGAGGGGTGTAGCTTGCAAAA
The DNA here is from genome assembly GCF_055691185.1 of Crinia signifera. Lineage (NCBI taxonomy): Eukaryota > Metazoa > Chordata > Amphibia > Anura > Myobatrachidae > Crinia > Crinia signifera. Next base: position 116,536,580 of record NC_139219.1, on the reverse strand, counting down.
TGGGGTCACTTGTGGGGGGGTTCCACTGTATTGGTGCTTCGGGGGTCTTGCTAATGCGACATAGCACCCACCAACATTCCACCAGAATCTGTGCTGCAAACCCCAAATATCACTCCTTCCCTTCTGAGTCCTGCCATTTTTTGGTCACACATGAGGCATTGCCATACTCGGGAGAAATTGGGGCACAGATTTTGGGGTGCTTTTTCTCCTTCATACCTTGTGAAAATGAAAAATTTTGAGCCAGAACTGCATTTTTGTGTAAAAAATTTAATTTTTCATTTGCACAGCCCAGTTGTATTAAAATTGGTGAAACCCCTGGGGGTTTGAAATGTACATTATACCCCTAGTTGAATTCCCTGAGGGGTGTAGTTTGCAAAATGGGGTCACTTGTGGGGGGGTTCCACTGTATTGGTGCTTCGGGGGTCTTGCTAATGCGACATAGCACCCACCAACATTCCACCAGAATCTGAGCTGCAAAATCCAAAAATCACTCCTTCCCTTCTGAGTCCTGCCATGCACCCAAATGGTATTTTTTGGTCACATGTGAGGCATTGCCGTACTCGGGAGAAATTGGGGCACAGATTTTGGGGTGCTTTGTCTCCTTCATTCCTTGTGAAAATGAAAAATTTGGAGCCAGAACTGCATTTTTGTGTAAAAAAAATTAATTTTTCATTTTCACTGCCCAGTTGTACCACAATTGGTGAAACCCCTGGGGGTTTGAAATGTACACTATACCCCTAGATGAATTCCCTGAGGGGTGTAGTTTGCAAAATGGGGTCACTTGTGGGGGGGTTCCTAACTTTTAGCATCTTATGGTGCCTAGAAACCTACATGGTGCCTAAAAAATAATCTCATAAAAAGGAGGCTCCAAAATCAAGTAGGTGCTCCTTCTATTATGAAGCCTGTGGTTTGGTCAACGTGCACACTAGGGCCACATATAGGATATTTATGAAAACAAAAGAATTGGGGGAATCAATTTTTAGTCACATTTCTCTAGTAAAATCTACTGTGTTCCTTAGAAAAATGTATTAAAATTGCAAATCTGCAAAAAAAATGAAATTTTGAAATTTCACCTACACTTTGTTTTAATTCCTGTGAAACACCTAAAGGGTTAACAAACTTCCAAAATGCTGTTTTGAATACTGTGAGGGGTGCAGTTTTTGAAATGGCATCATTTATGGGGGTGTCTCACATGCAAGTCCCTCAAAGTCACATCAGAACTGAACTGGTCCCTAAAAAAATCAGTGTTTGAAATTTTCTTGAAAATTTGAGAATTTGCTATTCATATTTTAAGCCTCCTAGTGTCCAAAAAAATTAAAAGGATGTTGAAATAATGATGGAAACATAAAGTAGACATATGGTCTATGTTAGTTATTAACAATTTTGAGTGGTATGATTATTTGTCTCACAAGCAGAAAATTTAACATTTTGAAAATTGCTAAATTTTCCATTTTTTTACGACATTTTGGTATTTTTCACAAAAAAACACAGACTGTATCGACCCAAATTTACCACTAACTTGAAGTACAATGTGTCACGAGAAAACAATCTCAAAATCACTGGGATAAGTAAAAGCAAAAAAAAGTTATCCCCACTTAAGTGATACATGTCAGATTTGAAAAAAAGGGCTCTGTCAGGAAGGCAAAAACATGCTGCGTCAGGAAGGGGTTAAAAATTATCAGAATGCTGGGCCTTGTAGTTCCACAACTGCACATCTGTTGTTCCACACTGTAACATTTTTTTCTAGCAGCTTCATATGTATGTGGCCCAAAAACATTGATTTACTGGTGGTTTAGCAGTCACGCCTACATACCACAGATTTGCCAACAGTTGTAATGTGTCAAGCAGTGTTTTATTTTTTTTGGCTGACTACAGGTGCAAAACATCAATGTAAAAATATGAATAGTAAGTAATATAGCCCTAAACCAAAGGTAAATTTGTCCATTATTGTAATTTATTTGATGATTTTGCACAAAAGCATCTCCATTGCTCGGTACATAAAGTCTGCCGATCTTTCCTTTCACAGATTGTCCATCCCGAAGTGATCAAGCATCCAAGAAAAGAAGCTCCGATGGTGCCGCATCTGTGGAAGCAGGTAAATGTTCAAACCACAGGCCATTACACATACAGTACACACACGCATGTCACATCAAATAATAAATCACATTACAGTCATCTCCAGCTGCTACATTGCAACGGACATGAATGTAATGTGGCCTAGCCATGTCAAGGAAGATTAATGTCAATGTTTCATGCAGGATCGGGGTCCAATTTTAAGTACATAGTACCCCTAGGTATGGGCGTCTACCATCTCAGACCCTTTCCAAAACAGTACTGACGACAGAAAGGACAATATATGCATCTGTACTTACCTCTTCCTCTGTATCCACAGGTACTATACAACTAGGACAACAATCCACAGAATCCTCTTATATGCCGGTGGATGACATAGAGATAATTCTGGAACCAGTGGACACGTTTGCGGCTGAGGAGGAAATAAACACATCATCACAGAGTGATCTTCCACCAAGTGGGGTGACTCCAAACCCACCCCCACCCAGAAATACTCCCCCTACAGCTGCTTCTGCTGCCCAAGTAGCTACTTCCTTGGTACATTTCAAGGACAAACAACTAGAATTTATGGCCTCCCAAAGTCTGGAAATGGGCAACATTAAGGGGTACATGCGTGACACCTTTCTACAGTTGAGAAAATTGTCTAGGAGTGTACGGGTTGGTGTAGGCACTCAGGTGCGTATGGCAAATAGCATAGACACCCGTCTTGCTGAACTTAGTTCTGCTGTAAGGGAGCAGAATATCCATATTGGCAGCCTTGCACAAAGTATTCATTCAAGTAGTCAATCGTGTTCCATAATGTAATGATATATGGGCAAGGTATTGGTGGAAGATGCTGTTGTCTCAAATCTTGCCCGTCCGAGGTTGTGGAACTACATATTTCAGCAAGCTGTGGCAGTCATGTTTTGAGCTGTCATGCTTACAGTATGTCAGGGCATGCTGGCCCATGAAGTTCCACAACAACAGGTGAGCCATAGTTGATTGCACAAAAATCACATACATGTTAATATACTTACAAGGTTTTTTACAGCAAGGGATAGGTCTGCACCACCAACTGTACCCTTGGACTGTGTCTATTGGGCTAAATGTGGGGGCAAAAAGATGTTAGTGATAAATGTAATGTAGGTGAGTTCACTTCCAGCAAAGGTACATGTAGGAATAGAGGGCACATGTGCTTACCAGAAAAGTAGTGCCTGATGATGTCTGTACGCACCAGATTCCCCCTCTGCGTACCCCTCACTACTCGAGGTGTGGTAGGTTGGGCTTCCTGCACGACTACTGCATGATCCTCCTCCCCATAGGCTGGTTGGTATAGGGCTATGTTGTGTAACATGCAGCAAGCCTGGACGATCATCACTACTTTTGCAGGGTGGTAAAGCAGCAAACCAGATGACCGGTCCAAACACCGTAATCTACTTTTCAACACTCCAAACGTACGCTCCACCACATTGCGGGTTGCAATATGGGATTCATTATACCGGTGCTGTGCAGGGCCATCGGGGGTGCGCAAAGGTGTCATGAGCCAGGAAAGACACCCATATCCTGAGTCACCTAAACCAAAGAAAGGAAGTTATTGCCTTATATGGTAAGGTATGTGCAGTGGGCAAATAGTATTTACTTGGACAAGAGTAGTAGGCTGGTGAAAATTGAAATACACACATTTCAGCAGGTACAAATACGAATAGAGAGGGTAATATGTAAAAATGTACTTACCAAGTAGCCAGCCCTCTGGCATTTGTTGTTGGGTAAATCGGTTCCAGAGGCCGGAGTGTCTCAGAATATAGGCGTCATGGCAGTTCCCAGGGAAGCCTGCAACCACACTTAGGATTTTGAGATGAGCATCACATACAACCTGCACGTTCAGTTAGTGCCGCCCACGCCTATTGACATAGACGTGGCCCCGCACGTGCAGTGCCCTAATCCCAATGTGTGTGCAGTCTATAGCTCCCAGCACGTGAGGGAATGCTGAGAGTCTATAGAAAGCAACCTTGTGGTCCTGCCACTCTGACTCTGAACTGGGGAATCTGATGTATGTCCGCCACAACTTCTTTCTAAGCAAGTAACACTTGAGTAAAATGCTTTGAGAAAGTGGCTTGTGGTACCCCCAAGGACCATGAGGTCACGGACTGAGTGGAAATAGTGGCCAAATAGTAGAGGGTACACATTAATTTCTGCAGCCCAGACACTGCATAGTTGCCCCCCCCCCCCCCCCAAAAGGGTCCAAATCATCTCTCACCTGCTCATATAAGTTCAACAATTTATTGCGGTTTAGCCTAAACATCCCCACAACCTGTTGATCCGAGAGGGAGTCCAGGTACAGCCTAGCACGATACATACGTGGGGTACGCACTATTTGGGGTGGTACCTGGTTCTGGTGCGCAGCTTCCTCCCTCCTGCCCAGCTCCTCCAAATGGGCCAAATCCAAAATGAGCAACTCAAATCCACTCTGCACAATCTCCATGTCTCAAACCCTCACAGGTGTCCTTAATGATGTGGGGGTATATGTAGGAGTGTTTGTGAGTGAAATTAAGGACACCTGTGATGACATTAACCATGTGTGCACTTGACCAAATTGAGTTCTGGGCCAAATCGCCCAACAGAACCTGGTCTGAAAAAATGGCGATTATTAGACACCTTAAAAGTGCGATTTGCGAAATCCCATTCCATTAAATAAGCGAATTGTATACTTTTCTATTGGAAAACATCTGGATGCGATAAAAGTGCGAATTTTTACTGCACTTTCAGTACACATGACTTATCGCACAAAACATGCGATTTAGGGACCTTTTCGCATCAGATTAAATATGCGATTTCACGGAAAAATGCGAATTAGCCGTTTTTTGGAGTAAAATTTGCCAAAAAACACAACTCTCATTCCATAAAATGTCACCCACGTCTTTAGAAGGTACAGATGTTTCCTGTGTTTTTGATGACAGCTTAACTCTTTCTCTCTCTCTAATATTCGTGTGAAGCTGAACTTCTAGTCTTGAACATAGGCCAGGGCCTTAGCCGTTCCTTTTCACTCCGTGTCGTAAATGGCATATTGGCAAGCTTACGTTTCTCCTCAAATGATTTACATAAAGAAAAAATTATTCAACTTACTGAACTTTGCCATTTGGGATTTTACATGACCTCTACAATGACATTATTATTATAATTTTATTTATAAGGTGCCACAAGTGTTTCGCAGCGCCGTACAAAGGAACAGTACAGGGAAACACAACTTGGCATAACATTGAATAAATAACAAAAATAGAGTACAAATAAAGAGCACCATAGTTCAATACACATTACAGCTTAAATATAAGTAGTGAGGACTCAATCAACATAGTATAAGAGGCTTGAGGCCAATGATGGAGATGAGTATCAGACGAAGTTGGTCACTGAGTGTTTGAGTATAGGAGAGCTGTGAGTGAAATATGAAGAGAAGAGGGCTTTGACAACAGGGGGGAAGAGGGCCCTGCTCGGAGGAGCTTACAATCTAGTAGACATTGGGCATTGGCAAATGATGTTGATGGCATTTCATGTTCTATATCATGACTAGTGGCAGCAGCTTCAGCACTAGGAGGAAGTGGTTCTTGATCTTTCACTATTTTATCCTCCATATTTTTGTACTCCATTATCTTTCTGGAGTTATAATAATATGGAGCGTAGTGTACCCCTAAACTACACACACACATGGCAGAACCCCTTTATTTGAATAAATGATGCGGGTGGCACGGGAGAATAGTGTACCCCTGGCCTAAACCACACACACACAACAAATACCAAAAAATTAGATGGATTAATAACCCTCTTAGGGTTTTTTTTTATATTATGCTGGCGGCACAGGAGAGTAGTGTACCCCCTAAACCACACACACAAGGCAGGGACATAAAAAATGAAAAGGATTAATAACCTCTTTATTTGAAAAATATTATGCGGGTGGCACAGGAGAGTAGTGTACACCTAAACCACACACACTCCTGAGATAGAAAAAAATAAAAGGATTAATACTGTATACCCTTTATTTGAAAATTATTATAGGGTGGCACAGGAGAGTATTGTACCCTTAAACCACACACACGACAGAGACAGAAAAAAATTAAAGGATTAATAACCCCTTTATTTAAGAAATATTATGCGGGCTGCACAGGAGAGTAGTGTAATCCTAAATCACACACACACACACACACACACTAGCAGAGACAGAAAAAATGAAAAGGATTAATAACCCCTTTATTTAATAAATACTATGCGAAATTTTTTTATGGATTAATAACCCTCTTATTTAGTGGTTATTTGAAAAATATTATGCGGACGGCACAGGAGAGTAGTGAACCCCTGGCCTAAACCACACACACACTGCAAAGACAGAAAATATTACATGGATTATAACCCTCTACTTTAGGGGTTATTTAAAAAATATTATGTGGGCGGTACAGGAGAGTAGCGTACCTCTAAACCACACACACACACACACACACACACACACACGGCAAAGACATAAAAAATCAGATTAAAATAAATCTATTTTTTTTTACAGTGTACACTGTACTGTCACTAAAGTTATACAGCTGTCGGCTGTACAACTGGACTTTAACGTCAGTGTCACTGGACTTAATTAGCAATATATATTAGTGTACTTAACGGCAGTATGCACTTTTGCGGCAGTACCAATGGACTTTAACGTCAGTGCCACTGGACTTAATCAGCAATATACAGTTGTGCTCATAAGTTTACATACCCTAGCAGCATTTGTGATCTTCTGGCCATTTGTCAGAGAATATGTCAGTCCTAATGCTGTCAGGTGAAGCTGGGAGAATGAGGTCATTATACCACAGCCTTGTGCATAGAGCAACTCACAGAAGATTAAGCTGCAAAGGCACAGACTCACCCCCGAAGGCCACCTGAGAGTCCATTACCAGAAACAGACGGGAAAGACCACAGAACTGACATGAAAATAATGAGCCATAATAATGGCTCATGACAGATTAAGTCCAGTCCAGTGGCACTGAAGTTGTGTTTACTCTTTTTTTACTCTGTAGCCAATGACAGGGCGACTTGGCCTTGTGTTTTGGATCATTGTCAAGTTGGAACGTCCAAGTACGTCCCATGTGCAGCTTCCGGGCTGATGAGTGCAAATTGTCCTCCAGTATTTTCTGATAACATGCTGCATTCATCTTACCATCAATTTTGACCAAGTTTCCAGTGTCTTTGTAACTCACACATCCCCAAAACATCACCTCCATCTTTCACAGTAGGAATGGTGTACTTTTCATCATGGGGTAAAAACAAGAAATATACACTGCTCAAAAAATAAAGGGAACACTTAAGCAACACAATGTAACTCCAAGTCAATCACAGTTTTGTGAAATCAAACTGTCCACTTAGGAATTGACAATCAATTTAAAATGCTGTTGTGCAAATGGAATAGACAAGAGGTGGAAAGTATAGGCAATTAGCAAGACACCCACAATAAGGGGAGTTGTTCTGCAGGTGGTGACCACTTCTTAGCTCCTATGCTTTCTGGCTGATGTTTTAGTCACTTTTGAAAGGTGGAGGTGCTTTCACTCTAGTGGTAGCATGAGACGGAGTCTACAACCCACACAAGTGGCTCAGGTAGTGCAGCTCATCCAGGATGGCACATCAATGCGAGCTGTGGCAAGAAGGTTTGCTGTGTCTGTCAGCGCAGTGTCCAGAGCATGGAGGCGCTACCAGGAGACAGGCCAGTACATCAGGAGACATGTAGGAGGCCGTAGGAGGGTAACAATCCAGCAGCAGGACAGCTACCTCTGCCTTTGTGCAAGGAGGAGCAGGACGAGCACTGCCAGAGCCCTGCAAAATGACCTCCAGCAGGCCACAAATGTGCATGTGTCTACTCAAACGGTCAGAAAAAGACTCCATGAGGGTGGTATGTTGGCCCAAGGTCCACATGTGGGGGTTGTGCTTACAGCCCAACACCGTGCAGGATGTTTGAAATTTGCCAGAGAACACCAAGATTGGCAAATTCGCCACTGGTGCCCTGTTTTCTTCACAGATGAAAGCAGGTTCATGTGACAGACGTGACACATGTGACAGATGTGAAAGAGTCTGGAGACACCAAGGAGAATGTTCTGCTGCCTGCAACATCCTCCAGCATGACTGGTTTGGCAGTGGGTTAATAATGGTGTGGGTTGGCATTTCTTTGGGGGGCTGCACAGCCCTCCATGTGCTCGCCAGAGGTAGCCTGACTGCCATTAGGTACAAAGATGAGATCCTCAGAACCATTGTGAGACCATATGCTGGTGCAGTTGGCCATATGCTGGTGCAGACAATGCTAGACCTCATGTGGCTGGAGTGTGTCAGCAGTTCTTGCAAAGACGAAGGCATTGTGCCCAGACCTGAATCCAATTGAGCACATCTGGGACATCATGTCTAGCTCCATCCACCAATGCCACGTTGCACCACAGACAGTTCAGGGGTTGGCGGATGCTTTAGTCCAGGTCTGGGAGGAGATCCCTAAGGAGACCATCTGCCACCTCATCAGGAGCATGCCCAGGCATTGTAGGGCACGTGGAGGCCACACACACTACTGAGCTTCATTTTGACTTGTTTTAAGGACATTACATCAAAGTTGGGTCAGCCTGTAGTGTGTTTTTCCACTTTAATTTTGAGTGTGACTCCAAATCCAAACCTCTGTGGATTAATAAATTTGATTTCCATTGATAATTTTTGTGTGATTTTGTTGTCAGCACATTCAACTATGTAAAGAACAAAGAATTTAATAAGAATATTTCATTCATTCAGAAATAGGATGTGTTATGTTAGTGTTCCCTTTATTTTTTTGAGCAGTGTACAAATAGCAGCGCTGGGTATGATTTTAAAATATTCTAATAGCCAATTGGACTGGTTTTACAGATAAAAAACAATTTATTAAACATGATAGGACTAATGTAAAAGTATAACAGTATAAATAAAATTACTTCTAAAATGGGGTAAAAGGTAAATGCTCAGGTGCTAGTGCACTAGACTTAAAACCCATGCAGTTCCTGGTATTTCAAAAATAGATGTTTGGGATCTGTCCATTCCTATTAGGAACTTAAATCTCTCCCAAGATGTAAATAAAAGGGATGTTATTACCGTCCACCATGTAGTGCACAGTCCCACACTGTTGTTTGGCTCCTGGGCAGGTGTGTTAACTGGTCTGGAATGGGAGTCCAATGGAGGATAGCTGTTGGTGAGGGCTTGATGGAAAAAGCTCTTGTGCTGAAGTCGGTGGAGGATATGATGTTAGGGCTGGTTCAGATAGGTCCAGATGAAAAGCATTGAATAAAGATTGAACACCAGGATTCGGTGGGATTTGGATGATACTCCTGATGTGCTTAGCCATGTCAAAAGGCTTTATTAAAGGCCTTGTTGATCCTCTCCAAAAGTAACATGTATGGTTGTGGCCAAAAAGTTAAATTTTGGTCTCATCATTCCAAATCACTTTGTTCCAGAAGTTTTGAGGCTTGTCTCTGTGCTGTTTAGAGTATTGTAAGCGGGATGCTTTGTGGCATTTGCATAGTAATGGCTTTCTTCTGGTGACTCGAACATGCAGCCCATTTTTCTTCAAATGCCTCATTATTGTGCATCTTGAAACTACCACACAACTTTTTTTCAGAGAGTCCTTTATTTCAGCTGAAGTTATTTGTGGATTTTTCTTTGCATCCCGAACAATTTTACTGGCAGTTGTGGCTGAAATTTTTGTTGGTCTACCTGACCTTGATTTGGTTTCAACAGAATCCTTCATTTTCCACTTCTTAATTAGAGTTTGAACACTGCTGATTGGCAATCTCAATTGCTTGGATATCTTTTTATATCCTTTTCCTGTTTTATACAGTTCAATTACCTTTTCCTGCAGATCCTTTGACAATTTTGCTTTCCTTATGCGTCAGAAGCCAGACATATCAGTGCAGCACTGGATGAAAGATGCAAGGTTCTTTCAGGAGACCAGAAACTCACTGACCTTTTATACACACACACACACACTGATTACAAGCAAACAGTTCACAGGTGAGGATGGTTACCTTTAGTAGCCATTCAAACCTGTTTGTGTCAACTTGTGTGCATGTTATCAGGCCAAAATCTCCAGGGTATGTAAGCGTTTGATCAGGGTCATTTGGGTAATTTCTGTTGTCATTATGATTACAAAAGAATAAACAGTTTTTTTACAATAAATTACTTCACCCAACCACTAACCATGAGTGAAAGAAAAGTTTGTGAGTTATCATTCATATTATCTGACAAATGGCCAGAAAATCACAAATTCTGATAGGGTATGTAAACTTATAAACACAAGTGTATATTAGTGTACTTAACGGCAGTATGCACTTATGCAGCAGTACCAATAGACTTCTTTAACTTCAGTGCCACTGGACTGACTTAATCCGCCATTATTATGGCTCATTATTTTCATGTCAGTTCTGTGGTCTTTCCAGACTGTTTCTGGTAATGGACTCTCTGGTGGCCTCTGGTGGTGAGTCTGTGCCTTTGCAGCTCAATCTTCTGTGAGTTGCTCTAAGCACAAGGATGTGGTATACTGACCTCATTCTCCCAGCTTCGTCTGGCAGCATTAGGACTGGGGAGCTTGGCTGGATCTTTTGCAGGTAATTTATCACTTGAGCCTTTCTTAAGGCATTCTCCCCAGCACTGCACCACTGGTGATAGTTTCCAGTTCCTTTTGCAGGTAACTGCATTATCCCCTTTTTATGGATACCAGTTATATGTTCCAAAGGTCTCCTGCGGCCCATCTGTATCTGTTCTGATTCAGCTAGCTACTGCTCTTTTAGGAGCTCACCAGCCATCTGCTGGTCCTTTGTTTGTTTCTCCCAGTTCATAGCCCAGTGCAGCCTTTCCTGGCCTTCTGCTGTTTCAGCCTGTTTCCATTCTATTCCAGAAGTGAGCACAAGGGCAGGCAGGCAGCCAGGATATACATTGTCTTCACTCTCTCCTAGACTAGAGTGAAGATGCCGCCCGCCCCTTTATAGGGTTCTTATCTAGTGAGATCCAATGACAGGATCTCGTGAGCTCTGGAGATCCACGCTCCAAGCCTGGGCAGGATACCCGAACAGGCTCGGAAGTGGGTTTGGATTGGTGGTATTTGGGGGTACTTGTATTCCTGCAATCCGAACCAATGGATTGGATTTATTATAGGGAATTCTGCTGTAGAGAAGGACTTGGGGGTCATCATAGATGAAAATTTTGGTAATAGTGCACACTGCTCAAGTGCAGCAGCAAAAGCAAACCGGACACTGGCATGCATTAAAAGGGGTATGAATTCAAGGGATGCCAATGTGATAGTGCCTCTTTACAAGGCATTGGTGAGGCCACACTTGGAATAATGTGTTCAGTTTTGGGCACCGCACCTAAAAAAGGACATAATTGAAATGGAACAGGTACAGAGAAGGGTGACTAAGCTAGTAAAAGTTCTTGAATCACTAGAACACAAAGATAGTTTAACCAGGCTGAATATGTTTTCACTGGAGAAACGGAGGGAATCATATGGAACTGGGAGATGATTTGTTCAGTAACAGGCCTATATGAAGTACATGCGGGCATGTACTGAGGCTCGAGGAAAATAAATTCCATACTGATTTACATTAAGAAGAGAATTCTTCACCATTAGAGCAGTAACATTCTGGAACTCATTGCTGGTGGGGTTGATTACAGCAACTACTGTTAATGAATTTAAATCAAAACTGGATGTATTTTTGGCCAATAAGGCAATCCTATAGATATGACTTACTCAAGTCAGTAGTTACAAGTTAGATAGGTTGAACTTGATGGACTAATGGGGCAGATGTATTATGCCTTAACAAGAGATAAATGCAAGGGTGATAAAGAGAGATAAACGTCCAGCCAATCAGCGCCTTACTGACTTTTTTCAAACACAGCCTATAACATGGCAGTTAGCAGGTGATTGGCTGGACGTTTATCTCTCTTTATCACCCTTGCATTTATCTCTTGTTAAGGCTTAATACATCTGCCCCAATGTCTTTTCCCAGCCTTAATTACTATGTTACTATGGTACTATGTATGGTACTTTGTTACTATGGCCCTTATTCTGGTTCGTGCGGTAACGGCCGCATGCGGCCGTTCCGCCGATGTTTTCGGTCTGCGCATGTGCAGAGGGCACTCTGCGCATGTGCAGGCGAAATCGCCGCACACTTTTTTTGAACGCCGCAAAGGGGGCGGATAGGGGCGTGAGGGGCAACTTAGCCTCATTTCCCTATGCATACGCCCCGCGTTTCATGGGCGTTCCCATGCAAACGCGGGGCGTATGCCTGGTAATGAGGCCGTGACGCTCGTGTAGGGGGCGGGCAGCTGACATCGCCGGATGTCAGCTGCCCGCCCCAATACAAGATTTCACACGGACAAGTGTCCGTGAGGTCTTGTGTTGCGGGACCTGGTGGAGCGTGCGGCCCTGCCTTCGATGGTCTGCGACCATCGAATGCAGGGGCTGCTCCCAAGGTGGAGGAGGCGTATCCCCGTCCACTTTCATACGGATCGCCACATATCCGCGTACGGACGGAGGTGGCGATCCGTATGCAAGGCGGGGATTCGTCTGTGCGGTCGGAGCCGCATATGCGGCTCCGGCCGCACCGATCAGAATAAGGGCCTATGTTACTACTACAGTATGTTACGATGTTACTCATCCACAATAGCTATAGCAAGTTCCTGTGGGATGGTACACTTCCTCTCCCTGTCAGCTGCTACTGTATATTCTATGCAAGACCTGCCTCCAGGGACAGATCCAGGATAAAATAACAGGGGGGGGGGCACCATGATAGGATAAGGGATGGGAGAGGGAGTGGGGTGATAGTGGTTCCAGTTTACATGGTCAGAGAGCAGGGAGATAGAGAATGAGAGCAGAGAGAGGGTGGTAATGGGATTAAAAATAGACCCTGTCATTTACAGTACACAGGCCCACCTTTGGCGCGTGTGCTCTGGAAAAGGGTGTGTGGCCACTCAAAATTCACATAATGCTACACAGATTGAGCCAAAATTCACACAATGCTACATAAGTGCTGCTTACCTACGTGCTCATTGCCTGGGGTTCCATTATCATTGCCAGTAATTCCATACTGGTTGCCATGTGGAATTATATGCTTGTTGCCAAGGAGGAATACATGCTCGCGGAAACTGGGGGAAAGACGCCGCCAGGCAGAGAGTGTATCCAATGTATTTTAAATATTACCCCCTTTTACACCAGAAAATGCAGGGATTTACTCGGGAATATGGTCCCTTGATCATGCAGGGACATTACCGGGTTAGCCCCTTTCACACCAGCCTAGTCCCTGTATTTTCTGGTGTCAGAGGTGAGCGAGAAAACCAACCCACTTTAACCGACTATATAGTTTAATCTGCCATATGTTCAAAACCATTTACACAAGACTAGTATTAAATTAAAGAACTTTCAAGTGGGCTTCGAATGACACAAGTCCTGTGAAACTGGGTCGTTTGGGTCCAGAGAAATCTGCCCTTAGATTACATGAACAGCCATGAAATGACATTTCAGAAATAAATAATTGGTTTACCCACAATAGTAGAGAAAGGTTAGGCCACCAATGTGACCTTGGAGAGCGCCTGGAAAGAGTGTGTTAAGCCGAAGCAGCGGTTTCCAAATTGGGATGTCAGTCCCAAACAATATGCAACAAGAAAAAAAGAAGGGTGAAACCGCGCTTACCTAAAAACATGCAACAGGTATTGGTAAAAGTAAGCAAATATGTAATATGGATAAAATAAAATATAATAAAATTGAAGGATCACATATCCAGTAAAAACATCGATACCACAATGCGTTACGTGAGAGTTTGTACAGTCACCCACAGTTGTGCTGTACAGTCCTGAGTCCGTTCCTAGGTTGCCTCTGTGTTTAAGTCCCAGTATTGGTAGCCGCAACGGGGACAGAAATCAGAGGCAGATAGATAGCTGGGCCTTAAACAGCGAAACGCGTCGGTGGAAGAGATTAAAGACACCCACATTCAACCTGCCCATTCAATCGGAACCCTGTCACCGGACCAGCCTCTGAAATCCATCCCATAGCCTGCAACTTTGGGAGATTGCCCCTCACCACCAGGTAGAGCACCAACAACATCCGGCGCTCCCTGGCCTTCGACAACACAACTCCAGGTAGAGCACGCACCAACAGCAGGAGCTCCCTGGATTGGAGATCTCACCTCTCCTAATACGGCTACCAATACTGGGACTAAAACACAGAGGCTACCTAGGAACGGACTCAGGACTGTACAGCACAACTGTGGGTGACTATACAAACTCTCACGCAACGCATTGTGGTATCGATGTTTTTACTGGATATGTGATCCTTCAATTTTATTATATTTTATTATATCCATATTAAATATTTGCTTACTTTTACCAATACCTGTTGCATGTTTTTAGGTAAGCGCGGTTTACCCACAATAGCTCTGGAACCAACTGACCCATATGGACCAGCCTGGTATCATTTTGAAGGCCTGGGCGAGTTGGGTTTGAATGAGATCAACCATGAGTTTCTGTGATGCCAGAGGTTGGGGGGGACCAACAGTCATGAGAACCGGGTGGGGGTCGGAATTACCGGGTCCCATGTTATCCTATGGGGAAAATGTTATATCCGGTTCCTGGGGGACTAGCGATGGGGGGCTGGTCTCTTTGGAAAGTCCCGGTCCTCAGCTATGTCAAAAATGAAAAGGGGGGCATGTGCCCGGGTGTCCCCCCTGAATCTGCCCCTGCCCGCCTCAGACTGCTCAGTCAGACTCAGCTCTTTCTGTACACTTTAGGAGGGCACTGTTACCCTCAAGCCACAACCCCTTGTTGGCAGGCCTTAAGTGACATGATGACAAATGTCATGAGATCATGCCATTTCTTGTTACCCGGCATTTCCGGACATGCGCAGTCCAGATTTTCACAGAGAAATATTAAAAACCGGAAGGACAAGTAAGGTTTTCAGGGCAGTGGAAGGTTCAGTTTAAAACTGTGAGCTCCCTCTAAATGTGGGAGAGTAGGGAAACCTGTTACTGAACTTAATGCCTGCCCCACTCCAATAGTGGATATTGACACCACGGACTTTTTGTCCCCATCACCAATATCTGCATCAGACAGACACAGAGAAGCACATTCACAGTGGAGAGACTTTTGAATGCACTGTATTCAGTGGCGGATTCAGGGGGGGGGGGCACCCGGGCACATGCCCCCCTGTCATTTAGTTTTATAGCTGAGGACCAGGGCTTTCCAATGAGCCCAGCCCCATGTCTCTAGCCCTCCGGGAACCGGAGATATCGCTTGGCAAAGCTGTAACTTTTTTTTCCCCATAGAATAATATAGGACCCATCAATTCCGACCCCCACCCAGTTCCGACGGCTGCCAGTTCCCCCCCTGGCAGCACAAAAGCTTTTGGTTGAACTCATTCAATTTCAAATCGCTGGACCTTTAATATGATACCAGGCTGGTCCATATCGGTCAATCGGTTCCAGAGATATTGCGTGTAAACCGATTGTTTTATTTTTGAGATGTAATTTCTTGGCTGTTCATGTTCTTTGAGTGCAGATTACTCTGGAACCAAACGTTTCAGTTTCAGTTTCATTTGACCAAAATCACTCAAAAGTTCTTCAATATGATACATGTCTCATCAGTGGCGTAACTAGGATCCCCCCCGCCGTTATAGGAGGCACCGCCCCCTCCCCCTAGCCCTTCCAACACAGTTAAACACCCCCCCGAGCCCCCCCCCAAGCCCCTTACCCCGCCGCATGCCGCCGCCGCATTCCCACTGCGCAGATCTCCTCCAGGCTCCGGAACGTCTCCTCCTGACGTACAGTGCTGATGACATGTTACATCACAAAATGGCTGCCCCCTAATAGCAGACAGTTTTTAAGGATGCTAGAGGAGGCCGCAGCCTCCTCTAGCATCCCTACAAAAAAACTGTCTGCTATAGGGGGCAGCCATTTTGTGAGGGGCAGTATTTAATAGCACTGTACGACAGGAGGAGACG
Organism: Crinia signifera; assembly: GCF_055691185.1. Classification (NCBI taxonomy): domain Eukaryota; kingdom Metazoa; phylum Chordata; class Amphibia; order Anura; family Myobatrachidae; genus Crinia; species Crinia signifera. The sequence goes on along the minus strand of NC_139219.1, from coordinate 116,520,517 downwards.
GTCCGGAGCCTGGAGGAGATCTGCGCTGCGAGAATGTGACGGCATGAGAAGGGGTAAGGGGGGTGATTAACTCTACGAGGGCGGGCGGATGGGAGGGCTAGGGGGAGGGGGGGGCTAGGGGGAGGGGGGGGCTCTGCCCACACATCCCGGTCAGCCACACACAGTGAATAGTAACATAGCCCCGCAGCGCAGACCGGCGCCCACAGTTACTCAGAGCCTCCCCGCCATGGCGGGGGCTGCGGGGCTATAGTTACGCCACTGTGTCTCATGTAAATGGGTCAGTTGGTTCCGAAGATATAGCCGGTTAAATGAGATAACTGGTTATAGGGGGGAGGGGTGGTTTTCTCTTACATTCTAATATATTATGTGCATTTTTGCAAAAAGCCATGTTAGATATTGTTTGAGATAAACAGTTTGTGCTTTGCCTTATGTAGCCATAATCCTGGAATTATGCAATGCATGTATAAGACAAATGAACATTGTATTAAACATTAGCTAGCTTCTTTCTGTTTGTGCTAACAAGCAAATAGAGACTTTACTCAGTGGTAGTGCATGTCAGCAGATTTGTAATCCTTTTAAAGTACACAGCCTGAAACTCTTTAATTTCAGTCCACATCTCAGTACTCTAGACCATGGATATATCTGCTGAACAGAAGAGAATATCAATCATTGGAGGAGGATTGGTAAGTAGTTAATATGGTAGAAGGTTTTATATAATTTTGTTTACAGTATATTAGCGCAAAACTCAATTTTCTGTTTGCTTCAAACTCATGTGTCTTTCATTTTTTGCTGCCAGATAGACACCCGATTTTGAGAAAACTGAATGTTCTCAGAGTATGCCTTGTATGAATCAATGCCACCTTCATATGGTGTTAGTTCCTGGAGACCCGCCTTCCTATAGAAGGCGGGGTTGGGTGTTGTGGATGGGGGAGAGGGGTGTGAGCAGGGGAAGGCAGTCTGTGGGGGAGGGGGGCACGGGTGGGAGAGGGGGTGCTGCGGATGGGGGTTGGGTGTGCCACGGATGGCAGGAGGGGTGCCATGGATGGGGGAGGGGCAGTTGGGGTGCTCTGTAAGTGATGAGGCTCTGCTGCGCTGGGCATTCTGTGGTGATGAACATGATGTCTGGATGCCGAGGATTGGTGCCTGCAGGATGCCTGGTACGAGCTTCCTGTTGCACATCAGCAGTACAGGCCTCTCAAAGCTTATGATCCTCTCTGTAGTAGTTGATGGCGCGCTGTATGAAGTGGCAGTGGCAGGGCCACCTGCTGTGCTCTTTCCTATAGGCTCCTAGTAGCTACCCTTTAACGCCTGAACCACCCCGTTAATTCCAGAGTCGGACTTGGGCAGTGGCACAGGTACATGGGGACTTGGGCAGTGGCACAGGTACATGTGGAGCTGCACGTCAGTATGTGGTGCATGTGGGATAATTGGTCCAAAATCGGGAGCTTTGGCAAGCCTGACACAGCAGAGTCACAGAGCAGGGAGGGCGCCAGTGGCGGATTCAGGGGGGGGGGCACCCAGGCACGTGCCCCCCTGTCATTTCATTTTGTAGTTGAGGACCAGGGCTTTCCAACGAGCCCAGCCCCGTGTCTCTAGCCCCCCGGGAACCGGAGATATCGCCTGACAAAGCTGTAACGTTTTTTTTCCCCATAGGATAATATGGGACCCGTCAATTCTGACCCCCCCTCCCCCCCAGTCAGCTTGTGGTTGATCTCATTAAATTCCAAATTGCTGGGCCTTCAATATGATACCAGGCTGGTCCATATCGGTCAATCGGTTCCAGAGATATTGCGTGTAAACCAATTTTTTTATATTTGAAATCTAATTTCATGGCTGTTCATGTTCTTTGAGGGCAGATTACTCTGGAACCAAACGTTCCAGATTCACTGGACCAAAATCATTCAAAGCCCACTCAAAAGTTCTTCAATATGATACTTGTCTCATGTAAATGGGTCAGTTGGTTCTGAAGATATAGCCGGTTAAATGAGATAACTGGTTAAAGGGGGGAGGGGTGGTTTTCTCTCCCCCTCACACCAGAAAATGCAGGGACTAGGCTGGTGTAAAAGGGGCCAACCTGGGAATGCATTTTCTAGTGTGAAAGGGGTATTTCAAATAGCCGGGACCCGCAGTGCTCTGAATACAGCCAGGCTCTGCCACTGTCAGTGGCTATCACTTCTGCCTGGCGGCGGCTGTCCCCCATTTACCGTGAGCATGTATTCCCCCTTGGCAATGAGCATGTAATCCCACATGGCAACGAGCATGGAACCTCTGGCAATGAGCATGGAACCCTTGGCAATGAGCATGTAGATAAGCAGCACTTATGTAGCATTTCTAATAGGCATTATGGTGTTTGGCATAATACATCATGGACATAATGGCGTGTAACTTAACGTGTAATGGACATTATGGTGTAAATGTTTAATGCGCGCCTTTGGTGGACAATGTCCCTGTTTATGAAGCGTATTGTGAATTTTGGCTGTGTGGCATTATGTGAATTCTGGCTCAATCCGTGTGGCATTATGTGAATTTTGGCTCAATCCATGTGACATTGGGGGAAATTTACCAATATGAAAAACCTAGTTTTTCGTATTGGTATTTCCCCTACGGCTGCATACGACTGTTTGAGTCGTATGCAAAGTCGTGTTCCGGAGGGGAAATTACAAAGCAGTCAGATACGACTGCTTTGTAACCCTCCGATGGTGTAATGATTCCTATTAGCGGCACATATATACGGCCGCTAATACGAATTTTTCTAGCAGTCTTCACGGATCAGTCAGATCCGTGCAGGCTGCAGTGTGTAAAAAAAAAATAGAAAAATAAATAAATAAAAAAAAAAATCGGCGTGGGTCCCCCCCACAGCTGTAACCAGCACCAGGCTGAAGGAGCCGGGGCCGGTAATTAAAAATCAGGGAACCCGACAAATAGGGGTTCCCCGATTTTTAACAACCAGCCCCAGGCTCCAGGTCCGGGGCTGGTTCCCAAAATACGGGGGACAAAATGACTAGGGGTCCCCCGTATTTTAAGAACCAGCCCCAGGCACAACCAGCCAGCAGGGTAATGTCACAGCCGGGGGACACTTATGATATAAGGTCCCGCGGCCAAAACATTAACCCCCTGACCGGTCAGCCTGGCCAGGGGCCCTGGGGGAGTGGGGACCACCCCAATGAAGGGGTCGTCCCCCCTCCAGGACTTACCTGACCAGGCTGAAGCCTGGTACTGTCCCCGATGCCCCTGGGCGGTGGGCATCGGGCTGATTCAAGTGTAAAAAATAGAATAATCGGTACTTATGTAGTATCTGGGCGTCCGATTTAGAAATCGGATTGGATCGCATCGCATCGCATCGCATGCGACCAAATCGTATGCGATGCGATGGACAAGATTTTTCCATAGGATTCAATGTTAAAATGGTCTGAGTCCATTTTAACATAGAATTCAATGGGAAAAAGGGGTCCTTTTCCTTTCCCCACTATCCAAGTGGGCATGGAGTTGGATATAAACCTGTGGCGAGCGTAGCGAGCCACCGAGCCCGAAGCGTGGCGAGCGTAGCGAGCCCCGCGAGGGGACACAGAATACTTTTTAAGAAATATGCGTTCGCTCGCCACGCTTCGGGCTCGGTGGCTCGCTGCGCTCGCCACGCTATATGAAATCAACTCTATGCCCACTTGGATAGTGGGGAAATGAACAGGACCTTCTTAACATTGAATCCTATGCAAAATTGCATCGAATCGCATCGCATCGCATCTGATTGTATGCCTTAAGGTAAGGCATACAATCACAAAATCGGACGCCCAGATACTACATAAGTACCGAATAATCTATTGTTTTTTACTGTGGCACTACAAGTGCCAGCAAGCCTCCCCAGCAAGCTGGGACTTGGAGAACCACAAGTCCCAGCCTGCTGGGCATTAAAGGGCCCGCTGGCACTTGTAGTTCCACAGTTAAAAAAATAGTACACAAAACACACTAACACACATTTAAAATAAAACTTTAATACATACAAAGCCCACACATACTAATACTACCTATCTTCTTTCCGTAGGTAGCCCTGGTCCTGATGGCCTGTGTCGTCTTCGGGATCCATGTCAACGTCCTTCTTCATGTCGACGTCGCTGTCGGCGATGGCGTCCCCGTCCGGATCCGACGAAATCCATGGAGGAAGCTGTGGAAGGAAACCATACTCACCTGTCCCAGCGCGACGTAGTCCAGATAAGGGTCTTGGCAAAAAAACAAACCGACACCCCGAAACCAGCCGGACAGAGAGCCGCACGGTGTTTGTTTACATCGTGCGGCTCCGCCTCCCGAATGCCGCTATTGGCCGCTCCTGATTGGCCGCTAGGCCGCAAGGCGGCCAATAGCGGCATTCGGGAGGCGGAGCCGCACGATGTAAACAAACACCGTGCGGCTCTCTGTCCGGCTGGTTTCGGGGTGTCGGTTTGTTTTTTTGCCAAGACCCTTACCTGGACTACGTCGCGCTGGGACAGGTGAGTATGGTTTCCTATCACAGCTTCCTCCATGGATTTCGTCGGATCCGGACGGGGACGCCATCGCCGACAGGGACGTCGACATGAAGAAGGACGTCGACATGGATCCCGAAGACGACACAGGACATCAGGACCAGGGCTACCTACGGAAAGAAGATAGGTAAGTATTAGTATGTGTGGGCTTTGTATGTATTAAAGTTTTATTTTAAATGTGTGTCAGTGTGTTTTGTGTACTATTTTTTTTAAACTGTGGAACTACAAGTGCCAGCGGGCCCTTTAATGCCCAGCAGGCTGGGACTTGTGGTTCTCCAAGTCCCAGCTTGCTGGGGAGGCTTGCTGGCACTTGTAGTGCCACAGTAAAAAACAATAGATTATTCTATTTTTTACACTTGAATCAGCCCGATGCCCACCGCCCAGGGGCATCGGGGACAGTACCAGGCTTCAGCCTGGTCAGGTAAGTCCTGGAGGGGGGACGACCCCTTCATTGGGGGGGTCCCCACTCCCCCAGGGCCCCTGGCCAGGCTGACCGGTCAGGGGGTTAATGTTTTGGCCGCGGGACCTTATATCATAAGTGTCCCCCGGCTGTGACATTACCCTGCTGGCTGGTTGTGCCTGGGGCTGGTTCTTAAAATACGGGGGACCCCTAGTCATTTTGTCCCCCGTATTTTGGGAACCAGCCCCGGACCTGGAGCCTGGGGCTGGTTGTTAAAAATCGGGGAACCCCTATTTGTCGGGTTCCCTGATTTTTAATTACCGGCCCCTTCAGCCTGGTGCTGGTTACAGCTGTGGGGGGAACCCCACGCCGATTTTTTTATTTATTTATTTATTTTTCTATTTTTTTACACTGAAGCCTGCACGGATCTGACTGATGCGTGCAGGCTTAAAGCAAATACGACAGGGAAAGCAAGGTGTATTTTCCTGTCGTATTTGCGTGGGTGTTTCACACCACTTAGCAGCCGTATTATCAGTACGGCTGCTTAGTACATCAGGAACCACCATTCTTTTGAATGGTGATTTCTGTCGTATTCTATCGATGGTGTAGGACATTCGTATTTGTAAATTAAAATACGAATGTTCCATCTTTAGGAATACGAATTGTTGTATTTTCGGGATTGTAAATCCCGAAAATACAAATTAGTAAAAAAAAGGTGTATTTCTGCCTACGAATACACCTTTTTTCTACGAATCCATTTTGGTAAATGTCCCCCATTATGTGAATTTTGGCTCAATTCATGTGGTATTATGTGAATTCTGGCTCAATTCATGTGGCATTATGTGAATTTTGGCTCAATCCATGTGGCCTTATGTGAATTTTGGCTCAATCCGTGTGGCATTATGTGATTTTTGACACAATCCATGTGGCATTATTTGAATTTTGGCTCAATCCATGTGGCCTTATGTGAATTTTGGCTCAATTCATGTGGCATTATGTGAATTTTGGCTAATTCCATTTGGCATCATGTGTAAGGGGCAAGTATAATGAGGTCTAGTATTTTGTTGCATAATGTGTAGAAGTTGTATATGGTGTTGTACACTACACTCAAGGACACGCCCCCTGTTGAGTGGCCACACCCCTTTTCTGGAGCGCGTCTTAGGCGCGTGCACAACTATATCCTTCACTTTTGTCGCCATGGTGGGCCTGCATACTTTAAATGCCAGTGCCTATTTTTAATCCCATTTCCACCCTCTCTCTGCCGCTCTCTTAGCATGTACACTGGCACCACTAACACCGCCCCCTCCCCCACCTAAACCCTCTTTTATCATGGTGCCCCCCCTGTCATTTTATCCTGGATCCGCCCCTGGAGGGCACCTACACAGCCTGGCACCTTCCTGCTTTGCAGGCTTTGTTGTGTGGGTAGCGCCGGCCCTGATACCATGCCTGCATGGCAGCTTCTCATAAAGCTCTTAACAGCTTTGTGTAGTGTCATGCTTATACACATTACGCCTTTAACAGTACTGTTGTGTATACACATGATGCAAGTTCAGGAACAGAGCATTTTGTCCCTCCTGGAGAGGGTTTTCTTCGAAGGCATGTACATAGGCCCTTATTCTGCTTCGTGCGGTAACGGCCGCATGCGGCCGTTCCGCCGATGTTTTCGGTCTGCGCATGTGCAGAGGCTACTCTGCGCATGTGCAGCCGAATTCGCCGTACACGTATTTTGTCCGCCGCAAAGGGGGTGGATAGGGGCGTGAGGGGCTACGAAGCCTCATTTGCATATGCATACGCCCCGCGTTTCATGGGCGTTCCCATGCAAACGCGGGGCGTACGCATGCTAATGAGGCTATGACGCGTGGGTACAGGGCGGGCATCTGACATCGCCGGATGTCAGCTGCCCGCCCCCATACAAGATTTCACACGGACAAGTGTCCGTGTGGTCTTGTGTAGCGGGACCTGGTGGAGCGTGCGGCCCTGCATTCGATGTTCGGCGACCATCGAATGCAGGGGCTGCTCCCACCATGGAGGAGGCGTATCCCCGTACACATTCATGCGGATCGCCACATGTCCGCGTACGGACGGCCGTGGCGATCCGTATGGAAGGCGGGGATTCGCCTGGTGCGGTCAGAGCCGCATATGCGGCTCCGGCCGCACCGATCAGAATAAGGGCCATAGCTATCACATTAGTGCAAGACTCCAGGTACACTATCTGGTATAATAGGGCAGGGGCAAATGCAGGATTTATAAGGGGGGTTTCTGTGTGTGTGTGTGTGTGTGCATCCTGGTGGTCAGGATACTGGAACCAGAATCCCAAAATCAATTATGCTAGTACTAAAATCCTGACTGCTGGAATGCCAAATGGTCAGTATACAGGCAGCACGAGCATGCTCCCAGAAAAGGGAGTGTTAGGTTTAGGCACTAGTTGGGGAAGTTAGGATAAGGCTATGGGTAGGGGAGATAGGGTTAGGCACTTAGAAGGGGGGTCAGGTTTAGGGGGTGGGGTGCGGGGGCTAGGTTTAGGTACTGGTGTGAGGACTTAGGGCCAGGCCTCTGGGAAGGAGGGTTAGGTTTTGGAAGGGTGGCAGTGGGAAGGGCAAGTATACTTACCTGAAACATGTCAGGATTCACTCCTTCAGGATGCTAGAATCAGTATTCTGACCATCGGCACCACCACTGTCAGTTATCCCCACCGCTAGTCACACACATGGAGCCGCTCTTATCCAGCACTATTCAATAAAGGGTACGTGAGCATCTCACATGCACGAACGCTATGTTCTCGGCATGCCAAGAGCAGTATGGATAAAGGTGGCTCCATCTGTGTGGCTGGGGGTATGGATAACTGACAGTGGGGATGCCGACGGTCAGGGCCGGTTCTAGGGTGTTTGGCGCCCTCCTGCGAAATATAAATTTGCGCCCTCGGTACTTGTGTAGTTTCACGGCGGGGCTCGCTTCGCTCGCTCACGCTGCGGGCTCGGTGGCTCGCTACGCTCGCCCGCTAATTAAAATCAACTCCATGCCAACAAGGATAGTGGAGGTATGAACTATCCATGTTGGCATGGAGTTAAGTTACTTTTTTTTAAATAGTTTGTGGCGAGCGTAGAACCCGGAAGTAGCATGCTGGCGCCGTGAAACTACACAAGTACCGCGCCCTCAAATAATTTCAGCGCACGCAGCAACAAAAGAGCTTCATTTTACAAGAAACATGGCCACACAATAGTACCCACATATCATATTACACCAGTAGCACAATCTTATTTACAATACACCACATATTCACAATATGACACACAGTAGCACCCCTATTACATGTTAGGCTAGTCTCCACAGTAATATACACACCTGTATATCAGGTGAATGAGAGGCACTCAGGGACTTTTCAAGTATAATAAAGTATGTATTTAAAGCATCACATCAGCAAAGACCCTTTGCTGATGTGATGCTTTAAATACAGCACTTTTGAAAAGTCTCTGAGGGCCTTATTCGAGTTCACTCTTTCAGACAAAATCCTTCTTAGATGGACAAAACCATGTGCACTGCAGGGGGGGCAGATGTAACTTGTGCAGATCTAATTAGATTTGGGTGGGGTTTTACTTCAAAGTGAGATCTATATTGCAGTGTTAAAATAAAGCAGTCACTATTTACCCTGCAAAGAATCACCAAAAAATCACCAAATCTATTTCTATCTGCACATGTTACATCTGCCCCCCTGCAGTGCACATGGTTTTGTCCATCTAAGAAGGATTTTGTCAGAAAGAGTGAACTCGAATAAGGCCCTGAGTGCCGCTCATTCACCTGATATACAAGTGTCCATACACAGGAGAGGGCACCAGAGCCATTGTCGACAGGTACAGGAGTGCCGGACTGATCAAAAGTATATACATATATATATATATATATATATATATATATACACGTGTATGAAAATGGAAATAATACCCTTTTTTCTATACAGTATATATATGTATATGTATATAAATATCTATCTATCTATAGATATCTCTAACTATATATATATATATATATATATATATATATATATATATATATATATATATATATATATAGTGTGTGTGTGTGCCCCATAGCCTTAAACCCTTAAACTTAACTTGTACAGTTTGCCTTACTTGTGATGAAGCAGGCAGACAGGCTGTACACAAGCAGAATAGGAGAGAGAGAGCCTGTAGGTTGCTCTCTCTCTCTCTCCAAGCAGCACATAGACCTCCGATAGCTCCATTACCTTGAGGGAGGAATCCCACCCTCCTTTTTACTTGCTGGGCAGCCTGCACACTCAGCCAGTCACGGAGCTGCAGGCTGCTTCATTAAATCCTATTGGACAGCTGAGCCGTCGCTCAGCTGTCCCGTTCTGCTAGGCAGCGCTGCTGCGCTGGCTGTTAGTGACAGTGACGGAGAGGGGAGCCGCTCGTTTATGCTCCTTCTTCCTGCACTGTCCATACAGGATGACAGGCGCAGTGCTAGAGCCGCAGCGCACAGCAGCAGGGTCAGCAGTACAGGGAGTGCGCCTATTCAGCGCAGCGCCTCCCTGTTTTGCAGGACCTGCTGACAGGGCTGGCAACAGAAATCTTGGGGCCCTGTACAGTGATATTTCTGGGGCCCCCCACCTAATCCCAAAGCCACACAACGCTCTTCTGCATGAGCCTCTTTTAACCTTTCGCTGCTCCAGATCCTGCTTTTAGATGCGGACTTCTCTCGTTCTCAGTCCTGCTGGCTTGGCTCCTGGCTGCTGCTTCCTGCTGGCTCCGACTGCTGCTGGCCTGTCACTTTCACAAAAGAATGCTGAGCACTACGAGCAGGCAGGGAAGATCTTTTGCAGAGTGCGGAACAGACGACCCGCACAGTAAAAGTACAGGAGGCCATACGCACACACAGATTAGATGGCTCTGCGTGCCAAGTGGCAGTGGCACACACAGTAGACGGCAGTGGCACACAGTGAGTCAGTCAGACTCAGCCAAAAACAGATGGTGCACAGTAGACGGCTGGGCTGCGAGGGTCACTGACAGACCAGCTAGTACAGGCAGTGCCGGGGCATGGAAGCTCTGGGGGCCCTTCAGATCTCTGGGGCCCGTCACACTTGTCCCCCTTGACCCCCCCTGTCGCCTGCCCTGCCTGCTGAGCGGCTAGCGCCGGCCCTGCCGACGGTCCGAATACTGATTCTGGCATCCTGAAGGAGGGAACACACACACACACACACACACAGTGTGTGTGTGTGTTATGTTGTCGCTGCACATACAGTATATATTTATGTCCCTACATAGATATAGAGATATATATATATATATATATATATATATATATATATATATATATATATATATATATATATATATATATATATATATATATATATATATATATATAGAGGTAAATATTTAGATAGATATGAGAGAGAGAGATTGTAAATAGATTGATAAAACTCACAATTACGCAGTATTAATACTCAACTACACTGTATGATCCCAGCTGCCGAGTACGAATCCCCCTGTCTCTGCCCCCCATGCTGCATACTCCTGCCTCTGAGCTGCTGCATTTCCATTCCTCCATCAGATCAGCTCAACTTTTAATTTGTGCTCTTACTGCTCAAAGCAGGGCACAACTAGTGGAGAGGATGGCACCTAGCTGGACCCGGCGATGATGCAATCACATACCCTCCAACATCTCAAGGGCAGAAATCGGTACACATTCGGGAAGGGGCGTGTCCAATGGGTAGAGTAGGCATGGTCAAAGCTAAAGTAGGCATGGTCACACCCCCTTTCCACGTGTGTACTGAACAGTTTTTTTTTTTTTTTTTTTAAGGGGCCTGCCCCTAGCTGTGTATACAGATACATATCTATATCAGTACGTAGCTACTTCTGCTTGCAGGTACCTGGCTGCTCACACATACATTTATACTGCACTACCACTGTCCTCCTGCTCAACGTCACTCGTGCCCTGCAACCTATGCAGCAGTAGTTACAGGGCAGGTTTTGAGTGCATCACCTTGTGCCCTGGAGCTGCGATGCACTTTCTCTAAAATTAGGTGCAATAGGTTTGTGCTGGAGGAAAGACCCAATACAAACGGAGAGACTGCTGCTCCCTGACTCTCCTCCTCTCTCTCTCCCCCCAGCCCCCTTCCCAGTCCCGGAGTGTGCTGCGTGCGTTGTGTGACCCCCTGACCCCCTGCAGTTGTACACAACTACACATAGATATGCTGCTGCTAGCTGTGTCACTGACTCACTGTGTTTGTGAACTTTGTGACAGGGGAGAGATGTTCTTCTGCCGCGCCAGGGAGGAATCAATGAGCAGGGGGAGGCGGCCTGCTGACTCCACACGCAGGGCACTATGGGAGATGTAGTATTGGTCAGCCACTCACAGTGCTGAAAGAGGCAGAGCAGCGTCAGCCTGAGCCAGGAAACTACAACTCCCTGAGTTGCAGGAGCTGCCTCAAAAACCGGTACAATCGGTACAGTTAGATTTAGCCGGTACAGACCATTAAAAAACGGTACTGTACCGGCTAAATCGGTGCAGTTGGATGGTATGCAATCAGCAGTGACCGTCACCGACAGCAGTACTCAATGTACACCCGGCCGGCTACTAAGATCTGTTCTCTGGTTGGAGAGCGGAGAGTCTTTGCCAACTAGAGGGGGTTTCTTTGTACTCAGACCCCCCCATCTGCATGCCCTACTGTAGGCGGTACACGGGATTCGATTTAGTCTATTTTTCTATTCGATTTTACTTATATAGGCATTCAAATTTAAATTGAATGGTTTTCAGCAGCATTCAATGCCAATTTGATCCATATGTGCGTTCCCTTTTAGTCTATATTTAATAGAAGAATAGACTGTGCAGGCAAGACTATATAAACTTTATATAGATATAGAACAGATCTGTACTATATAGTTGTAACCCCTTTAATCTTTTACTATGTAAAGGGTAAAATTAAGTAACTAAGTGCCTCCACCCAAACTTTATTTAATTAGTGTTGTCTGGGAAACACTCATCTAATTAAGTATCTGCCTATCCTATAATGTTACTCCCTAATCAACTTGGCTAACCCGTCAATAGAATAAGTAAGTTTAATACAATTTATATGTATCAATACATAAGCATACAGGAACATATCAATAATAACATACAGTACACTACATTTTCATGCTCTTAATACAATACAATACAGTACCCTCTAATCCTCCCAAATCCTATACAGAAATACTTGCATGCATTACAAAAAAACACCTTAGCTGGCCAGCATTAAAGGAATAATATGTGCGCATGTTGGGGCCCAAATGTAAGCGTACAGTTCAGTCTTGCTTTGAACTAATGAAAGTGTATTTATCTGAATGTAGTAGTTGAAAAGTATTAGTATTGGATACTAATGGATGTATCCAATCTAATCAAACCTTTTCTCTGTCTCTGAGAGTTCTTTCATATACAATGTTTCCAGTAACTTAAATCTGGCTGTCTGTCCAGACTTTGAGTGAAATGTGAGGGTAAGACAAGCTGTCTTTATTGTGAAGTGTGAATTAGTCTTATCTCACCCTATGTCTGCTGGCTCCTTAACTCTTTCTCTGCTGCACTTGAGTGGGATATGATGATGTTTTATATTTGCGGCTCAGCGGCTCCTCCTTTGCTGGCTAGGCGGTGCTGCTGCTGTGATGATGTGAGTACCTCCTGCATTAGTGGCTCAGCAGAGGCTTGGTGACCTGATACTCCCTCCGGGCTTTGGCAGAGCAATACTGTCAGTCACCGCTCCGCCTCCTCTGTCTTCCCCAACTCGTAGCACTAGGCCGCAGTCCTCCTGCCTGCACCGGATGATAGATGGTGCAGCTTGCGTTTTAGTTGGACGGGGAGCGGGGTGCTCTGCTAAGTATTAACTCCTTCCTGGCTCACTTCCCCAGCCACATAGTATAGCGCCTAAATATCTACAGCTCTCAATGTTTACAGCTTAGATCGCCATATCCTCCTATCTACATACATATAGCAGATTGAAAATATGGCCAAGTACACATGGCAGGATAAACTATTTGGGGTACTATACTAGGTTCTCCCATTCTATCATAAGTGAGAATAGAAGGGGGCCCACATGTCCTTTTTGGCCTTCCAGCATACTGTACATCACCTTCCTCATTACACACTTCACTACCCTCTTGAGAGCTATTAGTGCTATTTATGTTGGAATCGTCATACATCTCAATTCCTTCTCTATTTAGAGGTTCATAACTCCCTTCATCTTCCCTCTGTTTATCCTGGTTACTTCTACCACACTCAAGTTTAGGAGTATTCTTATCTGCATCTTTATAATATCCCCCTGGACTCTCAATGTCGTCTCCTTCTAATTCATTTAAATCGGGCAGCTTATTAACTTCAGTGACCCTGTCTTTATTTCCCTCCACTATACCAGTGCTAGGACTTTCAGTAAGGTTTTCCAATCGTATTTCTTGACCTATTGGTAACAAATGCTGCCTATGGTATGTTAACACAACTCCCTCCCCTGACTCTGGCTTGATCTTATACACAGGCAGATCACGAAACTTTTCAATTATTACAAAAGGATCCTCCCTCCACCTGTTAGAGATTTTAACCCGTTTAGGTATCCCAAATTTCCTCAACAGCACTCGGTCACCAGGGGCAAGTTCTTGTTCCCGAACTTTCCTATTATATATTCTCTTGTTTTTCTGCCCTAGCTTTTCTGCTGCTTTAGTCGCAATGTCGTAGGCTCCCTGTAGTTCTTCTCTTAATCTTTCTACATATTTGCTGTGGGATACCGAGGAGATATGACTATTTGGCACCCCCATACAAATGTCTATTGGGAGCCTAGCCTCTCTCCCGAACATTAAGAAATAGGGAGAATATCCAGTGGATTCGTTTAGGGTACAATTATAAGCATGGACCAATCTGTCAAGGTGTCTTTTCCAGCTCCGCTTATCCAAAGGACTCAAGGTTCCTAACATATTTAGCAATGTCCGGTTAAATCGTTCAGGCTGAGGGTCCCCTTGAGGGTGGTAGGGAGTGGTTTTAGATTTTACTATTCCACATAGGGAACAGAGCTCCTTAATTAAACGACTTTCGAACTCTCTGCCTTGATCAGAGTGTAATCTATTAGGTAACCCATAATGAATGAAAAATTTACTCCACAAAGTGTTTGCCACCGTTAGTGCCTTTTGATTGGGAGTCACATATGCTTGCGCATATCTGGTAAAGTGATCTGTTACTACCAATATGTGACACTTTTTTCCATCTCCTACATCCAGCGTTAAAAAATCCATACAAACTACATCCATAGGACCATGACTTTTGAAGGATACTAAAGGTGCGTATTGAGTGGCTACCGTCTTCCTCACTACACAATTCCCACAAGTTTGGCAATAGTTTTCTACCTCTCGTCTCATTCTGGGCCAGTAAAACCTATGAGCTATTAAACCCATTGTTTTCTCAAACCCCAAATGTCCATGATCATCATGTAAAGCTTTTAATGTTGTTTTTCTATGGATTTCAGGCAAGACAATTTGGTATATAGGCTTTCCATCCTTCTGTTTTGTAATTCGGTACAATATTCCATTCCTAATTTGTAACAGCTTCCTTTGCTTTTTTAAGATCTTTGCTTTTTCAGTAACCAATGGCACCTGTGGATTCCACTTCCCTCGTTGTACCAGGTAGTATACATCTTTAATGTCTTTATCTGATAATTGGTCTTTCTTCATTTGTGTATATTTAATTTTAGGCAGTCCTTCTAGCTCTATACTGCCCAACCAGCAATAAGACAGGGGTAATGCATCAGAAGTAACTCCCAAAGCACTTATGCGTTCCCCTGTTAAAGATTCTTTTATTTGCATTTGATGACACATCCCTTTCACATCTCCCATAGGAACTTCAATCCACTCTTCTTCTTTCTCATTCTCCTGAGCCTTTTGACCAGGTATCCTAGATAATGCGTCGGCATCTATGTTGCTTACCCCTGGGCGGTACTTCAAAGAGAAATTGTATAAAGCTAATGCAGCTAGCCATCGATGTCCTGTCGCATCCAGTTTAGCAGTAGTGAGAATATAGGTTAAGGGGTTGTTATCCGTGTGTATTTCAAAATTCACCCCATATAAGTAGTCGTGAAATTTCTCTACAACGCACCACTTCAAAGCCAGAAATTCTAATTTGTGAGTAGGGTAATTTCTCTCACTACCAGTCAGACCTCTACTCGAAAAGGATACCGGTTTTAATTCTTTGGTAGCTGAGTGACGCTGATATAGCACTCCCCCTATCCCTTCTTGAGAGGCATCTATATGAAGTATATATGGGATAGTGGGGTCAGCATAGGCTAACACTGGAGCGTTAGTCAAATTTTCTTTTAACATTAGGAAGGCAGTCTCACATTTATGATCCCACCTTTCACCAAATAACTCATCTGGCTTGTACCATTTTTTATAAGCAACAATGGTCCGAGTCTTAGCTTTCTTCTGGTTTGGGGGAGGGTACCCCTTTGTTAGGTCTGTCAAGGGTTTTGCAACCTGAGAATAGTTGGAGACAAATCTTCTATAATACCCACAAAACCCTAAAAAAGATCTTAGCTCTTTGAGTTTTGTGGGCCTAGGCCAGGTTTTGACAGCCTCTACTTTGGCCGGATCAGTAGCTATCCCTTCTCTGCTTACAATGTGTCCAAGATATTTCACTGAGGATCTGCAAAGGATACATTTGTCTAAGGATAATTTCAAACCTCCTTCAATGAGCCTGTCTATGACTTTCAGGAGACGGCTATTATGCTCAGAAAGTGTGGTGCCAAAGACAATTATGTCGTCGAGGTATACTAATACTTCCCTATAATTCATATCCCCAATGGTTTTTTCCATGGTCCGCTGGAATGTGGCTGGGGCTCCCTTGATTCCCTGTGGCATCTTCAAAAACTCGAAGAACCCCAGGGGACAAATGAAAGCGGTCTTTTCTTGATCTTCACGTCTCATGGGGATCTGATAGAAGCCATTGCGTAGATCAAGGACTGAAAACCAATTACTCCCCTGTAAACAATCCAGAGCTTCATCTATTCGGGGCACAGTGTATTGGTCGGGTATTGTTCGGGCATTCAGGGTTCTGTAGTCGACGCACATTCTAATTTTCCCGGTTTTCTTTCTAGCAATCACTATAGGTGACGCATACTGACTTTGGGATTCTATGATCATCTGATTTTCTAATAACCCCTTTAAATGTAATCTGACATCTTCGAAATCTGCAGGAGCAATTCTGCGAGAACGCTCTCGAAAAGGACTATTATCCGTAAGATTTATCTGATGTTCCACTCCTTTTGCAACTCCTAAGTCCCATTCTCCCGTGGAAAATGCCGGCCCCTTAGATTCTAAAGCCTCTATCAATGTTTCTTTTTCCTCATTTGAAATATCACTTCCTCGAAAACACAATTCAAATTTGTTCTCTGACTCGACTGCTCCTTTTCCCGCCGCCTCTACATTAAAAGAATAGCTTAGATTTGAAATTTTCTCTTTTTCTTCCAGACACCATTCAGATAAATTCTGGTATAATTGGGTGTTAGTCCCTACGATTATAGGCAATTCATTTTGTTCCCCTTTTATCTCAGGACAGATCAATGCAACAAAGGGGATCTGCAATGAGTCTCTATCGCCCTTATTGAACTCTAAGACCACCTCCACATAGCCCAAATAAGGGTACTTATCCACACTCAATCCCCATATAACCAATCCACTAATAGGCTGTATGGGTATGTCAGGTATATTTTTATGGTACCAGGGTTCAAAAATAATGGATACCTGTGAGCCACTGTCCAACAATACATTGCACTCTCGCCCATTTATGTTAGCCGATACAAGGGGAACTGGTCCCATGAGTCCCTCTGGGATCATCCTACCATTCCACCATGATCTCCCCATTGCTGTATTTTCCACTTCTAGGGGGACTGAGAGGGGCTCACAGTCCTCCCTTACTCGTTTCCCTGTCCTTGTACAGGGTTGCTGTCCCCATTGGGATCGGTACTAGTATTATTACTCCTGTTCACAGGTCGATTGCTAGTGCACTCAAAAGCCCTGTGTCCCAATTTGCCACATTTAAAGCATCCTCTATTGGCATTATTGAATCCTCTTCCCATGCCTCTAACGGTCATGTTGGAATTGAACCTATGTGTGCTGTTAACAGGTCGCACAGTACTATTTTGAGCAGCTATGACTTGTTCTATTTTTTTATTTTGCTCCTCCATCATTTTTAATATTTTATCTTCAAATGCATTTGTCTCAACTGTTGGCAGTATCACTTTTACCTTCTTCACTGTTTTTTCTCTCATCTCTATTAGTACTTCCTCTTGCTTAATTTCTTTTAATAGCTCATTGAAAGTAGGGGAGGGTTCTTTTAACCCAGAGCACCTTAACTTCTGTGCTACATAATCAGTCGTCAAAGCTCCTCGCAATAATTGCTTTATCCTGCTCTTATCCACATCTCCTTTCGGGATACCTCCTTTCTCAACTATTTTGTACAATAGTTTGTCTAGCCTTATTATGTAGGTGCTCAGCTTTTCACCTGTTTCTTGAAAAGTGTGATGGAGTCGGGATAATAACTCCCCTACGTCTTCTAATGTGCCGTAAGCATAATCTAATGCTTCAAGATATGTCTCTAGGGTAGCTTGAGGATTACTCCTCCTAGCAGCCTGAATGACCCCCATTGCTGGCCCTCGTAGGCTTTCTACCACTCTCTGCCTTTTAATTCTATCTGGACACTGCCACTCTTCTGCCTGTTGCACAGCTGCTTCCCTCCAGGCCTCATACGTTTCCTCTCCTACTGGCACAGGAGTTATCCCCGAAAAAATCCTCAATCTCCTATAACTTCCTTCGTAGTGCCATCATTCCAGTTGTGACACTACTCTATCTATTATGGTCTCAAATTGACTTCCCCCTATGTTAGGACTTCGAGCAGTGTCTCCTCTCTCATCATCCCCAGTATCTTCTAATGCTGGCATAGAAGCACTGGCAGCTTCCTCATCAGGGGCTATTGGCCACATGATGTGCCATCGTCTCGCAGTCTCTTTATCAGCAACAATCATTACAGGAATCAAATTACTGTCCAAATCTTCCTCAGTTTCTAATAAATAAGCGACAATCCTTCCCAAGTCTCCTCTCCATCTATCTATTATCTTTGGTCTAAGTATCCCATACAACTTGTTTACCTGCTCTACTACATCTTTATCTATAAATTCTGCAAAATTTCCTCCTACGGCCAAACATCGCTTGGTATTCCTCCCTTTCTTTAAACACCACTCATAGATATCTTTCCCAGATAAGGCTTCTTCCATGTGTCCTTCCATCTCAGCAGTGCCTCCACTTTGTAACCCCTTTAATCTTTTACTATGTAAAGGGTACAATTAAGTAACTAAGTGCCTCCACCCAAACTTTATTTAATTAGTGTTGTCTGGGAAACACTCATCTAATTAAGTATCTGCCTATCCTATAATGTTACTCCCTAATCAACTTGGCTAACCCGTCAATAGAATAAGTAAGTTTAATACAATTTATATGTATCAATACATAAGCATACAGGAACATATCAATAATAACATACAATACATTTTCATGCTCTTAATACAATACAATACAGTACCCTCTAATCCTCCCAAATCCTATACAGAAATACTTGCATGCATTACAAAAAAACACCTTAGCTGGCCAGCATTAAAGGAATAATATATGCGCATGTTGGGGCCCAAATGTAAGCGTACAGTTCAGTCTTGCTTTGAACTAATGAAAGTGTATTTATCTGAATGTAGTAGGTGAAAAGTATTAGTATTGGATACTAATGGATGTATCCAATCTAATCAAACCTTTTCTCTGTCTCTGAGAGTTCTTTCATATACAATGTTTCCAGTAACTTAAATCTGGCTGTCTGTCCAGACTTTGAGTGAAATGTGAGGGTAAGACAAGCTGTCTTTATTGTGAAGTGTGAATTAGTCTTATCTCACCCTATGTCTGCTGGCTCCTTAACTCTTTCTCTGCTGCACTTGAGTGGGATATGATGATGTTTTATATTTGCGGCTCAGCGGCTCCTCCTTTGCTGGCTAGGCGGTGCTGCTGCTGCTGTGATGATGTGAGTACCTCCTGCATTAGTGGCTCAGCAGAGGCTTGGTGACCTGATACTCCCTCCGGGCTTTGGCAGAGCAATACTGTCAGTCACCGCTCCGCCTCCTCTGTCTTCCCCAACTCGTAGCACTAGGCCGCAGTCCTCCTGCCTGCACCGGATGATAGATGGTGCAGCTTGCGTTTTAGTTGGACGGGGAGCGGGGTGCTCTGCTAAGTATTAACTCCTTCCTGGCTCACTTCCCCAGCCACATAGTATAGCGCCTAAATATCTACAGCTCTCAATGTTTACAGCTATGCAGCATCAGAAGGTAAGCGCTGGATAAGGGAGACTGTCAGTCTAAAAACCAGCAGCGTTTCTGCAGCTCCTCACAGAGTCAGCTGACTGGTCAACTGCCTGATCAACTGCCTGGCTCAAGGACAGTCCTTGTTCTCACTGATTGACAGCCTAAGGAGTCTCATGGGGCTCTGGAAATTTCCAGTGCTGTGCTCATTGCTCTACAAGTCTTTAAGCCAGCATGGCAGTATACCATACATATAATACATTTACACCATTAAATATATTCTATATACGTACATACATATACATCACTTCAATAAATATATTAACACTACAATTTCATTTCTATACATGTATAACCTAAAGTAGGGTTACATAGTCAAAATCAAATGCGTTTTGCTTCCTATGCAATGTGATCCCGATTGATCGAATCAGGATCTAGACCCTTATTCTGGTTCGCTTGCAGAGGCAAATTCCTTCTCAAATGTACAAAACCATGTGCACTGTAGGTGGAGCAGATGTAACATGTGCAAAGTGATTTACATTCGGATGGGGTTTCTGGGATTTGAGATCTATATTGCAGTTTAAAAATAAAACAGTCAGTATTTTCCCTGCACAGAAACAAAAAAACCCACCCAAATATACTGTATATCTCTATGTACATGTTACATCTGCCCCACCTGCAGTGCACATGGTTTTGTCCATTTGAGAAGGAATTTGCCTCTGCGAGTGAACAGTTTGATTGCCTTGTGATTAGGGACTTTAAGGTGGCCATACATATTCAGATCGATTGTCAGATTGAGCTGGTTGGAAAAAAAACTTGTTAATATCTGAATCTACAGTATTGCTATACCCAAGAAGGCACCGGGGCAAGTATTCATATGCATTAATGTGGAGTACCGGCCTTGTTTGCCTATATATATATATATATATACTAGGTGATTCATCGCGCCCTACGGGTCAGTGTCTCCTCCTACTGGGTGGGAGTTAGGGTGCATGAGAGCAGGAGGCTGGGATATGAGGCATGATAGGGGTATGTGGGCAACACAGCGTCAGCGATTACCCAGTGGTGGAAGTTACGGTTCAGGAGAGCAGGAAGCTGGGTAGTGATAGGGGTGTGTGGGCATACGGGGGACTAAAGAGGGTGGTGGACACTGTGCAGCTTCTGCCAGTGGGTGAGGGTCCAGCGTGGCAGCACAGAAATACAGGAGTCAGTGTCTCCTCCGACGGTGGGAGTTAGGGTGCATGAGAGCAGGAGGCTGGGCGGTAAAGCATGATAGGGGAATGTGGGCAACACAGGGTGAGCGGGTCTCCACTGGCGGAAGTTACGGGGCAGGAGAACAGGAGGCAGGGCAGTGTCCTCCCACATTGATGGCAAAAGTATTCAACATCGGCCATAAACCATCGATTATTTAAAAATCATTGATGGTCGATGGGCATCCCTAGAACTGGAGGAGGGTGGGGGACAGTATGCAGCTCCCGGCAGTGGGTGAGCGTCTCCTCCCACTGGGAGGGAGTGAGCGTGCATGAGAGCAGGAGGCTGTATAATAGTGGTATGTGGGCAAGACATTGATAAAAGTTGTGGCGCTGGTGCAGAGGGCAGTGGGGAAACCTGCAGTGCGGCAGCCAGGGCCGGATTTCCCACCTAGGGGCGGTACCTGCTTGTGGTGGTACAGGATCCCCCATTGTCACGGGGGTACGTGAAATGCGGGGGCCGCGGTGGTCCGCTGGGGGGTGGAATTGCCGGAAGGGGGTCTGGGGGGTCTGCAAATTGCGGGAGGGGGGGTGTTGTGTGGGGATCCGCGGTTAGCGGGAGGGGGCGGGGGTCCGCAAATCGTGGGCGGGGGCGAGGGGGGGCTTGAATCGTGGGAAGGGGGGTCCGCAAATTGCGGGAGGGGGGTTGTCGGGGTTAGTGAATTGCGGGAGGGGGGGTTGCGGAGGTCCGTGAATTGCGGGAGGGGCGCGTGGGGTGCCGTGAGTCAAGGGGGGGTGGTGCGGGGGTCTGTGAATCACGGGAGGGGTCATGAATCGCACGAGGGGGGGGGTCATGGGGGGGCTGAGAATCGCAGGAGGGGGGGTGTGGGGGGTTGCCGTGAATTGCATGAGGGGGGCGTGAATCAAGGGAGGGTGGGCGCAGGGGGGTGGTGCGGGGGTCCGTGAATAGCGGGAGGGGGCATGAATGGCGGGAGGGGGGGTCGTGGGGGGTTCCGAATCGCAGGAAGGGGGGTATGGGGGGTGCCGTGAATTGCGTGAGGGGGGCATGAATCGCGGGAGGTGGGGTCCCCGAATGTGTGAATTAGGGGGCGGTCGCAAATCGTGAGAAGTGCCGAGGGGGCCCGCAAATCGCGGGAGGGGGGCGCTAAGGGGGGTTCCGTGAATCGCGGGCGGGGGGGTCGCGGGGGGCCCTTTTAATGCCGGGAGGGGGGGTCGCAGGGGTCCCGCGAATCGCGGGAGGGGAGGATGCAGGGGTCCTGCGAATCGCGGGAGGGGGCTCGCGGGAGGGAGGGGTCGCTGGGGTCCCGCGATTTGCGGGAGGGGGTGGTCGCGGAGGTCTAGCGAATCGCGGGAGGGGGTGGTCGGGTCTGGGACGGATATTAGACAGCACTTACATCGACAGCCATTACATCGACACCATTAGTTCGACAGCTCAATAGGTCGACATGGTTTTAGGTCGACATACCATTAGGTTGACATGTCATTATGTCGACAGCTCATTAGGTCGACAGCTCATTAGGTCGACATGTTTTTAGGTCGACACTGCCATTAGGTCGACAGAGTCTATGTCGACACTCAAAAGGTCGACATGTGTTTTTTCACTGTTTTTTTGGCCGAAATGTCGACACAGTCGACATGGACACAGTTTGAAGTGTACCGCAGCCACTCGCTATGCTTCGGGCACGGTGCCTCGCTGCGCTCGGCACACTATTTTATTCTCCCACCACGCCCTAGTGGATAGTAGGGCATGAAATACCGCCTGTTGGCACATGTCGGCTCAATAAACAGTGAAAAAACCCATGTCAATCTTTTGACTGTCGACATAGACACTGTCGACCTAACGGCAGTGTCGACCTAAAAACATGTTGACCTAATGAGCTGTCGACCTAATGAGCTGTCGACCTAATGAGCTGTCGACCTAAAACCATGTCGACCTATTGAGCTGTCAAACTAATGGTGTCGATGTAATGGCTGTCGATGTGCTGTCTAACAATAGTCCGGATACCGGGGTGGTCGCGGGGGTCCCGCGAATCGCGGGAGGGGGTTTGTGGGGGTCCCGCGAATCGCGGGAGGGGGGGTTCGCGGGGGTCCCGCGAATCACGGGAGGGGGGGTCGCGGGGGTCCCGCAACTCGCGGGAGGGTGGAAAGCGGGGGCCCTGCGAATCGCGGGAGGGGGGGTGCGGGGTCCCGCGAATGGCGGGAGGGGGGGTCACGGGGGTTCCGCAAATCGCGGGAGGGGGGGTCGCGGGGGTCCCGCGAATCGCGGGAGGGGGGTCGCGGGGGTCCCGCGAATCGCGGGAGGGGGGTCGCGGGGGTCCCGCGATTCGCAGGAGGGGGGGGGCGCGGGGGGTCCCGCGAATCGCGGGAGGGGGGGTCGCGGGGGGTCCCGCGAATCGCGGGAGGGGGGGTCGCGGGGGGGTCCCGCAAATCACGGGAGGGGGGGGTCGCGGGGGGTCCCGCGAATCGCGGGAGGGGGGTCGCGGGGGTCCTGGCAGAGGGTAGGGATGTGCAGGAGTAATGGTGGATGGTGGCTGTGGAGTAATGGTGGATGGTGGGCGTGTACTGTAGCCCTGGCTGGGCGGGGGGAGGGGATGTCAAGGGGGTGGAACGTTAGACACATGAAAGTGAAACTGTTCTACACAGGAACGTTCTCCACAGGGGTTGAGTGACAGATCTGGCTAAATATATAAGAGATATATATATGTATACTGTATATATATATAGAGGTAGAGGTGTCGGCCTGTCACTCCTCCAGCAGTATATATAACCCAGGTGCCTTCAGGAGCAGAAGTACAGGATAGTGAAGAGACAACAGCGGCACTCTGGGGATTTTTTGAAAAAATATATTTTCAGCAAAAAAGCTTCCAACGTTTCGGGGTATATAACACCCCTTTGTCAAGGTTATACGTGCAATAATAAGTACATCAATGTGCTTACCTTTATCATAAGAAGTGAGGAGGGTGAGCTAATCACGTTACTGCAGCGTGCTGGCATCAAACAGGAAACGGACACTGAAGGGAAGTGGCCGGGCAGCGGATATCCTGCCGCTGGAACGCAGCGTGGACCGCAAGCTTCAGGTCACCTAGGAGACTGGTAATGATTACAGCGTGTGTGTCCGGTATATTGAGATGCCAGCATCACCTGGCGTGACTGGTTCACCCTGGGGTGAATAATAACATGAGGAGTGTACATTTGATAATAAAAACAGTGTTAAATCAACAAGAAGATGCATTTAAAATAACGCAATTGAAGTGACAAAATCAACCATAAAAAAATAACGTGCTGTGAATAATTTGTGTTTAAATTATCATAATAATACATGTAACATGGACAAAAGGCACCTCTTTGTCCAAACTTCTATATCTTGAATGTATAAGATATGATCTAAATGCCAAGTCCCGTACTGTTTAGTATCAACGTATTTGTATTGACGGGAATCAACATTCTAATGTGTCGACATCTCTAGGGTGTAAATTAAATATGTAAGGGGGACAAGTCACTAAAAATAGAATGGGAAAAGTATAGAGAGATGAGAATAAGGAGGAGAAAAAGCACACTGAAAATGTCTAATGCTGTTATTCATTATAGTATGTCAATGGCGACCATTTTCCTGTAGCCGCGGCCGTGTTCTAGAAGCCGCGGCCAGCGCAGGAGAGCTGGAGGAGGTGCGTGGCCTGCACTGGACTGGGGCTGCAGGGTGCACCGGACTGGGGTGTGGGCAGGAGGGGCATGTACTGCGCTCTCCCCCTCCCCCCCCTCCCCCAGCAGCAGCAGATAGAAATGAGACAGCAACAATGGTGAGTAAGTTGCTGCTGGCAAATTCTGGCACTGGGGCATATGTGTTTCTGGCACTGTGGGGGCATGTGTGTATTTGGCACTGTGGGGGGAATATCTGGCATTGTGGGGGCATATGTGTATCTGGCACTGTGGGGGCATATGTGTCTCTGGCACTGTGGGGGCATATCTGGCACTGTGGGGGCATGTGTGTATTTGGCACAGTGGGGGGATATCTGGCAATGTGGGGGCATATGTGTATTTGGCACAGTGGGGGAATATCTGGCACTGTGGGGGAATATGTGTCTCTGGCACTGTGGGGGCATATCTGGCACTGTGGGGGCATATGTGTCTCTGGCACTGTGGGGGCATGTGTGTATTTGGCACAGTGGGGGAATATCTGGCACTGTGGGGGCATATGTGTCTCTGGCACTGTGGGGGCATATCTGGCACTGAGGGGGCATGTGTGTATTTGGCACAATGGGGGAATATCTGGCACTGTGGGGGCATATGTCTCTCTGGCACTGTGGGGGCATATCTGGCACTGTGGGGGCATGTGTGTATTTGGCACAGTGGGGGAATATCTGGCACTGTGGGGGCATATCTGTCACTGTGGGGGCATATGTGTCTCTGGCACTGTGGGGGCATATGTGTCTCTGGCACTGTGGGGGCATATGTGTCTCTGGCACTGTGGGGGCATATCTGGCACTGTGGAGGCATATGTGTCTCTGGCACTGTGGGGGAATATCTGGCACTGTGGGGGCATATGTGTCTCTGGCACTGTGGGGGCATATGTGTCTCTGGCACTGTGGGGGCATATCTGGCACTGTGGAGGCATATGTGTCTCTGGCACTGTGGGGGAATATCTGGCACTGTGGGGGCATATGTGTCTCTGGCACTGTGGGGGCATATGTGTATTTGGCACTGTGGCGGAATATCTGGCACTGTGGTGGCAAATCTGGCACTGTGGACATCACATTGTGCGGTGCAATGGGCATCATGGTATGGGTCGTAATGGGCATTATGGTGTGGGGATCATTGGGTAACTGCCATCACAGTATAGAGTGTAATAGGCATCAAGGTGTGCGGCATAATGTGTAATTAGCATCACAATGTGCAATCTGCAGGTACACAATACAATCATGGAATAGGCCACGCCCCCTTATGATAGGCCACACGCCTCCGGTGCGCACAAGCGTTCCGTCTTCCAGAAGAGGGGGGGGGGGTATGGGCCAGTGCTCTGGACTTGCCCCCTAGGCTAAAAGTTGCCAGCCAGCCCCTGTCCAGGGGTGACCTGTCTGCCATATAATTGGGTGCTGCATGTGATCTATATTGATGTGCTGCCTGTCTGCTTTGTAATAATGAGGTGCTCCCTGTCTGCTCTATATTTGCGTATACCAGTTTGACAAATAATTGGGTGCTGCTGTACTCCTGTGCTCTACTGGGGTGCTTTACCATGCACTGTAAGGGGTGCTGTGCTATAAAGGGGTGCTGACCCATGCTGTACAAAATATTAAATTGCAATGAAGGCACACTGGAGTATGATTTTGGGTACTGTGGGACAGGAGGGCTGTCCTGTGCACTGTAAAGGGGTGCTGTTGTACAGGGGTGCTGTTCCATGCTGTACCAAATATTAAATTGCAATGAATGAACACTGGAGTATGAACCAGGTACTGTTAGACAGGAGTACTATACTTTGGTGCTGTCCTGTGCACTGTAAATGGGTGCTGTGCTGTAAAGGGGTGCTGTCCTGTGCTGTACCAATTTAATAATTTAATCATTGAAATTGAATAAATGTAGTGAAGGGCACACTGAAGTTTGAGCCAGGTATTGTCAGACAGGGGTGCTTTACTTTGGTGATGCCCTGTGCCCTGTAAAGGGGTGCTGCTGTACAGGGGTGCTGTCCTGTGCTGTACCAAATATTAAATTGCAATGAAGGAACACTGGAGTATGAACCAGGTACTATTAGACAGGGGTGCTATACTTTGGTGCTGTCCTGTGCACTGTAAATGGGTGCTATGCTGTAAAGGGGTGCTGCTGTACAGGGGTGCTGTCCTGTGCTGTACCAAATATTTAATTGCAATTAAGGCACACAGGAGTATGATCCGGGTACTGTGGGACAGGTGTGCTGTCCTGTGCACTGTAAATGGGTGCTGCTGTACAGGGGTGCTGTCCTGTGCTGAACAGGGCCACATCAGGGGGGTGCTATGGGGACAACTGTCCAGGCCCAGCCGCCCTGACAGAGGGTAGGGCCCGGGCCGCTCTATCCCCGCAACACCCCCTTCACTACATAGCCCGCAGGTCATGTGGTTGGGGTCCCTCCTCCCTCCCCCCTCCCCCTTCAGCACCTGCTTCCTGGGATGTTAAAAACAGGCCGTGCAGTGGACAGCTGGGAAGAAGTGCCCACATTGTGACGTGATGATGTCAATCTGTGTGCCAGACGGAGGACGAGGAGCTGGCGCTGCTGCTACATGAGGGAGGGAGGGAGTGAGGAGTGGTGCAGCTTGCCTCAGATCCAGATCCGCATTCTAATTCATTTAAATCGGGCAGCTTATTAACTTCAGTGACCCTGTCTTTATTTCCCTCCACTATACCAGTGCTAGGACTTTCAGTAAGGTTTTCCAATCGTATTTCTTGACCTATTGGTAACAAATGCTGCCTATGGTATGTTAACACAACTCCCTCCCCTGACTCTGGCTTGATCTTATACACAGGCAGATCACGAAACTTTTCAATTATTACAAAAGGATCCTCCCTCCACCTGTTAGAGATTTTAACCCGTTTAGGTATCCCAAATTTCCTCAACAGCACTCGGTCACCAGGGGCAAGTTCTTGTTCCCGAACTTTCCTATCATATATTCTCTTGTTTTTCTGCCCTAGCTTTTCTGCTGCTTTAGTCGCAATGTCGTAGGCTCCCTGTAGTTCTTCTCTTAATCTTTCTACATATTTGCTGTGGGATACCGAGGAGATATGACTATTTGGCACCCCCATACAAATGTCTATTGGGAGCCTAGCCTCTCTCCCGAACATTAAGAAATAGGGAGAATATCCAGTGGATTCGTTTAGGGTACAATTATAAGCATGGACCAATCTGTCAAGGTGTCTTTTCCAGCTCCGCTTATCCAAAGGACTCAAGGTTCCTAACATATTTAGCAATGTCCGGTTAAATCGTTCAGGCTGAGGGTCCCCTTGAGGGTGGTAGGGAGTGGTTTTAGATTTTACTATTCCACATAGGGAACAGAGCTCCTTAATTAAACGACTTTCGAACTCTCTGCCTTGATCAGAGTGTAATCTATTAGGTAACCCATAATGAATGAAAAATTTACTCCACAAAGTGTTTGCCACCGTTAGTGCCTTTTGATTGGGAGTCACATATGCTTGCGCATATCTGGTAAAGTGATCTGTTACTACCAATATGTGACACTTTTTTCCATCTCCTACATCCAGCGTTAAAAAATCCATACAAACTACATCCATAGGACCATGACTTTTGAAGGATACTAAAGGTGCGTATTGAGTGGCTACCGTCTTCCTCACTACACAATTCCCACAAGTTTGGCAATAGTTTTCTACCTCTCGTCTCATTCTGGGCCAGTAAAACCTATGAGCTATTAAACCCATTGTTTTCTCAAACCCCAAATGTCCATGATCATCATGTAAAGCTTTTAATGTTGTTTTTCTATGGATTTCAGGCAAGACAATTTGGTATATAGGCTTTCCATCCTTCTGTTTTGTAATTCGGTACAATATTCCATTCCTAATTTGTAACAGCGTCCTTTGCTTTTTTAAGATCTTTGCTTTTTCAGTAACCAATGGCACCTGTGGATTCCACTTCCCTCGTTGTACCAGGTAGTATACATCTTTAATGTCTTTATCTGATAATTGGTCTTTCTTCATTTGTGTATATTTAATTTTAGGCAGTCCTTCTAGCTCTATACTGCCCAACCAGCAATAAGACAGGGGTAATGCATCAGAAGTAACTCCCAAAGCACTTATGCGTTCCCCTGTTAAAGATTCTTTTATTTGCATTTGATGACACATCCCTTTCACATCTCCCATAGGAACTTCAATCCACTCTTCTTCTTTCTCATTCTCCTGAGCCTTTTGACCAGGTATCCTAGATAATGCGTCGGCATCTATGTTGCTTACCCCTGGGCGGTACTTCAAAGAGAAATTGTATAAAGCTAATGCAGCTAGCCATCGATGTCCTGTCGCATCCAGTTTAGCAGTAGTGAGAATATAGGTTAAGGGGTTGTTATCCGTGTGTATTTCAAAATTCACCCCATATAAGTAGTCGTGAAATTTCTCTACAACGCACCACTTCAAAGCCAGAAATTCTAATTTGTGAGTAGGGTAATTTCTCTCACTACCAGTCAGACCTCTACTCGAAAAGGATACCGGTTTTAATTCTTTGGTAGCTGAGTGACGCTGATATAGCACTCCCCCTATCCCTTCTTGAGAGGCATCTATATGAAGTATATATGGGATAGTGGGGTCAGCATAGGCTAACACTGGAGCGTTAGTCAAATTTTCTTTTAACATTAGGAAGGCAGTCTCACATTTATGATCCCACCTTTCACCAAATAACTCATCTGGCTTGTACCATTTTTTATAAGCAACAATGGTCCGAGTCTTAGCTTTCTTCTGGTTTGGGGGAGGGTACCCCTTTGTTAGGTCTGTCAAGGGTTTTGCAACCTGAGAATAGTTGGAGACAAATCTTCTATAATACCCACAAAACCCTAAAAAAGATCTTAGCTCTTTGAGTTTTGTGGGCCTAGGCCAGGTTTTGACAGCCTCTACTTTGGCCGGATCAGTAGCTATCCCTTCTCTGCTTACAATGTGTCCAAGATATTTCACTGAGGATCTGCAAAGGATACATTTGTCTAAGGATAATTTCAAACCTCCTTCAATGAGCCTGTCTATGACTTTCAGGAGACGGCTATTATGCTCAGAAAGTGTGGTGCCAAAGACAATTATGTCGTCGAGGTATACTAATACTTCCCTATAATTCATATCCCCAATGGTTTTTTCCATGGTCCGCTGGAATGTGGCTGGGGCTCCCTTGATTCCCTGTGGCATCTTCAAAAACTCAAAGAACCCCAGGGGACAAATGAAAGCGGTCTTTTCTTGATCTTCACGTCTCATGGGGATCTGATAGAAGCCATTGCGTAGATCAAGGACTGAAAACCAATTACTCCCCTGTAAACAATCCAGAGCTTCATCTATTCGGGGCACAGTGTATTGGTCGGGTATTGTTCGGGCATTCAGGGTTCTGTAGTCGACGCACATTCTAATTTTCCCGGTTTTCTTTCTAGCAATCACTATAGGTGACGCATACTGACTTTGGGATTCTATGATCATCTGATTTTCTAATAACCCCTTTAAATGTAATCTGACATCTTCGAAATCTGCAGGAGCAATTCTGCGAGAACGCTCTCGAAAAGGACTATTATCCGTAAGATTTATCTGATGTTCCACTCCTTTTGCAACTCCTAAGTCCCATTCTCCCGTGGAAAATGCCGGCCCCTTAGATTCTAAAGCCTCTATCAATGTTTCTTTTTCCTCATTTGAAATATCACTTCCTCGAAAACACAATTCAAATTTGTTCTCTGACTCGACTGCTCCTTTTCCCGCCGCCTCTACATTAAAAGAATAGCTTAGATTTGAAATTTTCTCTTTTTCTTCCAGACACCATTCAGATAAACTCTGGTATAATTGGGTGTTAGTCCCTACGATTATAGGCAATTCATTTTTTTCCCCTTTTATCTCAGGACAGATCAATGCAACAAAGGGGATCTGCAATGAGTCTCTATCGCCCTTATTGAACTCTAAGACCACCTCCACATAGCCCAAATAAGGGTACTTATCCACACTCAATCCCCATATAACCAATCCACTAATAGGCTGTATGGGTATGTCAGGTATATTTTTATGGTACCAGGGTTCAAAAATAATGGATACCTGTGAGCCACTGTCCAACAATACATTGCACTCTCGCCCATTTATGTTAGCCGATACAAGGGGAACTGGTCCCATGAGTCCCTCTGGGATCATCCTACCATTCCACCATGATCTCCCCATTGCTGTATTTTCCACTTCTAGGGGGACTGAGAGGGGCTCACAGTCCTCCCTTACTCGTTTCCCTGTCCTTGTACAGGGTTGCTGTCCCCATTGGGATCGGTACTAGTATTATTACTCTTGTTCACAGGTCGATTGCTAGTGCACTCAAAAGCCCTGTGTCCCAATTTGCCACATTTAAAGCATCCTCTATTGGCATTATTGAATCCTCTTCCCATGCCTCTAACGGTCATGTTGGAATTGAACCTATGTGTGCTGTTAACAGGTCGCACAGTACTATTTTGAGCAGCTATGACTTGTTCTATTTTTTTATTTTGCTCCTCCATCATTTTTAATATTTTATCTTCAAATGCATTTGTCTCAACTGTTGCAGTATCACTTTTACCTTCTTCACTGTTTTTTCTCTCATCTCTATTAGTACTTCCTCTTGCTTAATTTCTTTTAATAGCTCATTGAAAGTAGGGGAGGGTTCTTTTAACCCAGAGCACCTTAACTTCTGTGCTACATAATCAGTCGTCAAAGCTCCTCGCAATAATTGCTTTATCCTGCTCTTATCCACATCTCCTTTCGGGATACCTCCTTTCTCAACTATTTTGTACAATAGTTTGTCTAGCCTTATTATGTAGGTGCTCAGCTTTTCACCTGTTTCTTGAAAAGTGTGATGGAGTCGGGATAATAACTCCCCTACGTCTTCTAATGTGCCGTAAGCATAATCTAATGCTTCAAGATATGTCTCTAGGGTAGCTTGAGGATTACTCCTCCTAGCAGCCTGAATGACCCCCATTGCTGGCCCTCGTAGGCTTTCTACCACTCTCTGCCTTTTAATTCTATCTGGACACTGCCACTCTTCTGCCTGTTGCACAGCTGCTTCCCTCCAGGCCTCATACGTTTCCTCTCCTACTGGCACAGGAGTTATCCCCGAAAAAATCCTCAATCTCCTATAACTTCCTTCGTAGTGCCATCATTCCAGTTGTGACACTACTCTATCTATTATGGTCTCAAATTGACTTCCCCCTATGTTAGGACTTCGAGCAGTGTCTCCTCTCTCATCATCCCCAGTATCTTCTAATGCTGGCATAGAAGCACTGGCAGCTTCCTCATCAGGGGCTATTGGCCACATGATGTGCCATCGTCTCGCAGTCTCTTTATCAGCAACAATCATTACAGGAATCAAATTACTGTCCAAATCTTCCTCAGTTTCTAATAAATAAGCGACAATCCTTCCCAAGTCTCCTCTCCATCTATCTATTATCTTTGGTCTAAGTATCCCATACAACTTGTTTACCTGCTCTACTACATCTTTATCTATAAATTCTGCAAAATTTCCTCCTACGGCCAAACATCGCTTGGTATTCCTCCCTTTCTTTAAACACCACTCATAGATATCTTTCCCCGATAAGGCTTCTTCCATGTGTCCTTCCATCTCAGCAGTGCCTCCACTTTGTAACCCCTTTAATCTTTTACTATGTAAAGGGTACAATTAAGTAACTAAGTGCCTCCACCCAAACTTTATTTAATTAGTGTTGTCTGGGAAACACTCATCTAATTAAGTATCTGCCTATCCTATAATGTTACTCCCTAATCAACTTGGCTAACCCGTCAATAGAATAAGTAAGTTTAATACAATTTATATGTATCAATACATAAGCATACAGGAACATATCAATAATAACATACAATACATTTTCATGCTCTTAATACAATACAATACAGTACCCTCTAATCCTCCCAAATCCTATACAGAAATACTTGCATGCATTACAAAAAAACACCTTAGCTGGCCAGCATTAAAGGAATAATATATGCGCATGTTGGGGCCCAAATGTAAGCGTACAGTTCAGTCTTGCTTTGAACTAATGAAAGTGTATTTATCTGAATGTAGTAGTTGAAAAGTATTAGTATTGGATACTAATGGATGTATCCAATCTAATCAAACCTTTTCTCTGTCTCTGAGAGTTCTTTCATATACAATGTTTCCAGTAACTTAAATCTGGCTGTCTGTCCAGACTTTGAGTGAAATGTGAGGGTAAGACAAGCTGTCTTTATTGTGAAGTGTGAATTAGTCTTATCTCACCCTATGTCTGCTGGCTCCTTAACTCTTTCTCTGCTGCACTTGAGTGGGATATGATGATGTTTTATATTTGCGGCTCAGCGGCTCCTCCTTTGCTGGCTAGGCGGTGCTGCTGCTGCTGTGATGATGTGAGTACCTCCTGCATTAGTGGCTCAGCAGAGGCTTGGTGACCTGATACTCCCTCCGGGCTTTGGCAGAGCAATACTGTCAGTCACCGCTCCGCCTCCTCTGTCTTCCCCAACTCGTAGCACTAGGCCGCAGTCCTCCTGCCTGCACCGGATGATAGATGGTGCAGCTTGCGTTTTAGTTGGACGGGGAGCGGGGTGCTCTGCTAAGTATTAACTCCTTCCTGGCTCACTTCCCCAGCCACATAGTATAGCGCCTAAATATCTACAGCTCTCAATGTTTACAGCTATGCAGCATCAGAAGGTAAGCGCTGGATAAGGGAGACTGTCAGTCTAAAAACCAGCAGCGTTTCTGCAGCTCCTCACAGAGTCAGCTGACTGGTCAACTGCCTGATCAACTGCCTGGCTCAAGGACAGTCCTTGTTCTCACTGATTGACAGCCTAAGGAGTCTCATGGGGCTCTGGAAATTTCCAGTGCTGTGCTCATTGCTCTACAAGTCTTTAAGCCAGCATGGCAGTATACCATACATATAATACATTTACACCATTAAATATATTCTATATACGTACATACATATACATCACTTCAATAAATATATTAACACTACAATTTCATTTCTATACATGTATAACCTAAAGTAGGGTTACATAGTCAAAATCAAATGCGTTTTGCTTCCTATGCAATGTGATCCCGATTGATCGAATCAGGATCTAGACCCTTATTCTGGTTCGCTTGCAGAGGCAAATTCCTTCTCAAATGTACAAAACCATGTGCACTGTAGGTGGAGCAGATGTAACGTGCAAAGTGATTTACATTCGGATGGGGTTTCTGGGATTTGAGATCTATATTGCAGTTTAAAAATAAAACAGTCAGTATTTTCCCTGCACAGAAACAAAAAAACCCACCCAAATATACTGTATATCTCTATGTACATGTTACATCTGCCCCACCTGCAGTGCACATGGTTTTGTCCATTTGAGAAGGAATTTGCCTCTGCGAGTGAACAGTTTGATTGCCTTGTGATTAGGGACTTTAAGGTGGCCATACATATTCAGATCGATTGTCAGATTGAGCTGGTTGGAAAAAAAACTTGTTAATATCTGAATCTACAGTATTGCTATACCCAAGAAGGCACCGGGGCAAGTATTCATATGCATTAATGTGGAGTACCGGCCTTGTTTGCCTATATATATATATATATATATACTAGGTGATTCATCGCGCCCTACGGGTCAGTGTCTCCTCCTACTGGGTGGGAGTTAGGGTGCATGAGAGCAGGAGGCTGGGATATGAGGCATGATAGGGGTATGTGGGCAACACAGCGTCAGCGATTACCCAGTGGTGGAAGTTACGGTTCAGGAGAGCAGGAAGCTGGGTAGTGATAGGGGTGTGTGGGCATACGGGGGACTAAAGAGGGTGGTGGACACTGTGCAGCTTCTGCCAGTGGGTGAGGGTCCAGCGTGGCAGCACAGAAATACAGGAGTCAGTGTCTCCTCCGACTGGGTGGGAGTTAGGGTGCATGAGAGCAGGAGGCTGGGCGGTAAAGCATGATAGGGGAATGTGGGCAACACAGGGTGAGCGGGTCTCCACTGGCGGAAGTTACGGGGCAGGAGAACAGGAGGCAGGGCAGTGTCCTCCCACATTGATGGCAAAAGTATTCAACATCGGCCATAAACCATCGATTATTTAAAAATCATTGATGGTCGATGGGCATCCCTAGAACTGGAGGAGGGTGGGGGACAGTATGCAGCTCCCGGCAGTGGGTGAGCGTCTCCTCCCACTGGGAGGGAGTGAGCGTGCATGAGAGCAGGAGGCTGTATAATAGTGGTATGTGGGCAAGACATTGATAAAAGTTGTGGCGCTGGTGCAGAGGGCAGTGGGGAAACCTGCAGTGCGGCAGCCAGGGCCGGATTTCCCACCTAGGGGCGGTACCTGCTTGTGGTGGTACAGGATCCCCCATTGTCACGGGGGTACGTGAAATGCGGGGGCCGCGGTGGTCCGCTGGGGGGTGGAATTGCCGGAAGGGGGTCTGGGGGGTCTGCAAATTGCGGGAGGGGGGGTGTTGTGTGGGGATCCGCGGTTAGCGGGAGGGGGCGGGGGTCCGCAAATCGTGGGCGGGGGCGAGGGGGGGCTTGAATCGTGGGAAGGGGGGTCCGCAAATTGCGGGAGGGGGGTTGTCGGGGTTAGTGAATTGCGGGAGGGGGGGTTGCGGAGGTCCGTGAATTGCGGGAGGGGCGCGTGGGGTGCCGTGAGTCAAGGGGGGGTGGTGCGGGGGTCTGTGAATCACGGGAGGGGTCATGAATCGCACGAGGGGGGGGGTCATGGGGGGGCTGAGAATCGCAGGAGGGGGGGTTGCCGTGAATTGCATGAGGGGGGCGTGAATCAAGGGAGGGTGGGCGCAGGGGGGTGGTGCGGGGGTCCGTGAATCGCGGGAGGGGGCATGAATGGCGGGAGGGGGGGTCGTGGGGGGTTCCGAATCGCAGGAAGGGGGGTATGGGGGGTGCCGTGAATTGCGTGAGGGGGGCATGAATCGCGGGAGGTGGGGTCCCCGAATGTGTGAATTAGGGGGCGGTCGCAAATCGTGAGAAGTGCCGAGGGGGCCCGCAAATCGCGGGAGGGGGGCGCTAAGGGGGGTTCCGTGAATCGCGGGCGGGGGGGTCGCGGGGGGCCCTTTTAATGCCGGGAGGGGGGGTCGCAGGGGTCCCGCGAATCGCGGGAGGGGAGGATGCAGGGGTCCTGCGAATCGCGGGAGGGGGCTCGCGGGAGGGAGGGGTCGCTGGGGTCCCGCGATTTGCGGGAGGGGGTGGTCGCGGAGGTCTAGCGAATCGCGGGAGGGGGTGGTCGGGTCTGGGACGGATATTAGACAGCACTTACATCGACAGCCATTACATCGACACCATTAGTTCGACAGCTCAATAGGTCGACATGGTTTTAGGTCGACATACCATTAGATTGACATGTCATTATGTCGACAGCTCATTAGGTCGACAGCTCATTAGGTCGACATGTTTTTAGGTCGACACTGCCATTAGGTCGACAGAGTCTATGTCGACACTCAAAAGGTCGACATGTGTTTTTTCACTGTTTTTTTGGCCGAAATGTCGACACAGTCGACATGGACACAGTTTGAAGTGTACCGCAGCCACTCGCTATGCTTCGGGCACGGTGCCTCGCTGCGCTCGGCACACTATTTTATTCTCCCACCACGCCCTAGTGGATAGTAGGGCATGAAATACCGCCTGTTGGCACATGTCGGCTCAATAAACAGTGAAAAAACCCATGTCAATCTTTTGACTGTCAACATAGACACTGTCGACCTAACGGCAGTGTCGACCTAAAAACATGTTGATCTAATGAGCTGTCGACCTAATGAGCTGTCGACCTAATGAGCTGTCGACCTAAAACCATGTCGACCTATTGAGCTGTCGAACTAATGGTGTCGATGTAATGGCTGTCGATGTGCTGTCTAACAATAGTCCGGATACCGGGGTGGTCGCGGGGGTCCCGCGAATCGCGGGAGGGGGTTTGTGGGGGTCCCGCGAATCGCGGGAGGGGGGGTTCGCGGGGGTCCCGCGAATCACGGGAGGGGGGGTCGCGGGGGTCCCGCGACTCGCGGGAGGGTGGAAAGCGGGGGCCCTGCGAATCGCGGGAGGGGGGGTGCGGGGTCCCGCGAATGGCGGGAGGGGGGGTCACGGGGGTTCCGCAAATCGCGGGAGGGGGGGTCGCGGGGGTCCCGCGAATCGCGGGAGGGGGGTCGCGGGGGTCCCGCGATTCGCAGGAGGGGGGGGGGGGCGGGGGGGTCCCGCGAATCGCGGGAGGGGGGGTCGCGGGGGGTCCCGCGAATCGCGGGAGGGGGGGTCGCGGGGGGGTCCCGCAAATCACGGGAGGGGGGGTCGCGGGGGGTCCCGCGAATCGCGGGAGGGGGGTCGCGGGGGTCCTGGCAGAGGGTAGGGATGTGCAGGAGTAATGGTGGATGGTGGCTGTGGAGTAATGGTGGATGGTGGGCGTGTACTGTAGCCCTGGCTGGGCGGGGGGAGGGGATGTCAAGGGGGTGGAACGTTAGACACATGAAAGTGAAACTGTTCTACACAGGAACGTTCTCCACAGGGGTTGAGTGACAGATCTGGCTAAATATATAAGAGATATATATATGTATACTGTATATATATATATATAGAGGTAGAGGTGTCGGCCTGGCACTCCTCCAGCAGTATATATAACCCAGGTGCCTTCAGGAGCAGAAGTACAGGATAGTGAAGAGACAACAGCGGCACTCTGGGGATTTTTTGAAAAAATATATTTTCAGCAAAAAAGCTTCCAACGTTTCGGGGTATATAACACCCCTTTGTCAAGGTTATACGTGCAATAATAAGTACATCAATGTGCTTACCTTTATCATAAGAAGTGAGGAGGGTGAGCTAATCACGTTACTGCAGCGTGCTGGCATCAAACAGGAAACGGACACTGAAGGGAAGTGGCCGGGCAGCGGATATCCTGCCGCTGGAACGCAGCGTGGACCGCAAGCTTCAGGTCACCTAGGAGACTGGTAATGATTACAGCGTGTGTGTCCGGTATATTGAGATGCCAGCATCACCTGGCGTGACTGGTTCACCCTGGGGTGAATAATAACATGAGGAGTGTACATTTGATAATAAAAACAGTGTTAAATCAACAAGAAGATGCATTTAAAATAACGCAATTGAAGTGACAAAATCAACCATAAAAAAATAACGTGCTGTGAATAATTTGTGTTTAAATTATCATAATAATACATGTAACATGGACAAAAGGCACCTCTTTGTCCAAACTTCTATATCTTGAATGTATAAGATATGATCTAAATGCCAAGTCCCGTACTGTTTAGTATCAACGTATTTGTATTGACGGGAATCAACATTCTAATGTGTCGACATCTCTAGGGTGTAAATTAAATATGTAAGGGGGACAAATCACTAAAAATAGAATGGGAAAAGTATAGAGAGATGAGAATAAGGAGGAGAAAAAGCACACTGAAAATGTCTAATGCTGTTATTCATTATAGTATGTCAATGGCGAGAGTCGACATACGGCTCTGTCGATGCTTTGTTGGAGCATAATGTAAGTAAAGGTCAACACTCCTCAGTCGACTTGTCTAAGAGGTAACCAAATATATCTAAGGAGGGACAAATTAATGTAATAGAAGGGGAACAGGATAGTAAGATGAGTATAAGAGGAAGAAAAAGCACACTGCGATGTAAATAGCTATGGATACTTACAAATATTGTGTTGACGAATGTCAACAAAATTGGTGTCAGCACATAGGGTAACTAAATACCGACATGGGACATTGTAGTGTGCTTTTTCTTCCTCTTGATCTCATCTTACTATTCTTTCCCCATTCGATTTCATTATTTTGTCCCTCCTTATGTATTTTTAGTTACCTTTGCGACACATCGACAGAGCCGTATGTCGACTCTCGCCATTGACATACTATAATGAATAACAGCATTAGACATTTTCAGTGTGCTTTTTCTTCTCCTTATTCTCATCTCTCTATACTTTTCCCATTCTATTTTTAGTGATTTGTCCCCCTTACATATTTAATTTACCCCCTAGAGATGTCGACACATTAGAATGTTGATTCCCGTCAATACAAATACGTTGATACTAAACAGTACGGGACTTGGCATTTAGATCATATCTTATACATTCAAGATATAGAAGTTTGGACAAAGAGGTGCCTTTTGTCCATGTTACATGTATTATTATGATAATTTAAACACGAATTAGTCACAGCACGTTATTTTTTTATGGTTGATTTTGTCACTTCAATTGCGTTATTTTAAATGCATCTTCTTGTTGATTTAACACTGTTTTTATTATCAAATGTACACTCCTCATGTTATTATTCACCCCAGGGTGAACCAGTCACGCCAGGTGATGCTGGCATCTCAATATACCGGACACACACGCTGTAATCATTACCAGTCTCCTAGGAGACCTGAAGCTTGCGGTCCACGATGTGTTCCAGCGGCAGGATATCCGCTGCCCGGCCACTTCCCTTCAGTGTCCGTTTCCTGTTTGATGCCAGCACGCTGCAGTAACGTGATTAGCTTACCCTCCTCACTTCTTATGATAAAGGTAAGCACATTGATGTACTTATTATTGCACGTATAACCTTGACAAAGGGGTGTTATATACCCCGAAACATTGGAAGCTTTTTTGCTGAAAATATATTTTTTCAAAAAATCCCCTTAATATCAGTGTGTGTGTTATGTGTGTATTAAACTTTTATTTTTCAGGGTGTCAGTGTGTTTTATTTCACTATTTTTTGTACTGTAGAACTACAAGTGCCAGCGGGCCCTTTAATGCCCCGCATGCTGGGACTTGTGGTTCTCCAAGTCCCAGCATGCGGGGTAGGCTTGCTGGGACTCATAGTTCGCCAGTAGAAAACAATAGTTTATCTTCTTTTTTTTACACTATCCATCAGCCCGATGCCCACCGCCTAGGGGCATCGGGGACAGCCCCGGACTTTCAGCATGGGCTGGTAAGTCCTGGAGGGGGGACCCCTTCATTGGGGGGGTCCCCACTTCCCCAGGACCCCTGCCCATGCTGACCAGCCAGGGGGTTAATGCTTTGGCCGCGGGACCTTATATAATTAGTGTCCCCCGGCTGTAGCATTAGGGCTGTTTCACACAGTACGGTTCCTGCCGCACGGTGAAATCCCGTACGGTCAGGGAGCCGCGCCGCACTCAGAATTTTATAATGGCAGGGATGGCCACAGCCCGGCAGCCGTCCCTTCCAGTGGGGGGATCCGGCTGCAGCCGTGCGGCCGGGCCGTGGCCGTCCCGTGTGAATGGACACAATAGTGTCCATTCACAACTGCTGAGTGCGGCACGGCTCCCTGGCCGTACGGGATTTCACCGTGCGGCAGGAACCGTACTGTGTGAAACAGCCCTTACCCTGCTGGCTGGTTGAGTCCGGTGCTGGTTCTTAAAATACGGGGGACCCCTAGTCATTTTGTCACCCGTATTTTGGGAACCAGCGCCGGACCTTGAGCCTGGTGCTGGTTTCATGAAATCAAGGGGACCCCTATTTGTCGGGGACCCTGATTTTATGTCACCAGCACCGGCTCAATGAGCCCGGGGCTGGTTATGCTCTGGCGGGGGACCCCGCGCTCGTTTTTTTTTTATTTTAACTGTTTTTTTTATTTTTTTTACACCAGAACCCTGCACAGAACATTGCGATATGTGCAGGGTTCTGGCTAATTCGCCCATCAGAACCTGGTCTGATTTTTGGGCGAATTATAGACACACTTTATACAAATCGCATACCATTAAATATGCGATTTGTATACTTTTCCATGTGAAAACATCTGGATGCGATGTGCTGCGAAAAGCAGCCATCGCATTTCCAGTGTGTCCAACTTGTTGGCAAAAATTGCATTTTTTTTCACATTTTCGGAGTTCATTAAATATGCGAAAATGGAAAAAAAATGTGATTTCGGACGTTTTTGCGAAAAAAAATCGCAAAAGTCTATTTATCACAACCCATAGAATGTCACCCCATGCCCTCTACCCCGTTTGTGTTATGCAACTCTCACTTCTCAGTAGGGATGAGGGGTTTGATTCTCTGAGATCTGAAACCCACCCCCCCCCCCTCCTCCAAAGGGATTTGGGATCTGTCTGCTCTACTCCAGGGGCAGGGGCGGGCTGGGCCGGGGGGCAGGGTGCCATGTGCCCCCCGGGCCGCTTACCCAGCCACTTGCTGCGGGCCGCGCACCTCCTCCAGCTGTCCTGCGCTGGCCGCGGCTTCCAGAACACGGCCGCGGCCACAGGAAAATGGCCGCCGGACCCCTGCACTGAGGACATGTCCTCAGTGCAGGAGGCCGGCGGCCATTTTCCTGTAGCCGCGGCCGTGTTCTAGAAGCCGCGGCCAGCGCAGGAGAGCTGGAGGAGGTGCGTGGCCTGCACTGGACTGGGGCTGCAGGGTGCACCGGACTGGGGTGTGGGCAGGAGGGGCATGTACTGCGCTCTCCCCCTCCCCCCCCTCCCCCAGCAGCAGCAGATAGAAATGAGACAGCAACAATGGTGAGTAAGTTGCTGCTGGCAAATTCTGGCACTGGGGCATATGTGTTTCTGGCACTGTGGGGGCATGTGTGTATTTGGCACTGTGGGGGGAATATCTGGCATTGTGGGGGCATATGTGTATCTGGCACTGTGGGGGCATATGTGTCTCTGGCACTGTGGGGGCATATCTGGCACTGTGGGGGCATGTGTGTATTTGGCACAGTGGGGGGATATCTGGCAATGTGGGGGCATATGTGTATTTGGCACAGTGGGGGAATATCTGGCACTGTGGGGGAATATGTGTCTCTGGCACTGTGGGGGCATATCTGGCACTGTGGGGGCATATGTGTCTCTGGCACTGTGGGGGCATGTGTGTATTTGGCACAGTGGGGGAATATCTGGCACTGTGGGGGCATATGTGTCTCTGGCACTGTGGGGGCATATCTGGCACTGAGGGGGCATGTGTGTATTTGGCACAATGGGGGAATATCTGGCACTGTGGGGGCATATGTC
Source organism: Crinia signifera (assembly GCF_055691185.1). Lineage (NCBI taxonomy): Eukaryota > Metazoa > Chordata > Amphibia > Anura > Myobatrachidae > Crinia > Crinia signifera. The sequence continues at coordinate 116,479,429 of NC_139219.1, read as the reverse complement.
TCTCTGGCACTGTGGGGGCATATCTGGCACTGTGGGGGCATGTGTGTATTTGGCACAGTGGGGGAATATCTGGCACTGTGGGGGCATATCTGTCACTGTGGGGGCATATGTGTCTCTGGCACTGTGGGGGCATATGTGTCTCTGGCACTGTGGGGGCATATGTGTCTCTGGCACTGTGGGGGCATATCTGGCACTGTGGAGGCATATGTGTCTCTGGCACTGTGGGGGAATATCTGGCACTGTGGGGGCATATGTGTCTCTGGCACTGTGGGGGCATATGTGTCTCTGGCACTGTGGGGGCATATCTGGCACTGTGGAGGCATATGTGTCTCTGGCACTGTGGGGGAATATCTGGCACTGTGGGGGCATATGTGTCTCTGGCACTGTGGGGGCATATGTGTATTTGGCACTGTGGCGGAATATCTGGCACTGTGGTGGCAAATCTGGCACTGTGGACATCACATTGTGCGGTGCAATGGGCATCATGGTATGGGTCGTAATGGGCATTATGGTGTGGGGATCATTGGGTAACTGCCATCACAGTATAGAGTGTAATAGGCATCAAGGTGTGCGGCATAATGTGTAATTAGCATCACAATGTGCAATCTGCAGGTACACAATACAATCATGGAATAGGCCACGCCCCCTTATGATAGGCCACACGCCTCCGGCGCGCACAAGCATTCCGTCTTCCAGAAGAGGGGGGGGGGGGGTATGGGCCAGTGCTCTGGACTTGCCCCCTAGGCTAAAAGTTGCCAGCCAGCCCCTGTCCAGGGGTGACCTGTCTGCCATATAATTGGGTGCTGCATGTGATCTATATTGATGTGCTGCCTGTCTGCTTTGTAATAATGAGGTGCTCCCTGTCTGCTCTATATTTGCGTATACCAGTTTGACAAATAATTGGGTGCTGCTGTACTCCTGTGCTCTACTGGGGTGCTTTACCATGCACTGTAAGGGGTGCTGTGCTATAAAGGGGTGCTGACCCATGCTGTACAAAATATTAAATTGCAATGAAGGCACACTGGAGTATGATTTTGGGTACTGTGGGACAGGAGGGCTGTCCTGTGCACTGTAAAGGGGTGCTGTTGTACAGGGGTGCTGTTCCATGCTGTACCAAATATAAAATGCAATGAATGAACACTGGAGTATGAACCAGGTACTGTTAGACAGGGGTGCTATACTTTGGTGCTGTCCTGTGCACTGTAAATGGGTGCTATGCTGTAAAGGGGTGCTGCTGTACAGGGGTGCTGTCCTGTGCTGTACCAAATATTTAATTGCAATTAAGGCACACAGGAGTATGATCCGGGTACTGTGGGACAGGTGTGCTGTCCTGTGCACTGTAAATGGGTGCTGCTGTACAGGGGTGCTGTCCTGTGCTGAACAGGGCCACATCAGGGGGGTGCTATGGGGACAACTGTCCAGGCCCAGCCGCCCTGACAGAGGGTAGGGCCCGGGCCGCTCTATCCCCGCAACACCCCCTTCACTACATAGCCCGCAGGTCATGTGGTTGGGGTCCCTCCTCCCTCCCCCCTCCCCCTTCAGCACCTGCTTCCTGGGATGTTAAAAACAGGCCGTGCAGTGGACAGCTGGGAAGAAGTGCCCACATTGTGACGTGATGATGTCAATCTGTGTGCCAGACGGAGGACGAGGAGCTGGCGCTGCTGCTACATGAGGGAGGGAGGGAGTGAGGAGTGGTGCAGCTTGCCTCAGATCCAGATCCGCATTTTATTGCCCCAGCCTGCCCATGGAAAAGGTAAATAAAATAATTAGATTGAAAAACATCAGCAAAAGGGGGTCTGGGACCCTGCCTATATTGTTAGACCCGGGCCCCAAAATTTCTGATGGCAGCCCTGGTGCTGAACCAAAAATTTAATTGCAATGAAGACACACTGGAGTAAAACAAAGCCAGTTTTAGCAAGGGCCAACTCATAAATTGCCTTTTTTTCTGCCAATATATCAGAATCAGCTTTATTGGCCAGGTATACTTACATATTAGGGACCTTATTCTGATTTATGCGGTCCTCCATGAATTCGCACGGAGGACCGATGGTGTGTGTCTGCGCATGCACAGATGAATTTCTGCACATGTGCAGATGCATTGTGCATGCACCCACAGCGAACATCCTGTTCAATGGATACACGCACCCTACACAGCGGGCGGGGGGTGCCAGGCAGCCCCTTTAGCATATAGGAATGCCCAGCATTTCATGGGCATTCCAATGAGAATGCTGGGCGTTCTCAGGCTAATGAGGCCGTGATGCACGTGTCAGCTGCCTGCACTGTCCTCACACAGGGGAGCCCACAGTTTAGAGACACCATATAGGTATCTCTGAACTGCGAGCGCTGGATAAATCATTTGATGGTCACCGATCATTGAATGATTCCTCCCCACCTGTGAATGGATGATTATGTGAAATTCGCAGCCCTGCAAGTCAATCAGAATAAGGTCCTAGATTTGGATTGCTGTGCAACAACCGATGATTGTAAGCTTGGAAGCAGGGCCCTCCTACATCTATATCAATCTATTATTACCCAGTTTATTTTATCACTGTTGTTCCAATTATAAAGCACACCAGAAATAAGAAACTGCATTTTATCACTGTTGTTTCAATTGTAAAGCACAACAGAAATAAGAAACTGTAAATAATAATAAATGGACTGTCTGACATGGGAATCGGTTCATCTGTCAGACCAGACTTACAGATGGCGCCGGGCTCATCTTTCCAGGGGATGGCGATGGCGACGCCATTCGCCATTCCCTGCTCCGGCGCCATCTGTGTGTCGGAAGGGGACGCGCGCGCACGAGGTGTGCGCGCGTCCCCTTCCGACGGTGCTGCCGTCCTCGTCCGACGGGCGCCCGGTGCCCACACCGGGCGCCCGCACCCCCCCACAGCCGCTTCGGGTCCCCCCAGCCCCCCTCGAGCGGGAGGCGGACAGTATTGCGTCCGCCTCGCCCGCCGGCCGCCCGGATACTGAGACGCACGTGCGTGGGGGACGCACGCGCGTCTCAGTCAGATGGGGCGCCGTGCTGCTGGCGGATCGCCAGCGGCATGCTGCTGGCGATTCGCCAGCAAGCATAAGGCCTGCCCCATCTCAGATGGCGCCGGGCTCATCTTTCCAGGGGATGGCGATGGCGACGCCATTCGCCATTCCCTGCTCCGGCGCCATCTGTGTGTCGGAAGGGGACGCGCGCGCACGAGGTGTGCGCGCGTCCCCTTCCGACGGTGCTGCCGTCCTCGTCCGACGGGCGCCCGGTGCCCACACCGGGCGCCCGCACCCCCCCACAGCCGCTTCGGGTCCCCCCAGCCCCCCTCGAGCGGGAGGCGGACAGTATTGCGTCCGCCTCGCCCGCCGGCCGCCCGGATACTGAGACGCACGTGCGTGGGGGACGCACGCGCGTCTCAGTCAGATGGGGCGCCGTGCTGCTGGCGGATCGCCAGCGGCATGCTGCTGGCGATTCGCCAGCAAGCATAAGGCCTGCCCCATCTGTAGGTCTACAGTCATTAGGTCGACCCCGGAAGGTCGACTGGCCCCAAGGTCGACAGGGTTAAAGGTCGACATGGGTCAAGGTCGACATGACTTAAGGCCGACATGGGCCAAGGTCGACATGGGTTTAGGTTGACAGTCATTAGGTCGACATGAGTTTTTTACTGTTTTTTTACCCGAATGTCGACACAGTCGACATGGACACAGTTGGAGTTGAACCGCAGCCCCTCGCATCACTTGCTTCGCTCGCAATGCTTCGGGCATGGTGCCTCGCTACGTTCGGCACACTTTTTTATTCTCCCACCACACCCTAGTGGATGGTAGGGCATGAAATACCGCCTGTCGGCTCAAAAAACAGTGAAAAACTCATGTTGACCTAATGACTGTCGACCTAAACCCATATCGACCTTGGCCCATGTCGACCTTAAGTCATGTCGACCTTGACCCATGTCGACCTTGACCCATGTTGACCTTTAACCCTGTCGACCTTGGGGCCAGTCGACCTTCCAGGGTCGACCTAAGTCTGGTCTGACAGATGACCGTTTCCCCTGACATGCCTACTTGGATGCTGTCACTGAATGAAATAATCATCCACCATTCTTTCAATGACAACAGCATCATATGCAGTGACAGTAGACATGTCCATCATTGTAGCGGGTGTATTTGGAAAATCTAGTTTTCTCCACAACTTGCTGGAAAAAATAAAGAAGGAAATGTCACCATGTCACGTTCTGCTTGAGCTGACAATTTTCTCACCAACAGCGCTATGAGCCTCTGCAGATTTGTGTCCATCGGAAACAAAGATACAGACTTATAACACCTGGGATTAAGGGGGTTGTTCTGATTCCCTCAGAAAGGCACAATCACTCTCTAATGTACAAAACTATGGGGGTTATTCTAGTCCATTCTTTCTGACAAAATCCTTCTTAGATTGACTAAACCATGTGCACTGCGGGTGGTGCAGATGTAACTTGTGCAGAGAGAATTAGATTTGGGTGGGGTTTTTCTTCAAAGTGAGATCTATATTGAAGTGTAAAATCATGCAGTCAGTATTTTCCCTGCACAGAAACAAAATAACTCACCCAAATCTAATTCTCTCTGCACATGTTAAATCTGCCCCCCTGCAGTGCACATGGTTTTGTCCATCTAAGAAGGATTTTGTCAGAAAGAATGAACTAGAATAGAAACCTATATGCACTGCTGATGTAACATGTGCAGAGAGAGTTAGATTTGGGTGTTTTATTGTTTCTGTGCAGGGTAAATACTGGCTGCTTTATTTTTACACTGCAATATAGATATCAGTTTGAAGTACACCCCCCACCCAAATCTAACTCTCTCTGCACATGTTACATCAGTCCAGTGGTGTAGCTAGGTGCCATGGTGCCTGGAGCAAGGGCATATTTCGCACCCCCCCCCCCCCCCCCCCCCCTGTAATGAATTGGGGGCATGGCTAACATGTGTTGGCATGTTACATTTAAAAAGAAAAAATGGTACTTATTTAGTTTCACGGCGGCAGATGCGATATTGCATGCAATGCAATGCGATACGATATCGCATCCGATTTGATGCGATTTTTGACCTGTTCATTACCCCACTATCCACTACGCTTGGAGTTGATTTCATATAGTGTGGTGAGCACAGCGAGCCACCGAGCCCAAAGCGTGGTGAGCAGGGTAATGAACAGGTCAAAAATCGCATTAAATCGGATGCGATATCGCATCGCATGCAGCACTATATAAGACACTGTAACGGAATCTGCTGTGCTATATAAGACACTGTAACGGAATCTGCTGCGCTATATAAGATAATGTAATGGAATCTGCTGAGCTATATAAGACACTGTAACGGACAGGGGCGGATTGGGATGAAAAAACAAGCCCTGGAAATTTTTGGGAGCAGCCCTCATGGAGGCAGGGTCTATTTAGGGGTGGGGTTTGTCAAGATGGGCGGGATCCCTCCTCATGTGGCCTTAGTTCAGGGATGGGGAACCTTCGGCCCTCCAGCTGTTGCAGAACTACACTACCCTGGGCCCCACCAATCCCCCAAACCCCAAGTTTATTACCATGTTTATTACCATAATTAATTAGCTTTCTAAAAAAAAATCCACCTTGAATGATGATATAATTAACCACAGCAGGGTGGCACAGACGGTAGTAGAAAACCTCCTCCTCCTCCATGCTACAGCCAGCGCTTCAGAAGGCTGATGACGGTGCTGCAGCCAGGGAGGAGGGAGTGAGTCACTCTGCGTAGCAGGGGCAGGTGACTGGTCTGGGAGGAGTCTGGAACCCGCTGCCCGGAAGCCGGCCCGACCAGTAGCAGCAACTTAGGAGTCAGACTCACCGTGACGTTTGGCGTCAGGGACCAGGTGAGCCGGGCAGGAGGCAGGCGCCGGGTAGGGCAGCCGCCGGCGCACGCTGCCCATTACTAGTAGTAGTATGATCATATTTGATCTGCATTGCAGGGCTCATTTGCGAAGGGGGGGGGGCTGCCCGGCGGCACCATGCGACCAATCGGCGCCCGGAGCGTGTGCTTCACTTGCTTCGCCCTCCCTACACCTCTGCATCAGTCCCACCTGCAGTGCATATGGTTTTGTCCATTAGAGAGTGATTGTGCCTTTCCAAGTGAATCAGAATAACCCCCTAAGTACAGTGGCCATAATACAGTAATCTGATTTCAACAAATTTATCACACTTTTCAGGCCCCCGACAGCATACTCCTGTAATTTTTTTTATAAAATTCACCACCACTATCAAATTAATTGTTTCAGCAAAACATGGAATTTGCACAGATGTAATGCTCTTACAACACTGGTGGCATTGTCAAATATGGCAGCACGGACTGTTCAATGGTTAGCATTACTGCCTGACAGCACTGCAGTCATGGATTCAATTCTCATCATGGTCCTAACTGTGTGGAGTTTGTATATTCTCTCCATGCTTGCATGGGTCTACTATGGGTACTCCAGTTTTCTCCCACAATCCAAAAATACACTGGGCAGTTATATGGCTGTTGGCTCCCAACATAATTTATCCCTACAGTTAATGTGTTTGCATACAATACATGTGGTAAGGGAATATGAATAGTAAGCTCCACTGGGGCACTGACTGATATGAACGTACAAACTGTCTTTATAAAGCACTTTATGTCTGCAATACTGTAGATAAATAATTGGTAATGAATAAAAATAAATAAATATTACATATCCCCACGAGAGTCCAAGTGGGGTAAGCCATTGTACAATAATGTAACTCTGTTTTTCTAAAAGTTTCTCAGCCTTCTCCTCTTACTGAGGAGAAGGCTGAGAAGTGTAGCTTCTCTTGGAATGGGTTGGCGTTTGTGAGGTGCTGCTGCTGTTGGTGGTGAGCTGTCACAGTCATGTGGTCCTTAGTTTTTCCTGTTCCACTTGTCCACATGTTGGTGGTTAAATTTAAAATTTTAAGTGAGGACACTAATTACACTTTTTAAAAATTTCCCTTGTACAGTCTAGGAATTGTTTGTCTAGTGAGGTGGAAGCTAGAGCAGGGACATAGTACATTAATCAACTGTGTAAATCACTCTACGCGAATGGTGGATATTGGACGCATGTCATGATTTGAGACTGCTATTATACTTCATCTTCCTTATCCTTTCAAATAGTATAATTTTAAAGATAGGTTGAGCTCAATGGACTGATATATTTTTCAACCTCACAAACTATGTCACTATGAGTCAGTCATGCTTATAACATTGCCTACAGGACTTTTTCCAATCCAGATTGAGGAGGCAATTGACAAATCGACAATGATGGTGTTGGTGGTGGGGAGTGCAGGTGCTTGGATACAACAGAGAAAATGGATCTAGGTGTCACTGGACTTGCATTAAGCAAAAGTTTCTGAATTTGACATTAACGTTTGAGTTTTGTTGAATGCGCTGCAAGGGACATATAAGGGAGGATGTTACTTTCTAGGTGGTAAATGTCTTTACCCCTGCTTACTATGGCTTCACAAAGGCTACGTATGGCTTGACAGTTGTAATCCAGATTTGGGTAGAAAATAAATAATTCCAGACAGAAGAGGTGGGTTTTTCATCCCATGGGCAACAACTCTCTCCACTGTTACCTTATATAAACAAACCACATCCACTCTACTTTACACTGCAATAAAACATTGTGTCATTTCTTCTAAGGGTAACCTAATCTACCCAGGGTAATCCTACACAGTGCGCCCAAGATGGTTGCCTCACCAGGTACCTTGTTAGTGTGAAATACACAGCTGGTGGAAGTTATTATCCAAAATGTGTTAGGAAGGGGGTGCACAGGCACCTTATTGTAGACACCCTGCTGTCCCATTTGCCTCCTGCAAACTATGGCTTCACCTATAACAGCCATGTTCATAGGGGTAGATTAGTTCCACCCCCACCCTGGTGCTGCCAGGTCTTACTGGTGACAATGGTGCTGCAGGAGGCAAGGTGCTGCAGGATGGAGTTAGCACCCCTGAGTTCACACACCTTCCAAGAAGGAAGTAAACTAACAAATGCAACAATGCAAGAAGCTGTTAATGAAAAACCCAAAATACACGTCAATGTAACAATACACAAGAGGGAACCATAAAATAAGAATAAAGGGAATGCAACAATGCAAAGAGATGTAACATAATAGAATACAAGGAATATGATGCTGAACCCTGCTAACTTATCTGAGATGGTGAACACAGCAGGCAAATGCAGGGATCAGGACTGCAGGATGCTTTAGCAGAACCAGGAAGGACCAGGAACACTCTGAGTGAGGACAAACTTGTCAAACATCAAGGATGCTGTTACTGGTGTCCATTAAACAGTGTCTCTGGTTTTTATTTGAATTACCCCGCCTACAGGCACGGGTAACACACTGCTGCTGCTGGTGGTGCCAGGCAGACGTTCGGGGTGTTGACTAGCAATGTCCCAATGCTTTCCCCCTGTCAATCGCAGGGAGGATGTTTGGGGCATTGCCTAGCAATTTCCCCAAGGACTCCCCGCTGCCTGCCCGGAAACCACCATCTGCCGCTAGCCCCGTCCCTGAGCCTCTAGCACACATCAGACTAGGTATGCTCAGGAGCATGGAGGATAGGTGGCGGCGCCTAACATTACACCACCATTAGGAGAGGTCAACAGACCTCTAAAACCCGGTCTCCCTGGAAATTCTCTAAAGAACCTTTTCTTCAAAGAAGGAGTATGAAGCTCTTTATCGGACACAACAAAAGAGATAAATATTTTGAGTGCTGATTGCTGTTTGTTATTCTGCACTGCAGCTGTCACCTAAAAGGGGAATTACCAAAACACCTTAATGGTATGTAGAAACAGCAAAAAAACGGAATGGGACAGCGCTGTGCAAAATAATATATTTATTATAAAAACTATTTCAATGTAACCAATGGCCAACAACACAGACAAGACAGACATACATAAAAACTGAGCTGTCACTGAGATAGGTTAGTAGCCCCCAACTGGGAAGTTAGTATGCGTGCAAGTCCATCCAACCATTTAGTAATACTTTGTAAGTCCCCCACCTATGTGCACATATTAGTGGTAACGGTTTTAACTTTGTTATATGCTCACAGCAAGCTTTTTAGGTGAACTTTAGGGAGTCCGGCATTCACTACCTGGTGGGTACCCCGACCGCTGATGCAGTCCGTATTGTGCAGTCTTATCCGAGTTTCTACCTCACCAGTATGAGTCCTGCATGTCTGTCAGCCCAGTCACGATCCCCAGTGTCCTCTACGCGTTTCTCCGCCTGTTCAACGCTCGGCAGGTTCCTCAGGAGGTATGATTGCTGCTGATATTGTATCCGCTCTTTATAGCGGGACCTTCCGGGTCATTAGGACACGCCGCGCGTCATCTCTGTGACCTGACTTCCGGGTTCGGCGCTGCATCCACGCATTGCGTGTGACCCTGCTTCCGGGTTCGGCGCTATCGTCACGACTCAAATTCATTCCTTACATTTCCGCATTCCAACCATGAATTAGGTATGCGTTCCAGTGTCCCAGAAGTTCTCTCCGCCATATTATTACTTATTTTTTAGATTTTATAAAGGCGCTGTTTATCAGGTTCTTTTAAATAGCAGCAAATATCATTATTTCAGGGAGCTAATTCAATTACATATAACATATAACAATAGACAATGTATAACACATAATATAAAAACTATTTTAGTATTTCATGTCATCTTTTATAGAGCGAGATATGTACATTTATATAATCAAACATTATTATTCATGATATTTAGATGTAAAATCCATAAAAATAGCCTGATTTGAAGAAAATAATGTCCTTACAATGGACACATTAAGGATGCATACGTTATTACTTTTGTCAGAACTATATTCTATATTGATATATATTAATATTATAGCAAAGAAGTGAGAAACAGTATTTACAATACTTAGGGTAGTGTTTTAAGAATTATATCAGTTTCATATGATACATATATAGCCAATTATCAATAATGTATCTAAACAATACAATGCCCACCCCTCTCCCCATATCCTCCCTCCTCCCAAATAATAAATTATACCCTCCCATATCCCACCCTAAGACTAGGGTAGGGTTGTCCCCTCATCCCCAGACCCCTCCCACACCTTCCCTCAAGCAGGACCATGAACATCAAATTTTTCATATTCTGTTCAGCTCAATTGTGTCGTTAAGACCTTTAGGTACCAAAGTGCGTAGGCTTCTCTAATACAAAGTTTGTGGTACTCTTTACCTAGAACGGCGCCCATCGCGGTCATCGCGGGCACATCGCGGCCACATTATTGGGCACCCGCGATGCGACCGACGCGATCAATCATCGCGTCGGTCGCGATGTCGGTCGCATCGCGGGTGCCCAGTAATGTAGCCGCGATGTGCCCGCGATGACCGCGATGACCGCGATTTCTTGCTGTGGAAAACAGTCAAGTGAAAAACAGGTAAAAAACAGCAAATTACATGGCATCCCTCAATTGTAAAAAAAAAAAAATACATGCAGATTCAACCTTACACTATTAAATGACATATAATTTAATGGCATCCCTTAATTATAAGACAAGATAACATTAAAACCGCGCACATATCGCGGTGATTGCGGGCACATTGCGGCCATCAACGATCGTGTTGCGTGTCGGTTGCATCACGGATGCCCATGGCCGTCATGTGGCCGCAATCACCGCGATGGGCAACAAAATACAATAGAAAAACACATCAAATTACATGGCATCCCTCAATTTGAAGACAATGAAATAACACACGACACAGGTTATGAATTTTAAATAATCACTTTTTTTTATTTTTGGCCAATGGGGGGAAGGTCATTCTTCTGGGCGAAGGTCATTAACAGTTTAGGAGAATAGATGCCTCATGGGAGAAATTCCTTTACAACAAGGCAAATTGGAATGAGGCATACAAAAAAATGGGGCTTAATGTACAACAAGGAACCATGATGCAAACATGCACTGGGTACAGAACAAAATGCAAATATGCAGAACAGTCAATGGTGAAGGCGCAAAACGAGTACGGACAGCTCAAAGTTCAGGAGTCCGATACTGCGACCCTCAGTAACCGAAATTATGGTCTACGAGCTAAAAAGTTAATCTTGGAGCAAATAACGAACAGAGTAGAACAAGCACATTGCTGCATGACACACTAATTTAAAACCAATAAAGCCAAATTGATAATTAATTGAAATCGCGCTCTTCACCTGGGAGGGGACTTTGTGTGCTCAACAGAGCATTTGAAATAGTCCCAGGCAAAGACGAAGGGTCTGTGACTGGTGGCATAGGGGGCCTCGGCGCGTACATATAAGGGGGAGGAGGAGGCGGAGCATAACCCGACGCACTGTACGAAGGGTAGTGATAGGGGTAGTTGGGCGTTTGGGCCACTTGCCTTACGATCGTGGCAGATGGCTCTATGTTGCACTCAGCAGAGAGACTTATCTCTGTTGCGCGCATCATATTGCAATATACCAACCTCTTACAATGCAGGAGCTGGTCTTTCTCCATGCTCCGCATTTCCACGGCAAGGTTGTTTGCGAAAATTTGACAATCGTCAGGGAAATTTTTTACAGACCTGCAACAATGCCCTTGGACATTGCGAGCAGTGCTGGACAGCTGTCTTCTGCGGCGCCTCCTCGGGAGAGCGGGTGTAGTGCTCTCCGTCATAGGAGTAGTGTCCACCTCCGCAACTGTCGCAGACTCCTGCTCTGTCTCAGGGGGAACTTCCTAGAAAGAAAAAAAAGGGCAAATGGTAATAACATGACATTTCACAGTCACTTACATGCAAGACATGTCACAGCAAATACTTACAACGTCCACACTCTCCGCTGCACCAGACGAAGAGGTGTCCTCCGTATCCGTTCCCCCTGTTCCACTCTGTTCTCTCTGCTCCAAGATTAACTTTATCCGCTCGTAGTACAATAATTTCGGCACGTAGACGTCTTCAGCATCGGCTCCGGGAACTTTGAGACTGCCGTACTCGGTTAAACTCCTTCACCATGACTGTCCGCATATTTGTCATTTTCTTCTGCACCCAGGCGATGTTTGCATCAGGTTCCCGTTTTCGACACAGAGCCACCATTTTCTGATATGTCTCATTCCTCTTTGCCTTGTTGTAATAGTCTTTATCCTTCTTCTCCCAGAGGCATCTATTCTCCTTGTACATGTCAATGACCTTCGCCATGAAGCTGTTTGACAGCTCACGTTTCTTATGGGCCCCATACATCAGCAATCACAATTTATGGATTTTCAGATATTGGGATATTTTGGCCAGATAAATGGATTTTCAGATCTATCCGACTTTGCCCACACATTACAGATTTTTTCAGTGATCGGCAGATTTTTCCATCTAAAGATTGCATCTTCATATCTGGAAATTGCCCCAATCGATTGTCATTTCAGCTGTTCATAATGTAAATAGATGAAGAAAACTAATTGGGAATGCCCACACATCTAAAAAAGATCTGCAGATAATACCAGATTATTAAACATGTTTAAAAACCTGATTAAGCAATCGATTGGCGATTGTGATTGGGATTGCCAAAAGGGGGAGCCCACACATCTAAAATTAATTGTGGCAATCATCTCCATATCTGAAAATTGTCACAATTAATTGCTGATGTATGGGGCCCTTAAGACATAGCTGGAAAAAGAAAACACAAACAAAACCATCTATAAATAATTGATGTCTATACGGTACTTTTGTGGTATCACAACTCCCATGCCATCTGATGTGATGCGATACCATTTTTCCCAAAAATCATTGACATTTGCCAGTGTACCACCCCCACTATCCACGCGCACCCGAAGCGTGGCAAGCGGCGGCGGTACGCGTCCTCCGACCTTTTCATACCCCCACTATCCACGTCGGCGTGGAGTTGAGAATAGAATAGTGTGGCGAGCGCAGCGAGGCGAGCGCAGCGTGGCGAGCGCAGCGAGCCCCGCGAGGGGACGCGGATACCTTCACTGGTTATCGCGTCCCTTCGCGGGCTTCACTGGTATACGAGCGCAGCGAGCCCCGCGAGGGGACGCGGATACCAGTGAAGCCCGCGAAGGGACGCGCTTACCTGTGAAGGTATCCGCGTCCCCTCGCGGGGCACGCTGCGCTCGCCACGCTTCGGGCTCGGTGGCTCGCTGCGCTCGCCACACTATTCTATTCTCAACTCCACGCCGACGTGGATAGTGGGGGTATGAAAAGGTCGGAGGACGCGTACCGCCGCCGCTCGCCACGCTTCGGGTGCGCGTGGATAGTGGGGGTGGTACACTGGCAAAAAAGGCATTTGGGGTACATTTACAAGTTAATTTGAAGAACAATTTAAGCACGATTTACCTTATTTGGGGATAAAGTTCTCTTGTTCAGATCAACTTTTTAATAGAGGATCGATCAACGTTAACAGCAACTGCAATCCCCCCCCCCCCAAAAAAAACAAAACATCATTAATCAAAATTCAATGACATAGAAATCCACGCCCACTATCCACGTGCACCCGAAGCGTGGCGAGCGGCGGCGGTACGCGTCCTCCGACCTTTTCATACCCCCACTATCCACATCGGCGTGGAGTTGAGAATAGAATAGTGTGGCGAGCGCAGCGAGCCACCGAGCCCGAAGCGTGGTGAGGGGACGCGGATACCTTCACAGGTTAGCGCGTCCCTTCGTGGGCTTCACTGGTATACGAGCGCAGCGAGCCCCGCGAGGGGACGCGGATACCAGTGAAGCCCGCGAAGGGACGCGCTTACCTGTGAAGGTATCCGCATCCCCTCGCCACGCTTTGGGCTCGGTGGCTCGCTACGCTCGCCACATTATTCTATTCTCAACTCCACGCCGACGTGGATAGTGGGGGTATGAAAAGGTCGGAGGACGCGTACCGCTGCCCCTCGCTGCGCTCGCCACGCTTCGGGTGCACGTGGATAGTGGGCGTGGTACACAAGGGAAGGGGGTCATTTAAAAAATTAGGTTGGGGCTCTGGGGGCCATTTTACATAGTACCCTATGTAAATTTATGGTCCATTGGATTTATCTGCTTTTTTTTAAGAGAATTTCAAATTTTACACTGAATATTAACATTGAAACTGTGGTTGCTATGTGTATAAAGGCATAGCAACATATGTCACCAACTGATAATCAGTTGGTGACATATGTTGCTATGCCTTTTTACACATAGCAACCACCGTTTCAATGTTAATTTACAGTGTAAAATGCTGGTTGCTATGTGCAAGAGTGCATAGCAACACTTGTCACAAACATAATATATGCAGGTGACGTATGTTGGTATGCCCTATTTGACATAGCAACCAGTGTTATCCACTATAATTTTAACTGAGTTACATTGGTTGCTATGTGCAATACCATATAGCAACATAAGCCACTCACTGATAATATGGTGACATACATTGCTATGTGCTAGTGCACATAGCAAGCAGTGTTATATGCGATTTTTGTTATACTGACATTGATTCCCCCTGGCCATCTCACCTACTCCTCTGGCCCACTCCACCTTCCCCTGGGCCCCCCTCCTACCCTTCTTCCCCACAAGCCATCTGCCCCCCTCCTCTCACCCCCCCTCCCCCCTATCATTTCCCAGCCCCCCCCCCCCACTCTTCAAATTTATTTAGAAACACTTCAAGGCACTTACATTTTATGCAGGGGCAGGGTGTGTCATGGATTCCGCACTGTCTGCAGAGTGAATTGCATGCTGGGACACTTCCTTGCATGCAGTTTTCCAGTTTGAGTGACATTAGTGGATGAAATCCCGGTCATTGCGGGCATTGAGGTGTACATTACACAGCTCAATGCCCGCGATGACCGCGATTTCAATGTTAACTTTAGTAGTGCTAAAAGTGCATCAAATCGCGGTCATCGCGGGCATTGAGGTGTACATTACACAGCTCAATGCCCACGATGACCGCGATGACCGCGATTTCAATGTTAACTTGATTAAAATGATTCTGGAATACCATTGCTGTGAACCTCTGTCACACAGAAGCAGTGTGAGAGGTGACAGCAGGTGATTTGGGCCAAATTTACAGGGAGACAATAATTACAGGGACACTATAAGGCTAGGGGTGATATATTAGAATACCATTGCTGTGATCCTCTGTCACACATAAGCAGTGTGAGAGGTGACAGCAGATGATTTGGGCCAAATTTACAGGGAGACAAAAATTACAGGGACACAATACGGCTAGGGGTGATACATGAATAATTACAGGGACACAATGCGGCTAGGGGTGATACATGAATAATTACAGGGACACAATACGGCTAGGGGTGATACATGATGGGTGAACACAGATTAAGATACCAGGGAATGTTATTACTTATTTTGGGGGAAGAGCAGGAAATGGGCCTATTTCAGGTGTGTATGCAAATTCAGTCATACATGCAAAATCACTCAACTGACTCAGTAAAGACAACTTTGGGTAAAAGACACAGTAATTTACTTCCCAAAAAAAGCATAGTAAAGAAGCATAGTACAGAACATTAAACTTGAAACATGAAGTAGCAAACATTGCAATTAGGAAACATGAAACTCCATGGAGTTTTAATCGTCTTTATCTAACAGAGTCAATGCATGTAATATGCGCTCAAATGTGTTGTCCATACCCAGGCTCTTCCTCCACATGAATTCCTGGAGGTAGCTTTCCAGCAAATGTCTCGCCGTCCCTCGGTGGCGTTTATTGCGCCATTTTGCGGCCCCCCACATCCGTTCAATGTTTTGTGTGTGGACCCCTGTTGTGGGGTCCACAAAATTATACTGATGGTTGACTTTAGCATGCTGGAATCCTGCCGCCTCCAGCTGCTCGGTATTGTAGGCCCTCCAGCAATCGCTGTAAATGCTGGAGCCCGGCTCCACGTGCTCCACAATGGCAGCCAATAAAGTGAAGGCGTCCCGGGTGGCCACTTTCGTGGCAAAGCACTGGCCGGTTTCCCGGCAGATGCCCCCAAACACCCACTGTTGGGGTAGCACGCGGCCGACATGGGACTTCCTGCGGACGAAAAGAGTCTCGTCGACCTCGACTATTTTGTCGGGCCCACCGATGCGCCGCTGGGGCTGAGCCATCAGGTCCATGAGGCACGCCTCCCTCATGTACTTATTATAAAGCACTGTTGTCTTGGGGGAGATGCCAAGGTGCCGCTCACAGAAGTCGCCGGTCGTCAACTCCTCTGCCCAGTTGAAAATGAACCTGATGATGTTGACATAAGACATCCGGCAGCCAGGAATGAAGAGCTCCGCGCGGAGACTAATCTTCTGCCGGCAGGCTCTCACGTGGCAGCGCCACATCCCCTCCTTTTCACTGAGCTTCATGGCATGGCCATTGCCACAAGTAGCTTCCTTGGGCAACAGCTTATGCTCCTGGAGGAATGAGATAGCCTCCGCCTCCGTCTGAGGCAAGGAGTACATGGTCACTCCAGATGCCATGGCCATGACAGGAATAGCAGCAGAATCAGCAGCAGGCAGAATCAGCAGCAGGGACTCAATCAGCAGCAGAATCAGCAGCAGGGACTCAGGAATCACGATCAATCAGCAGTAGAATCAACAGCAGGGACACAGAAATCAGCAGCAGGGACTCAGGAATCAGTAATAATCAGGTCCAAATCAATCAATACGCACAAATCTCTCTCTCTCAAACCACAGCTCCTCTCTCCAACAAAACTACCCACAAAATGAAACTCTGACAAGCTGTCACAGGGGGTCGGTCTCAGACAGGGGGATGTACCCTTTTGTGTTATGAAAACTGTCCTGTAAACATCAGTTACTATGCAGACTTAGAGTTGATGTGACCCATTGCAGATGTTACTATGCAGACTAAGGGTCATTCCACCTATTACAGATGTTACTATGCAGAATTAGGGTCATTCCAACCTATTACAGATGTGAGTGTGAGCGGGAAATCGCGAAATCGCGGGCATCGCGGTCATCTTGTACCGCAAATAGCACCCGCGATGCCTCAATCACCGCGATTTTCAATGGGGCCGATGAAAAAGTTGAGGAATCAAGGGCATCGCGGGCATCTTGTCCCCCCAAATAACAACCGCGATGCCTCAATCACCGCGATTTTTCATGGTGACGATAAAAAAGTTGAGGAATCGCGGGCATCGCGGTCATTATACTTTCTAGCACTTCACTTTTTAACCTCTAGCTTCTGCTACTTTGTTATTAATACACCTTTAGCTTAGTTTTTCACTTGTGTGCTGCCCTGGGGTGACTGGCCTATGCAGGCCTTTTCGGGGTTCCGCGCCCCAGATTCAAACTTAGTATTAGGGACCCACCAGAAATGAGGCCACGTGAAGCTGGTTGGTGGGCAAATATTTCTTGGCCAATTAATATACCAAGAGCCTCTATTATTGATTAATAATATGGAGTGTGCATCTGCAACATGTATTTTTCTTTGCAGAACTACAAGTCCCAGCATGATAGCACCTCATGTATCTTGGGTGTGCATTCTAAGATCCCCCCCCAATAAGCTAATATTGTGTACACCTGTACACCTGAAGGTTGGGACTCCTTCAACTTAGAGTAGCACCCCACCCACCTGATTTGAATATTATTTTACCAGCTTGGTCCCTGGTAGCCAGACTGCAAACTGGAGGCACAATATAGGTAAGACCTAAAATTGACATTTATTGCTAGTCTTGGGGATGGATTTGGGGCGCGGCTCCCCTTGGGTTGGTGTGGCTGAGTTGCTTTCGGGGTGGCACACCCTAACATTTATTTAGCACTATTTATTTCCCACTAATATATTATACTTTCTAGCACTTCACTTTTTAACCTCTAGCTTCTGCTACTTTCTTATTAATACACCTTTAGCTTAGTTTTTCACTTGTGTGCTGCCCTGGGGTGACTGGCCTATGCCGGCCTTTTCGGGGTTCCGCGCCCCAGATTCAAACTTAGTATTAGGGACCCACCAGAAATGAGGCCACCGTGAAGCTGGTTGGTGGGCAAATATTTCTTGGCCAATTAATATACCAAGAGCCTCTATTATTGATTAATAATATGGAGTGTGTATCTGCACCATGTATTTTTCTTTGCCAATTACATAAATAACTGTACGTAACTGCTGGTGCGAATAAAATACAAGCACTCTGGGCATTATTCTGGTCGATGCGTAAATTTCCGAATTCTTTCGGATGGCGTTTTTTAGCCGTCTGCGCATGCGTAGGCAACGCTATGTGCATGTGCCACGCAAGGTCTCCGTACTTGTTCTCACTAATACCATACAGAAATGTGCACCGCATTCACTCAGGAGATATGGGCATAATATGGGCGTCATTCGGAAGTAACCAAGGGCGTAGTTTGAAAGTGGGCGTAAACATGGGCGTACACGAGGGAGTGCACTAATTCTGGTAGGTGTGCATTCGGACTGAACACCAACTGCAAACGAACCAAAAGGCAAGAAATATGCGGTGTCCATAAGCAAGTATTTCTTTGCGGACACCACTCGGTCATGCGCTAGGCATTCGGATCGCCCAATTAGTACTCCCGCACCTGAACCAATATCACCTGAACACAATACAATCCACTACTCTACTCATTACTCATTAATTACACTTTTTTCATTGCTTCAATTGGAAACCTTGCAGCTTAAATGGACCATTACTAAACACACAAATCTATGCTGAAAGCACGGCTGGATTTGTTACACACATTTACACTGCAAGCAATGGACAGAGCTTGCTATCACTAATACAAATATACATGTCACTTTTACATTCACCAATAACATTGGTGCGTACGGCCATGTTCCCGTCCGTTCTGACGCGGTAAGACCGTGCAGACGCTGTAAGACCATGCAGAATATGTGTGTGTCCACCACACACGCAAGGTTTGGATGTCGTCCGTAAACACGCCCTCTTCTTAAAGTGTGAGTCCATCCGAATGCGGAGGACCGGTGGGCGTTTCTTCGTACCATGTCCGCACAGCATAGCGTGCGGACCGCTCAGAAAGAATTCGGAAAATTACGCACCAACCAGAATAACCTCCTCTGTCCCTAAAGTACGGACAAAATCTGTAGTGTAAAGTTGTGGCAGCCTGTCTGTTTTGTAGAAGAGATTTTTACGCATGCGCTGTACTGTTTGGGAAAAGTGACATCTGGTGGTCAATGAGTGTAATTGCAGGTTACATTTACAA
Source organism: Crinia signifera (assembly GCF_055691185.1). Lineage (NCBI taxonomy): Eukaryota > Metazoa > Chordata > Amphibia > Anura > Myobatrachidae > Crinia > Crinia signifera. The sequence goes on along the minus strand of NC_139219.1, from coordinate 116,460,337 downwards.
CATTATGTTACATTTATAATGCGATCTATAACAGGACTATAGCGCAAGGAGCAGGCGCGATTCATGCGCGATTTGCATAGCACATGTTATGCACAACGCAGCCACGATGTATGAGGCCATATGGCCATATCTGTGTGTGTATATATATATATATATTTTTTTTTTATTATTATTATTATTATTATTATTATTATTTATTAGAGATGTACAGCGGCCACTTTTTCGGGTTTTTGTTTTGGATCTGGATCTCCCTTCATGTTTTGGATCTGGATTGGTTTTAGCAAAACCACCCTTGCGGGTTTTGGTTTTGGATCTGGATTTTTTTTTTAAATGCCAAAAATGGCTAAAATTAAGTATTATTGACCTCAACAACATTAGTTTGAACTCATTTCTAGTCAATTTTGATCACTTCACAGATCACAAAATTGTTTTCATTGACTGTAGTTGGGCCAAAAGGTTATACCCAGGTAGCTGAATGACTAAGCTAAGCGACAGCAGTGGGCATCACATACATGTGGACCTTACACTTCCAACATGGCACATCTTGGAAGCAGAGCGGCACTGCAGGGGCAGATAGGGTGACAGTTTAATAAACTACCCCAAAAAAAGAGAAATGCTCCAAAGAACAAAAAATACAAAGAAGTGCAAGATGAAATTGTCCTTGGGCCCTCCCACCCACCCTTATGTGGACATGCACATTTTAACAAACCAATCATTTCAGCGACAGCGACTTCAGCGGCAGGGACTGTCACATGTGGCTGAAACGATTGGTTTGTTTGGGCCCCCACAAAACAAGCTGGCAATGGGCAGTGCAAAAACTGGCTTTACAAGATGTCATCATAAAAAAAGAAAAAAATGCTCCAAAGAGCAAAAAATACAAGGAGGTGCAAGATGAAATTGTCAACAAGCTGGCAATGGGCAGTGCACAAACTGGTTTAACGAGATGTCATCCTCAGAATCCGATTCCTCACCCTCTTCTTCACACACAATTAATTTGTCGTCGCTGGAATCAACCAATACAGGAGGACTGTGTGTATTAGGACGTAAGTGCTGGTGAAGGAGGTCCATTTGTTGAAATTTGAAATTCATTTTTATGAACATCATCTTCTCCACGTTTTGTGGAAGTAACCTCCTACGCCGATCGCTAACAAGGTTCCCAGCTGCACTGAAGACTCTCTCAGAATATACACTGGAGGGTGGGCAACTTAAATAAAGCAAAGCCAGTTTGTGCAAAGGCCGCCACATTGCCTTTTTATCTTGCCAATAATAGAATGGAAAGTCTGACATACCTATATCGATGCTATCGCTAAAGTAATCATCCACCATTCTATCAATTGTGGTAGCATCATAGGCAGTAGCAGTAGACATGTCCATTATGCTAGGAAGCTCCTTCAGTCCGGACCAGATGTCAAATATATTTCCGGACTGAATAGCAGTGGGTCTCTTAGGAAAATTTAGTTTTTTCCTCACAACCCCAGTGGGAGAAAATGAAGGAGCAGTTGTGTGCCTGCCACATTCCGCTTCAGCTGACAATTTTTGGACCAAGAGGTCTTTGCACCTCTGCAGATTTGTGCCCATTGGTAACAAAGACACAATGTAAGACTAAAGGTGGCCATACACACGCAGATTTATCTGCAGATCTGTCTGGTTGGAACATGGTTATGGATGAGAGCAAATGACAGTTGACCATTTGCTTGGAAATGCTGGAAAACTGACAAACTGTCACTCATCATACGAGATCCAGCGTGCTTCCATACGCCGGAAGATGACTACTCACTCAGCTCCTGAAACAAGCTGTTCGTGATGGCATAATTCAACAAGCTTTTATGGACGGTCTGATACCCAAATTCCCAGTTGTTCCAGTGATTTACAGCATCCCAAAGATTCACAAGAGTATGGACAACCCACCTGGGAGGTCAATTATTGCCGCAAGGCAATCGCTGTCCCAGTTTACATCTGTTTACATAGATGCTGTCTTGCAGCCCTACACTACCACACTTCTTCAAGTATTGCAAACACTCCCCGCCATGACGGATGAGGTATGGCTTGTGACTTTAGATGTAAAGAGCCTCTATACCATTATTCCACATAATGCAGGTATAGAGGCAATTTATACTTTTTTGCGTGCCCAAAATGATTATGCTGGTCCTGATATAAACTTTTTATTGTCATTGATACAGTTTATATTGACTAGGAATTATTTTATTCATGATGGAGGATTCTGGCTGCAGGTGAATGGATGCTCTATGGGATCGAACGCAGCACCGGCATACGCTAACATCTATATGTTCCTCATAGAGCAACAAATTTTCTTTGATAATCCAGTGATTGCCACCAGAATCCTCTTATATCGTCGCTTTATCGATGATCTCCTCATTTTTTGGGCAGGTCCCATTAATGATTTGATTGGTCTTATCGATGTACATAACTCTGGTACCAGCCCAGTGAAATTTACTATGTCATATGACCAAAAAACAATACATTTTCTCGATGTAGCAATACATCTGAAAGAGGGCTGCATATCCACTACCTTGTTTCAAAAGAAGACAGATAGAAACAATTTATTGCATGGTACTAGCGCCCATCCGAAAAGTTTAATCAGAGGTTTGCCATACTCTCAAATGATCCGTTTAAAACGTATCATTTCTGATCCAGCTGAGGTTGAGTTACAGATTGAGGCTCTTATCAATAAATTTCTTGAAAGGGGTTATAAGCCCTATGACCTTAAGATTGCCAAAGAACGTGCAGCATTACTCACCCGTGATGAATTATTAAAATCGAAGTCCATTGATGATCAACCTACTCAAGAGGTGATCCCATGGGTAACTAAATATTCTAGTGCCTGTCCCATCATTAACAAAGTTTCCAAAAAACGATGGCCTATAGTATCTACAGATCGTGACATTAATATCACCAACTCTAGATTGATGTCCTGTTACCAAAGGGCACCCAAACTTTGTGATTTATTGGTCAAGACCGATATATCGGCATTCAGACAACATGAAAAACCTCCCCCTAGAGGTTGCATCAGATGCACATGTACAGTGTGTAGTTGTATGATCCCCGGCCCGGTGTTTTATCATCCACACTGTGGCACCAAATTCAATATTAGACACACTCTCAGTTGTGAATCTCGTTTAGTTGTCTATCAACTTATTTGCCCTTGTGGCTTATCGTATATCGGTAAGACCGAAAGGTAATTTAAGGAGAGGATAACTACACATAGATCTACCATTCGGGCAGCTTTGTCTGGTGGTAAATGTGATCTTCCTGTGCCTAAGCATTTCTTAGCAATGAAACACACCTTACCTTCATTAAAATATCGCATGATCGATCATATCCCCCCCCAACTTGCGAGGAGGTAATAGGGGATTGTTGCTATTAAAATGTGAAACCCGTTGGATCCACAGGTTGGATACCATATCACCGAGGGGCTTGAATGAGCACCTTGGTATTTCTTGCTTGTCTAGGAATTGATCTGCTTATCCTATGCCATTATGGTCTCTGAGGCTAAATCAGTATTACTGTCTTTGATACATATTATGTTACTGTCGATACTTTATAATCTTAATACGCATAGGGTTGACTAGTTAATTCTGGTTCTGTCAGCAACAGGATTGTATTTACTGGCCTCCATGAGTGATCATTTATGTACTTATTGCTATAATGCAGGATAAAAGACTACTTTGTATAGTTTAGGATTGATAGTGAACAACTTGTTTCAATGTATCTGTCACACACTCTTGCAGAGCGGGAGTCTCTTACCCAGTCCGGTCCCGGGGATGGTGCGTGCGGCGGCAGCAGGACGGGACGCTGGCGTCCCGGGGTCTGCGGTCCAGGCAGCGTATTCCTCGCCGGCGGCAGAGGTTCTCCTGCAGCTCCGGCGGGGACAGCAGACAGACGGCTTCCGGGATGTCGGGCGTGCTCTCACTAGGGGCGCGCACGCCGCTCTAGCTTAGAGTTAAAGCCACAGGCAGGAAATTAACCCGATAGCCTGCAGGGATAAAAGGAAGTCCCTGGCAGGCAATCGGGGCCAGAGTATAGGCTCACACCTACTCCAGCGTTGTTATAGTATTCCTCGCCGGCGGCAGAGGTTCTCCTGCAGTGCCGGCGGGGACAGCAGACAGGCGGCTTCTGGGTTGACGGGCGTGCGCTCACTAGGGGCGCGTGCGCCGCTCTAGCTTAGAGTTAAAGCCACAGGCAGGAAATTAACCCGATAGCCTCCAGGGATAAAAGGAAGTCCCTAGCAGGCAATCGGGGCCAGAGTATAGGCTCACACCAACTCCAGCGTTGTTATAGTATTGTGCTAACCTTCTGATTAAATCTGACCCCGGCTTGTTCTCCTGACCACTCTTCCGTAATTCCCCTGTGTTGATCCGTGCTCCCAGTGTTTGACCTCCGCGTGTTAGTGACCATTCTTCAGCCTCATCCCACTGTACTGCGAACTGTGCTCCTCTCTATATGACCCAGCTTGGCTTTGGACTACTCTCTGTATTATCCCCTGGTACCTGGTTGTCCGTCCTGATCTCGACCCGGCTAGACGACCACGATTTCCATATTCCCTATCCCAACTACCAGCTCATACGGGAAACCTGACCAGGGGGCCGCGACCGACGTGTCGGGCGCCACTGAAGCCCAAATCCCGCTTGGAGGGGTCACTGGCAGAAAACCCCCGGCACGGTTAGACTCCGCGCCCCTGTGTCAGATCGAGCCAATTCCCGAGTTGGTAGAGACAGTACGGGATTTGTGACAGAATACTCTGGCCCATTGGAATATGGATCCCGCCGCTGGTCCGTCTCCTAAAGAACTTCTGGAACATCTATTGACCAGAGTGAACAAACAAGAGCAAGATCAGGCACAAATCTTGCAGTGCTTGCAAACTCTGATGCAATGCATGAAGGCACCACCACCAGCTCTACCTGCTCCGGTACCAGCTCCTCCAGCAGTTGTGGCCAATGCCACTCCTCTTCGAATTCCAAACCCAGCAAAGTTTGATGGGAATCCGAAAGAATGCAGAGGGTTTTTAAACCAATGCCTCATTCATTTCGAGATCCAAGCGGCATCATTTCCGTCAGAGAGGGCGAAGGTCGCCTACATAATTTCGTTACTGACAGGCCAAGCCTTGTCCTGGGCCTCTCCACTTTGGGAGAAGAATCATGCAGTGGTTAACAACAGCTCTGACTTTATTGCTGAGTTTCGCAGAGTCTTCGATGAACCAGGAAGAGTGTCAACCACCGCTTCAGCGATCCTTCGACTGAAGCAAGGAACCCAAACTATGGGCCAATATACAGTTCAGTTCCAGACCTTGGCCTCTGATCTGGGGTGGAATGAAGAGGCTCTCATGGCCACATTTACGCAAGGTCTTTCGGATAAGATTAAGGATGAGTTGGCATCTTGAGAACCAGCAGCCACTCTAGACGATCTTACCTCCCTATGCACTCGAATGGATCTCCGTCATCAGGAGAGAGAGAGAGATAGGGAGCAATCCCGAAAATATAGCTTCAGATTGGCTCCTCGATTTATACCGCCGAGTTCTGGCTCCTCTTCAGCATCATCGGTTACGGCAGATCAGCCATCTGAGGAACCCATGCAGATTGGGAAATCTCGTCTCCCATTCGCAGAGAGGGAGCGAAGATTCAAGAATCGTCTCTGCTTGTATTGTGGGGAATCCGGTCACCTCCTTTCCAAGTGTCCTAAGCGTCCGGGAAATGACAAAGCCTAACTGACTGTAGGGGGGTCAGTTTGGGCACGTTGTTACATGCCCCCTCTCGAGTTTCCGCAGCGGGATTCACCATCAATGTAACTCTACAAGGTCAAAATTTCTCTTTGGTTCTCAAGGCCTTTCTAGACTCGGGTGCTAACGGTAATTTTATTACGGCACAGACGGTTAAACGTTTGGGTATTTCATGCCAAGAATTAGCCAACCCATTACATATTATAGGGGTGGATGGTAACAAGTTACCTTTTTCAAGTATTCGTTTCAGTACCTCAGCAGTATGCCTGAAAGTGGGAGCTCTGCACCAAGAGACCATTTCATTTTTTGTACTTCCCTCAGCCGAAAACCTGTTATCCTGGGGTTACCCTGGTTACAGTTACATTCTCCTACTCTAGACTGGAAGAATCCACAGGTCCTGGCATGGGGTGCGGAGTGCCACGGTTGATGCTTTAGCCAGGTTCAACGTCTTCAGTGTACCCTCTCGTCAACCAAATTGGTAAACTTCCAGTTCCTTATCGAGCTTATGTGGATGTCTTCAGTAAAAAAGAGATGGAGAAGCTGCCAGCCCATAGGAATTAGGATTGCGCCATTGATCTTTTACCTGGGAAGTCGCCTCCCCGTGGTCGGGTGTTTCCATTGTCTACTGCTGAGTCACAGGCAGTGTCAGAGTACATCAAAGACAACCTGGAGCGGGGCTTTATTAGAGAGTCCAAGTCACCTGCAGGTGCAGGCCTCTTTTTTGTGAAGAAGAAGGATGTGGGTCTCAGACCTTGCATTGATTATAGTAGTCTAAATGCAATCACCATCAAAGACCGGTTTCCTTTTCCTTTCATTTCGGAGCTCTTCGATAGGATCAAAGGGGCACGAGTATTCACTAAACTGGATCTCCGCGGAGCATATAATTTGATTCGAATCAAGTCGGGAGATGAATGGAAAACGGCCTTTAATACACGAGATGGGCATTTTGAATATTTAGTGATGCCTTTTGGTCTAGGTAACGCTCCTGCAGTTTTTCAAAGATACATGAATTACATCTTTCAAGATCTTTTGAACAAGTTCATAGTCATTTATTTAGATGACATTTTAATTTTTTCCGAGAACCTTCAAGTGCATCGACATCACGTTTGTGAAGTACTGGCTCGCCTTCGGAAACACTGGCTGTATTGCAAACTGGAAAAATGCTCTTTTGAGCAGCAGGAGATGCCCTTTTTGGGGTACATTGTCACAGGGACAGAGTTGCGCATGGATCCCAAGAAATTGTCCGCGATATCCGATTGGCCTCAACCAGTGGAGTTGAAGGCTATTCAACGATTTCTAGGATTCTGTAACTTTTACAGGCAATTTATCAAGAACTATTCTTCGGTGGTAGCTCCGATAACGAAGCTTAAGCGAAAAGGGCAGAATACTAAGGAGTGGTCCTTGAAAGCCAAACAAGCCTTTCTACTACTCAAACAGCTCTTTATGACTGCTCCCATTCTGAGACGTCCCGATCCTGACAAGCCCCTTTTCCTGGAAGTAGATGCTTCATCAGTCGGGGTTGGAGCAGTGTTATCCCAAAGGGATGATGTCAACAAATGGTACTCCTGTGGGTTCTTTTCCAGAATATTCCAACCTCCTGAACGGAATTATGCAGTGGGTGACAAGGAGTAGCTAGCCATAAAATTGGCGTTGCAAGAATGGCAGCATATTTTGGAAGGAGCAAAATTTCCGGTAACAGTTTATACTGACCACAGGAACCTGTTGTACCTTAAGACAGCACATTGTCTCAATTACCGACAAGCTAGATGGTCTTTATTCTTTGACCGCTTTAATCTAATTCTGACATATAGTCCAGGGGACAAAAATATTAAGGCGGATGCGCTTTCCCGAGTCTTTGGGACAGCCTCTTCAGAGGAGCTAGAGGAGCAAAAGCCTATTTTAAAATCTTCCTGCTTTGTTGCTTCTACTACCAAGATCAAGATTCCAGTCGGGAAAACATTCGTACCATCAGGATCCCGAGCTAAACTTTTACGCTGGTTCCATTCTTCACGATTCTCCGGTCATGCAGGAGTCAACAAGACATTAGAGATTATTTGCCGTAACTACTGGTGGCCGTCAGTGAGAAAAGATGTCAAGAACTTTGTAGCTGCTTGTGATGTATGTGCTCAGCATAAATCTTCTACGCAAGCTCCGGCTGGGTTGCTTCAACCTCTTCCGATTCCAAATCATCCCTGGGCTGACATCTCGATGGACTTCATCACTGAACTTCCTGCTAGTCAGGGTTACAACACTATTTTGGTAGTAGTGGATCGGTTCTCTAAAGCCGTGCATTTTATTCCTCTGAAAGGTCTTCCGTCTGCTCTCAAGTTGGCCGAGATCTTCATGAAAGAAATTTTTAGACTGCACGGCTTTCCACAAAGTATTGTGTCAGATGGGGGGTTCAGTTTACGTCCAGGTTTTGGCGAGCTTTGTGTTCCTCCTTCAATATTAAACTCAACTTCTCCTCGGCTTACCATCCACAGAGCAACGGTCAAACCAAGAGGGTTAATCAAGACCTAGAAATTTTTTTAAGAGTCTACGTCTCAGCTAATCAAGACAATTGGTTATTTCTACTTCCTTGGGCAGAATTTGCCCACAACAATCTGTTCCACGAATCCACCGGTCATTCGCCATTTTTCATCCAGAATGGGTTTCATCCGAATCTTCCAGAAATCTTTTCCAGATCTTCAGATTCATTACCAGCTGTTCAACAAACAGTGAAAAGTTTTCTTAGCATTAGGTCAGAGGTTAAGAAGAACCTAGCTAAGTCTTCCGATCGCTATAGACGTTGCGCTGATTATAGAAGGAGAAGGGTTCCTCAGTTTAAGCCCGGAGATAGAGTGTGGCTTTCCACCAAGCACTTAAGGCTCAGGGTCTCATCAATAAAACTGGCTCAAAGATTCATCGGTCCGTTCCGCATCCTTCAAATAATCAATCCTGTCGCAGTAAGACTCAAACTTCCAGAGTCACTTAAGATTCTTTCACGTGTCGCTGCTCAAACCATTGGTTATCAACAAGTTCTCTGCCACCAAACATTCTTCTCCATCCATACCTATAGGAGATCATGAGGAATACAAAATTAACCAAATTCTGGATTCCAGGGTGTCGAGAGGGGTGCTCCAATTCCTCATTGATTGGAGGGGATTCGGTCCAGAAGAGCATTGCTGGGTTAAAGCTTCTGAGATTCAAGCCCCACAGTTACTCCGGAGCTTTCATCGGAAGTACCCCAACAAGCCCTTCATAGGGTGTTCGGTGCCAACCCCTAGGGTAGGGGGTAATGTCACACACTCCCGCAAAGCGGGAGTCTCTTACCCGGTCCAGTCCCGGGGATGGAGCGGGCGGCGGCAGCAGGACGGGACGCTGGCGTCCCGGGGGCTGCGGTCCAGGCAGCGTATTCCTCGACGGCGGCAGAGGTTCTCCTTGCAGCGCCGTCGGGGACAGCAGACAGGCGGCTTCTGGGTTGACGGGCACGCGCTCACTAGGGGCGTGCGCGCCGCTCTAGCTTAGAGTTAAAGCCACAGGCAGGAAATTAACCCGATAGCCTGCAGGGATAAAAGGAAGTCCCTGGTAGGCTCACACCTACTCCAGCGTTGTTATAGTATTGTGCTAACCTTCTGATTAAATCTGACCCCGGCTTGTTCTCCTGACCACTGTGTTGAGCAGAAAACCCCCAGCACGGTTAGACTCCGCGCCCCTGTGTCAGGTCGAGCCAATTACCTAGTTGGTAGAGACAGTACGGGATTTGTGACAGTATCGCTGTTTGTATGTATTGTTGTATTGTTTTTTGTAACCATGGTGACGGTAGCACGCAGCCCTACGGGACTGACGTGATCTTCCGGCGTCTGGAAGCACGCTGGATCTCGTACGCACGGCGGTGTATAAATGTTTGTACGTGATTCTTACCTGTTATGCCTGACGAAAATGTCCAAATAAAGGACATTGAAATGTTGCATCTCGATTTTGTGTACAGCATCTTTCTTCCTGCCGTGAGTACCGCACCACCAACCTGCAGTATCTACTAACCCAGTGAAGGCACCCGGTAAAGTACCTGACTTTTAAGCGCTGAAGCTCGTTTGTGTGTGCCGGACCCCTGCTACCTCTCACTCTCTCTCTCTCTCTCTCTATATATATATATATATATATATATATATATATATATATATATATAGTTCGAGGGAAGACCGCACTCGCACTCACCCAATGCAACTTGGGGTGCCTTATAAGAGTTGCATTTAGAGCATGCACCCAAATATAGTCCAGGGTTCCCACACTGATCTGTGTAGGATATAAGGCACTCGCCGGAATAACGAGTATCCAAACTCTAATCGCTATCCATACGCCCCAACGTTTCGGTCCCTGCCTTGGACCTTTGTCAAGGAGCTTGGTATATAAGAGTAGCCAGCGTAGTCAAATGAAGAAAGAACCTCTAGGATGAGGAAATGTGCTGATTCCTCATCCTAGAGGTTCTTTCTTCATTTGACTACGCTGGCTACTCTTCTATACCAAGCTCCTTGACAAAGGTCCAAGGCAGGGACCGAAACGTTGGGGCTTATGGATAGCGATTACTGCAGCACAATTCTATGAATGGAATAAAAACCAATAATTTGATGAATTTATAACAGAGTTTGGATACTCGTTATTCCGGCGAGTGCCTTATATCCTACAGAGATCAGTGTGGGAACCCTGGACTATATATATATATATATATATATATATATATATATATATATATATATATATATATATATATATATAGACATACAGTATATATATATATATATTAGTGTTGGGCACGTTAACGCGTTAATATCGCGTTAACGCGCCAGCACATTAACGGCGATTAAAAAAATTAACGCAGTTAACGCGTGGGGGGAGGGGGGGTTAATCACTGCAGCGGCAGGGAGTGGGGAACGGGGCTGGGGTACCGGGAAACGGACGGGCAGGGGCGGGGGGCAGGGTGCCATGTGGCCCCCGGGCTGCTTAGCCAGTCACTGGCTGCGGGCCACGCTGGTCACCATCCACCTCCTCCAGGCACAGGCAGCCCTCCTGCGCTGGCCGCGGCTTCCAGAACACGGCCGCGGCTACAGGAAAATGGCCGCCGGCCCCCTGCACTGAGGACATGTCTGTCCCGGACCCCCCAGCCCAGCAACAATGGTGAGTTGCTGGTGGAGGCATGTGTGTCTCCTCTGGCACTGTGGGGGCATATGTGTCTCCTCTGGCACTGTGGGGGCATGTGTGTCTCCTCTGGCACTGTGGGGGCATGTGTGTCTCCTCTGGCACTGTGGGGGCATGTGTGTCTCCTCTGGCACTGTGGGGCATGTGTGTTGTCTCTGGCACTGTGGGGGCATGTGTGTCGTCTCTGGCACTGTGGGGGCATGTGTGTCTCCTCTGGCACTGTGGGGGCATGTGTGTCTCCTCTGGCACTGTGGGGGCATATGTGTCTCTGGCACTGTGGGGGCATCTCTGGCACTGTGGGGGCATCTCTGGCACTGTGGGGGCATCTCTGGCACTGTGGGGGCATATGTGTATCTGGCACTGTGGGGGAATATCTGGCACTGTGGGGGCATATGTGTCTCTGGCACTGTGGGGGGGCATATGTGTCTCTGGCACTGTGGGGGCATATCTGGCACTGTGGGGGCATATGTGTATTTGGCACTGTGGCAATCCCCCTTGGCAACGAGCATGGAACCCCTCGCAATGAGATTTTAGGTAAGCGGCACTTATGTGCCTATCAGCGCGATTAATCGCAGTTAATCGCAAAAATTTTATGAGATTAATCGCGATTACAAATTTTAATTGTTGCCCACCACTAATATATATATATACATATATATATATATATATATATATATATATATATATATATATATATATAGACATACATTTGATTAATATATCATAGGCTATTAATAACCTATTTAAAACAAAAGAGAAAAATTGAGAGAAAAATAGACAGAAAATAGAGAAAGAACCAGATTAGTAGTACAGGTTGAGTATCCCGTATCCAAAATGCTCGGGACCAGGAGAATTTTGGATAACGGATTATTCCGTATTTTGGAATATTTTAATATTTCAATTATGTATTTTGAAGTATCTTGCATTTATGCTGTATAAACACATAAAATAAACACAAATATATTTTATTACCACATAAAATACACACAAATATATTTTATTTGTTCAAAAAACAAGGTTTCAAAACATGAAACAAAATTTGTGTACTATCTCAGATATTGAATTTGAATGCCAAGCAATCATTTTCTTGTACATATATAGTGCCAGTTACATATCATGTCCTCAGTAGGGCTGTTACATATGTCCCCAGTGAGTTTTTAGCTAAACAAATTTTTTTTCCACTTTCTGGAAAGTATGGTTTTCGGAATAATTTGGATAACGGATATTCGGATACGGGATACTCAACCTGTATTAATTGATATATCAATTGTAAGGTTCCACTTTATGTATAATTTTGAATATTATTTTGATACACTTATATCATAAACAGAATGACCAATAGTATTTCTCTTTAAATATCGCTAAACAAAACAGATGAGGCTGTATCACTCATTCATAGGTTATGCGTCCCCTGTTGATGCAGTTCAAGGAGCTCAGCTCAACAACATGAACCTGACCAGTGGACATATCAGACAGCAACACTTCTAATGCAAAAAAAAGGTGTGATATTGCATCTTTCATTCATTCCCGCTGGAGCTAAAGTTCCTAAAATATAAATCCAGAATGTTTCACGGGTACTGAATTTCTTACTTATATCACTACCCCTTTCTTTAAGGGTTACTTGCTCTATGGCTTTGAAGCTAAAGTTATTTAAATCTGATGAGCAACAGTCAAAGAAATGTCTGGGCACACTATGGTGTGGTACATTATTCTGAATATTTCTTGTATGCTCTAGTATCTGGATCTTTAAACTTGCCTCCTACTTTAAGGACAAAATTGATAACATCCGAGATGAAATGGTATGCTCTTCCACAACCTCTAACCCTCTTTCTTTCCCACCTGAACCCTCTTGCACTTTCTCTTCATTTGAGCCCACAAATGAAAAGGAAGTATCCGCACTCTTCTTATCCTCTTACTCTACTATCTCTCCTCTCGATCCTATACCTGCGCAAGTCATTAAATCTATCTCCTGTGATTATTTCAATCTTAACTAAAATCTGCAATCTCTCTCTTACTACTGGTACTTTTCCTTCTCTGCTCAAACATGCAGTGATAACTCCTATTCTAAAAAAACAGAATTCTGACCCTAACTCTCTCTCTAACTATCGTCCTATATCTCAGATCCCATGCCTCTCCAAGCTACTGGAGAGACTTGTCTACTCTCACCTCACAAACTTTCTTAACTCTAACACCCTATTAGACCCACTTCAGTCAGGTTTTCACTCTCAACACTCCACTGAGACAGCACTGACTAAAGTGGTGAATGATCTGGTAACGGCTAAGTCTAAAGGCCATTACTCACTACTTATTCTTCTTGATCTTTCTGCTGCATTTGACACCGTCGATCACTCTCTTCTCTTACAAACACTACACTCCCTAGGTTTTAATGATACAGCCCTTTCCTGGTTCACATCTTACCTATCTGATCGCTCTTTCAGTGTTCGCTTCTCTAACTCTACTTCCTCTTCATTACCTCTGTCAGTCGGAGTTCCGCAAGGTTCAGTCTTAGGTCCTCTGCTTTTCTCAATCTATACCTCCTCTCTTGGCAAACTAATCAGCTCTTTCGGATTTCAGTATCACTTGTATGCTGATGATACTCAAATCTATCTATCAACCCCAGAGTTGTCACCAGTGGTTTTGGGTCGAGTCTCTGATTGTCTCTCTGCCATCTGTCTTGTCGCCAACTCAAACTCAATATTTCCAAAACGGAATTACTTATATTCCGGCCAACTAAGAACAGTTACCATCCTGACATCTCCATCGCTGTTGACAACTCGATAATCTACCCTACCCCACAAGCTTGTTGCTTAGGGGTCATCCTCGACTCTGAACTGTCCTTTCTTCCCCACATTCAATTTGTCTCCAAATCATGTTACATGCATCTAAAAAACATATCCAAAATACAACCCTATCTCACACAAGACACTACTAAATCTCTTATCCATGCACTCATTATATCCCGCATTGATTATTGCAATAGTCTCCTAACTGGTCTTCCCAAGAACAGACTCTCACCACTGCAATCAATTTTAAATGCTGCTGCTAGGCTGATCTTCCTTGCAAGATGCTCCTCGTCTGCTGATCCGCTCTGTCAGTCCCTCCATTGGTTGCCTGTATATTACCGTATTCAATATAAAACACTTCTACTTGCTTATAAAGCTATTAACCATACTGCACCAGCATATATCTCTGCACTTATCACAAAATATCTCCCATCTCGACCACTACGCTCTACACAAGATCTGCGTCTCTCTTCTGCATGGATCACTAGCTCCCATTCATTATTACAGGACTTTCATCGGGCTGCTCCCATCCTATGGAATGCCCTTCCACGCACATTAAGACTCTCCACCAGTCTCCAAACTTTCAAGCGTTCCCTGAAAACTCACCTCTTCAGGCAAACCTATCATATTTAAGTTCTACATGCATAACCCTCCGAGGCACTTATGTATTATATAGCTTCCCTTCTGGACTTGTAACTGCTATGCTATTACTGGAGTCTGTCCTTATGTTTCCCCCCTATATCCCTATAGATTGTAAGCTTGCAGCAGGGCCCTCCAACCTCCAAGTCTGTCTGTTGTTACCCAGTTTGTCTTATCACTGTCTACTATTGTAAAGCGCAACGGAATCTGCTGCGCTATATAAGAAACTGTAAATAAATATTAAATAAATAAATAAATCTTTAACAGATGTTTAGTCTTCCCAACGTAAATTTCCAGATTTGCATTCAAGCAAATATATTACATTACTGGATATATATGACATTTTACTTTTAATATCCCATGTCTTATTGTTAATTTCATTATGGATCTTAGTTCAATCTTTACTGGCATATTTCACACCTTGCATTTACTGCAAGGGAAAAAACCTTAACTCGTTGTTATCCAACTAGATGACTCTATAGTCTTGAGTTTACTAGGTGGCAGCATCGATTTTAGTGCATTTGCTTTTTTAAACACTACTTGTGGCCTTTCAGGAATTATATCTTTCAATAAGGGGTCCAATTTTAAAATCCCCAATGTCTACCCAGAATCTTTTTGATCTCATTACCATAGATATTATATTTGGTTACAAAAGAGACAAACCTCTTATCATCAATTTTGTTTTTTTTCTTTTTAAATTTCATAAGATCCTTCCTATTAGCTTCTTTAGCTAAGCTCTTACATCTATTCACCAGATTACCTGGGTACCCTCAGGGCCGGCGCTAGCCACTCAGCAGCAGATGCAAAGCAGGGAGGCGTTGTGCTGGAGAGGCGCCATCCCCGCTTTGCTATTTAGCTGCCTTCCTGGACAGCTATTGTTGCTGGCTGCCGCTGCTCCTGTTAGCGCTGGCAGCGTGAAACAGAAGTGGAGCAGTGCGTGCGCCCAGCTAGTGCTGCACAGTATCTGCAGTAGCAGATATTTAGCAGAGCGGTCTGGCAATTACTATACAGGTATGCTGTAGAAGTCCAAATAGTCAGCCAGCCAGCAGATGGCGCTAGTCAGCTTGGATAACATGCTGCAAGCTGTCATCCACTCGCTGGTGCACTGGACTCAGAGGAGCTGTTCAGGAGGATAGGAGGAACTTTTCAGCCAGGGCCAGGAATTGTAAGTATAACAGGGCTAGGCTGGGCTGGGTGGTCTCTCTCTCCCCAGTAATTACTGTACATGCCTTATTCCCTGCTGGGCTCCTATGCTTGTCAGACAGTTAAACTATCCTGTGTTGAATGCAGCCAGCCCAGAGATCATGTATGTATGACCTGAGCTGCATGAAGGTCTGACAGGCAGGACAGGGGAACTACAGGTCCCATTATGCCCTTATAACTTGTATCAGGAATGTATTGCAGTTAGCTTACACATACCTTCCAACATCATACATCCCAACATGACCCTCTCCAGGACGGACACAATGCTCTATTCCTGGGCTTCCCTCTTAATGTATGATTACCATCACCTGTGTTGAACAGGTTAATTGTTAAGAAAGGTGCTTCAACACAGGTGCTGGCAATCATACATTAAGAGGGAAGTGCAGGAGCAGAGCAATGTGTCCCTCCTGGAGAGGGTCATGTTGGGAGGTATGCAACATGACCCTCTCTAGGAGGGACACATTGCTCTGCTCCTGCACTTCCCTCTTAATGTATGATTGCCAGCACCTGTGTTGAAGCACCTTTCTTATCAATTAACCTGTTCAACACAGGTGATGGTAATCATACATTAAGAGGGAAGCCCAGGAATAGAGCATTGTGTCCCTCCTGGAGAGGGTAATGTTGGGAGTAGGGTGGCCAATTCCGGGATCGGCGGGATCCTTGGATTTGGCCCCCAAAATGCCGGGATTTTAATCCGGGTATTTCGGGATTAGACTGCACAAGGCCATAACCCTTCCTAGTGAGACTTCACCCCTTTTGTACAGCATGAGGGGGGGGCACAAATTTATAGTTTGCAGGAGGGCGCCGAATACCCTAGCACCGGCCCTGGGTACCCTTTCTTCAAAAATCTGGACTCAAACAGCATAGATTGTTCATCAAATTTATCATCTGTATTACAATTTTTCTTTATTCTCAGAAATTGCAAATATGGGATATTTGTAAGCCATTTCTTAAAGTGGCAGCTCTCAGAATGAACGTAGCTGTTGCTGTTGGTTCCTTTTAAATGCGTATAAGTATCATAGTTGCATATTTACATAGTTACATAGTAGGTGAGGCTGATTAAAGGCTGATTAAAGACTTGCGTCCATCTAGTTCAACCTATGCTTATAATAGTTTATCCCTTATTGTATAGTATGTTCTGATATTTTAAAGACAGATTATATTACTTATTCGTACCAATGGATGCTTTTAACCAATAAATGTTTATCCAACCTTATTTTAAACATATTTATAGTGTCTGCCGACACCACTTCTTCAGGAAGATAGTTCCAAAGTTTGACTGCTCTGACTGTAAAGAATTTTTTTTTCTAGATAAACAAAATCTTTTTTTCTTTTAATCTAAACTCATGCCCTCACGTCCTAGATTCCTTTCCTTATATTGGCCCCTAATATATTTATACATGTTGAGCATGTCCCCCCTTAAACGTCTCTTCTCTAGTGTAAATAGTCCCAAATTGTTTAATCTTTCCTCGTAGCTTAAATTCTCCATTCCCCTAATAAGCTTTGTTGCTCTTCTTTAGATTTAATTTAATCTAATTCTATGATGTCCTTTTTATAGTGTGGGGCCCAGAATTGTACTCCATATTCGAGGTGCAGTCTAACTAATGATTTGTATAGAGGCATAATTACTTTTGAGTCCCTAGTTTCCATGCCCCTTTTAATACATGCTAGAGTTTTGTTGGCCTTTTTTGTTGCTATATTACATTGAGCACTACACCCCAGTTTGTTGTCTATTTGGACTCCTAGATCCTTTTCGAGTACTGAATTACCCAATTCATCCCAGCTTAGGTTATAACTAGCACACTGGTTATGTCTCCCAAGGTTCATGACCTTGCATTTGTCCACATTGAACCTCATCTTCCACTTTTTTGCCCACTCATCTAGATTGTCAAGATCATTTTGAAGTGTGGTGACATCTTCTGATGATTTAATAACTCTGCTCAGTTTTGTATTGTCCGCAAAGATGGATACATTGCTGAGTAACCCAACCCAATAATGTTAATAAAAATGTTAAATAAATGGGCCCTAGAACCAAAGCCTGTGGCACTCCACTTAGTAATGGTATCATATTTGATACGGCACTGTTCACGACAACTATCTGTTCTCTATTACACAGCCAGTTCCGTACGCATCTACAGATATTTGCCCCTAATCCCAGGTCCTCCATTTTATTTATCAACCTCGTGTGTCACTGTGTCGAAGGCTTTAGCAAAATCAAGAAAAATCACATTTACAGTGTTTCCATTACCCAGGTTTTTGCTAACCTCTTCATAGAAACCAAGTAGATTAGTTTGGCATGAACGATTTTTCACGAACCCATGCTGGTTATTACTGAGTAAACTATGAAGGTCTAAATATTCTTGGATACCATCTCTTAAAAATCCTTCAAATAGTTTACCCACTATTGATGTTAAACTAACAGGTCTGTAATTAGCGGGATCCTCCTTTTTTCCTTTTTGAATAATGGCACTACCTCTGCTATTCTCCAGTCTTTTGGTACCTTTCCTGATGATAGTGAATTATCAAAGATATAATATAGAGGGGAAGCTAATTCCTCCCTTAATTCCATTAGTACCCTAGGATGAATCCCATCTGGCCCAGGTGATTTATTTGTTTTGATTTTTCTGAGCCTCAATATTATTTCCTCGATAGAGAAATCAATATTGAGGTCCGGCTTGTTCAACCCATTTGTGGTATGGGTGCGTGTCACAGTCTGCTTTCCCTTAGTAAACACTGATGAGAAGAACTCATTTAACAGTTCTGCTTTTCCCTTATCCTCCGTAAAACTTTTTCCAGTGATATCTGTTAGTGGGCCTATGTTGTTCTTAATTATACGTTTACTATTTATGTATTTGAAAAAAATCTTGGGGTTAGTTTTGCTTTCAGTGGCTATGCGCTCTTCATAATCCCTTTTACCTGCTTTGATTGCCCCTTTGCAATTTTTTTTGATTCTTTGTATTTGGTGAACACCCCCTCATTTAAGTTATTTTTATAGAATTTAAATGCTCTTGTTTTATTGTTGATTGCTGACCTAACTTTTTTGTCCAACCATGGTACCTTTTTTTTTTAAATTGAATTTACCCTTATTTACTTTAGGAATGTTTTTAATAGTTAATGATTCGAGTACATTTTTTAGAGTATCCCACATTTACCCCTCAAAAACCGTTAACTTTTCTGAAGTTTAGTATTTTTGGCGATCCTTTATTAACCATATTGTGGCCACTGTTCCCTAGATGTTCAATTACTTTTGTGTTTGAAACTAGATCTATGTTATTTGTTAATACCAAATCCAATAATGCCTTATTACAAGTTGGGGCTTCTACCGTTTGTCTGATAAACTGGTCTTTAAGTAAGCTTCTTGCTGTTTTACATGTTTCATTTTTCTAATCAATATCAGGTCAATTTAAATCCCCCATAATTAATACCTGACCCTGATCTGATGATTGTTTGATTTGGTTTAAAAGAAGAGACTCTTCCCTTTCATTTATGTTCAACGGTCTATAGCATACCCCTATTCAAATTTTGTTATAAGGTTTTTTGTTATTGTCTGTTATCTCTGCCCATACGTTCTCCGTGTAATCTTCCTCTGTACCTGTGCTCATTTCTTTCTCACACGATGTTAAAAGTTATTTTTTTACATATAAGCACACACCCTCACCCTTTCTATTTTCCCTGTCTTTTCTGTAGAGTGTATATCCCTCCATGCTTAATGCCCAGTTGTGCAACTCGTTACACCTTGTTGCTGTAATACCAATAATGTCATAATCATCCCTAGTGACCACAGTTTCTATTTCCCTGATTTTACCTGCTAAGCTTCTTGCATTAGCCAGTAGGGATTTTAATTTATGTTTATTTTTAATTGTGTTCCTAACATTGTGTTTAATTTCTCCTCTGGACTTATTTGTATTCCTTACTAACTTCCTCGTACCCACCTCCCCCTCAGTAGGCTCTACAGCCCTCCCCACCATGCCCACTGCCCAACCTATTTACAGTTTTGAAACTTCTTCCTATGTCGTTTACTCCTTCCCATACCCTAAGGCAGTGGTCAGGGAACTCGGTCCTCATTACCCCACGCAGTGCATGTTTTGCAGGTCTCCTAATAGAATCACAAGTGAAATAATTAACTCCACCTGTGGACCTTATAAAATGTGTCTGTGAGTAATTAGTACACCTGTGCACCTGCTGGGTTACCAGCAAAACATGCACTGTGTGGGGTAATGAGGACCGAGTTCCCTGACCACTGCCCTAAGGTCATCTGTACCTAAGAGCTGTAATGAGGTAAGATTACTGTTATTACAGAATATTCCTGGAGCACCCTGGGAATTACCCACGATATTATCCTTATTAGTACCCCGGATATTGCCTATAACTATTTCCTCCCCCCTCCTCCTCCCCCAAATTGATTCTTGACCCCAATCCTACTATTCTCATTATGGGTCCCATAGTATCTAGCTACCCCCCCCCCCCCATCGCCTAGTTTAAAATCTCCTCCAACCCTCTAACCATCCTTCTCCCCAACACCGCAACCTCCTCCTCGTTCAGGTGCAATCCATCATGGCAAAAAAGATGGCACCTGACGAGAAGTCCGCCCAGTGTTCCATGAACACAAATCCCTCCTTCCTATACCAGTCCTTTAGCCACACGTTGATCTACCTCTGCATCCCTGGGCTAGCGCGTGGCACTGGTAATAATTCCGAGAATATTACCCTGGATGTCCTCACCTTTAATTTCATAACTAATTCCCTCTTTCTCGAGGACATCCCACCTACCATTGACTTTGTCGTTGGAACCAATGTCTACCAAGACTGCCGGGTTGCTCCCAGACCCTCCCAACAATCTGTCTACTCAGTCGGCGATGTGCCGTACCCGAGCACCCAGGAGACAGCAGACTGTACGGCGATCATGGTCCCGATAGCAGATTGCCATGTCTGTTCTCCTGATGATAGAATCCCCTACCAGCACTATCTGACTTTGCATCTCCCTGTCTGTCATCCCATTAGAGCTAGAGGGACCGATCCTCTGGTTGCTAGAGGGAACAGTCTCCTCCAGCTCCTTCATTTCGCCGCTATCCTCCACCGAAACTTCGTCCAACCGGGCAAATGTATTCAGGTTTGATAGATCCGAGATGTCGTGCCTGTCCCTCCTGACCCTCTTTTTCCTACTTCTGACCATGACCCAGCTGGCTACCTGTTCGACCTCACTATGCAATCATTACTGCTAACATGTATTCCTTTTATAATTAATTTCTGAGGATGTTAGCATACATTTGGCCAAATATATCTACCTGCTCACCACGTTAAGGTCTCCTCATTAGAGCAGGTCCCTAGCACTATGGGGTTCATGCCTGGGGCACAGGGCACCCCCAAGCCAGTCCAGCAAAACCACCCCAGGGCATCACATAAATAAAATATAGCTTTGAAGTGTAATAGAGTGTATAGTGTCATAGAATGTAGGGTATGTGTAAGCAACTAATAGTGATAAAGGGTGTGTCAAAAAGAAAAAAATTGTGAAAAAATATGTGAAAAAATACATATAAAAAGACATACATAGAAAAATGATATGTTTATGTGAGTCTATGTGTAAAGTGGCGATGCCCTGGAGTGGTCCAGCCAGACAAGCCCAGGGGGGCCCCGCACCCAGACAATTACCCCAAGAAAACTGACATTTGTAAATTATTAGGACTTACTTGGAATTATGCCTTCATCACAGTTGTGCAGTCATTGCTAGTCTGGGACTATAGCAGGTAGATATATTTGGCCAAATGTATGCTAACATCCTCAGAAATTAATTATAAAAGGAATACATGTTAGCAGTAATGATTGCATAGTGCACCTGCAACCCCCCTCTGTTTTGCATATAGCTAAAAATCTCAGCAAGGTAGCACCTCTCATTACAGGGTGTGCAGTCTAGGGCCCCCCCTCTACCTGTTCAACTTCATCTACCGGTGACCCTACCTACAACTCCTCCGCCGTTCTATCTAAGCTTTGGTCGAGATTGGAAATATCCCTCAGTTGCTGAACGGTCCGCTCTAGATCAGTGACCTGGGCTTCCAGGGCGGACGTTCGCTCACATCTCTTGCAGATGTACAGATGGGTCAGGTCCCATCCTGGCTGGCGGGTCGCCAGAACGTCCGCGCTGGCGACCCGCCAGCAGCCGCACCAGCGAATACACTGAGACGCGCGTGCGTCTCATGCGCACGCGCGTCTCAGTCTCCGTCGCCAGCGCGACGGAAACCCTGTCCGTCTCCGCCTCAGGGAGACGGACAGGGTTAGGGGGGGTTAGGGGGGGATGCGGGCAGGCGGCGGGGACCCCGGGTTACCGCCGGCAAGCCGGCGGGGACCCGGGGGAACGGATGGAAGCGCCGTCGGAAGGGGACGCGCGCGCCTCTCGTGCGCGCGCGTCCCCTTCTCACCATCGCCATGGCGCTGGTGGGTGATGGCGGCTGGCGACGCCAGCGCCATCCCCTGCCAAGATGGGACCAGACCCATCTGTATTCACACTGGGACTTTTGCTCCGGGTGCGCATACATTTTGCACGACATGCACTGAGTGAGATTCTCAATCTGGGCTCCACCCATTTTATCTACCTCCCTGCGACTAACCCCTAGTATACAATAAAAAAATTAATTTTGCATCGCATCGCATCTGATTGTATGCCTTAACTTAAGGCATACAATCAAAAAATCGGGCGCCCAGATAACTCATAAGTACCAAAAATTCTACTTGAAAAACAAAATAATTATTTGCCATTACAATTTTAATTCAATCAATCAA
The DNA here is from genome assembly GCF_055691185.1 of Crinia signifera. Lineage (NCBI taxonomy): Eukaryota > Metazoa > Chordata > Amphibia > Anura > Myobatrachidae > Crinia > Crinia signifera. Next base: position 116,438,030 of record NC_139219.1, on the reverse strand, counting down.
GAATTTTCTAAATTTATCAGTAAGGGTGGGATCTCTATCAATTAAATATTTATTAGCTCTGAGGCCTCCCTAATGGGGGATCAAAGTGTAAAGAGCCTTTACGTCTATAGAGCACCACAAATAGTCATTTTCCACTCCAAATTTTCAAGGGAACATACAACCTCAGTTGAGTCCTGTATATTTGAGTCTAATGCAGACACATATTTACGAATATGCATATCAATATATTCAGATAAGAAGGAGGTGGCAGACCCTATTCCGGCCACGATGGGCCTGCCCAGAGGTTTATCTAACCTCTTATGAATTTTAGGCAAGAAATAAAACATCGCTATCATGGGATTTATAGTTATTATATACTAATACTCCTTTTTATTAATTTATTTATTCTGTAAACCATAACCCATAAGTGTATTCAGTTTATCTAATACCTTATTAGTTATTAATCTTAGAATATGTAGTCACATCATTAAGGAGTCTATACACTTCCTCTAGTCATGGGTCCTCAAACTGCGGCCCTCCAGATGTTGTGAAACTACAAATCCCAGCATGCCTTGCCACAGTTTTGCTATAAGGGAGTGTTAAAACTGTGGCAAGGCATGCTGGGATTTGTAGTTTCACAACATCTGGAGGGCCGCAGTTTGAGGACCCATGCTTCTAGATAATCCTCCCTATTTAACACCACTAACCCCCCCCCCCTTTATCCGCTTGTTTAAATACAAGATTATGGTTAAGTTCTAAAGTACGAATGGCCTCTCTCTCCGATAGTATTAATCTATATATCAAAAAATGTCCCCTTCAGAATTGGAGACAAAAACTCCTTAAAATGGCCACCATGTCCCATTGAAAAAAATGAGAAATAGAGGGAAGATAGAGCTTATATTAATATTTAACAAGGTTGACTACACCAGTGCTTCTCCTCCTATGATGTATTAATTTCCCTAGCAATACACAGAAAAATGGGTCACACCCATCGATAACACACTTAAGTGGTGAAGAAGAATACAAATTCCTTCTTACATATAGATTTCTTTGTAATTATTGGATATTCATGCTAAAAAAGAACTCCAAAAGAGAGAGACATATTGCAGATGGTCAAAACACATTAAGTGTTTAATAGTTATAAAATGCACTCACATGTTCCAAAACATAAACAGCATTGTACGGACACTTACGGTCCTGCATGGATCAATCTTGTCACACAGATACTGTCCTCAAATTTTCTGAAACTCAAAGAATATGCAATAGTGCGACACTGTATAGTTAAAAGATATAGCTTTTATTACAGGTGTGCTCTCACATGGTAAAAATAGCATATAACACCTTAGACGGTGTAAAGTGAAAACACTGGAAACGGATGACTGCCTGGGGTAAGACTTGCTGTTGACAGGCCTGTAGTGCCGTCTCCTCCAATGGCTTCTAAATGGTAAAAAAGATTTGCCACAAGTGTTCCTCAGGATCCAGTGAGATAGTGTTCCTGTCCGCTTGAACGTGTTTTCAAACCATAAAAGTCCTTTTTCAGAAGCTATGGGACACCATCTCCATGGAGCCCTTTTGAAATGGTAAATTGATTGACAGGTTGCGGTTAGTTCCAGCCAGAGGGAGATCTGCTGGAAATAGCTGGTTCGTCAGATATATACAATAATAACACTTCATATACACATAGTAAACAATAAAAATGGTGCGTGTAATACATATAATATTTAAAATAAATATTAAACCATGTCTCAGTTATTAAAAATTAGCCAATGTGTATGAACCATCACATCAAGTGGAAACAGAAGTTCTGCCTCGATGTGCGTTCCAGCTCTCAAAGCGTCTAATGAGGAAGCAGAAGTGTCCGGATGTATGCAGTCCACAAAGGTGGAAGGATGGCAAGGTCTGAGTCAGTGTGTTGCAGGGATGTGCAAGTGATTTCCCTTAGGGCATTGATGGTGATTTAATGCCAGTGGCAGACATATATAAAACGAGATCCATTTAGAGTCCAATACATTTTAGGCATATATTTTTTTACTTGTCTCTATTCATAGTCCACATCGATGAATGAATACATAGAAAAAAAAAACAAAAAAAAACAGGAACCAGGTTTAGTATATATTAGAACGTGATGGATAAGTCTGCACTCTATAGTCTTAGACCTGTCAATGTAGGTCTTGCCACCAATTTGTTTCTTTTTTTGGTGGGGGTGCTATCCTCACAACCGTATGAAGCTTATACAAACAGACGAGAAAAAAAGGGGGTTGTAGGGTTGGATGCACATCTTTGTTTGGATCTACAGGGAAAATGATCTTTTTGGTTAATTTTTCTTAAAAATGTCCTTCTAGTTTTTCTTTTATTAACTGAAACTGGAGGACATGGGGACTATTAAGGCCCCCATACACTAGGGCGACTTGTCCTTAGGACAAGTCGCCCCCGACTTCCCCCTGAGCTTCCCCGGCTGCTCCTCGGGGGAGCTTGATTAGATTGGCACTTGATGTGCCATTTTTTACATGTGATAAATCGTCTCGATTTATCACATGTAAAAAACCCGGGGAGCAGGGGGGGCTACAGGGCAGGGCTGCTGGTGGGAGCAGGGGGGGCTGGGGACGCTGCAGGGGACACAGGCGGCATAGAGCCGGGAGCTGTCAGTGCTAGAAAAAAAAGCCTATACAATGAATGGGCAGCCTGTGATTGGCTGAGCGCTCTCTCAGCCAATTGCTGACTGGCTGAGAGAGCGCTCAGCCAATTACAGGCCGCCCATTCATTGTATGGGCTTTTTTTTCTTTTCAGTACTGACAGCTCCCGCCGGCTCCCCCTGCCCGGCTCTATGCCGCCTGTGTCCCCTGCAGCGTACCCAGCCCCCCCTGCTCCCTCTACCGCCGCGCCGCCCCACTAGGTCCCAAGTCGGGTGGTCGGACGTGCAGCAGGTCCGACCACCCGACGCAGATCCGATGCGCACGGGACCGCGCATCGGATCTGAGGGGACATAAAACTAGCCGATTTTGGTCCGATTTCGGCCAGATCCGACTGATCTGGCTGAAATCTGACCAAAATCTGCTAGTGTATGGGGGCCTTTAGATATGGTGAAATCAAGAGGTTAAAATTACATACAGTTACAACATAAATGAACCATAAAGTGCAAAGAAAGAAATTTGACAGTGAGAAAAAATAGTTTTATAATTGGTACAGAGCTAGGGTTGCTTTTGCAGTTATTGTAGTTTTTATTTTATGTGTGAGACTAGTTCTGGTATATCTATTTATTTATTTCTGGCTATATTGCCTTGGTTAGATATTTCTGCTCTGTTTGTGGCACAGAGCCCAGGTTTATCTCTTCACAGTAACAGAAAAATAGCAACAGTAGCAATAATTTGGTTCTGCTCAAATCAACATTGTATCACTTTTTGATGAGTGATCTCTTGCTGTTCCCTTTTATGTGGGAGATGATGTCAGCTTTAATATTACTTGTGTTAAATCACAGTTTATACACAAACATATAATTCAGGTTTCCCTGTTATTATTATGGTTATACTGTCCCTTTATGGGGTTTCTGCCTGGACCGGCAGTAAACCTCCACAGGGTCTTGTGTCGCTTTGTGATTTGATCTAAATGATTGTGTTTGTATACTTGAACAAAGCAGTTACTTAATAGTTTTCCAAATGCTATATTTCTGCTAGTCCTTTGTGGGGATTAGTTTAGCCTAATTCGCCTGTGTCCCTCCCTGGACTTCCTACAGTCACTGAAAATTAGAACATCAGTATACATTCATTTACAAACAAGCATTGACTTAGCTCTGCACGTCCAACACGTGTTTCAACTATCTAATGCTGCTTTCCCACTGCTGAATTGGGTCATTACCCATTTTTTTTAAACAGGTTTTTAAACGGCAAGAGCCATAAAGACCCTTTCCCACTGCAGCTATTAAACGGTAAATTACCGTTTAAAAGCCGTTTTTGGCACATTCACACTGCCGTTTAAAAACCCGTTTAACCCATAAAAAATATGAGGGGGGGGGATTTAAAAAAAAACAGCACCAGGCTGAAGAGCCGGGGCTGGTATTAAAAAATCAGGAAACCCGACAAATAGGGCTTCGCTGATTTTTTAAAACCAGCCCCAGGCTCAAGGGCCGGGGCTGATTCCCAAAATACGGGGGACAAAATGAGTAGGGGTCCCCCGTATTTTAAGAACCATCCCCTTTCTCGGCTCCTGATTGGCCACTAGGCGGCCAATAGAAATCATTCTGAGTAGAGGCGCAGAAGATGAAGGATTTCTGCATCTCTCCAGTGTCCGAGCAGAGCGGGTACCAGCAGCCGGGAGAAGCGCGACTTGAAGAGAAGATGCCGGGATGGTCGCCAGAGGACCAGGTGAGTAGGATTTCACTTCCACAGGTACCCCTTTGGATTACTACGGATCCTGGACCCCGGACTCTTCAGCCCTGGAGCCCTGGACCTGGACCAGCCCCGGAACCAAGGCCCCGGAACCAAGCCACCGGACCGGACCCAGGGACATACCGACGGGCTCAAGATAGGTAAGTTTAAGTGTGTTTGTGTAATGTATGCATTAAACTTTTATTTTTCTGGCTTGTCAGTGTTTTTATTTAACTATTTCATGTACTGTGGAACTACAAGTGCCAGCGGGCCCTTTAATGCCCCGCATGCTGGGACTTGTGGTTCTCCAAGTCCCAGAATGTGGGGGAGGCTTGCTGGGACTCATAGTTCCACGGTATAGTGGACAATAGTTTTTAATCTATTTTTTTACACAAAGATCAGCTCGACGCCCACAGCCCAGGGGCATCGAGGACAGCACCAGGCTTCAGCCTGGTCAGGTAAGTTCTGGAGGGGGGGGACCCCTTTATTGGGGGGGTCCCCACTCCCCCAGGACCCCTGGCCAGGCTGACTGGTCGGTAGGGTTAATGCTTTGGCTGCGGGACCTTATATAATAAGTGTCCCCCGGCTGTGGCATTACCCTGCTGGCTGGTTGTGCCTGGGTCTGGTTCTTAAAATACGGGGGACCCCTACTCATTTTGTCCCCCGTATTTTGGGAACCAGCCCCGGCCCTTGAGCCTGGGGCTGGTTTTAAAAAATCAGCGAAGCCCTATTTGTCGGGTTTCCTGATTTTTAATACCCGCCCCGACTCTTCACCCTGGTGCTGGTTACGGCAGACGGGGGGGACCCCACGCCAATTTTTTTTTTTACTAAATACCGTTTCAGAGCCATTCCTACTGCCTAAAAAACAGCTCTGAAACATGTAGGACTCAAACGTGTTGAAATACCGGTTAACTTTAACCGGTAAATCAACTCTGGCGCTTTCCCACTGCAGCCTTAAACGTTTAGAAAGGGGGAAAAACCAGCAATATACCGTTTAAGACCTGCAGTGGGAAAGGGGTATAAGAGTATTTTTCAAGACTTATTAGAAGCAAGAGAAGAATAGATCAATTAACATATACAAAATCTATATGAATGCTTACAAAATACTAAAAAATATATAATATCTAAAAAAATATATAAAATATATAGATATCTGAAAGGTGACAAAAGGAGTGAGAAAGAATATAAAAAAATATTTTAAAAAGGATTCAATATTAATTACTAAAACCATATGAGTTTGAACTCTGCATTCAAACCATTTGGGAAAAGCGTTTTCAATTTGTTTATCCATTTCATTTCTGCTTTGGATAATCTTTATTCCAAATTTTTGGGTTTTAATTGGTGGATACCCCAAAATCTCTTTATTTTGCTAGAATCACAAGTGTGTTTTAATTTAAAATGAGCCAACAGGGTATGTGTCGCTAGACCATTTTGTATATTATATACATGTTCGGCTAATCTGGTTTTCATATATCTTGTAATTTTCTTGAGATAGATGAGGCCACAAATGCACTCTAATCCATAAATAATATATTTAGAGTTGCAGATAATAAAATGCTTAATGGAGTATTTAGAACCATTAATTAAAACTTCATTAGTTTTGCTCATTCCTTTTGTACATCGACAAATCTTACAAGACCCACATCTATAGAAGCCTTTACTTCTGATACTGCTCCTTATTTGAGGGTCAACAATATTCCTAACAATATTGTCTTTTATAGAGGGCGCTCGTCTATAAATAAAAATAAAGGGGGGTGAAGTAACTGCGCTCCAACCGATAGTACAGATAGTACTAATATAACATGTTAATATGCGATCTAGGGGATGAGTTAAGCTTTCATACCCTCTTTTGGCCTCACC